>NC_090841.1:62779599-63404599 GCF_028021215.1 Eschrichtius robustus | reverse complement strand
GATTTAATGACTCATGATCATCTACAGGATAACGCCCATCATTTTCAGCCTGTCACTTAAAGCCTTCATGAACTAGTCCCACCCCCCTACCACTGACCTCACCAAAAGTTGTTCTGTGCTTTTGGAGTGAGAGAAGATGCAGTAAGGGCCCCTAAGCATGCCTCCCCTGATTCCAGTCTAGTGATTGGGTGGGTTAGGGCCAGTTGCTGAGAGAGAGAATGCAGGAGGTGAGGACCACGATTGGAGACAGAAGGAGAAAACGCGTTCAGCATCGCGCATAGTAAATTTTAGCTACTAAACTTGGGTGGGACGTTCAAGTGGAGATGTCTAGGAGTCAGTTAGATTCTGGAGAAAAGGAGAGAGAGTTTTGGGCTTCATCTTCTCAATCACAGTGAAGTCCCTGGGTACCAGGAACTGCATTTATATTTTATAATGTCCTTACTCTGTGCCTTGCTCAGTAGGTGTTCTCTGCCTAGCATTAGAATCTTTGGAGTTATTTACATTTTACTTCCATGTATTTCCAGAACACCCTACTTACCAGTGCCTTAGCCCTTATCACGTTGTATACCTTAGCTACTATCACACTGTACTGAAATCTCCTGCTTAATTTTCTGCTCTCCCCGCTGGACCATAAGTTTCTGGAGAGCAGGGACAGCAGTTTCATTTATTACTATAAAAGTCACCTGGTGTTAAATATATACTGTGGAATAGATTAGTAGATACTTCCTAATTATATTTCTAATTCAATATGGTATTATGAAAACACATGAGGTAAGGAAGTAAGCCAGACAATTGTTATGGAGAAATGAGTAGTAAGAAATAAAGGCATTCTCTCCTGACTGGCCCAGGAGGAAAGTGCCATGAAAGTAGAAGCCCTCATGAAATGTACTTGCTTGGAATTATTTCTTACTCTTTAGCCTGAGAATGAATGGGAGTAAGCTCACTTATTTCTGCTCTTATTATGCTTTAGTGCTCTATACACACCAGTTCCGTATTCATTTTTCACAAGGTTAAAAGGGTTATTTGGAATTGTACAGAATGTTCTTCCATTGCTATGAAAGGAATGCATGTTGGTAACTCCCATTAGCATTTATCAAAGTTTATATGTACCTAACTGAATGTAAACAAAATGCTTCAAATTCACATTTCTTATAAACCTTGTTTATCATTAATAGTTTCACTATTTAAATGATAGGAACATGCACATGCTTTAAAACTCTATTAGTTGTTTAAAAATGTCAAGAAAGGTAAAGTTTATGTAGTCTGCCACCTGCTAATGCCTGTAAAATCATTCCTGCTGGAGATACCGAATTGTTTTCCATTATATTAACATTGCATGAATAAAATCCCAAGCCTTTTAAATCACAAGTTTCGTAAGGTGTTGATTGGCCTGGAGCGGGATAAATTCAGACAAATATTTATGGTGCCAAGAGTTGTGTATATAAATATTCTCTCTTGAAAATGTTTCCAGTCCACTGTTAAACTGCCAAGGTGATATAATTTAACAGGTAGAGCAATGAATAGAGAGCCAGGGGTCACTGAGTTTGAATTCTTTCTCCATTCTCACTTTAATATATGATCCTGAACCATTTGGAGCTTTCCAAAGTCAAATTCCTAATTTGTGAAATGAGGAAAAATTAGCCATACACTTGTGGGGACATGAGGGTAGGGTCCATGGTTATGAAATCTTCTAAAGTGTTGAGTTATTATTAAAATTCAGAACTTCATAATATTGCCATTTATGAAGAAATTGGTTTGCATTTATTGTTAATCTTCACAATGTATTTGAGAACTGTAATTTATAATAATACCAATTACCATTTATTGGATGTTTGCTGTCATCCAGACACCATCCTGCGTGCTCTATATGCTACGTTTACTTCTTGTAACAAGCCTTTGAAGTAGGTATTATTCTTCCCATGTAATAGGATTAACATTGCAGGATGTAATGTGCTCAAGATTGCTCAGTTTGAGGATAGAACAACCAGGATTCTAACCCACGTGATTCTGACACCAGAAGGTTGGGTTCTTACCCTCTATGCCACATTGCCTTCATGCTTTACAAGTGTGGTCTTTGAAGCTTAGAAAGGTCAAGCTGATCAATGAAGATCACAAGTTAACCTGCTGGATGGTTTGAAAACCCAGAGTGTTTGATGAGGGAGCCCTAGCTGTTTCTATTATTGCTTCTCTAGTACTAATGTGCTTGGTGTCTTTCGTACCCTTTATCCATTGGATTACCAGGGTAATTGGAGTCAGCGTTCTACTGAACGCCCTCACCTCTCTAATCTCAAAAATCCAATCTTGCTAATGAATTCTACTTTAGTGGATATGAAGGCAGAACCATTAGCATTTAAATCTCTTTGGAATTCAGTTCCTTGTGGCTTACGTGAGGGGCTAGGATGGTAGAGTCTCCAGGTTTTCAGCCTTCATTACAGTGTAGCCTCTTTGAGAGAACATACTGATTTCATCTATTGAGGCTCTGGTGCCTAACTTAGTGTCTGAAACTTTGTAGATATACCCAAACTATTTGTAAACTTTTAATGAAGTTGCATTAAATTCATCAAGACTAAATCAAATAGATTTTCCACTCTACTTCAATGCTTACTAAAATGGCAAATATATATTTCCTTTATAAGATGAAGGGAATTAATTATAGTGGCCAAATGATTTCCTTGAGTAGTTGATTACATCTTTGTTCATAAGACAGAATACGTGAGCTAGTGTCATGGCCACACTGCTTAGGTAGATACACTTAGAATCATCCATTTACTTTATCCAGATGAAGCTGCCCAAACCAGTCATGCCATCCTGCATCTTTTTTTCTGTTTTGTTTTTAAGGGATTATTAATCACTTACATCTGAGAATGAATGAGTTAGAACATACAGTGTGATATTCCCAGACAGCATAAAGTGGTTAAACAGTAAATCTCCAGGTAGTTGTATCCATGGGATATAATGATTCCAATAGGAAGATAGTTCCAGAGAGCCTGAGGATTTCAAAATAAATGGACTTATTTTTAGTTCCTATTCCATTTGCACACTGCTCTCTTATAGGTAGTCCAAGAGTGTTATGATTGCTTCTAACAATAGAAGTTATTCTAAGCATGCTTTCATGTAAGTAGAGGAAGAATTGAAAGGTTCTTTAGGATTGATTTACTTGTTGCCAAGTATGTCCAGGACAAGCAGCAGTTCCATCTGAGTTCTTGCCATTTGTGCCACAATAAGGCACCTCCCAGTTGGTGCCGGTGTGCCTGCAGTAGGCAGAATAATAGCTCCTAAAGATGTCCAGGCTTCAACCCCCAGAACCTGTGAAGATGTTACCTTACATGGCAAAAGGGACTTTGCAGATGCGGTTAAGGTTACAGACCTTAAGATAGGGGAGACTGTTTTGGATTACCTATGTGGGTACAATCTAATCACGTGAACCTTAAAAGCAAAGAACCTTTTCTGTCTGTGGACAGAGAGATGGATGACGAAGGACTCAATCCACTGTTACTGTCTTTTTTAAAGGGGTCACAAGCCAAGGAATGCAGGTGCCTCAAGAGGCTGAAAACGGCAAGCAAACAGCTTCTTTCCTGGAGCCTCCAGGAAGGAAGGCAGTGCCTTTGATTTTAGCCTGGTGAGACTTGTATTGGATTTATGATCTATAGAACTGTAAGGTCATACATTTGTATTGTTTAAGCTGCTAAATTTGTGGTAATTTGTTACTACGGCAATAGGAAACTAATACAGTGACACTGTACGTGATCTTTCCTGAATCACAGCATTAGATTTTTTAAAGACTACCTTTTGAGGAGTATTTATGATGTGTTAGGTATCATGCTAAACAGTGTGAGAGTGTGTGTGTGTGTGTTTGTGTGTCTAATCATCATGCAACAACCCTTAAAAACCCAACTATGTTATCGTTCCTACTTCACAGATCAGAAAACTGAGGCCTGGAAAGTCTAAGTTACTTACATAAATCACATATCCAGTAAGTGACATAACTATTACTTGAAAACAAGTCAATCTGGTGCCAAAACCCATACTGGGTCTACTATACCATTCATATACAAAATGTGAAGATTAATTGCCTTTATTAGAAGGAGTTCAAAGACAATGAAGTTCATGTAAAAAAAGACTTAAGTCATGTCAGATCTTTAGTTATCTTAGATGTCAAATAATTTTCCCCAGCACAGTGCCTGGTGTGTTATAGGCACTCAATATAATGTAATTAAATAAGTGAAAAATCATTGTTGTTGAACAAAAATAAGGGTTACAGGTATATATTATTACATTTATTGTATTCCACATATATATTACTTGTACTGTTGATGCATATGTATAGGAATCACATTTTTTCTTCATAAAAATAGCATAGAGATGTTACTATTTGCCACAAAAATCAAGGATTCAAACAGATTTCTTCTGCATTTATAACATTTCAAGTTATAATTACATATTATTTTTAAAGAAGTGATTTGTAGGTCACCTGCAGTTTATTTTTATATTTAATACCAGTAATGAGTTGATTTAATAAGGTAAAGAGATTAAAGTGGAAAAAATCTATATAAACTTTGGCATGAATGTTCTCATTAAAGTATTAAATGAAGATTACTGAACAATGCAAAGGAAATTAAATGACCTTTGTTTTTCAGTTTCATTTTCTTATTTAAATTGCCAGTTAAATTAGAAAGATAACAGCAGCTAACTAAACCATGTTCTTTTCATTCACAAAAAGTGTCCACTAATATTTAAACACAAACTTATGAATAATAGTGCAACTTATTTATTAGTTAAGCTCCATTCCAAATTATTCCATTTTAAAATGATTCCTAGATGCCCTAAGGAAGAGTATAGATGCTACAGAAACTTCAATTTCATAAGAAGATGAGTTACAACTAAATTGGTCCAGAGGGCTGCAAATAAGAAATAAAATCTTCATATAACCAAAATAATATTTTACTGTTTATTTCCTTACAAATCTTTTATGCCTGTTTCAACAAAGACTCCTAAATTATACTGGTTCATTTTATTAATTAAAAAAAATAGTCATCATCTTTTTATTAAAATGACAAAGGTTAATATTTGGCAACAATATAATCAGAGGAAATGGAGAATGTTATCTTCCATTTAGTAGAAATTTATTAAGTAGCTATGAGTAAGATACTTAACCATACACTAAAGAAATTTTTAAAATACTTAGTTTTGATATTAATAGCATGTGAACTTATTTTATATCTGTTAATATAATTACACCTATATGCATCCAATATAATAATGCATCATTATGCAGAATTAGTTATATATAATATATTGATGCCTAAGTAATAAGCAATCTAGATGCAAATACTTAACTTTGAAGACTTAGGGGACAATTCATGTGTGTTTTATATCACAACAATCTAGACTGTAGCATATATCAAATAGCCAAATGATTAGGCCATTCAAACATTTTTTAATGACTAAATAGTCCCAACCTTGGGAATGGAAGTGGGTAGTTTTAGGAGAATGAAAAATAGAGGAAATTTCAGATGGGAACAGCCATGGTGATTTGGGGAATTCGAGTCAGAAATCAATCATGGACCCCAGTCAGGTCCACAAAGCACCAGTGCCCAGAGAGTAGTTATCAAAATGGAAATAGGGCTTGGAGCACAGGGAGAGGGGTTGAATGCAAGAGGTCTTGAAGCACTTCCACATACTGGTTGCCAAGAAGGAGTGGTTTAGAACCAGAGAAGAAGACCGCAATTGGAACCTATGAAAAAGTGAATGTCTTGACAACTAGTAGCTAATTATATTTGTCTTCCTTTTCCCCCTTCCCTCCTATCTCTGCAGAACCATTGTTTCTCTGCATTTATTTCCAGGGTGATCCCCCTCAGCGTGAGTACAGGATTCTCACTGCTTCCATCTTCCATGTCTGGACCACTGCTTCCTAATTATCTCTTCTTTTCTGCATCTTTATCCTCACTCTCTTTTCTACCTCTGTCTTCTTTATTATGACAAAATCAGGCCTGTCTATGAAAACTCTTCCACGAGTATTCCTAATTTTAAAGGGAATCTAGTTGATTCTTTTTTCATTCCCTGTAAATATTCACACACATTTAACTCAAAATGCTTTATTATTTTCTGTAACTTCTGGTTTGCATAAACATTAAAATAATGTATATATTAATTATGCTTTGCCATTTCCTTATCTTTGGTTTCTGTGAAGGAAAATGCCACTATTTTCAGTTCCTGATCTTAAAATAACTCACTTTGAAATGCTGTAAAACCTTAATGAATATCTAAATTCATATAAATTATTTAAGCTATAATTTCCTATCCTAAACAGTCATTAGATTTACATGCATCCTTAGATCTCTTTCCAGCTGTACCAAATTAGCTTTTTTGAGTCCTTTTAGTTTATGATTTCAGGCAACGCAGAAAGTATTGCTTTCCTAAGTTGTATTCTAAGGTTACAAACAGCAATCTGACTTTAAAATGCCATTTAGAATGTTTCCTCCAGTTAGCATTCATGTAATAAAAGCGCAGTTTTATCCAAAGAATTATAGAATGTATAACATCGCCTGATTTTCTTATTTAGAGATGATGAAACTGAAATATAGAAAATTGGATGAAGTGCTCAGGGTTTCAAAAGGAAGTCTGTATTTTGGGATGCTCTCTTTTCTTTCTTTTTTCCTTTAAGAAATCAAGTGCAACAGAACGGTTTTGTTTGAATAGTAATGACTAAGAAATCAAGCAATTGAAATGGTGGCATTTTAAAATTAAAATATTACCTTAGATTTTAATTTTTTGAACTACACAATATCTAAGAATTTATAAATTCCAATATATGTTTTTCAGAGCATCCCTGATTTTATTTTTCACTACATTCTTTTTCTGAGGGTTTCAATCTCCAGAAGACAATAAGGAAGAATCATTTTCATCTGTTCCAATAAATGCATTTTCTTGTTCTTATATTTTCTCTTTCTAGCCTTTAGATTTGGGCTCTGTCTTTCTGTTTCTATCTCACATCTCTTAGAGATTCATTCCACATACTTCACTCTGCTAGTTATTAACGTTTCCTCTCTGACAGTTCCTTATTTCTCTTCTCTTGAAAGGGAAATCCTGCTGCTGTCATTACTTGTTCTTTAGATTTCCTTCAGACCCTCCCCTTTTGCCCGCTACCCAATTCCCAGTTTGCAAAGAACCTGTGGATGGCAATATTTCTTTCTTCTTCTTTTTTTTTTTTTTTTTTACTCAAAATGCTCAGAATGCTGTTTGCATAATAATGATGATAGGTATATTGTATTTATAAATTACCCTTCATTTGGTGATCTCAATGTAATTTATGTGCATAAATTCATTAATAGTCTCAATTTTCCCAGGAGGTGGTGGATCAGTGTGTTTTTTCTCTCCTTGAGTGAAAGGGAAAGGAATCAGAAAGACAGGATTTGGAACCACTGTTAATCTAGAAACACGATGCTGGTGCAAGGTCTAATAGGACAGGTTTTGGGGGGACAATACAAAAATCTGTGTCAAAACCAGACTTCACTAATTTTAAGACAATGATACGAAGTGGAGTAAAATTACCAGAAAATTAATTTTATTTCAAAAACACTCTACTTTCAGTTTCCCTTCCCCTACTAGCATTTCTAGACTCAGACAAGACATTTAAGGGGTAGCAGATCACTTTCTTCTTGCCATTTCTTTTTTTTTTTTTTTTAAGATTTTTTTTGATGTGGACCATTTTTTTTTTTAAGTCTTTATTGAATTTGTTAAAATATTGCTTCTGTTTTATGTTTTGGTGTTTTGGCCACGAGGCATGTGGGATCTTACCTCCCTGACCAGGGATCGAACCTGCACCCCCGGCGTTGGAAGGCAAAGTCTTAAACACTGGACCGCCAGGGAAGTCCCTTGCCATATTTAAGGTAGATTCAATTTAGTCTTGTTGGCTTATTACATTGCCCTATGCATTTGCATTTCAGTCTTTTATCTCACGCTGTGTCTTGATTATGATTGACAATGAAAGAATTCTTGGAAGTTATCTTAGATTTCCTGAAAGCAGAACTTGAGATGGCAACTTTTGAACAAGTGGTTTATCGTGGGAGTACTTGCTGGAGAAAGGGAGTGAGGGAAGCAGGAGAGGGCAGAGAAGAAAGCTAAGCAAAAATTTCAGATGGAAACTAGCTTCAGTCTATTCCCAGAGGGAGCCTCGTGGAGCAGAATTGCTTCACTGAGTCAGTCCCACTTTGAGGCAGGGGCTTGGCTTGTACTTGCCTGTCAGTCATAATTTTGTGCACCACCCTCTAGGGAGAGTGTAATCACCCAGGCAAGGAAGTTCTCCAGTGCAAGGGGCAGGTCTGAGCCCTCAGTAACCTCAAAGAAGCTGAAGAATGGGCACCCAAGACTGGGAAAGAAGATTAAAGTGTATGTATCATATAGCTTTTATGGTGTAGCAAACCACTTAGTGACTTAAAACTACAATGAATTATTACATTTCACATTTCTTTAGGTTGGCTATTTGGTGGGGACTCAACTGGACAATTCTTCAGGTCTTGGGAGGTTTCAGTTGTCCTCAGCTGGGTCTTGATCACATATCTGGGGCCTCTGCTGGAATGGCTGAAACAGTTGGGGTAGCTGCAGCTCCTCTTCATATAATTTCTCATCATCTATCACAGGGATCTGCCAGGTACACCCTGTGGGCCAAATCCAGTTTGCTGCTTGTTTGTGTAAATAAAGTTTTATTGGAGTACAACCACGCTTACTTGTTTACATATTGTCTAGGTCTGCTTTATTAAAATGATGGTGTTGAGGAGTTGTGGCAGAGACTGTATGATCCCCAAAGCCTAAGATATTTACCATCTGGCCTTTTACAGATGAAGTTTGCTGATCCCTGATCTATCAGGACAGCTTCAGGCTGGCTTGAATGGTGGAAGAAGCATTCTCAGTGCAAAAGTGGAAGCTGCAAGTTCTCTTGAGGCCCAACCTTGGAACCTGCACAAAGATCCTTCTGCCTATTTCTGCTCATCAGAGGAAGTCATGAGGCCAATTTGGATCCAAGGAACAGGGAAATAGACTCCACCTCTGGGGGAGGAACTGAGGAAGTGGGTGACTGCTGTCTACCATGGCGGGGTCGTCATGGCATCCACTACAGAAGTTAGCCTGAGGTAGGTATATTTTGCAGATGAGGAGACCCTGACAGGTGATATATGTGTGCCACATATCATACAACTTGTTAGGAGAAAAGTCCAAACCAGAATCTTGGTCCTCTGATCAATATTGTACTACTATTTGAGCTCTGCTATGGTGCTTTTGCTCTATAGTTACATGTTGGAAGTAACTTTTGTTGGCTGTTGAATATTGCTCCCCAGGACTTTTAAACTGTTCAGTGTGAATTCTATTACATACTAAAGAAAAATGTAATCAAATATTAATCAATCACTGAAATTTTGACTTTCCCATTTAAAATCAATTGTAATATAAAATTTAAAAATTGAAAACTTTATTTATTATATGTTGTATATAGTGCCATGACACAAATGCACTCTTCGACCAGGTAGACAAACTAAAAACATAATAATGAAAAGTTAAATATTAAAGGATCTCATTGTAGACCAACTAGTTACTATTAATCTTACTAGGATATGTCATTAGAAGAAACATATGAAAACAAAAGTATGTGATACCCTGCATATTTCTTGTACATTATCTTTAAAACATTTTGTGATTGAAACTGCCAATATAGGATCTGGAACACAACATTTATAGGCATCATAATAATTCATAGGTTTATTGAGCATTTACTACATGCCTGTCACTGTTGAAACTTCTGTATATATGTTGTTTCATTTAATCTTCAAAAATCTATGAAGTCCTTTTATTATTTCCATTTTATTGATGATGAAATTGGGACAGAAAGTCACACAAATAGTTAGTGATTGAGGTAGGATTTGAATCTAGGCAGCTGAAATCCACTACCTGTACCTTCAACTATGTAAGAATCCTATCCCAACCACATCACTTACCAGTTCTGTGACTTTGGTCAAGTCACATAAATATACTGAGCCTCAGTTCCATCACTGAAGAGTGTAAATAATGATACCTATCTCCACGAGCCATCCAGTGGAGTGATGTACAGGTATGTGGATTTCTCTGGGGAGAGCATCAGATTCTCCAATGGATATATAACAACAAGAACTATAAAGGTTAGGGACCACTACACAGAAAGGCCGACTTTAATTATTAGATGGATATTTCTGTTTTTAGGGCGAAAAATCAAGGCAAGAAAATTTTCTCAAAACATGGACAATAATTACTTCCATAAAACTTTAATGTTCATTTCAGTTTGTGGTAAGTGAGTGATTCAAGGGAGCAGACCTTCTTCAGTGACTTATACTTTGGTTTCTGTCTTTCATGGAATCTAGAGAGAGACTGGGCCTACATAGTCCCTGATGGCCAATGAAATTCACTAACCTGAGCATCAGGCAGAAAATCAGTACAAGTGGTGTTTTCCCCCTTTATTCTTTCTTATATTTCCACATTATTTTTGAAGTTGTTTTGAGGACTGCAATGCTGATTTTTTTCTCCTGTGTGTGTATTTTCAATATCCCAAACACAAAGTGAGGAGAGCTAGAGATGCTAAAAACATTAGCTTGCAAGTTTTTTTGCACTCTTCACATTAAGCCTGTGATAAAAGGCCCACTGGAGGGCTGTGTTCAGTGCCTAAAGTGAATGCTTTAAATTTAATGATACAATCAACATCATTTTTCCCTAGTAACTACTATTATGCTCATTTAAGTAGATTCCAGTGTAGTTGTTTTTCCTTTTACATTACGCTTTGTGTATAAATATAAGTGAGATGGGTTAGTTTATGTATAACAAGTATCTAGCTAATAATTTACTTTGCCTGTTATTTATCTCTGTCAAGATGAATGTCTGCCTCTTTCCCATTCTTGGTTCATAGCCATTATTCTAATAATGTTAGTTCTGCATTTTAAGAATTCTGCATGGAGTTGCTGAAAATTGCTTAGAAGTACTTCATACCAGAAGGTTAAATCTCAAAGAATTTTGGTCTTGGATCTAGCAAGCTAAATTGCTCCTAATAACATTATATTAATTAATGTCAGGTCAAACTATTTCCTTTCCTTTGTGCTCAGTTCCAAGTACCCCAGCAAGTGACCTCAGCTGTGCCAACCACAAACTGATTTGAATGGTAGAGGTTGAATGGACTTAAACTACTCGGTATTCTGAAAATAGCTACTTAGTTACAGATTTGACAATATTTTATCAGCTTTCAGAATCACTTTTAACAGTAAATCAACTCTTTCTTAAAAAACTGGTTTGAAGTTGCCTAGATACCGTTTATTCCTCTTTTCCCCAGATACTTGTATAAATGTGGTAGGATGGAATTAGTTTACATTCAGAGACAGATCTAGCCCTGGATGATTTTTCTGCCCTTTGGACACAGTGATCATGCTTTTCTTGTCAGTCTTAGCAGGCTAGCAAGGAAGTCAGAGCTGAAGGCAAAAGGGAAGGGAGGATGTTAGTGGATAAATCGTGGTGCGCTCACTGCCCACCTAGGCACCCTCTGTTCTGGTCCTGAGATTCTGCCCAGTGGACTGCTCAAGTCGTCCTTCCATATGCCCTTGGGCTCTGAGTGGAGCCCTGTTTCAGGCCCACTCACAGTGTGAGGAAGGTCCTTGTGAAACCGATTAACCAACTGATGGTCTCCTTGTGGTTTAGTACACTAACCGAAGCATTCTTAGTTTCAGGAAGTTGGAAGTTCAAATGAGCTTTAACCCATGAATTGAATTCTTCTAGGTGTGAAATATATGTGGCTATTATAGCCATAGTTATCTAAGAATTTTTAGGAGAATATCATATCGTTAGCTAAGCCTTAGATGATAAAAACGTAATAATATATAGAATATTTCAAATTTATTTATGGTATATTTCTAAAGAAATGTTTTATCCAAGGGGAGAAAGGTTTTATCAATACACTTTTCAAGAAGAAGAAATAGAGGAAAAATCTGAAAAGTCTAAAGAGATTTAAATAGTAACCAGAATAAATATTGATTATATCAACAGGTTATCACCACTGAGTGATATTTTGCCTTGTACATTGTAGGTTATAATGAAATCAGTTTTATAATGAGTCACCATATCTACACCAAAGGTGCCTGGGACTGCCATGTTAGAACCTGAGCTTTCTAAAATTTATCTCAAAACGATTGCTGCAGTTAAAGGGTGCTAGTCGATAATACAATTTGTGCTGCCATTTCTGTTAGTAATTTTGGAGGACAGCACTAGGACATATTTAGAGTCTAAACAAAATTTGGATTTCTCCATTGGGCATTAGATGGCAGTATTAATCAAGACATTCAGAGCTGACTTGTGTTACAGTTATTTCTAAAGGTACTCATAATTCTCCTAAGAACGTTTCATGAAATAGTTATTTATCCTGCATTTTCTACTTCTGCAAAGGGAAAGCATAAAATGTACCACAGGTCTGGTTTTGTAATCTTTTACCTCTTCTACTTACTTTTGTTTTAGGGAAGCTGCTAAAAGACAAGTGACTTTATTTCCAGTTGGTTATTTCTAATGTTAAGTGGTCAAAATGTTTCTTTTGTAATTTTTAAACAGTTTTTCTCTTCTTGTGGATATAACTGCATATACGTCATGATTAAAATTTCAAAGTTAGAGAATGGCCAATATTTTTTTTTATGGGCTTTAAAAACTAATATATTATTATTTTATTATTTTTATTTTTTAATTTAATTTTATTTATTTTTTATACAGCATGTTCTTATTAGCTATCTATTTTATGCATATTAGTGTATATATGTCAATCCCAATCTCCCAATTCACCACACCACCACCACCCCACCTGCCACTTTCCCCCCTTGGTGTCCATACATTTGTTCTCTACATCTGTGTCTCTATTTCTGCCCTGAAAACCAGTTCATCTGTACCATTTTTCCAGGTTCCACATATATGTGTTAATATATGATATTTGTTTTTCTCTTTTTGACTTACTTCACTCTGTATGACAGTCTCTAGATCCATCCATGTCTCTGCAAATGACCCAATTTTGTTCCTTTTTATGGCTGAGTAATATTCCATTGTATATATGTACCACATCTTCTTTACCCATTTGTCTGTCGATGGGCATTTAGGTTGCTTCCACGACCTGGCTATTGTAAATAGATCTGCAATGAACATTGGGGTGCATGTGTCTTTTTGAATTATGGTTTTCTCTGGGTATATGCCTAGTAGTGGGATTGCTGGGTCATATAGTAATTCTATTTTTAGTTTTTTAAGGAACCTCCATACTGTTCTCCATAGTGACTGTATCAACTTACATTCCCACCAAAAGGGCAAGAGGATTCCCTTTTCTCCACACCCTCTCCAGCATTTATTGTTTAGATTTTCTGATGATGCCCATTCTAACTGGTGTGAGGTGATACCTCATTGTAGTTTTGATTTGCATTTCTCTAATAATTAGTGATGTTGAGCAGCTTTTCATGTGCTTCTTGGCCATCTGTATGTCTTCTTTGGAGAAATGTCTATTTAGGTCTTCTGCCCATTTTTGGATTGGGTTGTTTGTTGTTTTAATATTGAACTGCATGAGCTGTTTATATAGCTTGGAGATTAATCCTTTGTCTGTTGATTTGTTTGCAAATATTTTCTCCCATTCTGAAGGTTGTCTTTTCGTCTTGTTTGTAGTTTCCTTTGCTTTGCAAAAGCTTTGAAGTTTCATTAGGTCCCATTTGTTTATTTTTGTTTTTATTTCCATTACTCTAGGAGGTGGATCAAAAAAGATCTTGCTGTGATTTATGTCCAAGAGTGTTCTTCCTATGTTTTCCTCTAAGAGTTTTATAGTGTCCAGTCTTACGTTTAGGTCTCTAATCCATTTTGAGTTTATTTTTGTGTATGATGTTAGGGAGTGTTCTAATTTCATTCTTTTACATGTAGCTGTCCAGTTCTCCCAGCACCACATATTGAAGAGGCTGTCTTTTCTCCATTGTATATTCTTACCTCCTTTATCAAAAATAAGGTGACCATATGTGCATGGGTTTATCTCTGGGCTTTCTGTCCTGTTCCATTGATCTATATTTCTGTTTTTGTGCCAGTACCATATTGTCTTGATTACTGTAGCTTTGTAGCATAGTCTGAAATCAGGGAGTCTGATTACTCCAGCTCCGTTTTTTTCCCTCGAGAATGGCCAATATTAAGCATTATTTATAATGATCACATGTAATCTTATTTCAAATGTACCATTTACAGGGAGTGGAGTGCCACCTCTGACTAGAGTCCCTGCTCATCCACCAAATAGCTGTGTCCATGGGCAACCGATTTAACCCCCATGCCTAAAATTGCTCACCTGCAAAATGGTGATAATACTAGTTTCTATCTCACAGTCATGTTGTTGAGGATTAAGTGAATTCATATACATAAAGTGCTTAGAACAGTATCTGGCACACAAAAAGCACTATGTAAGTGTTTGCTGGTGACGGGGTGGGAGATGCCACTGTAATCCTAACACCTGCTCCCACAGTGTCTTTCTATAAAATCAGTCTGATTTCTTCTGTCTCAAGTATTTTGCAGAACACACCAATCAGAAATGACATTTTAAAAAGTGAGCTCTCTTGGCTGCTGTTGCCAAGCAGGTCGATGTTCAATAGAGCCAAACAGACGGCATCATGGTTTGCATGCCACACAATGGGGGATTCTTTTCAGCAGTGACCAAACTCAGAGGCGACTCTTCCTACCAGAAATGTCATAGAATCGGGTTCCCCCCATGCCCATAGCAGAGCAGGGCACAGGACGCAGACCTGGCAGCAGGCACAGAGGTGTCAGACTAGCAGCCATCAGAGAGAACAAGGAAGCTGCAGGATGCATGAGAGAGAAACCATTTTCAGGGAAATGAGTAATCCTTGGCAGGCATTCAGAGGGGCACTTTGGAGGACAGTTGGAAGATCATTTACCGCGGGAGACAAAGACTTGGATACTGAATGGGAACTTTTGAGATATTGCAGATAACATCTGAGACTTCTCAGTCCCGGTCCTGGGGGGCATCCGACCCCCACGAGGGGCAGGATAAGAACATTGTGAGGTACTCCAAAGACGGTACGCAGAACCGAGAGATAAGAAGAGAACCGTAGATCAGATGCTTAGCATCATACACAGCTAATGGTTTTCACCAATTCTCAGTGAGGAGAAGGTATATTTGCCATGATATGTATGATGAAAAAAAATAACTAACATTTTAAAAAGTTAGGCACACTTTAGGTACATTATTTCCCTTCATCCACAATATAACAGTAAGGTATTCTTTCCTATTACGATCCTCAGGAGAAAACTGAAGTTGAGAGATGTTAAGTAACTTCCCCAAGGTAATTCAGTGTCAGGGCATAAGTTAACTGATTAGTAAAACTGAATATAAGGTTTTACTATGTTGGTTCAATCATTCTCCATTAAGTCTCTTATTAAGTTTCCTAAAGCTCTAAGTTAAAGAACCCTTCTAGGCAATTTTAAAGATACTCTTGTATTGTTACTGATACAGAAGGACTGAAAGGATTCTACCTGATGATTTCAGTAAAGGTACTGGGTCCAAAGACAAGGAAACAAAATAAGTAGCTTTCTTTAGAGAATACTGCCTTCTTAGGACTGACTGTGGTCTGGGTGTGTTACATGTATGTGTGTCTGTACCCGCATACACACACACACATGCACACACATACATACATTTAAGTATATATTTGTATTTATATATTTATATTTATATGAATGTCTATATTCATGTATACGGATCTTGCCTTCTTTATGCCTACTATATCATCCAAACAAAATTAAATATAGGATAGTTTTCATCATTCCAAGGCTGGGATTTCAGGAGCTCTGGACTTAAGGTTTTATATCTTTTAATTTTCTAAGACATAACATTCATTTCAATGTTTAAATTTGACCTTGTCTGCCCTTATAACTCCCATTCATCTATATTATCAAATGGAACAACATCTCATTCTAATGTTAATATCTATTCATGGAAATCAGGTTTTTCATGTAAACATTCCTAACTTAACCTTTCTAATAGAGAGGTAAACCTCATTTAGAAGGGTTTTTTTTTTTTTTTAACTTGAAGTAATCTGAACGAAAGTATCATTTTAAAGTCTCCCTGACATCCCCTTTCATCTTATATTTCATAAAATGTATCATTAGCATTCAATAAAGCTGCCAGTGATTTTTTTCATAATGCTTGTGTCTGACAGTAAGGAAAAAAATATGACTCATCTGCCACAGTGGTTGGATATAATGCCTGAAACCACTGTTTACAACGTCCATTAGTGTTTACAGCTCTGCCACTTTCCTTCATGGTCTGCAAAGCATTTTAGTTCAGACTGAGTTTTTCTTTCATAGCAAGCGATTTTCTATAGTGTGGATATCTCTTCAACTTAGAAACTCCAAAGGGAGTTCTGATGTCTTCCGTGTGAACACCAGGTAATACATTAGTGTTGCCGGGCAGCAGAGCCCTGTAGACTGTGACTTGTTTGTAGTGAGAGGGGAGACGTGCATCCTGAACTCCAAAGTCAAAATGGTATCACAGATGACAATGTCTGGTTTCTGCTAAGCAGTTCGAAAGCTTGTTTTATTTTTTCTATTGTTAAATTGTTAAAGAAACAATTCTTGGTGCCATTGCCTCTTCAGATCCTCCATACCTACAAACGCTTCATGCATGAATATATATGCATATTGGAAAATGTGATTTGGATGGAGTGAGAACTTGGGCTGAAAACATCTATACAACTTATCTATAAAATGAGCAAAATACTTGCTCATTAAAAAACTTACTACACAAGATGTCAAGCAAAGCCAGGAATACAGTGAATTAAGAAAGATGCCTACAGAGAAGGCCCTTGCAGGGTCCTGAGAGGGAATATGCCTCCTTAAAGTTCATGCCCGAGAAGTCTCTCTTGCTTTGCCCTGGTCTCATCCCTCACCCTCCCATGAGGCTTCAACCTACACCTTTATACATTCACATTATTTTCATGAAGGGATATTGTCATTTAATAGATTTTTTAAAAATTACTTCTGCTAACGACACAAGTTAAAGTTGTGTTTTTACAACTACATGCATAAACGAGACTTCACATGGTAGCTGGCTCCAACTGAATTTACCTAAGTAGTCTGTACTTGACAATGCTGAATTTCTAGATCTTAAAAATATTAGGGTTTCACTGTAGTAGATTATGTGGGTGTCGCTACACCTGTTCTTAATTTAATGGCAAGTGAGGTGTCTGGACGGCAGGAAGTGACTTTGAAACATGACCATTAATTCTAGTGGGATTAAATTTGAGGAAACAGTCATTTGCTTCTGAATCAATGGCTTCTTGTTTCTTTTTCAGAAAAAGGCTACCAAATCTCAAAATAATTGCCTTTTCCCAAAATTACAATATGACATTTGGAAAAAAACCCTTAAAACACACACACACAACAAAAACTTAGCTTCTTATTAAAATACATAATACTGTGCTGAAATGCAATCATTTCATATTAATTCTGGATTAAAAGAATCACATATTTTAAAGCAGATTGCATGCTAAATGGAGTGCAACTTGTGAACATATCTGTTATTTAGGATTTTTTCTTTTAATAGAATTCATTTTAGCCTCACCACAGCCAAGTAGTATTAGTAATGGCTCTCAGCCAGCACCTAGAAATAACATCATTCAGTAGAAATGGATGCTGTAATTCTGGTCTTTAAAATTGAAATCTAAGCACACATGCATAGTTTGCTAAACTTATGAAGAACGGTGAATAGGGAGGTGACGCAGGTGAAGAAATAACACTAACATTAACCAACAATAAGCTTCTCCAATGAAATATTTATTTTGAGTGGTTAAAGATATGCCCCATTTTATGCAGCGATACACTGTTTTATCAAAGACAGACATTACTGGCTTCCCCTGCTATCGAAAAGTAGAGCGTTCCTATGAAACCTTTCGTAAGCCGAAACGGCTTAAAGTGAAGCAGCGAATTGCTTAGGACACATCTTGCTAACGGATGCACAAAATAAATCGAGATGAAGCCCAGATGTTCATAGACACAGTTCAAAGCTATGGAGGCTAGATACTGAGATGCTGAGTGTAGTTCCTGGGGAAGGAGCTCGGCGGGGCCACTCTTGCTGCTGGGATGCACCCTGCCTCTATAGCAGCTCCCTGCAGAACAGATGCTGAACGCAATTTTCACTTTTCACCTTTTTTCGTAAAAATGAAAATCCTTTTTGGATTTCTTTCAGTTATTGAAAACAGGTACTAGTGCAGAATTTTCATAAGAATAAAGTTAGAAAGCAGGGGTTACCTGTATTTCTTTTAAAAATAAAACATATATATATATATAGATAGATATAGATATATATAGATATATATAGATATATATAGATATATATATATAAATGTTCATTATTTTAGATGCCCCAAAGACTTTATTTTATTCAGCCTCTTCTTTATCTGATAGTTGGTACAGTTTCTCCAAATACTACCAACCTAGCACATATGTGGAGAGCTGGCACTACATCTTGGGGAACCACATGTAGGCATTTAAAACATATTGAGTACATACACGTTTAAGGACCTATTGTGTGCCTGTCACAGTACTTCAGGTGATAAATACAAAGATAAACACAGCCTCTATTTTCCGTCTTCAGGGAGCTTAGGGAGAGCCAAACTTCACACAAACCTCTGTGTAGATGCAGAGCTACCGGACGGGGTCTGAGTATGGACCTAGCTGACGTCACGGTCCACTTGGAAGACTGCTGTGGCTCACATGTGCCGCGTGTAAGGCCTGTCCTACATATCTGTTTGTTTGATGTTAATAATAATGCCTGTCTACAAAAAAAAAGAGGGAAAACGGACTTTGGTCTCAAGTGATTTTAACACATCCTCTAGCAAGCCTGGTCTTTCACATGAATGAGAAGAAAATGTATTTCCCTCTCTCTATTCCTTATACCTTCCTATCCTGTCTTTCCCTGCACTTCCCAGCACCTCACTATTTCACACAATTTCTCAGTGTCCTCCCACTGCCTGCGGCTGGTGAGCTAACAGAGTCTCCACCATATGACCCTCTAGTCTAGAATGGGGCCTTTTTCTGTAAGAGGCCACATGGTAAATACTTTAGGCCTTGTGGGCCACCTAGGTGTGTGTAGTGTTGTTTACAGCCCTCTAAAAATATTCCAATCTTTCTTAGCTTTCTGGGCGGCACAGGTCAGCCAATCCCTAGCGGTCCTTCAGCACCCCAGTAACCTGGAAGGCTTGTTGAAACACACATTGCTGGGCCTCACCCAAGAGTTTCTGATCCAGTGATCTGGGGGTGGGACCGGAGAATTTGCTTTTCCAACAAGCTCCCACGTGATGGTAACGCGGCTGGTCTTGAAGCCACACTTTGGAAACTGCTTTAGAGTAACCGTTCTGAATCATGCCGGCCTCTTGGCATCACCCGAGGAACTAAAAAAATCAAAACAAAACGAAAAATCCCAAATTATGTCTAGGCCCATCACAGGACATAGGAATAGCTGCTCTATTTTTATATGGTTGATACATACCCCAGCCCCAACCTGGTACTTTGTGTACACACACACACACACACACACACACACACACACACACACGAACCCCTCCATTACATCTTCTTGTTTCCTAGGTGATTACGGCACGCAGTCAGGACTGAACGCCATTGTTCTATGCCTTGCGGGACTCACCCCTCTCCACCAGAAAATGGTACGTCCTGGGTACTCTTTCCCCAGGAACTCAAAGCTGGGCGTTTATTTAGTCCGCTTGAGAATTTTGCCCAGAACCAGTGATTCTCTTGCACTCTATTTTCAGGTGTGCGTGGAGGGGTGGGTGGGAGATGCCCCAAATAATTTCCGTTGACTCCCTCCAGCAGCTTTATCTTCTGCTATTTCTTTTTCAACCCTACTTCGAAGGTGCTTTCAGGAATGTGCAAGGTCAGGAGTCCAGTTCGGCAGCGGCTCCCTCCCACCTTTAAAACCACTGTCTGGGAGGAGAGCTGCAGAAGGGTCCAGAAAAGAAGGAACAAGCGAAGGGGAGGACGCGGAAGAAGGGCGCAGGAGGTGGGGCAAGAAAGGGAGGCGAGCTCAGGAGGCCGAGAGGTACCGGCAACCCTGAGACCCCGCCTTGCTTCCCTGCGCGCGGCGCAGCGCGCCCTGGCCGCCTAGGAGAGATGGAGAGGGGCCGCCTCTGGCCGGCGGGGGCCGGCTCGCTGTCCCCCCCCGCAGGAGGCCGGGTGTACCAAACCCCAGGCCCAGTTCTGATCGCTGACTGTCCGCTCCCGGGCGAGGGCTGGTCCCCGCGTTCCCGTGGCGCGCGCTGGGCACTGCGCTCTCGCGGAGGGCGCGCCGGGCCGGCGGCGGAGAGAGAGGTGCGCCCGGTCGGAGGCGCTGGGGCAAGCGGCCGGGGACGTGGCGCCGTCGTCCGGAAGCTTCTTCCTGGAAAGCCCCAGCAGATCAGCCCTTCTGCTTTTTCTTGCTTCTCGTTTGCTCCTTGCCGTCCTTCTGGGTTGCGCGGGAGGAGCTGGGCTTAGCTGATGAGGGACCCCTGGACCAGAAGGAACTGGCGCACACCGAGGGTGTGTGTGTGTGTGTGTGTGTGTGTGTGTGTGTGTGTGTGTGTGTCTGAGAAAGGCTGGAGTTGCAGTGGGGTCCAGCAGATAAGGAAATGCAGCTTGCCATTTATTCCTCTCAGTCTTGGGCTCACTCGGTGTAACTGGGTTGGCAGATCTCTCATCAGAAGATGGAAAGTAAACAGAATATTTGCGTTTAAAGTCGCCAGCCTGTGGTCTGTGATGACTCGTCAGATATGACCTTGTCCATGGTTTCTTCCTCTGGAGTTTTATAGTACATGGTTAATCTTTCCTAATGGTACTTATCACACCAAATTTGATTTTTTAAACCGTTATTTCATCTTTATGTACTGAGTGCTTGGACGCAGGAGGGACTCACAAAATGTCATGGAATGACTGTCCTAATGCAGTAATTCTCAAACTTGAGCGTGCATGTCAGAATCGCCTGGAGGTATCGCTAGCAAAGAGTCTTCAGTCCCACCCTTGGAGTTTCAGATTCTGTAGGTTTGGAGGCCCACAGAATTCTCAGAAGCCTGAGAATCTGCATTTCTGACAGGTTCCCAGGTGCTCTTGATGCTGATCTGGAGACCACACTTTGAGAACCACTGTTGTAGGGATGGATCCTCAACCCTCACTGAATATTAGCATTAGATTCATCTTTGGAACTTTAAAACACAAACAAAAAAGTATGGCTCAGCCCCAGTGCCAGGTATTCTGAATTAATTGGTTTGTCATGACACTGGGCCATTTCGATATGTTTTAAAATCTGCTCTGGATTCATTCTTAGGTGATTCTCATCTGCTGCTAAGGCTGAAACCTGGGCCACAGCGCCGGCAAATACCATCGTTAGAGCCACCCATTCAGAGTAAGACATTTTTCCCCAAGGGGTGTAAAAAGCACACCGGCTGCCTCATTAGGGGATCAGTTTGATTGATTTGCTTATCCTGAAAAATGCGAAATGAGACATACGTAGTTTCACATGGGGAAATACTCTGGAAAGAAGGAGGGTTTGTCTTGCAGGCAAATGATCCAGAGAGAGGATAAAGCAGAGGGAAGGGCGTTCAAGTAGAGGTGACCTCATTAAGAGTGATGCTCTCGTGTGGGCCTGAACTTCATCCCGCCTGCATCCCCACTCCTCCAGCCTTCTTCTTCCTAATTAGCCAAGAAACCCTCTTTATAACGTTGTCATTTAGTTTTAGCCAAAGGAAGTCATTATTTAGTGCGGGCCTTTTTAGGGAGGTGATCATATTTAAAGGTGTGAACCAGAAGGAATCTTCTGGAATCTAGACATGAACAGAAAAAGAGACTGGTAACTATAGGTGTGAATAAAGGCACATCTACTGAACCCCCTGAGGATCAGAACACAGGAGAGACTTAGAGATCCTGTCAGTCTGGAAGAGAGGCCCCTGGCGAAGCACAGGTCATCCAAGTGGGAGGAGAGATTTCATAAACCTTAATTCACACCTACTCTCCAATCTGCGAGTTCTCCTGCTAGTGGAAAGAGCTTCTCTACCAATCTGATAGTTGAAATATAGCCTCTCGTTTTCATTTTGATTTGAAATTTTGAATTGCTAGTGAAGCTGAACATATTTATATGCTCACTGTCAATTTTAATTTACTATTCCACGACTTGATTATTCAAATCCTTTGTTACTTTCTATGGGAATGTTTTTTCATAGTAACGCTTAGAGTTTTATGTGTTTTAAAGACATTGATTTCTTTTGTATACATTTTTATATTTTTGTCATTTTTCCTTGAATTAAAATTTAGTACTGAGGGTTTAAATGTTTGCACAATCAAATCTATTATTAATTTTTCCTTCTGGAGGTTCTGCTTGTCATTATCAAAAATTCTTTTTCGTTTGTTAGATAAATTAGATAAATATTCACTGTGCAATTTGTATATTTATTTTTCATTTAAGCTTCTAGTTGGTCTGGAAATAATTTTGCTCTAAAAGATGAGGTAGGGATTGATTTTTGCTGCATTTTTCAAATGGAGACTCAGACCCAACACAATTTTTATTAACAACTTGTCTTTTTTCTTGATTTGAGATGCCACCTTTATCTGTAATTATACCTAAGTGTGTGTGTATGTATATATATATATATATATGTATATATATATATATATATATATATTCTGTCTCAAATATCAATCTCTCTCTTCTCTGGCCAGTACCTCCCTTTTAAAAATTATTGTAGTTTTTTTTAAAAGAGGATTTTCATATTTCAAAGAGCAAGAACCTCCTTATTTAAAAAAATTTCTTGTGTATTCTAGCTCATTTATTCTTCCAAATGATATAAGAGTTTGCTTTATTGCCTTCCCCAACTCAAAAATTATAATTATGACAATTTGGAACAGCTAAAGATGTTCAAGAATGTCATTCAGATGGAGGGAACAGTGTCAAGAAAATATCCCATATCATTTGCCCACATCACTGGGAAAATACCGCTCACGGAGAGTTGTCAACAGGTTCATAAGAGATTTGCTTTATTTTGCTCAGGAACGGCAAGATAGTGAATATTCCAAGTTGCCTTTTGATTAATAAATTAGTTTAAAAATAATTAACTCACTGAAAAATATGACTAGATAGACTATAGAATGTCTTAGAATGTATATTATTTGAGATAAGCTAAACTGCAAGGGATGGAGGTTTAAAGAATATGGAAGATGATTTCTTTCACAGGTAATATTTGCAGGTCGATAGGGCAACTATACTCCTCAAAGTTATTTGGTACCCAGGTTTCTGCCAATTTCATGTGGTGCATGGCAATCAAGAAACTGGATTGCTGCAATGTCTGAGTTACATCAAGAAAGAAGGGGAGAGAGCGCATGGAACAGATAAGCTCAGGGTTTTAAGGCACGGCCTTATTTCATTATGAGACTGAAAAGGCATCCATCACTTCTATTTATATTCCTTTGCCGAAAGTGTAGTCATGTGACCACACCTAACGGTGAGTAAATTTAGGATGTACAGTCTTGATTGGGAGGGGACATTCCCGGGACAACTGTTTAAACACATAGTGGGAGAGAAAGATTAGATCTTGATGGCCAGCCTGCAGTCACAGCTCAGGAAGAAAAGAGTCTGCTGTGCCTAAGCCTATTTGAGCTTTCTGAAATGAATCCCACCTTCCCACACAAAGGATGTATCAATATATGAATCTTGACTCATTTAAATGAAGGATGAGTCCTGGCCAGACTGCATCTCCCTTTCCAGCTCTGCTTTCTCTCATTCTTGTTTTCCTGGTTCTTTGACTTTGCCTTGGATTCTTCTTATATGGAGGCTAGCATTCCCCACTTAGCTCCCAGATAGTATGATAAGATTTGTACTTGGCAGAGAACCGGTGGCTCCTCTCTCACTTTCCACCCTGGTCATGATGTCCAGGTCTCACTCTCCGGTTTCACATTTGTGAGAGAAGCCAAGAGTTACCCCTCTCCTGTATCTTGTCTCTCCAGCGGGCTTGTTGATTCTTTCTTCAACCACACCTTGACAGGAGAGAGGGGCCTGAAATCTGGTGCGGTATTTTTTGATGGTAAATGAAATATTCGACAACTTGCTATTCAAAAATAAGATGGAGTGAAAAAATGCAATTCAAGCTTGGGGTGTTCAGATATTGGTAACACTATTAGTAACAATGGGAGAAACTGATAGGTAGTTAAGTGGAGGCTTGGGTAAGAAAATAAAATAAACATGACATTTGATCTGCTCTGCTAAAACTTTTGTTTCTGTGTTGAAAACTAGCCTATATGTGGTAGGTGGATAGAAAGACATCATTGTAACGCATCAATCACATAGGTCAGTCCATGGGTGATTTGCCCCAGCAGGTTACTGTTTTACACCATCAAGTGATAGCAGCTGAACACAAATACAGTAACACAGCTGGTGTACAGGAATAGAGTCTGTGCGTGATGTTCCTTACCCTACGCTCTTCCTGTTGACTCAGTGTGGCCACAGGACACGGGCTTTGTCTTGGAAGTTCCTATTTTGCAACTCTCCCCAACATTTGTCCATTTTGATCTTGTTTACAACTCAGTAGCCTCAACTCTTCCTTATATCCCCTTCCGCCAATACTTTCACTTAGTATTTCTTTATTTATTAGGAATGTTAATGTCTTTTTAACAGAGCTAGTATTTTTCTCAAAATCATTATTGTTTTTGCTAGCATTCTTGTTATGGATTGAATTGATAGTGAGTGGTCTGCCCATAATCTCATTTTTTGCATAATCTCTGGTTATTTTTCATGTATGATTTTGCTGAGCATGGGTTTTTTTTTTAGGAGCAGATATATTGCCTCATAGCATAAATTATATTTTGTAAATGCAACATGACCTGAGAAATGAAGTCAGCTGGTGATCTTGCTGTAGCATTTGATTTGTATTTTGTGTATATTTTGTTTTTCTCAATAAGAAAAGAACCTTAAAAACTTAGGGATATTTAAAAAAAATATTCCTTATAAGGCCCAGCTTAGGGCTGTGTATTATATGGCTTCCATCTGCCTTCCTGGGTGTGGGGAACTGAGAGTCTCATCTTTGGCCCAGAACATGCCTTCCCCCGGGACAATGAAACCACTTTTATTGAGGACAGTGGCATGTAGAACTTACTAAATGGTACTGTGTGTGACCTAGGTACAGTGACTTAACGCGAACCGTTGATGTGCATCTTTTCCTTTGTAGATTTAGTAATAATCTATTAAATCAGATTAGGCATCCTAAGTCAATGTGGGCATCCCCCGTCACACATAGTTAGGTTGGTACATCTTCTCTGCCTCTGAAACGAGATGGATGGCTGTGTATTTCAAGATGCAGGACCAGCCAATGTGTCAGCGCTAGAAAAATCAGGTGGGTACAGTATTGCTATAAAGCACTCTATTGGCTGAACATCTAAACTCCTTGCTTCCCGTAATTCCTATTAATGTTACAGAGAGCCAAAGCCAACTCCTTGCTTTGCCAATCCATAGCTGACTTTGCTGGTCCCTTATTATGTGAGCAGTTGGAAGGGCAATGGTACAGGAAGCTTGAGATGACCTGTAAAAATTGGCCAGGAGTCATTTGGAGCGATAGCTTCCGTTTCTCCAGAAACTGTTGAACCAAACTAGTGAAATTGTTGGAGATGTTGGATTGGCTACAATGGATTTGTCTGCTGGCATTTCTGCTGCTGTTCTTGGCTGCTTTCCCTTGTCTGCTGCTGTCTGTACTGATGTCTGCGCAGCAGCGGGAAAGGGCAGAGTGATCTCAGGGGCATCATACCTTGTGAAGTCTCAGGCCACTTTTGTCTCTGTGGAAGCTCCTAGTGTACCCATAGGCATGATAGGTTAAGAGTAATACATATCCTTTTGCTTGAGTGGCTGATGTTTGGGATGGTTGCTTCCATATTTGCTAAACCTGTATCGGGAAAAGCAAACCCACATGGCCTCGAGTTAAGTGAGAAGGTCGTACACTGACATTTAGACCAAATCTGTTAGCAGCCAAGCCAATACTTGATATAGATTTAAACTCCATTTTTATTCACTAGAAGTCCTGTGTTTACTATTATTTTTTCAAGCAAAGATTTATAGCTGTTTAAGTATATAATGTTTTCATACAGTTTGAGTGAAATTATGTTTGCCGCTGTGTGAAATTCTTCCCGGTATTCTAAAATTAAAGCCATTCTTTGGTAATTTTCACACCCTTCCCCCACTAAGAGGGTCATTCTAAAATATTTTTCTGTCATTTAATGAAGCCAATGCCATTTAAGGCCGTTTTGTACTAATTAGCTTGGGTGTCATGGATTTTTTTTTTAAATAATTAGACCCTAGGTCTGACAGTAGGAAAATAAGATTTGATCTCTGTGCCTTTTTAGTAGCTGTGAAGCACATGACACTGTTTGAATTTGTTTAATTTCGTTGAAAAGATTTTCCTTTCTCACTCCATTGCCTTATGTCTCTTGGGGGGAAAATCCCTTCTTTAACTAAATACATAGATTTCTGGGTACAGATGAAAACTTCTTGATATTCTGTTTACTGGTAATGGAAAACCAAACCTACGTTATGGATGGTGGAATCAGAGAACATTCCCCAGAAGGGGCTAGACCAGGGCTATTTGATTTCCAATTGAAAACCAGAGTTGAGGATTACTGACTCATTTTTGCCTTCAAGAGTATCCATTGCCATTTTCAAATAGTATTTTTCTTGAACATTTAGCATGGCCAAATCAAGTAGGCAAAAGACTTCTCAGCCTCTCTCTGTGTATATACATATGAACGTAGGGAGTGTGTGCAGATGTATGTGTCTTAGCCTGGCACCAAGGAACCTGAGCCCTTCTCCCCAATGAGGTTTTCTCTAATACCACTTTCGTTGTATCTTTCTTTTTCCTCCTCAAGAGTTTAGAGCAGTTTCTCATGGGCCATCCTATTTCTGTGTCTCTGGGTGTCCAGAATTTCACTCCACCTAATTTCTATGTCTTTGCAACCCCTTATCAAACTGTCTATTCCATCAAGTAGCTTCTTCATTGTTCCCTGTACACATCATGCTGATTTCTCTTTTTACTAGAAGTCTGGCATATATTAGGTTTACTTGTCAGATGAATGAATAATTAAATGAATTCCTGACTTAAGTGCTTTGCTCAGGCTGATTCTTAACAGGCCTGGTATGAAAGGAAAAGACATTCACACCCTTTTCTCTATTTGGCTTCAAATCCTCAGTGCTCATCTCCCATCTCTCTTCCTTCCTGAAGCCTTCCTTGGTAATGGTCCAGCTCTTTCCTTTCCCTTAATTCATCCTGAAGGTATCTATTATATATTTTGGTACTTAATTTTATGTTTAATTTAGCACTTTAATGAACAATTTCTTATATCATTTGATTCCCTATTTCACAGAGAGTTTTAACCACACGAAGATTTCTGAGTGCTGGGACCCTGCCATCTTTTTCTTTCATATCCTCCAAGGAATTTAGTGCACAATATCAAGCACATAATATGCCCTTGATAATAAATACTTAGAGAATTGAAGTGAATGATATTGATTAATCTCTGAATGTGATCGATTTGTGTTATTGCTACAATGTAATCCATCACCTGTCTCTCTCTACTATTACCACAAAGCCAATAAATCACGTTGTCTACACATGCATAGCCATGTGTGATTTGCACACATACACACACACACCAAAGAAGCAGTTGTCTACTGGAAGATTAATTTTTAGGTGGTTTGTCATGCTGTGCAAAAGAAAAGGAAGTAATTCGTTGCAATCTCTACTCAACCTCCTTCCCAACCATGGGAAACTTCCATGAACAGTCAAAAATGTTCTGCCCTCTCCATCCTGGGCAAGCGTCTGTTGTTCAAAAGTGGTCCTGCATTTAATGACTGCTCTTCCATTTATAAACTGTATAACCTTGGGCAAGTGATGGAACCTCTCTAAACCTTGATTTCATCCTTATAAAGTGAGAATAATCATGTCACCCTTTTAAGGCCACTTTTGGGATTAGTAATAATGCCAATACCAGTCACCATTTATTGAGATTACTCTGTTCCTGGCAGTGTGCTCTGTCCATAAGTTTTCTCCTTTAATTGTTATGACATCTTTGGCATATACTAGATGCTCAGTAACAGTGGCTATTATATTTCATACCTTGGCTTAAATACACACTGAGTCAGATTGAAGATTGCCAAAGACTCATTTTTCATTTCCCAGGATTGGCAGAAAGGCTTAATGCAGTCAGGCTACTACCAGGTGCCTGTGGCCACAGGCCAGTGTAATGGTTGGTCTGCGTGGAGGCCAGACCCTGGGTCCTGCCATCCCATCTCCATAATGGCCCTTGGGCCCCGGGCGGCTTGCTATCACAGCAAAATCTGGCTTAGGAAACAAGAAGGTACTGCCCTGCATTGCTTGAGAGCTGATTCACACTACAGTTCAGTAGAAATGACAAATCAATTTCATTAAGCACAAAAAGAACTCGCTTATGTAAAGTGAGGTGACACTTCAAGGATGGAGAAGGGTACAATCTGAATGCTGTGAGCAGGTCTTGTTTCCTCTGAGCTAAGCACTGGAATAATGGGACTTTTAGCTTTTAACAGGAGGGATTTAGATTAAACTTTGGTTAAGAGTTTCTTGATGGTGAAAGTTTTGAGCTATTCGAGCACATGAACAATAGCACATTGAGGAACTTATCTAGGGGTTTTATCTTTTCTTCACAGATTTCAGGGAACTTCTAGGAAGCAAAGAAATGGCCTGGATAACCTCGAACAGTAATTTCCCAGGACAGCGATTCCTTTCCCCCTCATTTCCTCTTCCCCTTCCTTTCTAAAACAAAATTATATTTTAAATTTTATTTCTACCCCTGTTTCATCCAGTTAAACATTAGACTTTGGGGTGGGGCCTGGAGTTTGGTGCTTTTGAAAAACTCTGCAAATGATTCCATTGTGCACACAAGGTTGGCACCTGCCCCTTGGGTAGAACGAGTCCCAGAAACCGGCAGGGACTGATCCTGTGATGGGATCCAATACTGGAATGTAGTCCTATTTCCCGGCACCTGTGGTTGCATCTTCCATTGTGATCCACAGAGCTGAGGTGGATGGAGAAAAGCTGTCTCCCCTCCACTTTTACAATAATTTTATAAAGTTCCCTAATGGAGTGATCTTTTTTTTTTTTTTTAATTTATTTATTTTATTTTTGGCTGTGTTGGGTCTTCGTTTCTGTGCGAGGGCTTTCTCTAGTTGCGGCAAGTGGGGGCCACTCTTTATCGCGGTGCGCGGGCCTCTCACTATCGCGGCCTCTCTTGTTGCGGAGCACAGGCTCCAGACACGCAGGCTCAGTAATTGTGGCTCACGGGCCTAGTTGCTCCGCGGCATGTGGGATCTTCCCAGACCAGGGCTCGAACCCGTGTCCGCTGCATTGGCAGGCAGATTCTCAACCACTGCGCCACCAGGGAAGCCCATGGGGTGATCTTAATCTTAGTTTCTTCCAGGTACTCTGACTGGTACATCTTCTATGAACTTCTTACTGCAACCCTTCATGTGAAAATCAGTTGTAGAGCCTTTTCTATTACTGTATCCCACCAGAAGCTTTGCCTACTCATAATTAAGAACACTCATTGAGGTAATAATCAAGGGTATTTTTTATGTGCCAGATTCATTAGCATCCTCATTATACAAATAATGCAGATGAGGCATTGTTAAGGTTAAGTAACTTGTCTAAGGTCACACAACTTAAGAATGATAGAGCTTGATTCAAAGCCAAATCATTGACTTTGGAACTCATCTTCATGGTAGTGGGATCCAGCGACAAGGGAGCTAGAGATTGGTGGCCAGGTGGTTAGCAAGAGATGAGCAGGACAGTAGTACTAGAAAGGGCTGTTGGAATACTTATGTTTTTTAACCCAACACGGAACTGAAGAATGCTTTTATTCACGAGGTAGCAGCCTCAGGAGATTGAGGCTCAGAATAAAGGGAGATGACTAGAACAGCTCAGGAAAGCCGTCAAGATCACTGGAAGCAGAAGGCTTACATCAGGATTCTCCTCAAATCAAAAAATCAAGCATGTGTTCAGAGTAGCTGTGTGTGTTGGGAGTCCCGTGAGAGGGGGATGGAGCCCCACAGTGGGTACAGTGGCTGATGTTTTATGAGCACTCGCTCCTGTTCTAAGCAAACCGTATGCAAGTGGGATGCATTTTAAAAATTTCATCCTCAGAATAATTCCAACTATCACACATATGAAGCTGTAACAAAACTACCCAAGTTCAAAGACAATAAATGTCATAACTGAGCTGTAAACCCTAGACTTCAGAGCCTCGGCCCTTCACCCCACACACGCTTGTCCCCATCCCCAGCCTGGGGACTCCAGCTTCCTACTCCCTCCTTTTTTTGTGAGGAGCAGATCAGTCAGGAAAACTGAATTCTAACTCTTTCCATGTATTAATTCAACTAAGTTCAACTGCTAGCACTGTCAAACATTCAGTATTTATGGAGGGCATTCGATGTGTCTGGTTTGGTGGGAGGGTAGAGAAGAGACTTCTGTTTTTGAGGAAGTCCCCTACAGTCTGTGAGCCGTGGTGAGAGACATGGCAGTTCACTCTCTCCCACAAATGATCAAATGATCATGTGACACAGGCCCAGTCAGCAAGGAGAGGTTCACGCCTGGGGCTTTGAACTTTCAGATCTTCAGGGGAGAAGTGACCAGTGAGACATTTCCCACAGCGGTCTTGGAAGCATCAGAGGAGGCTTAGCTTGAGTGCCCACTGGGAGCACTGTTAATAAGAAAGCACCCTAATCGGGCTGCTCAGTGGGAGCACGGAGCCCACCTCCTCTCCCTTGGGTGCTGTCCATTTCTGAGACTCACTCTCCAGCTGCCTTCCACCTCCCTCAAGCAAGCCTTTGAGATACTGGATACCCTTCAGTATTTTGTTTTTCTGCTTAAATTTGAATTGATTTCTGTTGCTTGCCACAAAGGACCCCTACTGATGCTGACTGCTGCACTTTAGAACAACTTATAAGCAGATAGATTATATACAGGAAATATACAGACTCGAGATATATATATATATACACATATATTTCCCTTAATTGTTGTTATCTTACACTTTAGCTCCCTCAAAATCTTGGTCATATTATAGAAAAGTTTTTTCCTTCTCTTCTAATTCACTTACATTTATCTCACTTTCCAACTTTCTTTTGATCTACTTTCCTGATTTATTCATTTGACTGCTTCTCCAGATTTCTTTCCCAGCCAGGTGGGCCACATATGGAGTCTTTAATACTTCCGTCAGCTCTCTCTCTGGGTATTCTGCACCTTGGCTTACCCTAATCATAACCATGATCGCCTTGTACTTTTACAAGGAGTTTGCTTATTTCATTTATTTAGTGTACTGTTCAGTTAATGACTTAGTCATTGTCAGCTGAAAGTTTCTGCATTGCTTCAACTTGGAAATAGAAAAAGAGAAGTGCTGCCTTTTTTTGTTTTTTAATCTGAACTGGTTTGTATTGAAACAGAAAATGAGTATTTTAATTTTTTCATCGCTCTTGTATCTTCTGTAACCTCAAGTTAGATCGTTATAAATTCTTTCTCTTGTAACAGCACTTCTAAAACTCGAGGGTATTCAGGGACTATCTTTGGTTATTATGACTCTGACATAAAGGACAACATGAGCTGTTTTTGAGTAAAATAAAGTAACAAGGAGGGAAAAATAGCCTAGTTAAAACTACACATAACATAGCTGTTTTTGACTCTAAGGAAGTGGCATAGTTTCTCTCTGGAGACTTTGTTTAAGAAAATATTTAAAGGTCTGACCTTGGGAGCCATTGCCTATATGATTTGGAAGGAGACACCAAAATAGAAGATTGGTAAATTGACTGCAAAATGAAGAGAAATTGATTGGTGGGAGCTTCCTAGGAGAAGTGAGAGGGACAGATCAAGACTTGCAATATGGGAGGAGGTCACCACGACACAAGGGTAAATGTTCTGTAGTGCAGGAGATAGTTGAGGGACTTTTAAGTGTGAAATGTCTAATATTTAATTTTTGTTCCAAACCTCCAGTAAAGAATGCTACATGTCCCCTTGATTTAATGACCTTCTGAGGTGTGAATGTGTGATTGCCAACTGAGAGAGTAGAGGCCTCAGATGGGCTAATGAAATAGTGCAGAGGGGAAGTGACTTAGTAATTGACATGAACCAGTTTCTCTTTCCCCAAATAGACCAGAGGAAGGAGAACCCTGAAAGAGGATAAGGGTGGCCTGGAAGTACTCAGGTTGTAATTGTTACTACACAGCCAAAGTTTTGGGGAAAGAAATTGACCAAATAGGAAAGCAGAAAAGGAGACATTAAAACAGGTACAGCAAAGACAGGATTGGCTTGATGAACAAAAGCAGAAAGAACTGGAGCTTCTCCTGTTTTCCCCCTGTGTTTTGCAATGCTGCAGTGTGGCAGGTCTATCGCTCCTCAGTAAATATAGCTCTTAAGTGTGCAACCAAGTGGCATTAACTCAGTTTAGCGCCATCTAAATGAGATGAGCAGTTTCAAGGTATTTTTCTCCAAGAGCCTTAGTCAAAATCAGAAAATATAAAAGAATATTTGAACACCTAACAGAAATGTAATTAAGCATCTTTAGAATGTAAATTTCTTAATGGGAATGTTTGTGTAATGGAAATTATTTCCTGATAGATGATGGGTGGAGAGGCTACTTTATATTCATGTTTATAATTCCAAATGTATGATTTATATGACTGTAGTCACAAATTCTTAAAAAAATTTTTTATCCATGTATAATTGACATATAGCATTATATTGGTTTCAGGTGTATAACATAATGATTTGATATTTGTATACATTGTGAAATGATCAACACAATAAGTCTAGTTACCATCTGTCACTGTACTAAGTTAACCTTTAGGATTTCTCTCTTGGCAACTTTCAAGTCTGCTGTACAAAATGATTGACTATAGTCACCATGCCATATATAACACCCTTATGATATTTATTTTATAACTGGAAGTTTGTACCTCTTGATCCCTTTCACCTGTCTTGCCCATTCCTCAAACCCCTGGCAACCACCATTCTGTTCTCTGTATCTATGCTTTTGTTTTGTTTGTTTGTTTTGTTCTTTAGATTCCATACGTAAGTGAAAGCATACAGTATTTGTATTTCTCTGACTTATTTCACTTATAATTCCCTCAAGATCCATCTGTGTTGTTGCAAATGTCAAGATTTCATTCTTTTCATGGCTGAGTAATATTCCCTTGTATATATGTACCACCCCTTTATCTATTCATTCATAGATGGACACTTAGGTTGTTTCCATATCTTGGTTACTGTAAATAATACTGCAGTGAACATGGGGGTGCATATATCTTTTCACATTAGTGTTTTTATTTTCTTCAGATAAATACCCAGCAGTAAAATTTCTGGATTGTATGGTAGTTCTATTTTTAATTTCTTAATACAGCAGGTCTTGTTAATCTCTTTATGACCAAGAAACAACTTTCCAGTTTTAAAAAATGTCATTAAACTCCATGGAAATGAACAACATAAACTGGTTAGAACCAACTAGGTCCAAGACGGTGGAAGATTCGGCTTCCAGTAGACCTTGAGCCTCATTATACACGCATAATACATTAGCATGTAAATGACATACCCACAGGTGCCATGACAGTTCCCAGGCCGACCATAAAAGGTCAAAAAGTGGGTGGTGGCCCAACTCCTGGAAATCCCCGCCCCTTCCCCAAAGTAATTGGAATAATCCTTCTGCTCATTAGCCTATGAAATTACCCAGCCTATAAAACTAACCACCCTATATTTTGGGGCGTCTCACCTTCTGAGATGGCCCACACTCTGTCTGTGGAATGTGTATCTCCCTGATGAAACCTTCTTTCACTTTACTGTGGCTCACTCCTGAATTCTTTCCTGCGAGAAGCCAAGAACCCATACTTGGCAGCCATCTCAGGGACTCACCTGAGATCTGGGACATGACCATCCTCTTGCGCCCCGCTTTCTTTCCTGCAGCAGAACTAGTTTTAAAATTATGAGCAGGTAGTTTTGCTTCCTGTCACTTTGTCCAATCTCTACCACACACTGCAGCTACTTCAAACGTCCCCTAGCATGGAGATGATCACGGCGCTCTTCTAACCAAGAACTTACAAAGAGTGATTCTTCCCTGTGTGTGCATTTGATTGGCAGCAAATAACAATTATTCAACTTATCTTTTTATTTTGTATCCTGCTCTCCTATTTCCATAATATTTCTTTTTTAATTTAGGTGAAATTCATACAAAATAAAATTAGGTATTTGAAAGTGAACAGTCCGGTGGCATCTGGTACATTCACAGTGTTGTACAACCACCATCCCTCTCTCTCTACTCCCAAAACATTTTCATCACTTTGAAAGGAAACGGCATAGCCATTGAGCAGTAACTCCTCATTCTCCCCTCCCCCCACCCCTTGGAAACCATCAGTCTGCTTTCTGTCAGAAAATGGATTTGACTCTTCTGGATATTTCATATATTTGGAATTATGTAATATGTGACCTTTTTGTGTCTAGCTTCTTTCACTTAGCATAATGTTTTTGAGTTTCATCACTGTTAGCATGTATGAGTACTTCATTCCTTTTCATGGCCAAATAGTATTCCATGGTATGGATATGCCACATTTGTTCATCTGTTCACCCATGGATGGACCTCTGGGTTGTATTTAGATAGTGTGAATAGTGCTGCTATGAACATGCATGTATATATAGTTGTTTGAGTACCTGCTTTCATATCTTTTGGATAGATACCTAGGAGTGGAATTTCTGGGTCATAAGGAAATGTTATGTTTAACTTTTTGAGGAACTGCCAAACTATTTTCCACAGTGGCTGAGCCATTTAACATTTCCACCAGCAACATATGAGGGTACCAGTTTCTCCACATCCTTGACAACACTTGTATTTTTAAAGAAATTATAGCCATGTTAATGGGTGTGAAGCAGTACCTCACTGCAGCTTCAATTTACTTTTCTTTAATGGTTAACGATGTCGAGCATCTCTTCATGTGCTTTGGACAGATGTTTATTTAAGTCCTTTGCCCTTCATTAACTGCGTTGTTTATCCTTTTGTTTTTGGGTTTCAAGAGTTCTTTGTATATCCTATTTACCAGACCCTTGTCAGATACACGAATTACAAGTATTTTCTTCCATTCTGTTGGTTGCCCTTTCACTTTCTTGATAATGTCCTTTGATGCACAGAAGTTTTAAATTTCTGCTGAAGTCCAATTTATTTTTAATTTTGGTGTTTGTACTTTTGGTGTCATAGCTAAGAATCCATTGTCAAATCTAGTGTCATGAAGATTTGCCTCCATGTTTGCTTCTTGGGGTTTTAAGTCTTTTATTTAGGTCATTGATCTCTTTTGAGCTAATTTTTGTATATGGTGGGAGGTAGAAATTTCCCCCTCATTTTCAGATCATCAGGCAAACAGAAATGCATTCATTCAGAATAAATTCCTGTCTCCAAGCCTTTATTATTCTTTCTACCTCCAATGGCCTAACATTATTGTCACTACCTGGGTTTATATTAACAATCATTCAATGTGCTGCACAAATCCCAACTATATTTTATATTCTTTCTTAAACTCCTATAACTTGTCTCCACTCCCCAGCTTACCAAAATTAACAGAAATCATTTGTCTTTTCTCTGAACTCCCATAACCTCTCTTAGGACACTAATTCATAAATCCATTTATTCATTTATCCAAATAGTTATCCACACATTCAAAAATATAATTATTGGGCATCTACTCTGCTAATTACTAAACTCTTTTCAAATATACTATGTATTTGTGAGCCATATTATATCACATATATTTATGTAAAAATATATACATATATTATTGTATTTATGAAGGTATCTTCTTTCTCCTACTGGGGTAGAAGTTTTAAAACATGGAGACATCATCTCATTGATCTCTCCATCACTCTTTGGTCTCAGCTCGGAAAACTGAGTGAATTAATGAAGCTCAAATGCAATCATTTTCTAAACATTCTACCATTGTCTGTATAAACAACTGCCTTGCCCCTCACGTATCTTTCGCTACCATGAAGCACTCACCTCAGCTGCAGTTTACAGCAGTACACTTTCCCCAAACTTATCAAATTCACTGCACCCTCTCTCCTTTGGCCCACTACTCATCCTTTCTTTTTTTTTTTTTTTTTTAATTTTATTTATTTGGTTGTGCTGGGTCTTGGTTGCCGCAGGCATGCTCCTTAGTTGCGGCTTGCCGGCTCCTTAGTTGTGGCATGCATGTGGGATCTATGTGATTTGCAGTTTCTTCAGGGTGGGAATTGTTGCGGCAAGATAACCATCAGCTATTTCCCGGCAGTGAAACCAAAGAATACGGGATTATTTCAACTTACTTGCTTATAGAGTTTATATAAATGATTGTGCCAGGCTCATTTGAAGTTTTAGTAAAGCCCGTTTGCAAAGTGCTAATATTAGAAGTGGTTGATATATCTTTTAAGTATTTTTTTCCCCAGATATTCCTTATGTAAAGATTAGGGGAAGTTATGATAGTTTTATTGTGTGTGTATGGGGGTGGGTGGGTGTGTGTACATGTGTGTGATATGCTTCTTTTAGCTCAGCCATGGTGAACAGGGTTTCAAAAACTTTTTTTCTAAGTAGTCTTGAAGCAATGAAAATGGCCATGGTGGATACAGGATTGATAGCTTCTAACACAACATCTGACATTTTAATCACATCCCACATTGAATAAAGACACACTGGTGGATCTTTTCTAGGTCTTTGGGTTTTTTCAACTGATATGTTTTGATGACCTGTTTTCTCCAAGCTACAAAGCAGTCCTCAGATAGAAAAGATCTTAATTTAAATACTATTTGCTACACAGCACTGGTAAGATAAAAAAATCTATTCTTGGAAAATGAGAAAAGATAGAGGTATTCAGAAAATAAATACCGCTGGTGTGCTGAAAAATAAGGCACAAGAGCCATGATTTATTTAAATACTGCATTCCATTTAATGTAAAGTAAAATCCTGATAATAGTGTTCTTAATTAGGTGGTTATTTTCTGTTTCTCTTGCTTCCCAGCAAAACTTTCCAAAGCACTTGCTGATTTTTAGCAATGCATTAGATGGCAGTGTTCACATAGTTTACAATGGCACTTACTGCCATCGTTTTATTGCACAGAACCAAATATACACCTTCATTTTGGATTTTACACCATTTCAGCTCTGTCTCTAAAGCTGCTCTTTTCTTGGAGTCCTTTTACGCCTTTGGTGCAACGAGGGAAAAAACATTTATAAGAATGTTAGTAATCATGGATATCCCGGACAGACATAAAAGCATGAATCCTGATGCCTTAATTAAGCCATAAGGAAATATGGCAGATCCTACCTGTTTTTCCCTCACGAGTATTTGAAGTTCACCGAAATACACATTATTGTCATTGCTGATCTGAAGCCACCCATGCTCACCTGAAATTAAAGCCAGGTCTTTTTTAACAAGAAACTTATAAGGTTTGAATCACAGTTTTATTAAAAATTATTTCCAAAAAAAAACTTGTTTCCAGTTTAAAAGTCTTAGTTTCACTGTTGCTGTTGTTTTTTCTTATGCCTTTATCTTTTGACTTTTTATTGACTCTGAGCCTTTGGCTTTGGAAAAGAAAACCTCAGTTCTAACCCTCCTTGTGCTTCTATTTATTTTTATCCTCAAATCCAATAAAGATAATTTACCAAGTCCAAGGCTGAGTAACTCACTTAGAGCTGAGTCCATTTCACACATGGACCAAATGCCAAATAATTTAATATGTCTTAAATGCCATCAGGGAAATATCTCAAAGGCCTAAATCAAGAAGCCTTTTTAGCATTAGGGCATAGCTTTCTTTTAGAAATTTAGTTTAAAGCAACCCCACATCCTCAAGTCACTGTTTTTCTCCAAATAGTTGAATGGTCTTCCTTCTCCAATTTCTACCACCCAGCAAAATCTGTCTTCCAGTTTTCCAGAAACACAGGGACCTCTTGACCCGGGAAGGTATGATGCCATATGTTAAATCCACTTAGACTAAATTTAGAAGCATCTCTTTCCCTACCCCAAGTGAGATCAAGCGGTCTGCATGGAGAGGATAGGCAGGACTTCCAGAATTAAGGGCTTAGAGGTCAGAGGAATAAAGCGAGCTTTGTGATACCTGAGATTTAACCCTTCTTATTATTTCCAGAAACACCAGAGGTTTTGGCTACACCCAATGATGATAAGCATTTAAATGGAATAAAATCCTTTTGGAAGGTGGAACTCTCAAAATGAGTTTGTTGAATGAATACCCTCTAACTGTGAATGATAATGTATATCTGATTATAGTTATGAAATTCTCACATAAAATAAAGATTGGCCCAGTGGATTCTCTTATCCCATTTTGTAGGTGAGGAAAGTGAGAATCAGGGAGGTAGTGCTCAAGTTTGCATATCTAAGACTAATACCCACATCTTCTGATTCCTGATCTAGTCTTTCCATCAAACTCTGAAAACTCAACCAAATCCAATGCAATTTTCTTTTCTGTATAACAGTCTGGATTATGTATGTCCTATTTAAACATTGGCTCAAATTTCTCTTGACTTGTTAGCTCAAGGTGAAGCTAGAAGTTATTTTCTCTTCTGGTCAGGAAATCATGAGGAATAGCTAGAAAGTCCCACATACTTCTTAGCTGGCTAAACTGCCGTATTATTTCCAGGTTAATCTGAATACTTTTAAGAGCCACTTTTCTCTGGATTTAAGGATTTTGAAAGCTGTGGGTAGTATTTCAGAGAATTCATCTCTTAAAGGAAGACTGAAGCAGGAAAATTTCCTTTAAGTGAGAGGTTCCATGAACAAACAAACAAAAATTTACAAAGTTGCGATAGACTACATTTGCTTTTTAATACTCACCATATGTCTGGTTTTATTCAGAGACTAGAAGAGTGGGTTAATGCTTATTTTCACAGATCATATAAATAACAGCCCTGCTATTGCTTATTTTTTTCTAGGTGATAGCATTTTGGATTGTACTAAATAAAGTGCTAGGGAAAAACTTAAAACCATCCCTAATTATTAATAGAGACAGTTCAGTAATAGGTCTTTAGTCAGTGTCTGTAATACTTCGGACTTGAGTTTTAGAGTGTGGACTGTTTTACAGCTAGAGATAAAGGTGATTGCTTTTAGGGGTTTCAGTATTAATATTTTCATTTCCTGTTGTCTTTTTCTCCCTTTGATTTTTTTTCGGGCTTTGCTTAATGACTTATCAATCTAAAACTGAATTTTAAAATAACAGTCCAGCAACATTCTTTCGTATTTTTCTTTGCTTTTGTATCTATCCCCTCTTAGGACACCAGCTTTCCCCTATCTCAGTGGTAGAAATGCAGCTAGACCTGCCTAGGTTAGTGCCCAGAGGGAAAGAAGGCACTCCCTTTCGTGTCCAGGCGCTGTGCTAACCTGTTACATATGTGCTGGGATAATATTTCAAAGTGCTAATTGTCCAGTATAACTGCCAATTCTCCCCAGCTTGGCAGCTAAATGGAAAAGCAACGTGGCCTTGGGGACGATTTACAGTGGGGAACAAAGTTCTTTAGCTTTTAAGTTCAAAGGGCACCATCTGGGTATGAGAAAGGAAAATTTTTGAAAAGGAATGCAGTCAGGGAGAACAGGTTTTTCTTCCTAATTTGAGACGGAAGAGATAAAGGAGGCTGGAGCTGGCAACCAAAGTCGTCCAGTTCCCAAAACACCGGACTTGATGTTAACGTTTTTACTTTCCTTCCTCAAAACGCGTGCGCTGCAGCTTTGTTTCTGAGCCCACCCAGAATCAGCAGTTTCGCAAAGGGTAACAGATTGAGGGTACTTCTTTGGGATTTGTCACAAAAAGGGAACAATTGAGCACCATGGACACTGACCGAAGAATTGATTAAACATTTTGGTTGAAGTGCTTATAGAAATGCTGCTCAGTAGTGGACTTAAATCTTCCTATTCTTCGTCATTTGTGAGTTAGTAACCACAGGTCTTGCCTCAGCCCTACCCTTCCTGATCGTTCTTTCTTTTGGTTTTACAGGGTTTACAGGCTCCTGATAGAGTGACTTCACCTTCAAGCAGCAGCACTGTGAGGGCTGTCTAGCCTTTGTAGCCAGTCTCGGTAAGTTCCCCACTTTCTTTCAACTGCAAAGCTGCTCATCACCTACCATCTGCCTTTCCGTCTTTCCTGGCCCTTCTCTCCTTCACACCCCTAGCCCCAGCGCATCCAGGCCCTGCAGCACACTGCCCTGGGTCGCGCGTCTTTTTTCCACCAGTCCCCTGGCAACATGCAGGATGGGAGGGGTTATTTATTTCCTTTAGAAGGTTGTCATTTTGGGGATGAAAAAAGTGTGACTTCCAGGAGTGACCAGTTTAGCATCCTGCTAAGAGGAGTTCTCCTGCCTTTCCTCCTGCCCCAGGAAACAAACCCAAACCCTTTCTCTTACTTCCTGAGTTTCTACTTTTAAAGTGTGCCTGCAGCAGCCATCTTCAGAAGGGTAGCGACCACTGCTGCTGGAATTGCAGAGGGAGATAGGAGCTTTTACATCAGTCCCTGTGGCTCCTGCAGTGTTGGGCTACTGCGAGCAGAGCGAGTGGCGCTGGATGTGAGGGTCTTAAGTTCACGCAGGGCCAGCCCTTATGCAGATGTCACTTTGGACAACAAATCATTTGTCTCTGTCTCAATCCTTCATCTGCAAGATGGATTCTACTGCCCCTGAATTAGGATACAATGAGATGAAAGATATTCCAACTTTTTCAAGATAAAGATGCTTTATTTTAAATGCAGAGTAGTGGTATTATTCTGCAGAGACAGTGTGATAAAAATATCCACTATCTTTTATTACAGACTAATGGACTCAAAATGTATATACTAGTTAGATTGGGTTTCAAAGCAAATCTGTTTTAGAAGATAAGTAAAATCTGAAGTGTTTTTGACATCTTCATTCTGTACAAATTATTTAAATCAAACAATTTTTGTAAAACTGAGCAAATTGTGTTGATTATAAATCAGGCTCTTCCTTTTACTTTGAAGGTAACAGTTGGGCAAATTAGAAGTCATTGTGTAAGGAAAGTGAGCACGAAGAACAAAGGCTGTTGGATTCTTCGCTACTTAACGAGAGATCTTGTTTAGCTCCAGCCGTTAGGAAAACTCATCACTTCCTATATTTGCTGGTGACAATCAAATGCAAGAAAACACAGCTTTAAAGAAAAAAAGTCTAAATAAATACTTTAGAGGAGATGCGGATCCTTTTACATTTCCTCAGATGAAAATACTGCAAAGTTGGTGAGAGGATATTTATTTCATTCAGGAAATCCCAGTCAAATCTTTCCTTCTATTCAAAAAATTGGAATTTAAATGAAAAACATGCCTTCATGTCACAGCGATGTCCTACGTGGCCTACATTTCAAAATTAATAGATGATAGACATAATTTTTTCTATCTTGTTAAAAAACTATGATCAAATCGTAAGTTTGTTTCTCTTCAAATGTTGTGATGTGGCAGGAAAAGAGGAGAAGATTTGGTCAGGGATTAAGGCTGAAAGATTGATGAAGTCCAGATAGTTGCAACATGAGACGGGAAGAGGGACAAGGTGACTGCGGAAAAAACCATCTCGAGTTTCTGCAGGAAAATGATGAAGAGTGGAAGGAAGCCTAATCTGCCTCAGAAATGCAAAGGCATCTCAAGTCTCCGCTAACTACGTTCCTGGGATGAGATGCAGAAGTATCACAGCTCTCACTTCACCCCCCACCACAAACACTTGCACGACTGCCGCGGAAATTTAAAGCTCTACGCGTAAGGACGTCAATATTTCAATTTAGAATTTTACACCTGATTAAAGACACAGCCTCCCCTCCCTTTCAGTTTGTTCCATGTACTGGTGGGTTTTGGTAAATATTTCTATCTTCTGCATAGGGTTATGAATAACTTAGAGGTCAGGGAAACCCTCTCCCCCCTTTTCCCACTTTTAATTGTATCTCCGGCAAGACTTACTTATTGTGAGAGCTTAATAAATACCCTTAATTAAAATTTAAGAAATGAAATGTATCCAGTTTACAAGGTGTTTGTTTACTGTACAAAAATTATAAACACAGGTTCACAACCAGTAGAATGATACTGATCATAGGGCCAGCTAGGCAAAAGCATACCTAGACAACTGAAAAACATGTAATGAAATTTCAGAAAAATAAATACTACTTTTAAAAGAAAAATCTCGGTCTGTGAAATACTAGAAGAAAATATTTGCTTGTAGCAGAGACATGCAGGTTTCTCTATTTGCCCCCTGCTCTCTGGCCCCCAGGCCTTTCTCTGCCTTGCTCCGCGTTCTAGGAATACAGCTTCTATGAACATAAGTTTTTATTTCTCTGAGATAAATGCCCAAAAGTACAATTGCGGAGTTGTATGTTCAGTGCATGTTTTATTTTGTAGGACTGCTCCATTTTAACCTTTCCCATAGCTCTGTCAATATTCTCTTAATCCTTTGAGTTAGCCATCTCTTTCCTGTTTGAACTGATACACTGATATTGGAGAAAAATGAAATGCTGGAAATATAAGAAGTCTCTGATTTTGTAAAACTTGTTTCTCCATGTGATCTTTGCATATAAGTATATAGGCCACCAATTTTTTAAAACTCACAGCTGTAAACATAGGTCAAGAAAGGTGAACAAAGAAAAATCATTGTCTTTCCCCACCTCTCACAAGAAATCCAAGATAACATCATCTTCTGAAATACATCAGCAAAAGCTTAATTTGGCTCTGGTTATACCTATTAGCTATTGTCTTCCGTAGGTCATGTGGATTCTACACAATGAAAAATAAAATAAAAACATCAAAAAGCTACAAAACTCAAATTAACAGTAAAGTGAGAATCACCCACCTATATGTGAATGTGTGGTATCACAAGCATATCCAGCATCGCCTAGCACAACTGCGTAAGTTGTTAGAAAGCGCAGAGAACATACAGCATGTCCAAGGTATGGTCCTGAAATAGTGGGATGATCTGAGCCTCTCTTCTAATTAAAGTACTACGTATCATTAATCATCCATCCATTCATTAATGCATCCTACAAATATTTGTTGGTCATCTACTGTGTAAAATGCATTATATGGGGAAGTAAGTTATCTCTCTATGCTCCAAGTTAATTCTCTGAGGACAGAGTAATTCATCAGAAGTAGCTTGAGATATCATCCAAACACTAGTGAATGTGTTAGCAAACTTGAAAGAGGAACTCTGTACTTGAATTTAAACAGCTGCCCAATTCTGCATGAGAAAATAATGGAATCATATACATTCACCCCAAAAGAAAAGCTTGATTTTAAAAGGTATTGGTGGCAATGGTACAAGAAAAATATTGATTTAAAATTTTTTCTTACCGAGTTTATCATTCATGGATGACACAAACCTAGATATAAAACTGCTACATCTTACTACATTAAAATTGCTGCCTTACAAATACTATAAATGGTGTGTTAGTTTAATACATGATCAGAAACTTAACATGCTATATGGCTCAAAAGAGTAGTGCAGATAAGGAAACAGCTCAAAGGTAAAAAGAAACACAGATATCCTTATTACTCTCCAGAATGCGTGGCACTAGAAAATGGGCAGGAATCAGAAGATGCTGGACAAATTCAGCCTCTAGCACTTTCCCACTGTGTGTAATCTTGGGTAACTCACTGCCTGGGTAGCCTACCTGTCTCTGTCTCTCTGTCTGCATGTCTGTCTCTCTCTGTAATTCTAATATTTTTTCCCCAGTTTTATTGAGAAATAGCTGACATACATCACTGTATAAGTTTAAGGTGTATAGCATGATGGTCTGATTTGCATATATTGTAAAATGATCACCACAATAGGTTCAATTAACATCCATCATCTCATATAGATACAAAAAGAAAAGAAAAAAAATTTTCTCCTTGTGACGAGCACTCAGGGTCTACTCTTTTAACAACGTTCCTGTACAGCATTCAGCAGCGTTAACTATAGTCCTCATGCTACATATTACATCCCTAGTCTTATTTATCTTATATCTGGAAGTTTGTTCCTTTTGACCACCTTCCTGAAATTCCCCCTCATCTATCTCTTCCCCTCCAAAATTTAAAGTAATGGGATATTAACCCCTGCCTTTCTAAAGTGATTATAAGACTTACGTCACCAGATTTTCAGAGTGGCCCAAATGAGAAGCTATATATGGAAACACAGTTAAATACATGCCTTCATGATCAAATAGCATGATTTCATTACAAACGATACACTTATTCCTATCAGTTTTTTCTAACCATTAAAATTCTTGGAAGTCCCCTTTTAAAATGATATTTTTGTGACCACGTTCTGTGCTTCAATAAAGAATCAATCTCATTATGTTACAGCTGCACTTCCTTTTTGGTCAGAACACCTTTCCTTGGTTTAATCACCCACTTTACTCAACAGCTTCAAAATTACCTTTGATTTTTTTCAAAAAGTTCACACCCTCAAAGAAGTGAACATTTGCCATTACTGAAGATATTCAAAAGAAATCCCCCACATTTTCATTTTAACTTTTTAGTATAAATAATATATACATATAGGTAGCTCCATAAATCCTAAGTGTAAAGCTCCATGAATTTTCACAAAGTGAATACGCCAGTTAATCACAGCCCAGTTTCCATGTCAGAAAATAGACCATTGTTAGCATCCCAAAGCCCCCTTTTTGCCCTCTTACAGTCTTTAACAATTCTTTTCTTCCCCTATCCTGATAGCCATTAACATAATTTATATAGATGAACTTTATATACACAGGGTCACAAAATATGCATACTTCTGTGTTATTTACTCAAAATTGATAACTGTCCAAGTTGCATGTATCTACAGTTCATTCATTTTCACATGATGATATATTGAATGAATATTATGAATATGGCACCATTATCTACTGTAATGATTTGATGATCATTTGAAGAGAATGTCAACCAATTTGGGACTATTTCAAATAGTGTTGCCGTAAACATTTCTGTACATGTGTTTTTTATGTATGCATTTCTCTTGAGTACATTCTTAGGAGTGGAATTGCTGCTTCGATGGACATGCATTTGTTCAGTTTCATTTGATACTACCTGTTTTCAAAACCGATGGTACCAATTTGGACTTTTATGATTGGTATCTAAAAATTCCACTTCCTCCTTCCTTCCCTCCCTCCTTTCCTTCTCCCTCTCTTTCTTTCTTTCTTTCTTTCTTTCTTTCTTTCTTTCTTTCTTTCTTTCTTTCTTTCTTTCTTTTTCTTTCTTTCTTTCTTTATGAATTACTCAATTTCCAAACATAAGGTGGTTTTACAGTGATTTGACTGTTATTGATTTCATTATACTGGAGAAGATACTCTGTCTGATTAAATTCCTTTGAAATTTGTCACAGCTTGCTTTCCAGAACTGCATACAGTTTTGATAACTACTCAATGTTTATTTGAAAAAGAATGTACATTCTGCCGTTCTTGGTGCTTTGTCATATATTGACTCAATTAGGTCAAGAGTGTTAGAATAATTGTTCAAATCTTTTAGAACCTTAAAATTTTTTTTGTCTGATTTCTCTTTCCTTTACTGAGACAGGTATTTAAAATCTTTCACTATGACCTTTCTACCTCTCTTTATATTCTGGCAATTTTTGCACTATATATTTTGCAGGTATATATTATTAGGTGCATACAAATTTAGAGTTGTTTTATCTTCTTTGTGGAGGAATGTGAAAGAACATCTCTTTTTATGTCTAGCAATGCTTCTTTCCTTAAATTCTACTTTGTCTGATATTAATTTATATATGCTAGTTTTATTTGAATTTGTGTTTGCATGAAATATCTTTTTCTCATGCTTTTGCTTGCAGCCTTTCTTTGTCTTTTCATGTGTCTTTGTTAATGTGTCTTTTAAGCAGCATTTAATTTGGATTTCAAAAAACGCAGTCTGGTAGTTTTTAAAAACATTTAGAGTATTTAGTCCACTTATCTTTATGCATGGGTTTTTGTTGTTTGTTTGCTTTCAATTTTTTATTGAAGTGAAATTTACATACAGTGAGACGTATCGTAAATGTGTAACATGATGAGTTCTTACAAATGTATACACCCATGTAAGCAACACCTCAATCAAATATAGAACTTTCTCGTAGTCCCAGAAAGTTCTGTTGGCCACATTACGGGCAATCTCCACTCCACTCTCATAGACAATCATTGTTCTCAGCTCTAATACCATAAATGAAATTAGATATGTAGTTCATATAAATGAATGATACAGCATGTAAGCTTTGCTCCACGTGAAACACCTGAGACGTGCTTAGCATGTATCAGCAACATATTCTTCTTTATTGCTGAGTAGTATAACATTGTATGACTGTTTTTCTGTCAACATAGAATTGACTTGTTTCCATTTTTGCATATTATGTATAAAGTTCTTATAAGCATTTGTATGTGTATACATTTCCGCCTCTCTTGGAGAAATACAAAGGGTTGATATTTCTGGGTCATAGGATAGATGTACATTTAATTTTGTCAGAAGTTGTCAAAAAGTTTTGCAAAGCCATTAAATTTCTTTACACTTTTACTAGGCCACTTATATGTGATGTAATCTTTGATACATTTGACATTAAATCTATTATCTCACTCTGTTTTCCATTTGTTCTGCTTGTTCTAAGTTTCTTTTTTGTGGGTTTTTTTTTTTTTTGGCATCCTTTAGCTCTCATAAAATATTTTTATAGTTACATTTTCCTTCCTTTAGCTTTTTAGTTACACATTAATTAATTATATTAGAAATCATAACATCAAACCTTGACCTATAAGAGTCTAATATAAATGGAATCTTTATTACTTCTTAGACTATATGAGGATCTTAGAACACTTTAATAGCATTTATTGCCACGCCTTGCCTTTTGAATTATTGTTGTCATGCATTTTAATTCTATAAATACTTTTTACCACATAGTGTGAAATTATAATTATTTTCAGTTTATATTTATTTATTTAGACATACATATTTAAGATTTCATAGCTTTTTATTCTTTCCTGCATTTCTGTGCTTCTATTATAATTTTCCTTTTGCTTGAAAAAAATACTTGTAATATTTCTTTTATGCAAATCTGTTGGCAACAATTGCTATAATTTTAGTTTGTCTAAAAATGTCTTTATTTGTCTTCATTTTAGAAGAGTATTTTTACGGATTATACATTTCTAAGCTGGTAGGTTTTTTTCTTTTTACTTAAAAGATGTAATTGCACTGTTTTCTGGCTTCATTTATTTCCATTGAGTTATTATTATAAGGGTCATTTTGCTCCTTGAAAATAAAAACTTGTAATTTTTCTCTAGATGTTTTGAAGGTTATCTCTTTTCTTTTTTTCTTTTTTTTTGGTCACGTTTTGGTGATCTGCCTAGGTGTGTTTTTCTTCGTATTTATCATACTTGAGGTTCATATTGCCTTTTGAATCTGAGGCTTGATATTTTTTATTTATTTTAAAGAATTCTTGGCTATTATATCTTCAAGTATTAATTCTCTCTCTTTTGCTCTTGTTTTCCCCTTTGGGACTCTAATCACACACATACTAGATTTTGACACCTTGTCCAATATTCTCCTAGTCTCTTTTCTCTCTTTTCTAGCTTTGTTCTCTCTATACTTCAATCTGGATATTTTTTCCTTGGATCCATTTTCCAGGTCATTTTCCTTCCTTCAGTTGTGTCTAACCTATTATTATGCCTATCTGCTGCATCCTTAATTTCACTTTATCTAATTTTTGGTTCTAGAGAGCTCATTTGATTCCTCCTTTGAATAGATTTCAATTTTCTTATAGTCTTAGTCTATTCAGGCTGCTATAACAAAATACTATACACTGGGTTGCTTGTAAACAACAGTGATTTATTCCTTACAGTTCGTGAGGCTGGGAAGTCCAAGATCAAGGTGCTGGCATATTTGGTATCTGGTAAGTTCACACTTCCTAGTTCATAGATGACCATCTTCTCACTGTGTCCTCACATAGTGGAATGGTCAAGGGAGCTCTCCGGCATCTTTTTTATAAGGGCATGAATCTCATTCATGCAGGCTCCACCTTCATGACCATGACCCTTCCCAAATGTCCTATCTCCTTATGTCATCATACTGGGGATTAGCTTTCAACATATGCACTTTGGGAGGATGTAAACATTCAGTCTATAGGACTAATGATATTCTTCATTTTTTCAAATATTTTCTTGACCTGTTGTAAAGTCTGTACCCCATAATTCCATTATCTATCTTATATCTGCCTCTGCCACCTATTTTCTCTACACATCTGATCTCAGATTTTTCGGTTCTCTTCTCTGTGTTTACTTTCTCTCCACGATCTTGGCCCGCCAGTTCCTGGACTCCAATTTTTCTCCCCCCAGCCCTGTTAGACTGTAGAGAACTCTGCTTATCTTTTCTGACCCTTCACACCCACATTCTCCTCAATTTGTCAGCCTTTATATCCGTGCTGTTTGGGAAGGGCAGAGAGCTCAAGGGAAAACTGACATAAAATGGAGGCTCATGGCTCATCTCAATGAGAGTCTCTTCCTCTTGGGATATTGGCCTCTTAAGACTGGCTGCCCCGATTGCTCTCCAAAACCTTCACGCAAATTCTTAAAAAGTATTTTGTCAAGCTTGTCAAGTTGTTCTTGGTGGGAAGACCAGTCTACACTAGTCTGCAATAACTTGAGTTATTTACCTTCAGTGTTTCTGGCAAAGCCACATGACCTACTAGCTATAGAAACTCTGGGGTTTTGCAATAGTCCAAAAGCCCTTTTAGCTTCAGGGCAGAGGCAAACTGCCATCAAGAAAAGCCTGGCCAGCTGTTCTTCCAAGTCAGCCATAAGCAAAGCTCAGAGAAAATCAAAGAAGTAGGTCCTTGGCTGTCCCAACCCCCTTAGAAAAAGTAGATACTTGACAAAGTCTGCTCTGAGGAGCAGCTCTGAACTATGCGTGGAAATTTCAAAATGTCCAAATTTTCATAATACTTTTTGTCTGATTGTTATACTATAGAAATATTATAAAACATGAGGCACTACCCTCTCACCTACAGAGAGAAGTGGAGACTGATACAATCATTCCATCAACTTGGGCTGTGTCTATGCTATTAGTTGAAATATCTTAATCATCAAATCCCCTGCCTCTCTCCCAAATACACACACACCCCTTCTAAAATGCTCTAAAATTCATATGTGTAAATTTAAATATAGGGTACATCAAGAGGAATACCACAAACACTAATTTGAAAAGATACATGCACCCCGATGATCATAGCAGCATTATTTACAATAGCCAAGACATGGAAGCAACTTAAGTGCCCATCAACAGATGAATGGATAAAGAAGATGTGTTGTGTATATATATACACAAGGGAATATTACTCAGCCATAAGAAGAATGAAATTCTGCCATTTAAGCAATGTGGATGGACCTAGAAAATATTATGCTTAATGAACTAAGACAGACAAAGACAAATGCTGTATGATATCATTTATATGTGGAATCTAAAAAATAATAGAAATGAATGTATATGCAAAACAGAAACAGACTCACAGATATAGAAAACAAACTTACAGTTACCAAACGGGAGAGGGAAAGGGGGAAACAAATTAGGGGTATGAGATTGATACGAACTACTATGTATAAAATAATAAGCAACAAGGATATACTGTATAGCACAGGAAATTATAGCCATTGTCTTATAATAACTTATAATTGAGTATAATCTGCAAAAATACTGAATCACTGTGGGGTACACCTGAAACTAGTATAATATTGTAAATCAACTATACTTCAGAAAAAAGAGAAATGCCACAAACTTCTGTTTCAACTTTAAATGGACTAAAATACTGCAAGAATTACTTTTTATTCTCTGAGTTTTTTTTTAAAGAAAAAGCAAAAATAGAATTTGAATGACTAAACACTAAATATACAATTAACAAAATAGTTGATTAATTACTGTAATAAATCAGAGTAACAGAATTAGAAAATAAGTTTATAAAGACAAATATTGTTCACTCATTTCCTTTCAGTTACAATGAATTTCATCCCTTACTATCTTAATGTATTCTAACTTCTGGATTTCTCATTTTGCTGGATTATTGAGATTAACCTCAAAATCCTTAGAAAAAGAAAATGAACAGCAAAAGCAGCATTTAAAATACTGTGAACCTTTTAACCATTAAATATACTTTTGAAACTAGCATTTACCAACATTTCAGTGTCTACTGTTTACCTAACAACTGTATAATAATGCATTTCTGCCGAAGTAATTTTATCCTTTCCTTCTTTTTAAAAATCAAGTCCTATTTTTATTGTGGTAGAGGATTTTACTATTTAAACAATCCTGTAATAAAAGCATGAGGAAGAAGAATTTCTTTGGTAAGGTCAGCTCTTCCTTTTTGTTTATGTTTTTCCAAGTTTGGAATATCTATTATTAAATTGAAAAAAATGAAGCAGAGCTATTTTTGAGCAGGCATAAATTTTAAGTAATTCTGAAACCCTATTCAAGAATTGAATTATATCTGAGGTAATATGACAGATTTTGAAAACACAATTAGAGCCTTTGATATTAATGAATGCATATTTAGCTAAATTAACATTTATGGGTTGGTTGTCAAGAGAGCTATTTCCTAGGAGGGACATCTGTCTCCCTGTGGTTCCCCCTATTGAGAGGCCATCTTCAAGACAAGATTTTCCCCTTAAAGCTTGCAGTAATGTGAATTCATTTTTAATCATAAGGTTAAACGTAGTCTTATGCGTTCTCTAAGTTCTCATTCTCTTTATTTGCTTTCCTTTGGTAGTTGTCTAAAGCCAGAATCCTGCAGCTTATTCAGAAATGTTTAAGCCAGACTGCCAAACATCTCTTCCTGCAGCTTTTGAAAAACCATTTCTCAGATGTATAGGAATTCTTGTTTGTCGAAAATCTGCATGAATCTAAAATTAAACACAACAACAGAAATTCATGTTGAAAAGAATTTGTAAAGAAGGAAACCATGGCAACAGAATCATTTATTTTTAAACCGCACCAGCCCTTATCTCTACCTTCACCCCAAAACTAAGCACACTTAAGCCATAGCTTTCTCCATGCTGCTTTATTCCCATTGTAATTTGGCAACAGTCAAAAAGCCAAAGGAATTGTTATATTTATATTACTAAGTACTGTGCAAGCCAGGCTTCTTCATGTTTACTCACTCACATTATCCTGCAAATGGCCTTGGAGGAACCTGCGTGGTTGTCAAGGGGAAGCTCAGGTAATGCATCCTTCAGGGGCAACACCACTATTAATGCCAAGGACAGGCTCTTTAGTGGGGAGATTAGAGTCCTGATTTAATTACTCAGGGATTCCACATCTTATCAGAAGTGGTCTGACCATGCTGGGCAAGAGCAGATGTAACTGCAGCAAATTCCAACATGGTTTCCCTTGGCTCTCAGGGACCCTGTCTGTGCACAGTATCTAGAAAGCTCTGTTCCTGCTATACCACTGCCTTTTATATCAGTGCCCAATGTTACATCACCATGCCAGGAGAACTTCCACTTACAATATGCAAAACAGGCTTACGGGCTTTCTTTAAGCAAACGATTACAAACTTCAGGCAAAGACTGTTTGGTTAAAATGTCTTAAAAGTGCTCATCAGAAATTTTCAGGTGATTGATAACACTGGAAAACACAAGCATATTTTCTATCAATAATTTCAAAACCAACACACTTTCCAGACGGGTATATATTTGAAAATCTACTAGCCTCTTTTAATAAATATCAACTGATAGGGTATGGTATTTGCAATGTGTCTTTCCTAATTCCTTTGTCTATTCTGATTTCTGTTAGTTCAGTCGCTTGAAGAACTTAGGGTGTCTGAAGATAAGGGTTCATTCCTCATTGATTCAGTTGAGCTATGCAACCCAGAAGAGCCCTAAGAGAAATGCAGACTTTAGTTTTGCAGATCAAAGCCTTGAGTAATAGAAATAGGCACAAGAATACATTTGAAGCCATGAAGGGCATTAACCCAATAAGCCAATTGAATTACTTGGAAAATTGATCTTATATTTTCTGAAATAAATCAAAATCTGAGAGTTAAAAGGATGCTGGCCCACTGTCTGTGAACCACACTCAGAGTTAAATCAGAGACGGCAGGAAGCCTCCGTCTTACAATATATTCCTAACAACAAGAGGAGTGCAGAGGCATTGACTCCTTAGTGCTTCATTCTAACTTCTACCTCATTTAGCCCACTTGTTTCTGTGGCCCACTTACCAGGATTTCCCTCCTTTAAGTTGGTCTGTAGGTCAATTTGCCTGACTTTGTTTCACTGAAGTCTTTCTGGGTATGAAGGAGCCAAAGGTTATCAGGTTTATTTGCACAAAAGCTTTGGGAAATTCTCACATAGATACTTAATGAAAAGAATGAATCTTTACCAGTGGCATGAAGTGCCTGCATTTTTCTGAAGTAAAGGAAAATAAGAAAAACATTGTTCAGAATTATGTCTTTGAAATCAGACAAAACCAAAAGTATATGGTTTTTCAGCTTCAGTACAGAGAAAAAAAACCTTTCTCTTTGGAGGAATTATGAGGAGAAAAGCTGGAATTTCATGCAGTTTCCAGCTGCAGCTACTTTATATCAATGATTACTTCTTTGTCTCCAATACTATCCATTTTTGGTAGCAGCGCTGAGGATTTATTCAGCAAATATTTATTTTGTCCCTACAAAGTCTGAGCCACTGCCCATGATAAAGGGCAGGTGTAGAGTCGAGCTGCAGAAGGACGGAAACATGAGGGGTTCCAGGTGTAAATGAGGTTTTGAATAGCCATCTCTCACCTTCCAGAGAGACACACAAAATGAAAGGGGCTTATTCAGCAAGAAAAAATAATGAGAACATAAAAGTAAAGAAAAAGGACAGAGGAGAGTTTTTTCCCCCTATATTTTGTGGAATATTGCTAAATGACTATCCTTGAAACAAACCAAATTTTGACACTATAATTCAATGAACAGAAAAAAAATAAAATAAAAGATTATCCTTTCTGAACCTATGGCCAGCTTTGCTATAGTCAGTCTTTATCAGCTTGGCTGTCTTTGCATTGAAAGAACAGCTAAGAAGCTGATAAAGCTAAATATTTCTATTATTTGGATATGACACTGGCATTTTATTAAACATATTAATTAGGTGAGCAAGTGACAGGGAACGTTTTGAAATGTCTGAACAAATTGCTTTTAGGCATTCAAGGTGCACCCACTTTGGGGAGGACGTAAGTATTTAAACTCCTTTCTGTTGTCAGCAAACACCGTAATGAAAAGAATGCTGAAGTGAGCATAAGGAGAATTGAAGATTTGCACTTGAATATTTTATTTATAGCTAACCTACTCTTTTTTTAATTTTTATTTTATATTGGAGTATAGTTGATTAGCTAGCCTATTCTTAAATTGATGTTTTAAAGTGTCTGATGTGTAATAAGATAATGAGAATTAATATGTGAGGCAATCAAGGAAAGGAGAAAGCAGGGTAGAAAACAGCTGAGATTAAGCTAGAGGAGGCCTGGGATGCAAAAGGTATGTTTCATGAGGTGCTGCCCCCTTGCCAGCAGAGAGCCATTGCATGGCCCAGAAGCTTTCTGGCCACCATCCTAAATGGAAAACAAGCACTTACATGATTCACATTGTCCATGAGCTAAATCTGGAGCAGTTGTTCAGAAGAAGCATAATTATTTCTGGTACTTAGACCTGAGAGAAATTTCCCCCTCCCATGGGTCCTCGTAAAAAAGCCAGTGAGTCATCTGGTGAAGGTCTGGGAGAGCATCTTCCCCAGGGAGGGGAAGAAGGGGGGCAGGGACATTTCATGGAGGAACTGCCTCCTATCAGGCCCCTAGGGTCTTGCATCCACTCTTCCACTCAGTAGTAAATGAAGTCACTTAACCTCTTGGTGACAGAGATGCTTCAACTGGAAAACAAGGGCCTGGGTGAACTCTTGGGCTCCATCCAGCAGTAAAATTCTGTTTCTTGGATACTGATCACTGCAGTATGTCCTTTAAAAGCTCTGCTTGCTACAATTTTTCATCTTAGAAAGGCATATTTCAATATTCTTGAGATAAAACTATGTACATGTGTTTGTGTGTACGTATTCAGACTTTTTATTCATTGATCCACTGTTCCAGACAGAGTCCAAGGAAACAGAATCCACACCAGTAATTTAAAAAGGGAACACTTAATACAAAGAATTATTAACTGGTAGCAGGTACATAGCCTCTAAGAGGGCATAAAGGAGCACTCAAAGACTCTCCTAGTGCTGAGAGACAGTACTCAATGAAGGAAGACCACTGGGGTGAGAGGGGCTCATCCTCTCCAACACAGACGTAGAATTCATTGCTGACAGTGTGGCTGGACCCACTGGATGGCAGAGAAGTTCACTGAATAGCTCCAGGACAAAACTGGTCACAGCCAGCTGGCAGGGGCTGGTGAGAAGGGAAACCTGCAAAGGAATTGAATTCAGAAAGCCTTCCACTGGGGTCCCGGCAAGGCTTGCTGGAGGGCTGTGCCACTGGACCTCCTGAACTCACACCTCTAGCAGCTGCAGCCTAGGAGCAAGATGAGAGGATGCAACCAAGTCGAGAGAAGTCTTTTCTCTGGCACTGTCCCTCCTCTGACACCCTCCACTGACAAAGCTTAATATGCTGCCAGCTGGCAAAGGAGAAATCTTCATGGGTTCCAACTCCAATATCGTAAAGCAAGGCAACGAAGGGTAAATTTGGAGCCCAGAGGCAATTAATTGATCATGGGCATACCTACCTTTCCTTAGGTCATTAAATTCCAAAATGTGTAGTGTGCAAATGCTCATGACACATTTTATGCTACAGTATAAAAAAAGCGATGCATCTTACAGTGTTCAAAGTGTTGGAATAACAAACGGTGGGAGTGAGGCCTAGGGTATCAGCCATTTCACCAACAGTCACTCAGTGAGCCAATAATCATCTGAAAAATATTTGGGGTAAATGTTAATTCATTTATTCAGGCAGCCAACAAGTATTTGATGAGTACAGTCAGCCCTCTGTATCTGTGGGTTCCACATCTGTGGATTCAACCAAACGTGAGTTGAATATATTCTCAAAAAAAAACTTCCAGGAAGTTCCAAAAAGCAAAACTTTGATTTCTCATGTGCCAGCAGATATTTACATACCATTTACATAGTATGAGGTATTTTAAGTAATCTAGAGATGATTTAAAGTATACAAGAGGATGTGCATAGGTTATATGCAAATACCATGCCATTTTATATGAAGAACTTGAGCGTCCATGGATTTTGTTATCCATGGGGGTCCTAGAACCAATCCCCTGTGGATACCAAGGGACAACTGTACCTACTATATGCTAGGTGCTGGAGATACAGAGAAAGATAAAAATGAAAAAAGCCCCAAGGACTTTGCAGTGATAAGTGCTCTGAAGAAGGTGCATAAGTACTGTGGAAGAAAAGTTAGGCAGACGTTACCTACCCAAGAAGGGGGAGAAGAATGTCATCAGGAAGTGCAAGTGAAGGTGAGTGGAAAGGAGTTAATTGCCCAAATGGAGGGTGTGGTGGGAAACAAGTGTCCCAGGACTGGACACATCAGGTGCAAAGACCCACCATGGGAAAGGACATATATTCAAGGAACTGAGAGAAGGTCTGTGTCCCTAAAGCCTGAGGATCCCTTCTTGGGAAGGGGTCACTGAGAGAGATGAATATTCCAGTGGAACACCTTTCACTTCATCTGTGCCATCTGTTCTCCTGGGTCTCCAGCCTGTTGGCCCATGCTGTGGATCTGGACTTGCCAGCTTCCCTATTTGCGTGAGCCAATTCCTTATAATAAATCTCTTTCTATCTGTACTACACTTCCTACTGGTTTTGTTTCTCTGGAGAACCCTGAATAACACAGGTTTTGATAGGTACGAAAATACCATGCAGACACTTTTAAAGGATTTTGTCTCTATCTCAGTGGTTCACAACCGGGGGAAATTTGAGGACATTTGGCAATGTCTGGAGACATTTTCAGTTGTCACCACTTGGGGAGGGTGATTGGCACCTGGGGAATAGAGACCAGTCTCTATCTTCTGAAATGAAAGAAGACAATCCCCACAACAAGGAATTATCCCATCCATCTTGTCAGCAGTGGCAATGTTGAGAAACCCTGCTCTATCTGGATGCATAGTGACTGACATATGTTAAGCAGAGTTGCACGTGTGCAGTTGGGGTGAGGTGGTGGGAGGTGAGAGCAGTGAGACTGATGGTTTGCATTTTGAAAATATCTTGCTCTAGAGGAAGTCCATAGCAGGGGGTCTTGAGAAATACTGCTGTCAATATTAGCCTTGTAAAACCCTAAGTAAAATTGGTTTGTTTACTGTCTTTCATAATATTATTATTTTAAAATCACAGCTATAAAAATTCTAGAACCCTGTCTTTCAGGAAGAAGGAGAAAATGAGAGACAGCAGTATTTCAGTGACTCAGAGTAGGGGAAACAATTAAAACATGGATAATGTCCATCAGTTAGTTATCTTATCCAAATGATGTAGCACAGATTTCTGTGAAATTAAGGGATCAATTTATTTTCTATTGACTCAACTTTCAGACTCAAAAACATGTTCAGGTAAGAATTCAACAAATTCCCTCAGATTTCCATATGGTTAATTAAGTTTTATTGAAGACTAGCTCTACAGGAAGTCATAAATATTCCAATGGAAAGGTAACGAAGACTAAATTCTGAGCTTTCTAATTTGAAACCACAGGACCCTTAGCTGAGATCTGAGGGGAAAAGATCCTGGTTGCTGCAGGAAGTTTTTGGTATTGAGGTGACAGAAGTGATAATTAGGAAAAAGTACATTCGAATAGCACAGGATGTCACATAGTATGAAACACGTTCAGAAAGCATAGTATACCTACCACTCCATAGTTTGCTGCCCATTCACTTTATCTTACCTTGACCTCAGGAAGGATAACATTTTAAAAGTTGGACACCTTTCTAATGAATTCTGTCTAGAGATTACGAAAACGATAGATGGCAGATACACTTCTATAAACAGATTTGTATTAAGATTTTTAAAAGAGATTTTGTTTTCAGCTCTGTTTAAAATGAATTAAAAATAGTGAAAAATTTTTGTTGCAAAGATTTTAACTAGACTTGTTTGAGTACTTGGCAAACGCTTAATTTTCCTTCTAAATTCTAATTGAACCAGGTCATTGCTCATCTAGAACTAACTTCATCAATGTGCCAGTTTTCACTGTATTTTCAAAGTAGCAAGCACTTCTTTTGATTCTTAGGGAATGAGAAACTATCAGAAAAAAAAAGAAATTGGTGGATTTCCACTATACAGCCAGTGAAAACAGCTAAAAATTAAACTGTCCCCAAAATAAATATTAAAATATTCTATCTTAATGCAAAAAAAAAAAAAAAAAAAAAAGAATCTCCATGCGGGCTGGGAAATAAGTAACCACAAGAGTATTCCTTAAGTAGACAAATCCTACAGTATTAAAATTCAAGAGATTCCATTTGTTCTCATCCTGGTGAAAAAGCATACATCACTCTTTGCTGTATTGAGCCTTCTAGACACTTTTTTAATCTGTATCTTCAAGCGCCCCCTTCCCCATTATTTGTTTAAAACAAATAAGCAAGCAAATAAACTTGAGTATTAGAAAGGAAAACTAGTGAAAACTCGAATTACTTGATAGTTAACCAATCAGTAGTGTATGTTAGATCCTTAACAGTTGATATCCTAAAGGCTAAGTTTGGGACTGACATGTACACACTGCTATATTTAAAACAGATAACCAATAAGGACCTACTGTAATAAATAAAAAAATAATAAAAATTTAAAAATCACTGTAAAAAAAAGACTAAGTAATATTTGGGACTTAATACTGTATATATTCAGTAACTGACTATTCAATCCAGAGGGCTCCTGTATACATTTTTAAAACTATGAACTGCCTTGGTGCCTCAGCTGTTCTTGAGCTGGTTCCAATTCTACATTTTACTCCCAGTGTTTACACATATTCACCTTTCACTCACAACCCTGATAAGGGGAATTGCATTTCTTTGGAGATGGAAGCAATTTAGATAGTGGTTAAAAGGAAGTGTTGGTGAACACACAGCTGCAGGGGTGACGTCTGCAAGTTTTCATGACCGGCCTGCAAAGAATCAGAAGCACAATTTATAACAGCACCAACCTTCCCACCGCTTGCTACATTACATTTTAAATCAAAGAAAACAAAGATTTTAAGAGAGGGAACATGTGGTCAACTGTTCACACTGTAGTCCCTGAAATCAATCTACTCCACCGGAGGACACTTTAAATGTTAGCCATTTTCCTTCGTGCTTTGTGACTTTTTTGTTTTTGTTGTTGATACTTATCTTCTCTTGGCCAGACTGTTGGCTGACACACTATTTTTAAACATTTATATGACTTCTTCTTATGCATTCCAGAGGGGGAAAGACCTTTTGTTATAGGTAGTAAAAATCAAGCGAAACAGAGAGTCAGGGTTGTGATTTGCCAAAGGTCAAAGGTCATGACAAGTGAATGACTCCAGAGGCCTTGAGGTCAAAGGTGCAAATGCAATCCCATAACCTCCACTCGGTTTTTTACATCACAAAGGAGAACAGAGCTTTTCTAGCTTCTGTGAAGGAATCTATAGGCATGTTCACATTTTTCCGTGAAAAATTATTTCAAAATGATTCTGCCCATGGTTATTTTTCCTCTTGAAACCAAGTGGCATGAAATAAGCTTTTATATAAATTGAATGTCTCCTTAGCCTTTTATTAGTATTCTATATTGGAAACCTAGAGGAGGAAGAACTAACAAAGATTAATATGTGCTTTTTAAATGGAAAATAAGCACATTTTTTTAGAAGATCAAAACCCATACCAAAGAAGTACATTTATCTTTTTTGTTATTTTTTCCAATCCATGTGTATTTATTGATTGTACCTAAAAATCTATTTTTCTTGGAAAGCTAACAGCAATAGTGATCTCTTATGCTTTCTATTTGGCATATACCTTTACGCTAAATTCTGAATACAGGTCCCAAATAAAGTTTTTGTAATGGGCACCATTCTGGTACTATTATAATGTGTTTTTTCTTTCTTTCTTTCTTTTTTTTTTTTTTTTTTGCTAATTTAAAACAAGTAAATACCAGGGCAACTGTTTAGATCAGAATGTCTGTGGCAGATCTCATAATATAGTAGTAGCTGGAGCTATATCTATAACATGTAAATGGGGAGAAAAATGCAAAACCTTATTTTTCAACTCCATTGGTTTCTAACCTCTCACGAGCACTTAGTTCCACACAGAGAAGGAAATAGTCACGCTGTAGAATCCTGTGGCCCATGAAGGGTAATTGGATAACATCTTTTGAAAGATTTACAAGGCTGCCAAGGATTTTGCCAGCTTTAAACCTGATTGATTCAGTGTGAAAAGATCTGAACAATTCTGACCTAAAAGTTTAAAGGCAGACCTTTCCTGTGAAAGTATAATTTAAAGCCTGTAATAAAATTGTATTGGAAAACACCACATTGAAGAACACAGCCATAAATTGCAAAACAGCATTATGTTAAAGGACATTTTTTTTCCGTTAAGTCCTCTGAAAGAACCCTAATTGTTCACCAGATACTTTAATAATGAGGTGTTTTGGGTTTGGCTTTTTTTTTTTCCCTGGAAAAAGTCCCTAAAGAAAGACAAAATTACCCAACTATTTTGCCTCCCTAACCAGAAAGTCTGACTTCTTGCTTAGAAATGCAGATGGAATTTCTACAACTTTTTTCTTATTAGGTAAAATAAGGAAAAGTGAAATTTCATTTATCTTTAACAAACAAAGAGTAGACCAAACAGATTTGTTTCATATTTTAATTTTTCAAAGTGCTGATTCTCATCATATATTTATTTCCATCTTGACAAAATATATATACACATAATTAGTGCAATACTTTGTGGGTAGGTGCAAATGCTTGTGATGACTCAGACAGATTAATGATTAAACATCTTCCAGCTAATTACTCCAGGCCATTAATTATTTATCCAAGCCCATAAGTCTATCATCTATTTTAGCCTCTCTCTTCTACTGCCCATTTTAGAAAAGACAGGTTTAGAAAAATGGAAGTGTAAAAATTTCAAATAAACAAAATTAAGTAGAGTACATACTTTTTTTTCTTTTTCTTTAAAATCAGGGAAAAATTGAGACCATGGTATTTAGACAAAAGCCTGTTTATCTTTAAACAATACCTCCTTTGTGACAGGAACACTAACTTTGCATTTTCTCCTCAAATTTCAGTTTGAAGGATTTAGGGGAAAATTCCATGTGCCCACTTACCTGTGATTTGAGCAATATGCCATTTGCCTGTTGATTCTTTGAACCACGTGAACTGGTCTTAGATGTTTAAAATAGGAATCTTGATTTATGGGTACTTTTGTCACTACATACATATTTACATGTGACCAGAAATGATTGCTTTCTCTTTAAATTTGTGAGCACACTAACTTTCCAACAAATTGAAAGCCCTCCCATCTTTTAAAAAGGCAGCATAAGAACAGAACTGTGGCACGAAGGGGGAAAAAAAGCTTCAATTAAGAAACACGTAAAGGACGAGCCCTCTTCTGCGTAAAATAGTTGGTACCTAGAAGAGGCATTCAGAAAGGAAGGAGGGACAATGTGCTGGGCTCTCAGATTTCTTTCCTGAACAATTAGGTAATTAGTTAGCTCAGGCTTTCACCCCCTTCCATACTCTAAGTAGAATTCAGTGTCTAGGAGGTAATTCAACCAGTCACCTGAAAATCCTGTCTTGTGAATTAAAAGAGTTCCCCCTTATTGCATCAAGAGTCGAATAATTTCCACTGTATCAGCTTCCAGCTGGCTGTTAGCAATTTCTGCCGGATGCATTACTTCATTGGTCTATACCAGTACTCTAAACTGGCAGGGTCCCCAGAAGCTCTTCTTCAGAACGTTACAGTTAGTTAAGCTGAAAATTGTTAACTACTGGAAGAATACCCCAGGGTGAATGAAGAGGCAAATTACGGATTGGCAATAAAAATATTTTTTGATATGTTCAAATCACATCAAATATCTTTATACAAAGTCATCCTCCAAGAACGGCTAAGAACAGAGAGACAGCCTTTTCTAGCGGCCTGATTTTGGGTTCTGGTGCCACCTAGTGGGGCAGGGAGGAAGAGAAGATGCAAAAGAGGACTGACCCTCGTCATCACTCAGGAGATCAAGACGATTGTCTTAATTTCCTTCATATCACTATGTATATATATATTTAAAACTTTATCACTTTCCTCATGCAGTACTTTTCAGCACTCCCCGTCAGTTAAAGGATTGAGATCGAATCCCTCTTTCGCTGACCTTCAAAGCCTCCTGCAGCCTGATTCCAGTCTATCTTTGAAGCGTTACTCGGCAGCCATTCTCCATGAATTTTTCCTAACAGGCAGGCTGGTCTGCTCCAGACAACATTCCTTACCTTTGCTCATGTTGCCTTTTCAGTCAGCATAGATTCTCTTACCCTTTTAGAATCTCATATTTAGAAAGATCTTATGGTTAGATTAGATGTCTTCAATACTAGCACCTCCCAGAAAATTCCCCCTTAAGAAGTCCTCCAACCTCTTTCTGAGGCAATGAATTTAATCTTATCTGAAATGGCTTGTTATATTTTCAGCTACTTCTGGTACACAGTACTTTCTTATACTGGACCCACACCGCCAGTTCAAGAGCAGGGTAAGTGCTAGATGTAGGTGGTTCAGTGCACAGACTCGGGAACAAGGTGGGTTCAAATTCCAGCTTTGTAACTTTCTAGTTGTGTGACACTGAGTACATGATAAGTTCCCCAGGTCTTAGTTTCTCTACCTGTAAAATTGGGATAAGAACAGTGCCTATTATCATTCAGGGTCATGAATCAGCTTATATGTGTGAAAGTGCTTAGAACAGTATGTGACATGCCGTATGTACATGCTTTGTAGGTGTCCGATTTATTATATTTATAACTTTGGGAAATCATTAAGATACAGGTGATGGCTGCAGTAATGAAAAGAGTGTACTGAACAACACATCTCAGTGTGTATACTTGGAGCACCTACCTGTAAGATGCTCCCCTAGCTAAGGTTCCGTGGGGACGTAAGTTGGGGAAATGCTATATGCTATATGCAGCCCTGCTGTATGCAGCTATATCCTATATTATATAGATATATGATAGTTAGCATAATGAAGGCTGTCAATTCCTGACATATAACAACCTGCCTTTGTCTATCTTGGCATTTCCTAAACCTTTTTGACTCAAGAATTCTTTTTTTTTTTTTTTCCTCCTGATGTGGACCTTTTTTTTTTTTTTTAAAGTCTTTATTGAATTTGTTACAATACTGCTTCTGTTTTACGTTTTTTTGTTTTTGTGGCCACGAGGTATGTGGCATCTTAGCTCCCTGGCCAGGGATCAAACCCACACCCCCTGCATTGGAAGGTGAAGTCTTAACCACTGGGCCGCCAGGGAAGTCCCAAGAATTCTTTTTAATATAACATCTTAACATCTCATTACCCATTTATGTTTTAGGAGAGGGATCTTCAACTCAAAACCTTAAAGGACAAAGCAAATAGTGTAAGCCAGGGAAGTAGGCCGGGTGAAATACAGTATGGAGTTGGGTGAATTATGGAAAACTAGAGGACACATGTCTTACCTAAGTGCATTTCAATTTGGTTTGTGAAAAAACACCGTGTAGGCCAATGAAAACATAGCTGCAAGCTGAATCTGGGCCATGTTCAGCAAATTTGTGATTCCTGTAGAGCAAGAAAAGAGAACTAGCTGCGTAACCTGGGGAAGAACCAATTTTTAGAGATATTCAAGAGAAGCTAACAAGAAATTGCAAAGGAACAGTAAGAGATGTGGAACCAGGAAAGAGAAGCACCCTGGAAACAAAAAGAGGCAAAACAGGGAGGTCTCTGGGGCCACAGAGAAAGTGTATTGGTTTCCTTTTGCTGCTGTTACAAATTAGCACAAACAGTGGCTTAAAACAACACACATGTATTATTTTTCAGTTCTACCGGGCAGAAGTCTGACCTGGGTCTCACGGGCTACAAGGACGGGGTCGATTGGCAGGGCTGTGTTCCTTCTGGAGGCTTTAGGGGAGAATCCACTGCCTATCCTTTCCCAGCTTCTAGAGCCTGCCTACAGCCTTCGGCTGGTGGTCCCTCCCTCCAGTGAAGACGTGTCCAGTCCTTTTCACATCACATCACTCTGACCACCTCTCCTGCCTCCCTCTTCAACTTTCAAGGAATCTTGTGATTACATGGGACTCACCTGGCTATTCCAAGATACTCGCTCTATTTTAAGGTCAACCAGCTAACAACATGAATTTTATCTGCTGAATTTTTCCCTGCTCTGGTATATATGATATTATATAGGTATTATATAGATATTTTATAGATATCTATTGTGTAGATATTATACCACCATACCTATGATCTCTGAAATTCCTATAGGCACCTAAAGTAGCTCCTTTATTACTGACTTAACTAAGAACAAACCCAACTTCGCTCAGGTTTGCGTGAATCACACAGCACGATGAACACATGCAGGTGTCAGCATACCTTAACTGTAAGTGAAAGTCTCCATCGTTACATGACAGAGTTCCAGCTGCACATGAAGCAAGACCAGCTGAACAACAGCAGCGATGCCAAGCTCCACCCGGATTCCACAGGTCCCAGGAATGGAATCCGCCACATCCTCATTCCTTGATATGCCCCACTGGCAGCAGACATGGGCCCCTGCAGGCAATGGACAGCCAGGAGTTATAAATAAACAGTCAAACAGCCCTTTGCTCTGAATGGCTAATTGCTAGCTGCTGCTTTGAGGCTGCTGCTTGGGGCAATACAGTTTTACTCTTGGAATCCTGGGCATTAATTGTTCAACCATATCATCCTTAATCTAGCCCGCATGAAACCAGGAATTTTGGAGGGAAAATGCTTGAGCTATAAAGCCTGTTAATCTTCTCAGACTTTCAAAATAGCCATGCTTCCTGATGGAGATAAAGGAAAATGCTTGTCATGATTCTGTTGTCTGTTTACAAGTAAATCTTTTGTGGGGTCACATTAGGGACATTGTAAGGCTGTGTTATGCTGATTTGAGTTTTCCAAATGCCAAAATGAAGTGATTCGTGAGTGGCTTGGAGTATAGTTTTAAGATCAGGAGGCATGGGGCATTTGTACCTATGGAATATCACTCACCTTTAAGGAAATCTCATTATTTGAAAATTTAGGGAAACTGGCAATCAGCCCTGTATTCACTACAGAATTAATTCAACAATCTATGCATTTCTAGTATGAATTGTTGACAATTGAAGCCATTTTATTATCTAAGACATTCAAATGATCACTTCTGCATGTAAAATAACATCAAAATAGTTGTAAGAGCTATAATTTAATGTTTATCAGATATCTTAAGTGCTTTTTTTGTATCTTCTCATTTAATCCTCACAATTTCCATTTTACAGGAGAGAAAACTGAGGTACAGTTGATTTGAATCCAGGCAATCTGAGGGTCAAGTTCAAGCTCTTAAGCCTTTCATTCCCTCCTTGTCATGAACTTAAACTTCTTTTTTTTTTTTTTTTTTAGTTAATAATGTCTGTGAAGCATGAGTCTGTAATATTAGGGAAAAAACTGGCTGGTTTTAAGTGAAAGTAAATTGAAATAGAAAGCAATTAATTTTTCTTAATGTGAATGAAGGTTGATCTAAATGCTTATAGGGAAGGGATTTCATGTATGAAAACTTACCAGAAAAAAAAACCCTCTTCTCTGAATAAGCAGTCATAGCATTAATCCTTCTGTTTTTTTAATCTTTATATTTACATTTTTTATATTTGTTCTTAAAATTTGGTATTTTCTACCAAAACCACTGGTATATTTTCTCTCTCTCTCTCTCTTTCTATACATACAACTAATGGAATATATGTATTCCATTATTTATCCATAAACCAACTGAGAATCATTGCCCTGGCCCTCTTTACTCGTCTATAAATCTTTCAGTTCTCCAGTGTTTGGAAAGGAAGTATAAGCAGTAGAATAACCTGCAACCAAAGAGGCTTTTAGTCAAAGCCTTGCCCAAGCCTGACTGGCTGTTTGTGCCTCAGTATCTTCTATATGTAACATGAGAACCATAGCAGAACCTAAAAGGCAGGGTTATTGGGAGGATTACATGCAGTAAGGAATGTCAATAGGACCCTCCCTATGGAGGAACTTTAGGATTCGAGGCTTCTAAATCAGCCGGTTTGCTGATGTGCTGGTAAAAGACATAGTCTCGTTTTGGGAGGTGCTGGTTAAATTCCAGCCCTTCTCTCTGAGTCAATAAGCTAGGACTCAATATAAGCCCCACTCAGGCTGACCTGCCCGTTCTGTGTCAGTTATAAACTGCACCTCTAGCAAAGACAGGTTTTCCTCCAATGTGTGGTGGCCTTGAGGGAGATTGAGAAATAGTGAAACAGAGATCTAGGAAAATTAAGTTACTGAAAAATCACTGAAGTAATATAGTTGGAAAGCGCATGATGGCACCATGTGTATAAAATTTTCAAATACAAAATTTTTTTCTCTATGGTTATTGTTAACAAGGCTGTTGCCCCAGAATCATACCCCTGCCCCTCCCTCTAATAGAAACCAATTACTCTTATCTCAGTTTCAGGAGGAAGCTGCAAAGAGAAAAAACAAGAACCGGTTAGGACCAACAAGGCCCACGATGGTGGAGCATTTAACTTCCAGTAGACCTTGAGCCTCATTATACACTCCTTGTAATGTATTAGCTAAATGACGTGCCCACCAGCTGATGATTGCCATGACAACAACCGGAAAAGCCCAGACAATTGCGGAAAAGGAGAGTTGCATCAGTTCCGGGTTCAAGCCACCCTGCTGTTCTTGGATAACTCATGAATATTCCTCCTGCTCTTTCCAATTCCCTCCCTTTTTACCTGGACCCTCCTATATATTTGGTGTCTCCACCTGAATTGGGTTAAGAAGTTAGTTGGTGGGCTTCCCTTCCCTGGTGGCGCAGTGCTTGAGAATCTGCCTGCTAATGCAGGGGACACGGGTTCGAGCCCTGGTCTGGGAAGATCCCACATGCTGCGGAGCAACTGGGCCCGTGAGCCACAACTACTGAGCCTGCGCGTCTGGAGCCTGTGCTCCGCAACAAGAGAGGCCGCGATAATGAGGGGCCCGCGCACCGCGATGAAGAGTGGCCCCCGCTTGCCAAGCCCTCGCACAGAGACGAAGACCCAACACAGCCATAAATAAATAAATAAATTAATTAATTAAAAAAAAAAAAAAGAAGTTAGTTTGTGAACTAGGTTCCCACTTCTCCATTCTTTGATCATTGAATAAAGCTTGTGCTGTTCCAGTCTCAGCATTGCTTTTGCTTTTGGCGCAGAAATCTGATCAGAAGAGGAATCTCCCTGGCCGGGACAGGGGGTCCCGGCCCTGGCTATGACCCCAGCCTAGGTCCGGTTGACCAGTTTGGTAACATTATGACCATGGGTGCAATCATTTTTATGTAGCCATGTAACTTACATATGGATTGTTTAGATTTCTTTCTTTTGTATCTTTCAGGAAATTAACCTCTTTTTTTTTTTTCTTTTGCCATTGTAAGATTCCTTAAAGAAATCTGAAAAAAGACACTCAAATGTTTCAAAATAACTATTTTGCAGTCCTAAATTTTTTATACTTAGCATGTATTAGAGTATTTATAATTTTAAAACACTTTATTTTAAAATTACTTTAGATAATGTTTGTTGAAATGGCTTTTTAAAAATTGCTTTTGAGGATGTTTGTAGCCATTGTGTGGAGCCAGCAATTAAAGAAGGATTTGACACTTCAAAAAATAAAAGACTTTCAGCATGTGAAAAAAAGTCATTTATAATCACACTTCAAACTATAGCTGTTAATATTAACAGGGATAGTTATAGCTGAAAGGGTCGTTACACACATAAAGGAAGTTTCACTAAATATAGTCAGCATTAATGAGAAGTGTTGACAAGAAGAACTGAAAATAAAACCTTGAGACAACTTTTTTGATTTAAAATTCTATATTTTGTGTGTGAATGTCATTTTTGAGGAAATTACACTTTTATGCAACATAATAAAGAAATGAGAAAATAAGCCAAAGAAAATGCTATTTAGCTAAAGTAGCAGGATAGTCTTAAAATAGGCACATAACTAGCCCATGGGACAGCTGGAAGCTTCATCTTGGTCACCCTGTTGGTCTGTTCAGGAGACTTGCCTATCCCAATTTTATTGCAATATATCGTCTTATAGTTTTAATTGAATTACATGAAAATGATTTTGTCCTGATAAATAATCTGGATATTCTTCACTATAACACAGGGTTAATATTCTTATAAATATTAAACCAAAACATTTAAATTTCTTACTGAAAACGTGTCTCCCTTCAGGTCAAGGATATAGGGGAAGGCAGAGTTTGGTTTCCTTACTTAAAATGATAGCCTTGCAAACCCAGTTATTTTCGTGAGACGGTTTTCCTAATTTATTTATATCTTCTATAAGCATATCAGGGAATAAACCTGGAGGCCCTGAACTCAGGTTTTCCACAGAGAAGATAATCTTTCCAACATAAAGACACAGTAAACTCTTCTATCTTCATATTTTTAAAAACCCACAGGACTCAAATAACCATTATTTTTTTCATTGTGCTATAGAAGAGCAATATTCTCACAATGACATTTGAATCTTTAAAAGAAGGTTAAATTCATCTCATTATAAATTGAGTGATTACATTCATTTCCTCAGGTTTGTGCTCTGAGGAATCTGGGAATCAACCCCAGTGCCACTGGATTTTAGATATGAGATGTTGGACAAGTTACTTAAACTTCTCAGAGTTGATGGAAGCATAATACACACACACACACACACACAGACACACACACATATATGTGTATATATATATGCCTATGGCTATAGAAAGCATTTATTAAATATAACACAAATTACAGAAATATAGTAGTGATTTAGGCAGCCAAAATATCAAGCTAACTAAAAATATTCCAATGCTCTGGTCATACCACCATTCTCCAAAATGTGCATAGTTTTCCCCAAAATGTGCGTAGTTTACTTCAAATGTGTGAGCACAGCCTAGGTGAACCAGGAACACTAGTAATTTGACTGCAATAATAGAATGAATATGTTAAATAATTAATTGCTTGGCTTTCATTCACTCACTTGAAATATATTTAATGAGCTTCTGCTCATTAAGTGCTGTATGCCAGGCAAGGGCCTGGGCAGTGTAGATACAATGGTTAAACAGTGCTCGCCTCTATGGAGCTTACATTCCAGAAGGTAGAGACAGCTCAGTAAGTAAGTAAACAAACAATTCACCAAGATAACTTCAAATAATGGTAAGTACTTTGAAGAAAATCAACAAGAGTCATATGTTGAGTGACGGGGTTAGATCTACTTTGAATTGGGAGCCAGGGAAGTCCTGGATGAGGAATTGACATCTAAGGTCATAGGTAAGGAAGAAGGAGCCAGCAAGGCATAGGTCTGGGGAATCAGTGTCCCCAGCTGCGTCTGCAAGGAAGCAGAAAATGCAAAAGACTCTAAAGAAGAAAGAAGCTTGCTTATTTGAAAACAGGAAGAAACCGATGAAGGTAAGAAAAGCACAGTAAGTGAAGGGGGAGTGGGGGATGGGATCTGGGTCATGCAAAGCCTTGCTGGTCATGGTAAGAGTTTGGAGGTTTTTAAGCAGGTGAACGAGATATCTGATTTGCAATTTAAAGATCGCTCTGCCTGCTGTATGGAGAGTGGCTATGTGGGGACTTAAGAGTAGAAACAGAAGATGGATTAAGAGGCTATTTTGTCAGAGAAGACATGAAGAGGTTTGGCTTGAGGTAGTAGCTGTGGAGATGGAGAGAGTGGATGTTATAAGCCCTATAACATATATGCTCCAAAAGGGCATATTTTGGAAGTAGAGTTGGTAAGACTGCTTGACATGAGGAGAAATGAGAAAGGAATCAAGAACAACTCTAAGGTTTTTGGCTTGCAATTGGGTAGTTTGTGATACCATTTTCTGAGATGAGGAAACTTAAGGAGGAAGAAGATGATGCCATGAGGAAAATTTTCAGAGCCACCTGGCCAATCTCAAGTGTTGGATGTTGTCCATTTCTCCAAATGTGATGCGATGACTTGGGAACTGAGAAAACCTGCCTTTTCCTTCAACCTTTTAAAATATCATTCACCTTCTAGCTCAAGCCTAAAACTTTATGCAAAAACCTGAATCTTTATGCTTAACATATGTCCACAGCTCCATATCTGCAATTCGAAAATCCATTTAGGTTGAAAAATTAGAAGATTTGCATAACTCACTTGGTGGCAAAACTCATCTGATATGATCTCATTTGGTGGCAAAATCCAACTTGGATTTAAGTGAGGCCATTTATAGCCTTCATCCCTCTTAGTATCACAATTCACACATTTCAGTGCAGAAATATTAACACATCTGATTACAGGGTGCCACCCTAGATCTTATTGGATTACATAGGATATGGTATATGTATGATATTATCTTTATAAAATTAAAAGAAAATTGAGAATTCTGAAACACATCTGTCTCAAGGTCTTAGAGAAGGGATTATACAGCTTGTACTCTTAAACTTCAAACTGGACAGTACTTAATTATGTATTTTACTAATTGGTATTAAAAAATGTTGACTCCTTTTGTGAGAGAAGGGGTTTACAAAGTACACTCTGCTCAGGGGAAGAGAAATTGGGAAAACAAACCTTGCTGACATTACAATCTCTTTAGATCCAAGCATGGAGAACAATGTAGGGGACTCCAAAATAATGGATTTTGAGGGCAGGAAGGTCAGTACTCTTACGAAAGAAAAAGTCATACAGACAGACAGGTTAAATTAATCAGCAGTTGTTTCACTGCTGTAAATATAGAATTGTGTCAAAACCGTTAAATCATTTTGCCCAGTTAACAAGGAACAGCTTGAACACTTAATGTCATTAATTCTAACTGTACATTTTCCACATTTTAGCTTTTCTGAAATTGGCATATATCTTACAATCGATGTAATCTTAAAATGGACCTTGATCAGGTGGAAGGGATGATGTGTTATTGCTTGAGTGTGCTCGACCTTGGCTGTTGTTTCTGACAGCATGATGGGAAAACTGAAACCCTCAACGTCTCAATCATAAACTATCTAGGGACCTTAATAAGATGGTGTCTTAGTTCACTCAGGCTGCTATAACAAAAATACCGTAGGCTGGGTGGCTTATAAGCAACAGAAACTTACTCCTCAGAGTTCTGGAGGCTGGGAAGTCCACGATCAAGGCAAGGGCAGATTTGGTGCTTGGTGAAAATCATATTCCTGATTCACAGATGGCTGCCTTCTTGCTGTGTCTTCACATGGTGGAAGAGGCAAGGGAGCTATCTGAGGCCTATTTTCTAAGGGCACTAATTGTACTTATGAGGGTGTCATCCTCATGAACTACTCACCTCCCAAAGTCCCCACCTCCAAATATCATCACATTAGGGATTAGGTTTCAATATATGAATTTTGGGCAGACACAAACATTCAGTCTATGGAAGAAGGTCTTAGTTGTTACCTGAAACCTTCCATTGTCAGTATCAGTTAAGATCAAGAAAGCACAAGTATCAAAACTTGCAGGATGTCAGAAACTTCAAAGAAGACCCCAAAGACAATATTGGGACATATTTTAAAAGTATCACTAGTTTTCTGGATGGCATAGAGGGTGATATTCTATGAGAAAACAGAGCTCTCTATGATTCTTTGTGGGAAGTGATCCAAAAGAGTAAGATCTGGTGAAGAAGTTTTGGAGTTCCTTTACCAATTCATTTTTTATTCTCTTTTCCTTTTTATGAGTGCAAAAGAGTGAGCTATGAAAAGCATTATATGCATATATAATATTTTGCATATATTTCAACAAGTATAAAATAAAATTCTAGTTATAAGAGAGCATTGTCAGTTTAATTGGCTGATTAAAAAGCTCTACGTGAACCAGGGGTGCATCTTAAAACTGATAACGTCTCAGATTTGATGAAACACTATTCTCCTTTACAGAAAAAGGCTAAAAGGACTTGGGGGTAGAGGGAGGACTGTGCAAAAGGCAAAGATTCCAATCTCAGATTATACTTCTTCTACTCTGCTTTTTTTCTGAGCCCAGGTTCATCTTTCCCTTTGGCCTTTTCCTGGTACTCTGCTGCTAATGCTTAAATGGAGTATCCACTTCATTAATTTCCAGCATTTCCAGCACATAAACCTTTGAGTACAGGTCAAAGACTGGACTTTTGGCCACGAGTAACTTGGGTGGATGTTTTTCTCAATGATGGCATATGCCTAGAAAGGTTAGGCTTTATTTTCATGAATCCTAACCTAATGCAAAATAAACTTTGAATTTATATTCCTTGAGTCTATCCAGCCTACATGATTTTTCTCTTAAATTCTCATTACTAAAGAAGAGTATGAGACCATTTATCTGTAAAAGTTTTTGATGTGCAAAATTGTATATCTACAGGTTGCAAAAAAATGCACACGCAATAGAAATTTTGTCAGATTTTCAGCTTTTAGCCAAGACACATTAAATGTCACGATTCATTTTATATTTAATCTTCCTAGAATGTCACAGTGACTAGGACACTGGTTTTCAGATTCTTTTAACTTGACTTGTGGTAGTCTGAATAAAACTGTATCCATTGAGGCCAGTTCAAATGTGCTAACACGATTAAAAGAAACACAAATCTTAATTCCAAAAATATTAGAAAGTAAAGTCTTTGTGGATATTTTCTGTATTTTTGATGTTGCTATAAAGCATATTTTGTAAGTAAACTATCTACAGTCTAATGGCTAAGTGAATAAGCTAAGAGCCAGACTATCTGAGTATGAATTCCAATTCTGCTACTTTTTAACTGATTTCAGCAAGGTACTTATTTTCAATGTTCCAGGGTTTTTTTATGTGTAAAATGGAGGATGCTAAGATGCTATTACTATTTTATAGTGTTGTTGTGAGGAACCAGTTGAAGCCATACATGTAAGCCACTTAGAACAGTGCCTGCTACATAATTAATAATCAATAAATTTTTATTACTGCTATTAATTTTTAAAATCTCTTTTATATATTGCTCTCCCTCATAGTGGCAGTTATTTCTCAAAATTCTTTCCCTTGGGTGTTTCAAAACTCTAGCTTACTTCATTATGACACTTTCTTCCAGGTCACTTGTTTTCTTATTTTCTCCTAAATGTAGCTCTGTTCTTTCTTATATAAACCAACTTAGATTTTGTAGGCACAATTCTCCACGCGTTATTTCAGGTAGCCTAATAAAAGTCTGGAGTCCAGTAAAATCTGGAGAAGGTAAATAAAGTATCTTTCTAAGAAAGAAAAGTGACTGGTACAGGAGTATGAGGTTGGGAGGAGGGGAGACTGTTATTTCTTATATTTTATATTGTGTCCATTCTGGTGTGTTCTTGTGGGAATTTTTTCAATTGTATTTGTAAAAGTTGTATAAATATATAAAATAGAACATGAAGTCATTTGGCCTCCCAGCCAACAGTGGAAAATATATGCTGACAGTTATTTTTAACAATTAATGGAATGAAATTTAATGGGTCAAGTCTGGACCGGAAGGCAGGGTGTGTTATTGATTTCTCATTGAGGCTGCCAAAGCACTCTTCTTTCTTCTTGAGTACAGTGGAGTAACACATTTAGAAATGACCTACAGGAACCCTCTGAAGGTTCATTGCCCTAAAATTAATTTCAGTACTTTAAGAACATGACAAAAATATTTATAGTATATATTTTAGTAATATACTATACCCTATATACAGTGGTGTGCTGGTAATATACTATACCCTATATACAATGGTGTGCTGGTAAACGTTTCACTGCTGCACCCCTACACCCATCTTCTCCCCGACCCAAAAAAGCAACAACCTGTTTTGTCGTACTTTCTGGTTTCCATGGTATAAATACTTCCACTGTGGCCAATTTCGAAGTACCAATGTGACATCACTGAGAAGATTTGGGAAGAGATATTAGTAGGATACCATTATAGGATATTTCCACCACAAATGTATAACAAATGTAAGTAACCTCAAGAACATAGATAATAGGAAAACACGTTAGAGCAACTAAGATGTGATGAGTTTTAAGTATTTACTGTCTTTGATTTTGATGTAATTTATTTAATTTTAAGTTTATGTGATTAAATTTTTGATAATGGCTATGTTTAGTGACTGACTTTCAAACTTCCTGAAAATTAAAGAATTGATGCTTATAAGCCTGTATGAGCTGGCTTTAAGCACAGTACTTCTGTATATATGTTATTTGATGTTGCCCCTTATAACATAATAACATAGGTTAAAATATTGAAGCTTAATCTCATGTGATGTCCCTCCCTCCGTCCCTTCCTTCCTTTCTCCCCTCCTTCCTTCTTTCCTTCTTTCAGTTTTTGCAGATTTGCTGCACATGTCAAGGACTTAAATGGGCAGAAATCAATTTGGACAAATGATCAAGTTACTCATTTATGGTGTTGACATGGGGACTGAAACAAGGTTATGTTTCATAAGAATTTTATAATATACACTTTAATTATATATCATGACATATGTACATATCTGCCAATGTATCTAGATACAGTAGAAGATCTATCTTTGTTTCTATGAAAACCAGGTTGAATGCTATGGAAAGAATCAAGAAAGGCGAGTCACTAAAAAGGCTCTCTAGATATGAGCAAGAGCTGTGAAAGACAGAGATACTGAGTACCAGCTGACAGTTTCTGTATCTGATTATACTGCTAGCCGCTGCTTTAAGTTGGACCTCTTTAAAGAAATAAAACTGGAAATTTTAGATAATGAACTTCTGAATGTGGAAAATACTAATCTGTTGATTTCTAATCAAAGCAAATATCCATATGTAAAGAAAGGCAAACAAATATGTTTTTATGTTAAAATAAATTTTAATTTAATTATTTCTAATGATTACTTGCTTGAACCTTTTCTTTTTTTCTTTTTTTACCATTAACTGACAAACTACTGCTCCAAACCCAGTGAATAATATGGCTTCAAATATATTTATATTTATCATTTCCAAAATTTATAAATGGAGATTAAGAATGTTGTAAGCCAACCAGATAATTAATAGCTTTAGATGTTTCTCTCCATACATTTAAATCTGACTAAATTCAATAGAAAAAAACAATGTAGCTAGTTCACCTCTTTTGTTGAAATTATTACACAATTTATTTATTTTAGAATCAATCTGCTAATTCCTAACAGTTCTTGTTTACATTTTGTTATGTAGTCCAGGCATAGTAGGTACTTCTAAGGGGAAAAAAAATCCAAATTCTCTTTATCACAAAAGTCTTTGTCATGAATGTGACTTTATAGATGCTTCTAAGGGGTGTGTGTGTGTGTGCACAAAATAATTATTAAGGGATTTTTGTTTAAAAATTAATATTAAATTTGTTACAGTCACAAAATTTAAAATTTAGTTCTTTGTTAAGTTGTAAATCAATTTATAGAGTTATAAAACAAGAAGAATTTAATAATACCTTAAAGAGATCTATAATTAATGATTGGTGCTATTTAAAACTTAAAGACTAGTAAATATTTTAAACTAAATTTTCATTTAACTAGTCAAATATACTTTTAAAGTAATTTGATTTTTTGATCAACATTCAAATGCTCATGTAGTATATTTACTTATTAAAATTATTAAAATGGTTATTTGTAAGTTCCATTAAATGTCCAATACTTTTCATTAGTATTTCACTTGCACTTTCAACTTTAAATCACAAGTTGAAATCAATTATTCAGCAGCACATTAAATTGAAATCACAAGGCTGTTCTTCTAATAGGACAAATTATCTGGAACACTACAAATTACAGAAACTAAAGGCCCAGATAGCTTAACACAAAGATATTAACACCACATGCTTGATTCTCTTAGGCTTTTCTATGCTTAATTTTAAAACCTCCCTGGGTTTAAAGAGTCTTATTTGCTAAATAAACAATTTTATTATTCCAAGCAATTTGGAGGATACCTTCTTAGCTGGTTATGATTGCGCAATGACCAGAAACATTTGACAGAATATTCACTGGCCTCTTTTTCATGACATTTATGGAACATCATAAGCTCTATTTATAATCTCTCATATTTAGAGCCATAGCCCTGTAGCCCCAGAGGTCTGTTTTCCAGGGCTACTCATGGAAATCTGAAATTCCCACCCATGATGCTATATTAATTGATTGGTCTTTGCATTTCTTTGTCTCTTAATATTTAAATGGCCTCCTTTGCAAGTTAAAAAGACCTTAAAAATTTTGGAGATCCTACATTCATTTCATATTCATTTTATCTGTTTGGGGCCATACAACTTTTGCAAATATAATAATGATATATGATTAAATTTTGAACATCTCTCATGGCTTTAACCATCTGGCCAAGTCTTCCAAGATCTTTCTACTGTCAGAAAAGCATTTGAGGCTTCCTGTTAGTTTAAACAAGATCATAGTGGTGGTTCTATGACTTTACCACCAAAAGAGTGGAACGGAGGCATGCTGAAGACAATTCATCAGTGCTGTCTGTTCAATCCTCTGTTTTTGGATAATGTCTTCTCTATGAAGAAATTATGCCTATGACATGAGGATATAAACAGCACTTGGAAACATTTTAAACTTCTCGAATTAGAAATACTGTGAAGTTGGACTATTACCTCCCTCAAACCCTTGGTCTCCTGGGTCCCTTAAAAAAAAACAAAACAGTATCATTGATTTCTCATGAAAATATACAGAACATAAACACAGCGGGCACATAGATCAAAGATGTTGCAGCAGCAGCTGTAGTATAAGCATCATATGCCTTCAGGATGGGCTACGACATACCACCATGGGCAGAGGGGAGTGCGGGGTGTGAAAAGGAGGAGAGGCAAGTTAGGGAACGGTCTAAATGTAACATTATTTCAATCCCACCTTCATATCTTTCTGTATTTTGATGGAAAATGATTAGAAAGTAATATGTTTTTTGCGTTTGAGTGCCTGCACCCTGCATATTATTAGAAAATTCACTACATACATCATAAATCAAACGGCAATCATAAAATCTCAAAATACACCCATAAATCTTAAAAATGCTTTTCTGAGATGAGACTTGGTGTGAGCTAGTCAACTTTTCATGATACCAGGCAAGGAGGCATTGGGCCCCTCAGTAAATCTGTTCCAAAAAAGTCATGTCAGAGACTACCAGTCCACTGAATTTTTGTTTTAATCTAGATTTCAAGCAGTTACACTTTCCTTTGTGGCTCTCCTTGCCTGCTACAAAAGTTGTCCTATTAATTGCTCAATGTCTTGAAATCATTTTCCAAGTAAAATGTGATTTTTCTCATGGGGACAACTTGTATACCCTGAGACCATGTTTGTACGCATAAGTTGAAGTAGAAAGTTGAGAATTTTAAGCCAAATGCTTTCAACCTTTGCTTGCAGCAAATCAGTCTTTGGATTTGAATTATCATGGTTCCAATTATAACCTGGAAAATAGTTTCACTTGAAATCAGCTTTAAAAATACTCGAGTCAGTAACAATTAGCTTTGAAGGACATACAACTTTTTTTTAACCAATGTTTTCACTCTATAGTTGTTTTTTGGTTGTTAACATCTGTGTTAACATCCACTCATCTGATGGATGGGGCACAGCTGTAGGTATTAGCTCAGGAAAGAGGATGCTGATCTAGATTAGAATGTATGTTTCCTTGCACAAAGAAAGTGAAATGCTAAGTGAACATGAGTCCGTTACTCAAGTCTAAATTCACGTCACCAAAAGATCTTATTGATGAGTTTAAAACAGATGCAGGGCTTAAGACAAAGGCAGGAATAAAAGATAAATGCAGGAATGTGTGTGTGTGTGTGTGTGTGTGTGCAAATTGTTAGGTTTTATGTTGATAAAAGCTAAAAGTCAGGTGAAACTCTTAACATTAAAATTACTTTGATGTTACTTTGAAAAACATATCAGTTTTCCATCATTTGGCAAGCAAATTTTTTCCTGGGTAATCTCTCCTTTTCTTCCTTTCACTATATATTTTTCTAAATCAGTACCACTCCAAACTGATATTATCTATTTATTTAACAGTTCAATCAATGAATGTATTTATGCATATTCATAATGCAGGCCACTGTTTTAATAGTGATCTCCTGGACTGTATATTCAATGTTTTATATAGCCTTTCTAAGGATCACAAAATTATTTGAGAAATTTGGTAATTGGAAGAGATCTGTATTATCATAGTGAAGAATTGAGCAAACTGTAAAAATAACTGTGACAATTAGGGACAGAAAAAGAAAGGGAGGAGAATACTTTTACCCTAATTCAGATTCCAGGCAAGAGGAATTGTCGTTTATAGAACTATCTGGAAAATTACTTTTATACTTTAATTCATTCAAATAGTATAAGCTTTGGCCTCATTGATAGTTCATACTACATACATATAAATTATGATCAAATCCAGGAAGTACGTATTTTAGTAAAAGTGACTTTTTGTGATAGAAAGCCTTGTATTCTGTAGTTTTCATCTTTTTTTAAAGAAATTCAACTTTCCTTTTTGGTTATCACTGAATCCAGTTGTCTGCTGTGGTTTGAATACATGCAACGAATGCTTAACTCTGTGGTTCTACTCAATTGTTAAATTAATAATGGTGCTGGTTTGTTGTGTGGCCTCTGACTCACTTCCCACAATTCGAGGAGGTGTCAGAATTATGGCTTCTATTAATATTGCTCTGTGAGGGATTTGCGCACCAATCAGATTTGCTCCCAGAGAGAATCAGGAGAAGTACAGTAATAATATTTGTTGTTCTTCATTTCAAACCTAAGAAGGCACACCAGTCTCACCTTGTCAAGTCATTTCAAACCACCCACTGATCTGAACTTGTCCAACCTGATAGCTCTGTGCATCTGCCGTGATTGTGGCTAAAGTGGTCAAGAGCTGAAAAACAAAATAGAGTCCCCGAAAGACACTTCACTAGGATGAAAATCAACTTCCAGAGAAAATGTTTTCCATTTCCCAGGAAGCACAGCTAACATCATATTTACTGTGACTCATTTACTGCAGGGGAACATTTCCTCATGGATTCAGTCCTGAAGGTAGGTCAGTGACATTGATAGTAAATGCATTACAGCAAACCGTAAGTATCCTTTTGTGTCCCCAAAATAGAGGCTTTTATTTAAATATCATGTAAGAGATGTCTAAAGTCTGCTGAAAAGAGTTTACAATGACTGAGTAAACTTAACACAACAGGAGTAAGGAATAATATTATTCCTAAAGAAAATTTTTGTCCATAGGACTTGTTTTACTTAAAAAACAAATCCTCTCACCTGTGGTATCCTTTGAAGTAGAGAAATACAGCTCAACAAGTCTACTTACCACAATTGTGGCAGGTTTTTATTGTTGTTGTTTTTGTTTTAGCTTATGTTTCCCCAGTGAGAGGGATTTCAGTAGGTTTGACTGTTAAATCAGTTCAATACAGAGCCCTTCTTCTACTGACAGAGAAGCATTTTGATTGAAGATCTCTTTCAACCTTGAAAGGGTCAGTTAAATTTTACCCCAGCCAATGGCTTTATTGTCTGAGTTGCCATGAACTGTGTTTCAAATAATAGGGCCTCTGCTCTACTTTTAAATCTAGTACTTTCTAGTGTGTGTTGCTTTTGTTTCTCCTAAAAGGAAGGGCACTGGAGGCATTTTTTTAAAAAGTAAATACATAAATACAAAACAAACTTCAACCATTGTTAGTATTATTTTTACCCCATGAGAGACATACTTTTCAGTTCTTTATGAAAAAAATTTTTTTATTGGGAAAAAGCTTGACGCTTTAATTTTTACACAGAATTCAGCTGGGTCAGGGTACCAATGCTTTGTAATCGATAAAGGGGATATGATATCTAAGATATGCATTTTTAGCTAAATCTATATTCTCTGCTTCCTAAATGGGCATTTCACTGCATATGTTAATGCTACCAATAGTAGCATAAAACCCCTCCTCCTCCCTCCTCTATCTTCCCTAATCTCTCCTGAATGCAATCACCTGAAATTCCACCACTGAAGGCTTTATTTCTGCCTGTAGATGTTTTCAATGCCACCATAATTTTCCAAATCTTTGTTGAAAAGAAAATTTCTCAGGGAAAGAAAATATTTTAAAAAGTCATCAGTCACTTTTACCTATGTCAGAATTAACTTTGGTTCCATTCCTGAGATTGGATGTTGATCAAGGAAGGAAAACCACATGTACTGGAGATTGGAAAAGATAGAGGATGTGACTTAGTGCACAAAAATCAACATTTCATTAGTAATTTTAATTGATTGCAGCCAGGAATCTTAAGGCTTTTATAGGATTGGCATATAACTTGAATGTTTATATAGAAGAACGATTTCCTCATGCCCAGGTTGCAGACTAGGCTTAGAACATGGTTTTTCTTAATCAAAAGTTGTGTTGGTGACACTAAAAGAGAAACTTCAAATTATTAATACCTGGTATTATTTTCCAGTAACATATGTCCCCCAGTCAGTTAGTGATAAGTCTCCTGCTTTCACAGAGAGATCCTATGAAGACTGAACCCTGTTCCATGTAGCTGACTCTAGTTGGAAAGGTCTAGGAGGTCTGCCAAGGGTAGAAACAAAATAACTTGAACGGATTCTCATGACATTTCTGATCGCCGGTGGTACTTGGATCTCTTCTCTACCTTTCTCTCTTCTCTCTCTGGATGATCTCATACATTTTCATTCCTTAAATACTATATTGTGCTGATGATTTCAAAATTAATATCTCAGCCAAGACGTCTCCTTTGATCTCCAAACTCACATATACAGACATGCCCACTAATCAGTATTTCCACATGAACATAACTAAGCGTGGGCTACTGATTCCTACTTCCACCCAACCTTGGTCTTCCGTCCCTTTTGTTGGGGAGGGAGAGACCAAACCAATACATGCATTAACGTTCACCCATTTCCTCTAAGGGTCAGTCCTGGTTCCCTACTTTCCTCACTCCCATCTCCACCATCTAATCCTTCAGGAAATGCTATTCAATCAAAGAGCCCTACTTTTCCCTGTCATCACCATGATTGCCCCAACTGAGGCTGCCATCATCACACATCAGAGATGCTTCTGTGGCCTTTAACTAGCTTTCCCACTTCCACTCTGGTTTCCCTTAAAATCTAATCTTCACAAGGCAACCAGAAAAGTGGTTTTTTTGTTTTTGTTTCTTTTAAGTTAAATTAGATCATGACCTCTGCTGTACTTGGAATAGGTGTGAAACTCTCTCATTGCACTTGGAATAAAATTTTTACCTTGGTTTTCAAGCCTCTGCATTATCTGGCCATTGCCTCTTTCTCCAACTTCATCTTCTGCCAAACCCCCTCTCACTTACCGCTCTGGCCTCACTGGCTTTTATTTCTGGTTTCTTGGACTTTCTGTTTTCTCTCCCTCAGGCAACTGGCACATGTTCACTCTGTTTGGAATGTATTTCTTCCCACTTTTTGAATGGTTGTTCTTTTTTTCTCACCTTTTAGGTCTGAGTAGATGTCATTTATTCTCAGAAGTCCTGGCTGACCCTACCCCTTGTCCACACATTACTATCTACCCAGGAACAATGCTTATTTCCTTTACTATGCTTTCCACTAGGCAGCAAATTACAGGAGGTCAGAGAAGATGTTTGTCTTATTCATTGCTGTTACCCAGTGTTCGCCATGCAGCCTGGCACTTACCTAATATTTGGGTATTGAATGAAATGAATTCTCACTTTGTCTTGATTCTCCAGTTGCTGCAACCATCCTGAAACCTGTCTGCTTGCTTCTTTTTATTTTTTAGAACCTCTGCTGTTTCTCATTTATTTTCCTTACTTCTTCTAAGTACCTTCTTCCTTGTTGGTTTCTGTGCATTATCTTGGACTTTGATTCTCCAGTTTTGAATCCATGGGTGTTCATCTGATCAATTCATTTAAATGTATTTGTGAACCCTTTAAATGAAAGGCGATTGGTTGGACATTGCAGGATATACAACTATGAGAAAAACAAAAGCCTACTCTGATGCCATTGGCACGTTTTTGGAGATAGGCATGAGGCAGAGATCAAGGAAGAAAAGGTAGGTAAACAAACAACTACTACATTCGAATAAGGTAGGAACTACAGGGATTTCAAAATGCCTCACTATGTTCTTTGGTGCTGACATACTACATAGTCTAAATTTTCTGGTTTCTAGGACTCAGCTTCATGCTTTTGTTTATGCTCTGGGATTTGTCATAATTCTAAAACTGAATATAATATTCTTTTTTTGTTACTCACATACATTTTTATATTTCTACAAACTTACCTAAGAATTTCACCTCATTCGTTCAACAGACGGTTACTTTAATGACAAACAAAAGATTTAAAGAAGCTTGATTTATAATTTGAATGGCACAGATAATGGAAAAGCCAACTGACTACAGTATATTATTAAATATACTGTGACTAGATTCACCACCTCAAAACACTGATGTCACCCTGAAGACACACCCTTGACAGTCGTCCATATCAGCAGCACCAATAGAATTTTTCATTAAATTATTACACCCACTCTCTTATAAGCAAAATTTCGCTAAGGTTTTAGAATCTACAAGTGAGAGAGCTGCTTGAAAGTATGGAAAAATTTCAACCAAACTTTAAGAAATGTTTAGAAAATGTTAAACCAAACCTATTTCCTTTACTCAGTTAATATAATGCTTTTTCTTTTTCCTTCTTTATAAGGAGAACCTTCAGCAGTATAAAAATTCATTATTAATTCACATTGGTCTCTTTGATTATTCAAATATTAATCTGCAAGAGAACCAGCCAGAAAGTGTTCATGTTGATCAAACCTTGGATCCAAATTCAACGGACCAGTGGTTATTAAAAACTAGTGGAAGCTTAATTGCATAGCCACCTCAGTCCAGCAAAAACCAAAAGACACAAACAAAAACAAGGCAGAAAAGGCCCACAGAATTAAATTCTAAGCATTTGAATCCTGCAGTATCAAACTTACTTTAATAAGAAAGATTAATGCTTTCTTTAAGTTTATCCAGGTAGAAACAGAACTTTTCTGATCACTAACAAGAAATTAATGACTAGAATCTTGTGTCTGGTGTCTCAGTTTAACATTGTTAATTGTTTAGTCAGCCATCAAACATATATAAACACATAGAAACGTTTCCAAAGTTGCATAAGAATGGTGTTTGAGATCAATTCTCATAGTAATTTATCAGCTCAAATATATTGATACTTTGATTTTCAATTCACATAGTAGGCAGAACTAGCAGCCACTTGCCAATGTGAAGGGAAATCACAGGAGAGGATAAGGACTTAGAGAGGTGTGAAAAAGAAATTTTATAATTTATCAAAACAAAACGTTATGAACAAAAACCTTACTGAATAAACCCAGGTCCCTGCCACCAAGGAGTGTACACGCTCCAGAAAGTTGTGAATGAGCAACTGAAATCATTTTCATTCATAGACTCTTTTAAAAAAAGAAATACCATAGGCAGTCATAAATATAGTCATGTCACTTTTTTTTTTAATAAATTTATTTATTTATTTTTGGCTCTGTTGGGTCTTCCTTACTGCACGTGGGCTTTCTCTAGTTGCGGCGAGCGGGGGTTACTCTTTGTTGCAGTGCACAGGCTTCTCACTTTGGTGGCTTCTCTCATTGTGGAGCACGGGCTATAGGCACACGGGTTCAGTAGTTGCGGCACTTGGGCTCAGTACTTGTGGCTCACGGGCTCTAGAGCACAGGCTCAGTAGTTGTGGCACACAGGCTTAGTTGCTCCGCAGCATGTGGGATCTTCCCGGACCATGGATCGAACCCGTGTCCCCTGCATTGGCAGGCAGATTCTCAACCACTGCGCCACCAGGGAAGCCCCATGTCACTGTTTTGATACTTCTTTTTCTTTCTGTTTTATGTTTTTTGTTGTACAAGAGGATATTAATTAGCTTAATTAGATGGTATTGAAAACAAACAGAAATTTCATTTGAGAATAATTACAAAGCAATGTCTCCTTCTTTCCTTTGTTTCCTAAAGGTCAGTGTGACCCTGAGACTGAACCAAATATAGTCCAGTCCCTATCCAAGAGGAACGCTCATCAGATTTTATAGAATTACTTGAAATGCAACTCATCACTCTGCGCTGAATACAGCAACATTTTGATAAAACGAAACTATCAGAATAAAAGAGAGTTTGGAACTAGTGAACTTCAAAGAGAACATATTACTTTCAAAATTTGATCATTTTGAAATTAATGCAACCTAATGCAAGCATTATTGTCTTAAAATGATTACTGAGATTATTTCATACATTTAATGAAGAAAATTGAGAAATTTCATAAATAATAAAGCTAGTGTGCTGTGATTTTGAAGGCACAAAGTTAGAGCGAATGATTTGAGTTGCAGCGTTTTATTATGTAAAATAAGTGTCAATATCATTGATTTGAGTTATAGCGTTTTATTATGTAAAATAGGAGTCAATATCATTGATTTGAGTTATAGGGGTTTACTGTGTAAAACAGGTGTCAATATCATTATTACTTCACTTTCCAGGATACTTTATAAGCTCTTAATATAATTTAGTTTAGTGGAGTGCACAGCAAAACAAGTAGTATTCTCTGGTACTACATAACTAATCTTTGCAACAGCTGCGCATTTACCACTCTCAGCTGCTCCAGTTACATTAATCATCCTTTTAACAGCCTGACACCTGTCTCTTATTATATTTGAGAACAGTTGTTAATTTCTTTAAATTTTCCCATCCCTCTTAGTGCCTTTGCACTGCTTTATTTCTCTAATGCACATTTATATGGTCTATTATATTAATTCTCTCATTTAATCTTGAGAACTTAAAAATTATTAGGAAGTTAATTGTTCAGGGATCAGAGGTTTTTCTCACTTACAGCATAACTCTGTTAAATGACACAGTTTGTTCCAGCTTCTTGCTGACACTGCAAGGGATTGTCTAGAACAAAGAGTTCAATTACTTTCACAGTGCTAATCATATATCATTATGTAGAGGCATGGATCCTTAATTCCCAAGCCAGCGCCCGAAGCAGCGTGGCAGCAATAAAGGACACATTCCAAATTCCTCTGTCCACTGCAGCATGCAGGTAATAACTGAAGAATAAAATAAGTGCGTCTCCTTGGCTATGCTCTTTACTAATTTGAATGTTTGATGCCTACAATGAATCATGTTCCATTAATTTTTATTCACCCACACAAGATTTTTGTCAGAATTGATTTGAGATGCATCGTTCCAGGCCAAATATATATTTACACTTTATTTTTTTGAGAACTTTTCCTCCATGATTTAGGAAACACTTTCTGGTCCTTTGTAACTTTTCAAGGTACAAATAAAAGTCAGGAAATAACACTGACTTTTGAGTCTCACAGGTAAAGAATTCCTCAGCGTTAACAAAGCCTGAGCGCTCCTTCTCCCCACACACTTTTAGACACAGAGGTTAATGTGTAATCCAGACCATTCTCTTGTTCAGCTATCCCAAGGTCAACAAAGAAACTGAATCAGAGAGAAGAATATTTTGTTTGTTTCATAGGCAGGGAAATGGCTTATGAAATCTCAGAGCAGGGTGTAACCTCATTAAGATAAATGTAAAAATAACTCACCAATCATAAGTTATGGAAACAGGAAATCAACGCCTGTGTTTTACAACAAAGGCGCTCTTACATTTCCGGCATAAAAAAAGCTTCTGTTACCATTTTCTTTCCTCTCCTCCCCCCTCTCCTGCTATCCTCTCTGTTTGGGCAGGAAACTTGGCTGACTCTGCTCAAGTTGTCTGCTGCCCTTTTGTTCTATCATCTGCCCAGCCGTGGTGGGAGAAGGCTGATAAATTTCCCCCGTCCCCCCGTGAGTAGGATGAGTAACTTCCAAATCTGGGAGAGTTACAGTCAAATTGCCTTTTGGAAGAGAAACATGGATAGTGAGCGCAGTCCTTACTGTTAAACGCTTTTTTCTTGCTAAAGCTGCTCAGGATCTTATCACCTATTTTTTGACCTGATGTTTTGCAGGCTCCACGTAACTAAGAGCATTAGAGATGTTCTACGGTTGCAAGCACATCATTTTATTTACAGAAAATAACTCCAAAAGGAGTTTTGTATTGTAATCACTTCAATCAAGTAGCGAGATTGGCAAGTTGTAAGCTTGAAATTGTTCCATTGTATTTGTTTTGCTTGATTTTCCCCAAAATTGATTTTCCCTTTCTTTCTCTCTTCCTCTCTCCCTTCCTCCTTCCCATCTTCTTTCATTTCTTCTTTCTTTTTGGTAAGTTACTCTGTGCCCTATTGTATTCCACGTACCTAGCTCCTACACCTGGACTTCAGTCGATGATATTCAGCTAATGTTTCTTCTGTGTCTCTTTTATAAATCATCTGTAAATATAGCTCAGTATTATGTAATCTATATTTAAAATGTCTTCTATTTTACACAAGTCGAACCTAAGACATTGGAGTTTTCTGTTTTTCAGTCCCTTCCATAGCATAATGTTGAAACTAAACATGTACTCTGCTTCATATAACTGGGAACTAGTATTTTTTGCATACATAGTCATTTCTATAGATATAGCAGATTCTTTTTAGGGTTAACTGGTAATCTGTTGCCTTTATCTGTTATGTAATCCACCTTGAAGACTGTGAGACACAGCTTACAAAAGTATCACTGTGTTACTTTGTAAATATTTAATAACGTGACAGTTCCTCCAAGTTTAGGTAATCAGAGCACATGACCCAATCAGGTTGAATGCAACCAGACGGGGAACAGCCTGGGACTGGAGAGTTGGCAACTGTAATTAATCATTAATTGACTTATGTATACCTGGGATAGGTCAAAGTAGTGATGATTATTAACCTTGGTTACAATTTAAATGGCCTAGGGATCTTTTAACAAATACCAATATCACACCAATGGAATCTGAGGTGGGGCCTGGGCACCTGTATTTTAAAAAGCATCCTAAGTGATTCTGATGCAAGCGAACCTGAGAATCCTTGGGTTTGAATCTCTTAGTAATATCAATGAAAAAACAAAACGGTTTGGGGTCATTTTAACCAGGTCATCAACTATTGTTCCTACATGCTCCTGACCCTCTTACTACTCTTTTTTCACTTTCACCCTTTCCTATTTATGAAAATATAAAAAGTTTGGGTTGGACTCATAATCCTGCCAAATCAAAATTTGCTTTGCATATATTAGCTAAGGCCTGGCTACCCTCTTGGCATCAGTCTCCATTTCAGAAAGTATTTCAAATTAGCTTTCTTAAATATGTCATGATCTCATTTGAAAAACTGTCATTCTGAAGTTTATGTTGTAAAAATTTGTTTACATTTATATATATATATGTATATTTCTTTTTTTTTTTTTACCAGTGGTGATTTTTTAATTCAGGCTTATTGAGGAATAATTTACATACAGTAAATTTCACCATTTCAAAATGTACAATATGTTGAATTTTGGCAATGTATATAGTAATATAATCATTGCAATTGAGATATAGCACATTTCTATGACCCCAAACAAGTTTTCTTTTGCCGCTTTGTAGTCAGTCCCCTCCTCCACCATCACCACGGCCCCTAGCAACCACTGATTTGATTCTTGTCCCTGTAGTTTTGTCTTTTCCAGAATGCCACTAAATGGTATCATGCAATATGTAAGGTTTTGTGTCTGTCTGCTTTCACTTCACATAATGCTTTTGAGATTCATCCATGTTGTTGCATGTATCATTCCTTTTTACTGCTGAGTAGTATTTCATTATGTAGATGTATACTATAATTTATATGTCTATTCACCAGTTGATAGACATTTAGGTAATTTCCAGTTTTGAGCTATTACAATAAAGCTGCCACAAGCATTCATGTAGAAGTCTTTGTGTGGGCATATGTTTTTATTTCTCTTGGGTAAATACCCAGGAGTGGGATTTCTGGGTTATGTGGTAAGTGTATGTGTAACTTCTTTATTTTTTTTAAAAAAATCTTTATTGGAGTATAATTGCTTTACAATGGTGTGTTAGTTTCTGCTTTATAACAAAGTGAATCAGTTATACATATACATATGTTCCCATATCTCTTCCCTCTTGCATCTCCCTCCCTCCCACCCTCCCTATCCCACCCCTCTAGGTGGTCACAAAGCACCGAGCTGATCTCCCTGTGCTATGCGGCTGCTTCCCACTAGCTATCTATTTTACATTTGGTAGTGTATATATGTCCATGTCACTCTCTCACTTTGTCACAGCTTACCCTTCCCCCTCCCCATATCCTCAAGTCCATTCTCTAGTAGGTCTGTGTCTTTATTCCCATCTTACCACTAGGTTCTTAATGACCTTTTTTTTTTTTTCCTTAGATTCCATATATATGTGTTAGCATACTGTATTTGTTTTTCTCTTTCTGACTTACTTCACTCTGTATGACAGACTCTACCTCCATCCACCTCACTACAAATAACTCAATTTCGTTTCTTTTTATGGCGGAGTAATATTCCATTGTGTATATGTGCCACATCTTCTTTATCCATTCATCTGTCGATGGACACTTATGTTGCTTCCGTGTCCTGGCTATTGTAAATAGAGCTGCAATGAACATTTTGGTACATGACACTTTTTGAATTATGGTTTTCTCAGGGTATATGCCCAGTAGTGGGATTGCTGGGTCGTATGGTAGTTCTATTTTTAGTTTTTTAAGGAACCTCCATACTGTTCTCCATAGTGGCTGTATCAATTTACATTCCCACCAACAGTGCAAGAGGGTTCCCTTTTCTCCACACCCTCTCCAGCATTTATTGTTTGTAGATTTTTTGATAATGGCCATTCTGACCGGTGTGAGATGATATCTCATTGTAGTTTTGAGTTGCATTTCTCTAATGATTAATGATGTTGAGCATTCTTTCATGTGTTTGTTGGCAATCTGTATATCTTCTTTGGAGAAATGTCTATTTAGGTCTTCTGCCCATTTTTGGATGGGGTTGTTTGTTTTTTTGTTATTGAGCTGCATGAGCTGCTTGTAAATTTTGGAGATTAATCCTTTGTCAGTTGCTTCATTTGCAAATATTTTCTCCCATTCTGAGGGTTGTCTTTTGGTCTTGTTTATGGTTTCCTTTGCTGTGCAAAAGCTTTTAAGTTTCATTAGGTCCCATTTGTTTATTTGTGTTTTTATTTCCATTTCTCTAGGAGCTGGGTCAAAAAGGATCTTGCTTTGATTTATGTCATAGAGTGTTCTGCCTATGTTTTCCTCTAAGAGTTTGATAGGGTCTGGCCTTACATTTAGGTCTTTAATCCATTTTGAGTTAATTTTTGTATATGGTATTAGGGAGTGTTCTAATTTTATTCTTTTAAATGTAGCTGTCCAGTTTTCTCAGCACCACTTATTGAAGAGGCTGTCTTTTCTCCATTGTATATTCTTGCCTCCTTTATCAAAGATAAGGTGACCATATGTGTGTGGGTTTATCTCTGGGCTTTCTATCCTGTTCCATTGATCTATATTTCTGTTTTTGTGCCAGTATTATACTGTCTGGATTACTGTAGCTTCGTAGTATAGTCTGAAGTCAGGGAGCCTGATTCCTCCAGCTCCGTTTTTCTTTCTTAAGATTGCTTTGGCTATTCGGGGTCTTTTGTGTTTCCATGCAAATTGTGAAGTTTTTTGCTCTAGTTCTGTGAAAAATGCCACTGGTAGTGTGAGAGGGATTGCAATGAATCTGTAGATTGCTTTGGGTAGTAGAGTCATTTTCACAATGTTGATTCTTCCAATCCAAGAACATGGTATATCTCTCCATCTGTTTGTATCATCTTTAATTTCTTTCATCAGTGTCTTATAGTTTTCTGCATACAGGTCTTTTGTCTCCTTAGGTAGGTTTATTCCTAGGTATTTTATACTTTTTGTTGCAGTGGTATATGGGAGTGTTTTCTTAATTTCTCTTTCAGATTTTTCATCATTATTGTATAGGAATGCAAGAGAGTTCTGTGCATTAATTTGTATCCTGCTACTTTACCAAATTCATTGATTAGCTCTAGTAGTTTTCTGGTAGCATCTTTAGGATTCTCTATGTATAGTATCATGTCATCTGCAAACAGTGACAGCTTTACTTCTTCTTTTCCGATTTGGATTCCTTTTATTACTTTTTCTTCTCTGATTGCTGTGGCTAACACTTCCAAAACTATGTTGAATAATAGTGGTGAGAGTGGGCAACCTTGTCTTGTTCCTGATGTTAGTGGAAATGGTTTCAGTTTTTCACCATTGAGGACAATGTTGGCTGTGGGTTTGTCATATATGGCCTTTATTATGTTGAGGAAAGTTCCCTCTATGCCTACTTTCTGCAGGGCTTTTATCATAAATGGGTGTTGAATTTTGTCGAAAGCTTTCTCTTCATCTATTTAGATGATCATATGGTTTTTCTCCTTCAATTTGTTAATATGATGTATCATGTTGATTGATTTGCGTATATTGAAGAATCCTTGCATTCCTGGAATAAACCCCACTTGATCATGGTGTATGATCCTTTTAATGTGCTGTTGGATTCTGTTTGCTAGTATTTTGTTGAGGATTTTTGCATCTATGTTCATCAGTGATATTGGCCTGTAGTTTTCTTTCTTTGTGACACCTTTGTCTGGTTTTGGTATCAGGGTGATGGTGGCCTCGTAGAATGAGTTGGGGAGTGTTCCTCCCTCTGCTGTATTTTGGAAGAGTTTGAGAAGGATAGGTGTTAGGTCTTCTCTAAATGTTTAATAGAATTCACCTGTGAAGCCATCTGGTCCTGGGCTTTTGTTTGTTGGAAGATTTTTAATCACAGTTTCATTTTAAGTGGTTGTGATTGGTCTGTTCGTATTTTCTATTTCTTCCTGGTTCAGTCTCGGCAGGTTGTACATTTCTAAGAATCTGTCCATTTCTTCCAGGTTGTCCATTTTATTGGCATAGAGTTGCTTGTAGTAATCTCTCATGATCATTTGTATGTCTGCAGTGTCAGTGGTTACTTCTCCTTTTTCATTTCTAATTCTATTGATTTGAGTCTTCTCCCTTTTTTCCTTCATGAGTCTGGCTAATGGTTTATCAATTTTGTTTATCTTCTCAAAGAACCAGCTTTTAGTTTTATTGATCTTTGCTACCGTTTCCTTCATTTCTTTTCCATTTATTTCTGATCTGATCTTTATGATTTCTTTCCTTCTGCTAACTTTGGGGTTCTTTTGTTCTTCTTTCTGTAATTGCTTTAGGTACAAGGTTAGGTTGTTTATTTGAGATGTTTCCTGTTTCTTAAGGTAGGATTGTATTGCTATAAACTTCCCTCTTAGAACTGCTTTTGCTGCATCCCATAGGTTTTGGGTCGTCGTGTCGCCATTGTCATTTGTTTCTAGGTATTTTTTGATTTCCCCTTTGATTTCTTCAGTGATCACTTGGTTATTAAGTAGTGTATTGTTTAGCCTCCATGTGTTTGTATTTTTTACAGATCTTTTCCTGTAATTGATATCTAGTCTCATAGCGTTGTGGTCGGAAAAGATACTTGATACGATTTCAATTTTCTTAAATTTACCAAGGCTTGATTTGTGACCCAAGATATGATCTATCCTGGAGAATGTTCCATGAGCACTTGAGAAAAATGTGTATTCTGTTGTTTTTGGGTGGAATGTCCTATAAATATCAATTAAGTCCATCTTGTTTAATGTATCATTTAAAGCTTGTGTTTCCTTATTTATTTTCATTTTGGATGATCTGTCCATTGGTGAAAGTGGGGTGTTAAAGTCCCCTACTATGATTGTGTTGCTGTCGATTTCCCCTTTTATGGCTGTTAGTATTTGCCTTATGTATTGAGGTGCTCCTATGTTGGGTGCATAAATATTTACAATTGTTATACCTTCCTCTTGGATCGATCCCTTGATCATTATGTAGTGTCCTTCTTTGTCTCTTGTAATAGTCTTTATTTTAAAGTCTATTTTGTCTGATATGAGAATTGCTACTCCAGCTTTCTTTTGATTTCCATTTGCATGGAATATCTTTTTCCATCCCCTCACTTTCAGTCTGTATGTGTCCCTAGGTCTGAAGTGGGTCTCTTGTAGACAGCATATATATGGGTCTTGTGTTTGTATCCATTCAGCCAGTCTGTGTCTTTTGGTGGGAGCATTTAATCCATTCACATTTAAGGTAATTATCAATATGTATGTTCCTATTCCTATTTTCTTAAATGTTTTGGGTTTGTTATTGTAGGTGTTTTCCTTCTCTTGTGTTTCTTGCCTAGAGAAGTTCCTTTAGCATTTGTTGTAAAGCTGGTTTGGTGGTGCTGAACTCTCTCAGCTTTTGCTTGTCTGTAAAGATTTTAATTTCTCCATCAAATCTGAATGAGATCCTCGCTGGGTAGAGTAATCTTGCTTGTAGTTTTTTCCCTTTCATCACTTTAAATATGTCTTGCTATTCCCTTCTGGCTTGCAGAGTTTCTGCTGAAAGATCAGCTGTTAACCTTATGGGGATTCCCTTGTGTGTTATTTGTTGTTTTTCCCTTGCTGCCTTTAATATGTTTTCTTTATATTTAATTTTTGATAGCTTGATTAATATGTGTTTTGGTGTGTTTCTCCTTGGATTTATCCTGTATGGGACTCTCTGTGCTTCCAGGACTTGATTAACTATTTCCTTTCCCATATTAGGGAAGTTTTCAACTATAATCTCTTCAAATATTTTCTCAGTCCCTTTCTTTTTCTATTCTTCTTCTGGGACCCCTATAATTCGAATGTTGGTGTGTTTAATGTTGTCCCAGAGGTCTCTGAGACTGTCCTCAATTCTTTTCATTCTTTTTTCTTTACTCTGCTCTGCAGTAGTTATTTCCACTATTTTATCTTCCAGGTCACTTATCCGTTCTTCTGCCTCCGTTATTCTGCTATTGATCCTGTCTAGAGTATTTTTAATTTCATTTATTGTGTTGTTCATCGTTGCTTGGTTCCTCTTTAGTTCTTCTACGTCCTTGTTAAATGTTTCTTGCATTTTGTCTATTCTATTTCCAAGATTTTGGATCATCTTTACTATCATTATTCTGAGTTCTTTTTCAGGTAGACTGCCTATTTCCTCTTCATTTGTTAAGTCTGGTGTGCTTTGACCCTGCTCCTTCATCTGCTGTGTGTTTTTCTGTCTTCTCATTTTGCTTATCTTACTGTGTTTGGGGTCTCCTTTTCACAGGCTGCAGGTTCGTAGTTCTCATTGTTTTTGGTGTCTGTCCCCAGTGGCTAAGGTTGGTTCAGTGGGTTGTGTAGGCTTCCTGGTGGAGGGGACTAGTGCCTGTGTTCTGGTGGATGAGGCTGGATCTTGTCTTTCTGATGGGCAGGTCCACGTCTGGTGGTGTGTGTTGGGGTGTCTGTGGCCTTATTATGATTTTAGGCAGCCTCTCTGCTAATGGATGGGGCTCTGTTCCTGTCTTGCTAGTTGTTTGGGATAGGGTGTCCAGCACTGTAGCTTGCTGGTCATTGAGTGAAGCTGGGTCTTGGTGTTGAGATGGAGATCTCAGGGAGATTTTCGCTGTTTTGTATTACGTGGAGCTGGGAGGTCTCTTGTGGACCAGTGTCCTGAAGTTGGCTCTCCCATCTCAGAGGCACAGCCCTGATGCCTGGCTGGAGCACCAAGACCCTTTCATCCACATGGCTTAGAATAAAAGGGAGAAAAAATAGAAAGAAAGAAAGAGGATAAAATAAAGATAAAATAAAATAAAGTTATTAAAATAAAAAATAAAAAATAATTGAGAAAAAATAATTTTTTTTAAAACAAAGCAGTTTTTTAAAAAACATTTTATTTATTTATTTATTTATTTTTGGCTGTGTTGGGTCTTCGTTTCTGTGCGAGGGTTTTCTCTAGTTGCGGCAAGTGGGTGCCACTCTTCATCGTGGTGCGCGGGCCTCTCACTATCGCGGCCTCTCTTGTTGCGGAGCACAGGCTCCAGACGCGCAGGCTCAGTAGTTGTGGCTCACGGGCTTAGTCGCTCTGCGGCATGTGGGATCCTCCCAGACCAGGGCCCGAACCCGTGTCCCCTGCATTGGCAGGCAGACTCTCAACCACTGCGCCACCAGGGAAGCCCAGAAAAAAATTTTTTTAAAGTAAAAAAAAAAACAAAAACGGACTGACAGAACCCTAGGACAAATGGTGAAAGCAAAGCTATACAGACAAAATCTTACACAGAAGCATATTCATACACACTCACAAAAAGAGGAAAAGGGGAAAAAATAATATATCTTGCTCCCAAAGTCCACCTCCTCAATTTGGGATGATTTGTTGTCTGTTCAGGTATTCCACAGATGCAGGTACATCAAGTTGATTGTGGAGCTTTAATCCGCTGCTCCTGAGGCTGCTGGGAGAGATTTCTCTGTCTCTTCTTTGTTCGCACAGCTCCCAGGGCTCAGCTGTGGATTTGGCCCCGCCTCTGCGTGTAGGTCGCCTGAGGGCATCTGTTCTTCGCTCAGACAATACGGGGTTAAAGGAGCAGGTGATTAGCGGGCTCTGGCTCACTCAGGCAGGGCGGGGGGGAGGGGTACGGAGGCGGGGCGAGCCTGCGGCGGCAGAGGCCGGCGTGACGTTGCAGCAGCCTGAGGCACACCGTGCGTTCTCCCGGGTAAGTTGTTCCTGGATCACGGGACTCTGGCAGTGGCGGGCTGCACAGGCTCCCGGGAGGGGCGGTGTGGAGAGTGACCTCTGCTTGCTCACAGGCTTCTTGGTGGCGGCAGCAGCAGCCTTAGCGTCCCACGCCCGTTTCTGGGGTCCACGTTGATAGCCGCGGCTCACGCCCGTCTCTGGAGCTTGTTTAGGCGGCGCTCTGAATCCCCTCTCCTCGCGCACCAGGAAACAAAGAGGGAAGAAAAAGTCTCTTGCCTCTTCGGCAGCTGCAGACTTTTTTCCGGACTCCCTCCCGGCTAGCTGTGGTGCGCTAGCCCCCCTCAGGCTGTGTTCATGCAGCCAACGCCAGTCCTCTCCCTGCGATCCGACTGAAGCCCGAGCCTCAGCTCCCAGCCCCCGCCCGCCCCGGCGGGGGAGCAGACAAGCCTCTCGGGCTGGTGAGTGCTGCTCGGCGCTGAGCCTCCGTGCGGGAATCTCTCCGCTTTGCCCTCCGCACCCCTGTGGCTGCGCTCTCCTCCGTGGCTCCGAAGCTTCCCCCCTCCGCCACCCGCAGTCTCTGCCCGCGAAGGGGCTTCCTAGTGTGTGGAAACCTTTCCTCCTTCACGGCTCCCTCCCACTGGTGCAGGTCCCGTCCCTATTCTTTTGTCTCTGTTATTTCTTTTTTCTTTTGCCCTACCCACGTACGTGGGGACTTTCTTGCCTTTTGGGAGGTCTGATGTCTTCTGCCAGCGTTCAGTGGGTGTTCTGTAGGAGCAGTTCCACGTGTAGATGTATTTCTGATGTATCTGTGGGGAGGAAGGTGATCCCCGCATCTTACTCTTCCGCCATCTTCTCCTCTCTCTATTTTTTTAAGTCACTGTATTCCATGGTTTTACTCTTTGAACGAATGCTTTCTCTTGTTTTTCCAAAAGTCACTGCCTTCAAAATTCAGACATCCCTTTAATTCTAATACGAAAGGATTTTGTAATAAACATCATGTTCAAGTTTATAATTTTATAGGCTGATAATTAATGGCACTCATGTATATTATTGGGTCTGTTCCAACTTCGTTGTCTCCTGATTTTTAAATAAAATCATATCTTATATAAAAATGTCAAATTTTGTAACTTTCAAGTTTTTTCATGTAAATATAGTCACAAACCAGAACATACACTCTTAGTTCATGTATCTAAGTTCATGATTATTTTAAAAAAGTCACATTAAATATATTCATTTTTACTTTTCTTTCCTAACCCTCAAGAATGCTTTTCTTTTTCTTTGTGTGGCAATCTCCAATCCTTTTTGTCTTCTAGATTCTGGATTTGCTTTTTTTGTTTTTTCTCATCCGTTGTACTTTATGAATGGCCAGTGTCTGGCACATGTACCATATATTCATTAGTTCTTGCTGCAAAGCAAATTACTCAGAAGTTCCATGGCTTAAAATAACAGTCGTTTGTAGCTGTTCTTGTCTCTCTGAAGGTTGGCAGAAGTTCACCTGATGTAGGCTGGGCTCAGCTTTGTAACTTTGCTTCTCTGTGCAGATTTATGGGATGCCTGGGGCAGCTCTTCTTCAGGCTGTGGCGACCAGGATGGTTTCCTATTATGTATCTCTCATCCTTCTGATATGACCACAGCACCACTTGAGGTATGTTTTTGTTTTCTTTTTCATAAATCTATTTTATTTTTATTTATTTATTTTTGGCTTCATTGGGTCTTCATTGCTGCACCTGGGCTTTCTCTAGTTGTGGCAAGTGCGGGCTTCTTATTGCAGTGGCTTCTCTTGTTGCAGACCACGGGCTCTAGGGTGTGCGGGCTTCAGTAGTTGTGGTACGTGGGCTTCAGTAGTTGTGGCGCACGGGCTCAGTTGCTCCGCAGCATGTGGGATCTTCCCGGACCAGGGCTCGAACCTGTGTCCCATGCGTTGGCAGGCGGATTCTTAACCACTGCGCCACCCGGGAAGCCCGAGGTATATTCTTCTCATGAAAACGGCAGAGAGCAAGTGGAAACACAGGAGGACATTAAGGTCTTGGTTCAGAAATTGCTTACTTCTACCCACATGCCATTGACTGAAACAAGTTACAGAGCCAACCCCAAGTCAAAGGATAGAAAAGTCTACCCTGTCCTTCCTGAGGTCATGCAAAAGTATGGATGCAGAAAGAGGGTTGGAATTGAGGCAATAAGTCAATCCATGACACAGCAATACTTCTCATTCTTGTGCTCTTGGCTGATGTCATTTACCTGTTAAATCAGTCTTTCCTATTGAGCTAAGATTGGTCTCAGAATTGTTCTCAAGTCAGTGTTCTATGAAGCTATGCAAAATTGATTCCCTAATAGAGTAGGAACTGTTTTCCCTTCCTTATCTAGTGTTTGCTTTCTTCATGTTGATTGTTTCTTCCTCCTTTATATTAAACCTTAAAATTTGGTCTAGATTGGCTGACCAGTATAAAGCATTAGTTACTCAACATATTTTTATTTAACAAATAGTTCATTTTTGCCTTCTGTTAGGACAAGACTGCAGGGAGGGATGACACTTCTCTGCCCTCTTAAGGGCAGATGTATGGCCACTGACTTATGTTCCTAATGGAACGTGAGCAGAAGTGACCCATGTTTCTTCCAGGATGAATCCTTTAATTTTGAGACTCTTCCATGCTTTTACCCTTGCCATGTGGTCATGGAAGCAAATATTGATCTGGAGACCCTGGGCCATTACATAGAAAACAGATTCCCCTTAAGCATCAGCCAGACTCACCACCTATTTGCTTAAGTGAGGAATAAAACTTTTTTAGGCCACCGAGATTTTGGGACTTTCTGTTACCCCAAAACTTAACCTACTGTGAACAAACTGTGTTTTCCCGAAACTGAAGCTGAAGATAAACATATGTATAAATGAATGCAATTCACTGGAGCCAGTTCACAATTTTAGATGAACAAGAACAATATAATCATAGAGGTCTAGGAAAAGAAGACCTCAGCAGACAAATGTGAGTGATTTTCAATAGTTCTTTTTCTTATCATGGGTAGCAACTCAAATTGATGGCCTTTGAAAGAGCTCTCATGCTGATCACTATATCTACCCAAGTAGGAGAAAATTTAAAAAAACAAAACAAAAAAAACTAAGTGAGAAAAGGAGAGGCTTAAAAACACCAAGCAAAGGGGGTATCCTTAGCAAATTTTCCTTTTCTGCTGTCACTCCCACCTGACTGAACTGATGTTTGTATATGGGGGTATTGATTGGGAAGGTATCTTTGAAGAAGTTGTCTATTCAGCCTTTGTTTTACATCAGGCTAATCTTGGACTGAAATTTAAGACGCTGCTCTTACAACTCTCTGAATTGATTTATCTTTTGCCTGCCCTGCAAAATTGATTTTTGACATTTATTTTGGTATCCTGGAAAGTACAAAGTTGAGACTTTGATATATTTGTGGACAGAGACAGGTAATATTTTTTTTGACATTTGGCAGAGAAGTGTCCTAATTCATAAAATATTTAGGGACATTCTTAAGAATGTTCAGGAACATTGCTTCATTCATAGGGACCCAACCAGTCCCTTGAGAAAGAACTTGAACACTATACATAGTTAGGGCTCAGATATATAGAAACAGACTGATAGACTGATGGACCTGGAAGCAAGGATGGATATGAAGAGTTCCTGTTGGAGAATTACCATGAATGAGAAAGGAATCTGGTAATGTAGGCCAGGATAAACAGGTAAGGATGGATGTCAAGTGTGGTAGAAGTACTAGGTATAGAATGAAGCTGTGCTTTAATACTCTCAAGTCCAGAAGGTTATCAGTGCTCATGGGCTTTGAGAAGAAAAGGGCTGAGATAAACACAAAAGCCTAGGGAACTGGAGGCATGGTTCTCCTGTGACTAACCACCGCCCCAGCCCTCAGAGACCTGAAGGTAAGATGTGGGAATCACTTACTTATTTCCTGAGATAAAAAAAAAATTACCAGAAACATGACGGTCGGCCGCAGCATAAATATGGAACAATGAACTATCCCAGTTTACAGACAGCAAGAACTGAGAACTCAAAGTGCAGAACAACTGTTGGAAACTGATCATATGTGAGACACACCCCTCATGTCAGGACTCCCAATAGGAAAGAGACTGTACTTTTGGAGCCATAAAAATGGTAAGGTTTGGGTGCCTAGAATATAACTGAAACTATCTCTGGAAGATGATAAATCTGAAATCTGAAATATATATCTCAATTTTATATGAAATATACATCTTCAATTTCAGTTTAAGATTAGCTTGATATAAAAGCAAAGGCTGAATAGACAACTTCTGTAAAGATATCTTCCCAATCAATACCTCCATATTTAAACCTCAGGGCAAACATTTTAGTGAAACATACATACATACAAAAAGAGGACTAATAATAAATGTAGAACTCAAGGAACTTCCACAAAATGAACAGATAAGTAACTCCAGAACCCAGATCAAGAAATGGAATATTACCAGCATCCCTGAAGCCTCTTCATTCACCCTTCCAGTCAATATACCTTCAAGACTGACATAGCGTAGTTTTGCTTGATCTTGAACTTTGTATACATGGAACCACACAGTAGACATTTTTTGTATCTGGCTTCTTTGACTCAGCATTTTATGTCTGAGATTTATTCCTTTTGCATGTAGTTTTAATTTGTTAATTTCTTATTGCCCTATAGTAATCCACAGCATGAATATAGCACAATTTATTTATCCATTCTACTGATGATGGATTTTTTTTTTCCAGCTTGAATTTACTAGGAATGGTGCTAATGTGAACCTTCTAGCATATGTGTTTTGATGAGCATTTGTACAAACTTCTGTTCTTTGTATAACTAGGCATGAAATTACAGGGTCATAAGAGGATGCATATATATAGCTTACTGTAATGAACAGTTTTCCACACTGGTTGTACCAATTTACATTTCCATCGACAGTATATGAAATTTACACTTGTTCCATGTCATTACTAACACTTGATACCGTCTTTTATTTTTTCATTTTAGCCATTCCTGTGTAATTATAATAGCCTCTCACTGTGGTTTTAAATTGAATTTCACTGATGACTAATGATGTTGAGCACTTTTTCATATGTTCTTAGACATTTTGATATATTTTTTAATGAACTGTTCAATTTTTTTGGTGGCTTTTTTCCTATTAGTTTGTCTTTTCCTCATTGATGTGTCTTTGATAATTACTTCTTATGTCAGAACATATTCTGAATTATTTCAATATTTTAAAGTTTGTTGTCTTTCATTATGGCCCAGATTATGGTCAATTTTGGTAAATAGCCCATAAATATTTGAAACAAATGTTAATTCTATCACTCTAGCACATTTTACATATGCTAATTAGGTAAAGTTTGTTAATTTTAGATATTTTATATCTTTACTATTTTTGTATGATTTTTCTGCCAGCTATCTAGAGACCTGTGTTAAAATCTTCATATATGATTGGGGATGCACATTTTCTTTATTTCTGTAAAATTTCGCTTACATTTTTTGAAACTATGTTTTTGGATACACATAGATTTAGGATTGTGATATCTTTCTCTTGATTGATCTCTTTAGCATTATGAAATATGCCTTTTTATCTGTGGGAATCCTTCTTGCCTTAAAATCTAGTTTAACTGCTACTGATAGAACTGCACTATCTATGTGTCTATCATCTATCAAGTATTATTATTAGCATGGTACAGGTTTTCCTATCCTTTTTTTCTCAAACTTTCTGTGTTCTTGTATTTAAAGTGTGTTTTTCTTTTTATAAATAGTATATAGTTGGATGTAAGCAGCATGTAGTTTGCCTTTTATTTGGAGTATTTAGTCCAAATTCATTTAATGTAATATTGATGCAGTTGAGTTTATAGATACCATTGTATTACTTGTTATCTTTTTGGCCCACCTGTATTATGTTTTCTTTACTTCTGTGCTTTTAATTTGAATAACCAAATATGATTTTTTATTATTTAAATTTTCTCTTCTAAGAACAATGTGGTAGCTGCTAGCTGCAGGTGGCTATTTAAATAAAATTAAAATTTTAGTTGCTCAGTCATACTAGCCACATTTCAAGTGGATAATCATCTCATGTGGCTAATGGTTAAGATATTGTCGGTATAGATATAGGACATTTCTCTCATTTCAGAAAAATCTATTACACAGTATGGTTCTAGAGGGTGCTACCTGCATCTTTATTAGGGTCTACCTTAAATTATTATTTTTACCACTTGCCTCATAATGCTAGACTACTCTTTTTTTTTTAACATCTTTATTGGAGTATAATTGCTTTACAATGGTGTGTTGTGAATCAGCTATACATATACATAAAGTGTATTCACAAAGTGAAGTGTATTCACAAAGTGAATCAGCTATACATATACATATATCCCCATATCTCCTCCCTCTTGCATCTCCCTCCCATCCTCCCTATCCCACCCCTCTGGGTGGTCACAAAGCACTGAGCTGATCCCCCTGTGCTATGCGGCTGCTTCCCACTAGCTATCTATTTTACATTTGGTAGTGTATATATGTCCATGCCACTCTCTCACTTTGTCCCAGCTTACCCTTCCCCCTCCCTGTGTCCTCAAGTCTATTCTCTACATCTGTGTCTTTATTCCTGTCCTGCCCCTAGGTTTTTCAGAACCTTTTTTTTTCTTTTTTTTTTTAGATTCCATATGTATGTGTTAGCATATAGTATTTGTTTTTCTCTTTCTGACTTACTTCACTCTATATGACAGACTCTAGGTCCATCCACCTCACTACAAATAGATCAATTTTGTTATTTATGGCTGAGTAATATTCCATTGTACATATGTGCCACATCTTCTCTATCCATTCATCTGTCGATGGACACTTAGGTTGCTGCCATATCCTGGCTCTTGTAAATAGTGCTGCAATGAACATTGTGGTACATGACTCTTTTTGAATTATGGTTTTCTCAGGGTATATGCCCAGTAGTGGGATTGCTGGGTCGTATGGTAGTTCTATTTTTGGTTTTTAAAGGAACCTCCATACTGTTCTCCATAGTGGCTGTACCAATTTACATTCCCACCAACCGTGCAAGAGGGTTCCCTTTTCTCCACACCCTCTCCAGCATTTACTGTTTGTAGATTTTTTGATGATGGCCATTCTGACTGGTGTGAGGTGATACCTCATTATAGTTTTGATTTGCATTTCTCTAATGATTAGTGATGTTGACCATCCTTTCATGTGTTTGTTGGCAATCTGTATATCTTCTTTGGAGAATGTCTATTTAGGTCTTCTGCCCATTTTTTGATTGGGTTGGTTTTTTTTTTGATATTGAGCTGCATGAGCTGCTTATAAATTTTGGAGATTAATCCTTTGTCAGTTGATTCATTTGCAAATATTTTCTCCCATTCTGAGGGTGGTCTTTTCATCTTGTTTATGGGTTCCTTTGCTGTGCAAAAGCTTTTAAGTTTCATGAGGTCCCATTTTTTTATTTTGGTTTTTATTTCCATTTCTCTAGGAGGTGGGTCAAAAAGGATCTTGCTGTGATTTATGTCATAGAGTGTTCTGCCTATGTTTTCCTCTAAGAGTTTGATAGGGTCTGGCCTTACATTTAGGTCTTTAATCCATTTTGAGTTTATTTTTGTGCATGGTGTTAGGGAGTGTTCCAATTTCATTGTTTTACATGTAGCTGTCCAGTTTTCCCAGCACCACTTATTGAAGAGGCTGTCTTTTCTCCATTGTATATTCTTGCCTCCTTTATCAAAAATAAGGTGACCATATGTGCATGGGCTTATCTCTGGACTTTCTATCCTGTTCCATTGATCTATATTTCTGTTTTTGTGCCAGTACCATACTGTCTTGATTACTGTAGCTTTGTAGTATAATCTGAAGTCAGGGAGCCTGATTCCTCCAGCTCTGTTTTTCTTTCTCAAGATTGCTTTGGCTATTCGGGGTCTTTTGTCTTTCCATACAAATTGTGAAATTTTTTGTTCTAGTTTTGTGAAAAATGCCACTGGTAGTTTGTTAGGGATTGCATTGAATCTGTAGATTGCTTTGGGTAGTAGAGTCATTTTCACAATGTTGATTCTTCCAATCCAAGAACATGGTATATCTCTCCATCTGTTTGTATCATCTTTAACTTCTTTCATCAGTGTCTTATTGTTTTCTGCATACAGGTCTTTTGTCTCCTTAGGTAGGTTTATTCCTAGGAGAATATTCTAACTCTTATACTTTTCCAAAATGTTGTGTTATTATTGTCATTCATTTAAATTCTATATATTTTAATAAGCTTTTAATTTTCCATTTGCTTTAGAATTACAGAAAAATTATGAAGATGCTACAGAGTTTCTATATAAATCACACCCAATTTGCCCCATTATACATCTTACATTATTATAATACTTTTGTCACAGTTAACTAATATTGACATATTATTAATGAAAGTCCATACTTTCTTCAGATTTTCTTAATTTTTACCTAGTATCTTTTTCTATTCTAGAATCCTATCCAGGATACCAAATTATATTTAGTTGACATGTCAATACATTTTTAAAAATTCTCAAGACTTACTGTTACTTTGTACCACTGATATTTGCTTGTATGTGCCCTGCCCCCAGAAAGAATGGCTGCAGATATTCAGGTCACTTCTGCGTGGTTCTTCCATGTCCAGTTTATTAGTTGCTAGTTTTTGTTGCTTCTGCAGTAGTATGATGTTTTAAATAAATGTGACTTTTGTATTTTATCTACCTTTCGTAGTCCTTTGTGGGAGCATTGGTGTAGTATGAATAACTCAATCCTTCTCTTAGTTCAGATTTTCTAGATTTTATTTTTGTCTGAACGATGGCTTTTCAGAGCATGGAGATTAGGATAAATATGGCACATGTTTAGCCATAAAATTATTATTTATAAAATTACTTTCAGAAATAAAAATAACATTAAGAAACTCTCCACATAACCCTGAAATGTATAAATATTTTCATTTTTTTCTCATTATTTATGGTAAAATTTTATAGTGCCTTATACAACACTGTCTAATATTACAGCATGTTGACTCTATGTACCTACCATTTTGAGCACAAATAAGCCTTACTTTGTTGTAATACAGAGCGAGTTCATTAAGACCATAGGTGCAAAGGAACAATTATTTTTTTTAGTTTCCTTAATGTTGTTTTGTGAACTTTCTTAGTAAGGCCCTTTGAACTTGCACGATTTCTGCCAAGGGTAACCTGTTCGCAGGCTTTGATACTTTGTCTTCATTATTCTCAGTTTTCTGCCTAGTAACAAAGTTTGTTAGTTAAGCTAATAGCCATGAATTGTGGTTCATTAATTGAAACTTCAGATTCACTGGTTTTAATAAAAAAGCCCACAGTCACTTCTTAAATCACTTTCAGATGAAGTTAATTTCTTCTAATCATTTTTGTTGTTGTTGCTTCTTTTTCAATCTTTGTGCAAAAATAATTACTAGAGATTGATTCATGAAAAATAACTAAATGGTTCAGTTTGTACAATGAGTAAACTAGAAAACATAAAATCCTGATATTCTTTTCAGGTGATATCACTTCAGAATGATCTGATAAATAGGATTAAAAAAACTGGAAAAGATTTTTATAATCTTTTTTTTTTCAGTTTTTGAGATTAAATAGTAAAAAATGTAAGAGAGACAATTATATAATTTTATGAAGACCTTAACGTGGCAAGTTTTAAATTTTAATTCACTTTCTTGGTGTTATCACAAAGTACTTTGTTTCAAGACAGCATCATGTAGTTCTGAACTATTTTTTCTTTTTCCTAAAATTATTTCAGTAAAAATTCCAAATATACAAGAAAAATATTTTACATATAACACAAATTTAATATATATGTATGTGTATATATATATGTTAACACATACATACAAGGATACACACACATTACAAATAGAAATATAAATAATATTCTGTTGAATCTGTAATGGTAGAAAATATAATTTTCAATTGTCCCATATCTTGTCACCTCTCAGGAGAAAAGTGATCTTCATTATGTGGTCAGCTTTCAAAGTTGAGTGAAAGTTTACTTGCTAGTTACAGTGCTTGAACTCCTGTATAGTAAATTAGGTTCTACAAAGCTCCCATGTATTTACTGGAGTTTAACAAAACTGCATGATTTTGTACTACTTGGGTATCAGCAGGAAGCAACCCCTGGGAGAAGAAATCACAGCTGGGAGCAATTAAGACTGATTAGTTTGTGGCTGAGGAAATCAAAATGGAAAGAAACTTCTCTTCGGGGGGGAATTAGGAGCTGCATTCCCAAGCATTTCCGAATTAAGTGCAATTCTCAGAGGAATTTAAGACTGAGGGAAAAATGTGAATTTTAAATATTTCGAGGTTTTCTCAGCTTATTTAACTTCTGCATAATCACTATGTGTTGACTCTTGGATATTTGAAGGAAAAGAAGTTCAAGTAAATTGACCAACTTTTCTTTTTACATATTTCCCTTTTTCCACATAGCTGAAGTTTTCCTTAATATTTTCATTTGCCCTTATAGACAGAATATAGATGGTTTCATAACTTTTTACGATTCATTTTATAGCGATTGGGTTAGCTGTGCTTTCTGAGATATTGGCAAAGCATAAATATCAGTTCTTTTGAAAAAAATACACATTATTGTGTATGAGATTGGTCTGAATTATCTTTCAGAAACTGTAAAATAGTCCAGTTGAAATTTTAAGCAAGAAATATGCAGAAACTTTTTACATAATTCCTGAAACTGCCATCTTGGATAAAAAATTGGTTTCTAAAGAGCTAGTAAGGATGTGCTTAATAAAGCAAAATAAATTAAATATAATAATAGAATGCATAGTTTATACTGGTTTCTTTTCCTCTATATTGGAATTATAGGTATGCATTAGAAACATATTTCTTTTGAATAGGCTGAATTGGGTTGCTAACAAATTATAATATAAATGTAAATTAAATAGGAAGTTGTTTTTCTAGATTTTTAAAAATAATCTATCAGAGATTCATTTATTCTCAATTCTACTTGTTAGTTGGTACTAACCTTGTTTTATGTGGATACCTTTGTTACTGTATTGAACCTTCTATAGCAGAAATATTATGACAATACTAGGATGTTATAAGCAATAATGATTCTATTTTTCTTTCTCTTAACAGATAGAATGGGTTATTTTCATATGTAACCATCTATCTAACATGATATTAATCTGTATCCAGATTTTCAAAATAATCTTTTAAAAAATTTTTCCTCTTGCCTTTCATTCCATCTCTCTCTCTCCCCTCTCTCACTATTGGGTGTGCTGAAAATATTACAGATGAGGAGCAAAGTGAAGGCCAATATTTGAAAACATATTCCAAATAATCACTTTGAAGGACTGAAGGTACAAAGGGCATAAACAATGTAAGAGAAGGAATGCATAATTATTAACTACAAAAGATATGGCTTGGTGGGGTGATAAATAACTGAACCAAAAATTGCCTTGAGTTTTATTTCTAGATATACCTCTGTGTCACCTCAGTTAGTTTCCTTTAATTTATTTCACTACTTTAACCACTTTAGAGAGTGACTATGCTAATTCTGGATGATTGGATAACCTTAATGTTACACTTTTAGAAAAAGCTTCATTAAAAATATATTGAGAATCATACACGTTATTTCTGGTCTGGGGCAATTATTAACTAAATTATAGGAAGTCATGGTTCAAAATTCTGCAATTGCTGACCAGGGAATATGAAAAGGGATGGTTATTGCCCCAGTTGATTTTCTATTTCCTAAACCAGTACTCAACTTTTTATGTTTACGTCCCATGAGTTCTTCTATAAAAGAACCCAAGTTTCAACATAAGAAACACAAAAGCTCATTTCCACATTGGAAATGCATATATTTGCCTGCATTACAAAGACATTCACAGTAAGATCTACCAACATAAATCACTGCATTAATGTTGGGGGTATATATTCTTGACACTGGAGATTTTATATCTGATAATACTGTTTTTCTCGGGCAGGACAAAATACATTACTATCATTAGTAGTTTAATAGAGCTGCTACCTACGCTGACAAGACAGTAATAAAAAGGCCAGCACATTGGGAGTGAAGTGGTGTGGAGTCTACAAAGAACCACAGAAACCATTAGAAAGAAAGCCCCGGAAATGAGTTAAGCACAAGTCTCAATTTCCAAGTCTATCCTATATGATCCATAGCAGGTCAGGTCAGCAATATATTCCTACTTGCAACTGGATGTGGGAGTTAAATTATCAATAGAAAGAATTCTTGGAACATTTAGGAAAGCACTTCTTGTCACCAGTGGTCTTCAAACTGGGACACATATAATCTGGGAGTGAAAGAAAACTTTCCAAGGGGTAAGAAAGGCCGGGTGTTTTTAAGGGACAGTTTTCAGATTTTCCACTTTACTATGAACTCTTTCCTAAAATTAGTCTGTGACTGCTTTCACAATAATACTTCTTCCATTTTATCAAAGTAAAGCATCCCTCTTCACCCCAAATCTTACTACAGAGTTTTAGACCCCTTTGGATACTTCTGTGAAAGCTTTAAGGGCTGACAAAGCACAAAAACCCTCAGAGATTACCATCTTTCCCTCCTTGTACATATTCTCTTAAGCATACAGTATGGCATTAGAAAGCAGGGTATTTTGCTCTGTATGGGATCTTCATGGAATCTTCTGAATTCAGGTGTTTGGTAGCGTTGCACTGTGGGATTAATGGCCACATTTATTCAAAGGTTTTCTTTTTCTTTTCATCATCTGTCCTCTTACGAAAAATGCACTCCTTTAGCAGGAGAGTCTTATGAAAGCACATCTAAACAAATATCAGTATGAAATAGTGAACAGTAAAAATGTTTTTCCCATGTATGTAAAAATAAACCATTCTTTTCCACTATTCTCAATATTCATCCTTGGAAAGATTTTTTAAAATTACCTTCAAATAACCAAAGCAAACATAGATTATTGACAATGCCTTTTAAATTCTAACTGAAATATTTTCGAGTGCTACCAATTTGTTCATGATTCATTGACTAAAAGTCTAAGGCTAGGATTTTGTTATGATTTCTTTGAGATTCATAATAAGTCATATTATGAAATATTTATTCCAATTATGGCTAACCCTTATCTTATTTTACCATCTAATATTTAATATTTTCTGCCATCTATAGACAAAGTCTAAAATCACATTGTAGCTCAGGGATAGATTTAACAGTATATGCCTTTCCATTTCATTGAGTACATTAAAAAAGTTCAGTCATGATATATATAGTTAAATGAGTTGTTTCTGATTTTGATGCTTGATTATTTAATTATTCTACTAAGTTGAATCTAGGACTTCAATACTTGCACATAAACATTTTTCAAAGAATACAGATAAGTTTAATTTTAGCTATTATAGTATATTCAGTTATATTATATCTCATTACAAATTAAAGAGAAACTATATTTTTCTACTCATTTTCTAAAGTTATAAATGTGGATAAAATAAATGCATTTGGATCTTTATCAGTTTAATCTTGATGAGACAACCTTTAGTAATCAATATTAAAGGTATTTTATTTCTTATAGAAGGGAAGTTAGATTGTGCCATTCAGGCTATATTGAGAACACTTTTCACAAATAGAATAATCAAAATATGTCAGTTCAAGGTTTGGATGGAAACAGAGTATATTTTAGAAAAATTGATATTATAAAAAAGTTATTAAAAATATTGTATTGGAAAATATATATTGAAGTGAACAATGTTCTGACTTTTCCCCACCCTTTCTGAGTATTCCAGGTGTGTTGAGGGGTCCCCAAGACCACCCATAGGTTTGGTGGTTTAGTAGGAAGACTTGCAGAACTCAGCATGTAAGTCAAAAAGAAGTGCCCCCAGCTGAAGGAGTTATGGTCATAATTAATGGTCACTTAAGTCTCGGTAAAGCTTTCCTGATGTACTTCTTACACACTCAGATATTAAAATCTAATGTCTGAGCAACAAATCCTTTTGCAGACAGGTGGTTTCAAATTTTCTGCTTTCAAAGCAATTGGAGGACAAAATATTTGAGTTGGTAGCTGACATATTACTTAAATCATTGTTGATGATATAGCATGTGTAAGAGCCCTTTCATTCATTGGTCATTCATTTGTTCAAACATGTATTCAGTAAATATTAATTGAGTTTAAAGTCTATTAGGAGAAACTGACTATTACGATGTAGTAAATGATGTGATAGTAGCATGTATGAGAAATGTGGGTTCACAAATTGGGGTCACCTGAATCAGATTGGTGTTCTGGAGGAGTTGGTAGAGAAAATGGGAAAGGATGCAGCAAGTTCAGGTTTGGATCTGGCTTTTAAAAGATATGTATTTTATCAGTAACTTCCATCTCTAAAGGTTAAAACTTCACACAATATGCCCCTCAGTGGGGGAATGGATAAGCAAACTGTGGTTCATCCTCACAGTGGAATATTGCTGGGCAACAAGCAGGAACAGACACTGATCCATATAATAACATGAGTGGATCTCAAGTGGGCTATGCTAAGTGAAAGAAGCCAGATTCAAAGGTATGCTTCTGTTTATATGGTATTCTGGAACAGGCAAAATTATTAGGACAGAAAACAAGTTGGTAGTTGCTAGGGGATCCGGATAGGAAGGGCTGACTGCAAAAGGCATGGGGGGATTTCTGGAATGATAGAAGTTTTCTGTATCTTGGTGGTAGTGATGTCTCAGAACTGTCCGCTAAAAAGGGTGATAAGTACCTTAATTTTAAAAAAAGCAAGTAAGAGTTCATATGACCTTAGCTGTATTCCCATAGGTGCAGCTATGCACGTGCACACACACATCCATTCACAAAGCTGTGGGTCACTCGTTCCTTGCTGTTCCTGTTTCCCTGTGAAAGGGTCCCCAGCAGCGCTTCTCAACTGGAGTGCTACTGGATTTTAGGCAGGATGATTGTTCATTGCCTGGGAGTGTAGTGTGCTCTGTAGGATGTTTGGCAACTCTGGCACTCACCCGCTAAATGCCAGGAGCACCTACATACATTTCCCAAAGTCCCCTGGTAATATGTCTGCACCCCTGCTGAAAACTACATGCCGGACGTTTTTTCTGGACTCTCTCTATGTAGAAAGGAGTAGTTCTCTAATTTATCAGTGAAGAGGAGAGAGCTGGCATGTTTGCCTCACTCTTTCTTTTTTGTGGGAGAGAACTGCCTACCTGTAGAGAAAGTACACTCTAGTCTGCTCTCTTCCATGAGTAGTGGAATTGACTTTGCTTCTGCCACATCTTGGGATTGGGAAGTGTGAAAAGGAAATTCACATGAGTGTTAGCAAGCCATCTGCCAGCTCACCTGCCTTGTGTCCTATGAGCTAGCTTTTAGCCTTAAGGGAACTGGCACTTTAGTCTCCATCAGTCTGATTGCTGTATCTGTCTTATCAGAGTTTGGGAAGGAAGGAGAGGAATGTGATATAGAGACCCCCTGCCCCCACCTCAAGTTTATGTAACATTCATTAGAAGTATCAAAGGGTTACTACATAGCTTCCAATCTTTAGTTCCTAGCATAACACACACACTGAGCATATTAACCCAGACCTTGGAACTCAAAGTAATACTAAGGCACTGAACTTTCTGGAATTAGTTCAATAGGTGTGTATTAAAAACTAGTGCTATTTGCGTCTCACAGCACACCAGTTGTTTGAGTTCTTCATCCACCTTCGAATGTTTCAGGTCAGGGTTATATAGCAGCAGTGTCTCCCGTGGTAACCCAATGTTAGGCTCTCTAATTGTGACACCAACTGATCTACACTAACTCCTGCACTGCAATTTGTACTCTGCATGCAGTATAGATGAAACCACCAGTATTAGGTGGAGACAAGCTTTCCCTTTGAAGCATGGAACCACTTTAAAAAAAAACAACAACAAGAAAGTCTTTATTTTGTGGGATAATGGAAGTGTCATAACATGGAACATTATCAGATCTTTCTGTCAGTGACTTTAAAAGCTAGACGCACTACCGCCTACATCCTGAGGTTGAAAATTCTTGTTTTAAAATAGTATTGATGGCATTCTGAGATGACAGAGGTATACTAGTCTCTGAAAAAAATTAAGTAGGCAATTTATTCCTCCTACCTTATGTAAAAGTTATTTACATCAGTACTATCTTCTGTAGGCATAGAAATATTGTAATTATTGTTTCAGTATTTCATTCTAAATTGACAAATTGCTTAGCCCTTCCAGCACTCTCCTGTTAAGCTTCCTTGTTTTCTCTGGTAGAATCCCACTGAGTGTAACTAGTTGACTTAATCTAATAAACCATATGGCTAAAGTATCAGTAGGTATTATTTAAATTCCCCACCTTGTTCTAAGTGGTTGACTATGTTTTAATATGTAATATCACCTCTTTCCGCTCTTTATCGTCTGTTTTTTAAATGGACTTTCAGTGGTTTGGCCAAAGTCTCATTGGGTGGGCTTCAGGCACTAGCGCAGAATTTATGGGAATGACGTGGGTTCTCAGAGCCCCTCAGATAGCACTGCATAAGCCACTCCTTGCTTTGCAAATACCAGCCTTCGAACTTGCATATTTATCAAATGTGAGAATACTCTGTGTTATCTTATCTGATTAGGACTGCTATACGTTGTTTTATTTTGGAGGAGCTTTTAATTCAGCAAATGTTTATTGAGCAACTATGACACAATGGGAACAGTAATGATGAAACATATACAGTGTAACTGTGCCAGGCCTTCTTCTAAGTATTTCTGTGTATTGATTCATTTTAATCCTCACAGCAGTGCTATGAGATAATTCCTATTATTAACATCTCCATTCGATCGATGAGGAAACAGGCTCAGAAGGGTTATGTAACCTGCCCAAGTTCACACAGCTGGTGAGCATTGATTTGAGTTTGAACTCTCACATTAGGCTCAGGTCTCTGCTGTAGAGGCTAATGTTAGAGGAAACTAATAAAGATTCCATTTCAAAGATAATTTTGTGTCTGCATACAACGAAAACAACAAACACATGCACTAAATTTCTCCAGAATGGCTCTAATTATGAGGTGATTGTTTTCTAAAGGGTATTATTTTGTTCACATTTATAGTTCTTTTTTTCTCAAAGTTAATTATTCTTTCCATAACTTCCTCTAACAGGTAATGTTAGTTTTGCATGTAGGCAGAAGCAAACTTTACAGAAATAGAATGTGTAGTTTTATCACAGGACAGTATAACATTTCTGAGTTTTAATTTGTAAATGACTAAAAATCTATTTTAATTTGTAAATGACTAAAAATCTATTTAGTAGTGGTCTCTTTTCTCTTGGAAAGGAAGCTTTACAAAATAATTAAAAACCTGCATTTAGACTATGTATGCTATTCAAACTGATCAAAAAGCACAAGCAAAATCTGATAACTCTAAGTGTGTTTGTAAAATAGTTTTTAACTTTCTCATTAAGATTTGTTCCTACAGAGTCTATCATGTACTATATCTTCTCACTTTTAACTTATAGTCATTGATGTGCATGTAAACTTTGTAGGATGGCTTTTATAAGTATATTCAAATTGGCCAGGCCTAAACCAAATCCCAAACCAGGGATACCAGTGTGCAGGGAGAACTCACTTATAGATCTTATGCTTGCTTATTACGTTTTGAAAAATGTACCAATGGAAGTAATTTAGGTGCCTGAATTTATCAGGCTATCTTTTTTGAAAAAGTTATTTACATCAGTACTATCTTCTGTAGGCATAGAAATATTGTAATTATTCTTTCAGTATTTCATTCTAAACTGACAAATTGCTTAGACATTAAAGGAGGGAAAATCATCTTTTCAGCTCAATAAATAAACAAAGAAAAGATTAGGGAGGAAGTTATTTCAATATTTTATGTTTCTTTTGTTGACTTGAATATACGTCTTCCATTTTGGTTATGAAACATGTCTTTTTACATTAAGCATTCTCCTCAAAGTGGTTGGTGACACCTGGCTGCCTTCCTGGAGGGGGGCTGTGACACTGCCTGCCTTCTGGGAAGAGAGAGAGGGTGGCCCACACTCTTCCATCCCTCACTTTTAAGTCAGCCTCGTAATAAAGAAGGTAAACTTTCTAATGACTTTATAAATAATTAACCTCCATCAACTTTGGTAATTAAAGTAAGCAAATCATTTAATTTTCTGATATAACTTCCTCAATTAAAAAAAAATCAAAAGGTGGTGAAAGATTAAATTTGCATCTCTCTCAGAATCTGGAAGAATATTTCAGTAGTTTTAAAAGTGGAAAAGCTAGTATCAGCAGTGGAACCGCTCTTAACTAGAACTTTGGACACCTGGGTCTACATCCCTACCCTTCCACTAACGAGCTGAATGGTTTTGTGTAAACCACTTAAACTCCTGGGGCTTGGTCACCTCATTTATCAAAGTAAAGGCTGAAATAGGAAAATAATGAACCGTGTATTTTTAGTCTCTTCTCCATTCTTTACTCTGATTTTACGAAGATGCTTGTTCTTCTCTAGAGAAGTTAACGATGAGTCAGGTCTGGGGGGCCTGGAGTATGGAAAAATGGGGCCGGGAGACCTCTCCAAGCATAACTAATTCAATGAGTACCCACTGCTTTTTTCAAATCTTGTTGTTCTATGAAAAACCAGCAGAATGCTTCCTCCTTCCCCTTCAAAGTGCCACACCCACACGTAGCAGATAACTGGAGCTCATCAGAGTTCATGCTCTTAGAATTTAACATCTCAACATTAAAATGATGTCAGAGAAAGTGAATCAGTTCTCCCCTGAGCATTGCTTTGTAGGAAATTCTGTCAATGCCCAAATTTAATTATATTAAATCACCATTTATCAAAAAAATCTAAATTTACCTGACACAGATTTCTTTCAGACGTATGTCTATTTGCCTGTTTTAAAGGAATTCTTATTATTTTCTATCATTTTATATTTTCTAAAATTTATTTTCTGATGCATATCATGCAGTTCGGACTTAGACTGGGTTGCCTGGAAGCAGACCCTGGGATGAGGCTTTAAGTGAAAGTGATTTATTAGGAAATGTATCCAGGAAGAACACATCGATGAGTGGGGACCTGAAACAGGGAAGGGATGGGTGGGGAGGGGAAGGGAGGAATCAAAGCAAGCTTGTGATATCAAGTTAAATCCCACCAAGAGCAACTGCGACTGAATCCAGCAAAGTGTTTCCAGAGAGGCTATGTCAGACTCAGATCTGTCCTAGGCAAGGATGAGGGAGCCGAAGTGTTTCTACACCACACCTGGTGTCATTGATTGGCTGTCGTTAGGTAGCGGTGGATCATGTACATTTCTGGGCACTTCATCTTTCCTGTGCATGGGTGGAAGGGTTTTGGCAATCAGGAAGAACAGGTGTTAGCTTAGGGGATGAAAATGAAAGAAACCAGTGGAGAGATGTGGCGATATGGGCCTAGTGCTGACCAGGTCTGCTGCAGAATCCTTTGTAATTGCTCCGGGAGCAACCATAAAGCTGATGAATGATTACCTAATGAAGTAGTTTCCTATAAAGAACAGAAGGGTAGAACCTGCTAATCTGTTTTACAGATAGGTTTTTGTATTAGTGAGGTTCCTGCAGGAAACAGATGGCGCATCATGCTGAGTAATTTGAGGAATTTAATAAAGGAACTCTTTTCAGAGGTGAGGGCAGAGAGCAGGGAACCCCAGGGGCTGCGTGCAACACTGGCAAAGGGGTGTATTTCCATCCTTAGGCTTGAAGGGGTGAGGAGGAGGAGGACAGAAATGCTGAGAAGAGAAGCCGCGTCCGCTTTAGTGGGTGGGAAGGCGCCGCCCGAGGAACGAACCATCTACCTAGTGTCTCTCTCCAGCCCCTTTCCTGTCTAGCCTGTGCCTCCCTCGCGTCAGCCAAACCAGAATCCAGAGGGCTGCGGAACTCACAGAGCAGAGCGGGTGGAGACAAGGGCAGGAGGGCACAAAGAGACAAATGGAAGGTCTGCACGGGGTGAAAGGTAAATTGTTAAATTAACTTAGTAAATTAAATCGCCTAAGTCCACACCCAAGGCATTCCTACCATTTTTTTTTTTTTTTATTCCTGGAAGATATTCCAAAAATTTTCTTCAGGATCTTTAGGATACAAATCTATTCATCAAACTTGAACTTCTTTTCTACCCCTTACCAGACTTCCCTACTTACCTTTCTAGAATTACTAAGAGAGAAATAATCGAGTCCTCCGGAGTTCTTTCACACTACCTGGACACAAGGCCTTTTCTCAGTGCCCCAGGATTTGGACTTTGACTTCATTTCTGTTATCTTTTAACGTTTGAGTTTCTGTGGTTTTCTTCTCAACAGAAAAATCTTCTCTGGTCACATACATTTCTTTCTTTTTTATCAAAAATAGCTTTATTTCCTGTAATTATATAATATATGCTTATTATAAATAATGTAAACAATATTAATTTTTTAAAGTTTAGCAAAAATTTTCCTTCAGTCCACAAACCAGGGAATAATAACTGTTAATACATTGCTGAAGAATATCCATCCAATATTCTTCATTATACACACACACGCAAACACACCAACAGATACTTAGTTGTCAAAGTGGGATGATTTACAAAATTATTTGGATTCCTTCCTTTAATAATTCACAGAAATTCTTTTGTATCTAGGTAGACAGATCTTCATAGTAATTTTATGATCGTATATATATTTTATTTTATGCATACCAAGTAATTTATAATATATAATAAATTCCACAATATTAAACATGTAATTTCTGATTTTTTGACATTCTTCACTATTACAAACAATGTGACTATGGTCTATTAGTACATATATGTTTTTGTTTTTATCCCTGATTTTCTTAGGTTAACTTTCTAGATTTAAATCTCTTGCTAGAAATTTTCTGTTAAAGAAATTCTTCCATTTTCCACAACTGGTATTCTTTTTGGAATGCCAGTTCTAGGTGATATTTTCAATTTGGCCCACATTTTATTTCATCAACTGAGCTGTTCATTAATACAACAAGAATATTTCCATTATATGTTTATTGCTCTTTTCTGGTAGAAATAAATAGAAACTTCTTGAGGCTAGTATATGTAAAAACGGGACATGTATTATGATGCTACAGAGGTTTTTCCTCTGATCCAAGGTCAGAGTTATAGTAGGGCCTTAAGAACAGATTGAGTTGGAGAATGGAGGGTTAAAAAAAAAAGGGAAATCTTTTGTGGGCATGTACTTATTCTCTCCTTCTGTATCTGTATATAAATCTGTTTAAAGCCAGTCTTCCTTAGTTTTCCATTTCTTGTATAAGCCATTATTTGTTCCATTGAAAAATAGTGTTGGTGATTCTCTGTTCCAGTTCTTAATTTCCTTAGGAAAGTGCCTAGTTGATTGGAATAGTTCAGGTTTGAATGCTCACTCCTGATCTCTCTCAATCCATGAGTGATGAGTAGGACCTGATAACATTTAAAACATGGCCACTAGAAGCCCCACTGCCATAACCATGTGGATTGTGGTAGACAGTGTGATAGACAGTCTTGAGATGAAGGTAGATGGGCAGACAAGGCAAAAGTTAAAAGTAGTAATTGGAGACTTCAATAACCAACTTCTAATAATGGATAGAACAACCAGGCAGAAGAGCAACAAGAAATAGAAGACTTGAACTTCACTATGCACCAGCTAGACCTAACAGATACCTTTGGAACACTTTAACCAACAACTGTAGAATACACATTCTTCCCAAGTATACATGGAACACTGTTCAAGATAGGCCACATGCTAGGCCACAAAACAAACTTCAATAAATTTAAAAGAATTGAAATCATACAAAGTATGTTCTCTGACTACAATGGAATAAAATTAGAAATAAATCAACAAGAAAGAAACTTGGAAAATTCACAAGTATGTATTATAAAAATTAAGCAACACACTTCTAAATAACCAGTGGATCAAAGAAGAAATCACAAGGAAAATTAGAAATTACTTTGACATGAATAGAAATGAAGATACACATACGAAATACATGGCATGTAGCTAAAGCAGTGCTTAGAGGGAAATTTAGCCGTAGATGCCTATAATAAACATTTATCATCTAAATGCATATTACTTGTGCCTGATGCATCTTCCTGAGTTATTGATAAAACATGTAGACTTGTGGGAATATGAAAAAAGGTGCCACAATATGATACATTAAAGGTGAGAAGTATAGGTCATTTAAGGCAGAATTTCCAGTAAATGCATTTCTGGTGAGTTAAAAGGGATTAAGATGCACATTATTGAAAGCACAACCAGTATTCTGACCTTTGAACCAGAACAGGAGACAGAAGCTGGATAAGCATTTTGGCTATTTTCATTAACCAAATTTTATAATGATATTTAATATTAACCTGATAACCAGAGGGTGAGCCCCCATTATATAGAAATAAACCCTGAGTTACCATGTCTTCACTTTCATTACTAACAAAGGGGACAAATGCTAATTTTGTTCTCTGTGGGCCACAATGTCACTTTGGTTTTGTAGTTTTCCAATTGTATTATAAGAACTAGGTCTTCCTGTTTCATTTGTTTGGAAAAGGAATATCATATATTTTTTAAAATGTCTACTATGTGTCAGGAACTATGTTAAGCACTTTTATGCAAATTTGTTCACGTCTTTGTCTCATTATCTCTCCTGAGACATTTATTATCATCATTACTTCAGAGATTATGAAACTGAGGCTGTGGGACTTCCCTGGTGGTCCAGTGGGTAAGACTCCGAGCTCCCAATGCAGGGGGCCTGCGTTCGATCCCGCACGCATGCTGCAACTAAAAGATACCGCATGCCACAACTAAGACCCGGTGCAGCCAAAATAAATAGGTAGATAGATAAATAAACAAACAAACAAATAAATAAATAAGTAAATAAATATTAAAAACAAAAAAAAGAAAGAAACTGAGGCTGTGAGAAATTAAAATTTACCCAAAGTCATGGCCTCTATATGGGGAGGTGAATTTAAAAAGGTCTGACACAAGCCCGAGCTTCTACTTTTTCCATTACTCCAGGTTGTCTGCAATCTGCCACCTCCATTTCTACATTTTGCTGGGAGAATCCCATCTCGAGTCCTTTCAGCTTGTACTTTCCCTTCAAATTATCTCAATGGCAGCACATAAGAAAAACTTTTGAATTGATCTTTTTATTACTTCAGTTGCTAGAGAAATTTTGTGTTCTACCTCACATCTTAGCAGAATGATCATTGAAGGACCAATCTGATTGAATTTGAGAAATAAAAGTAATGACAGTTCTTCAAATATATTATTTTGTCTATTTATATGTGCCTGATCAGACCTCAGCAAGATTTAAGACATTTAATTCACATTTGTGAAGGCTTTAAACTGCTTCAAGTAATTTTGCATACATTGTCTTGCTCTGAATTTGATTTTATTTGCTTCTAATCTCAACTTATTCTCAACAAAGTAACCATCCACACTTATAATAAACTTTATTAGATTCTTGTATTTTCCTTTCCATTTTTAGAACATATAAATTCTTTATTATCACTACAGTGGTTAAAATTTAGCTCTGTAGTTTGAATTATAAATATGTGTATACAAAAACCAAAACACATTTGTTTGTTTTACATGTTGTTGATAGACAATTGATGTTCCTCTGAAAAGTGCCACATGTGCCTATGTGCTGATTGATTGATGATGATATCAATACATTCTATTTTATAAATTCCGGGACTTTTACTGGCTTATGGTGACTGGTTCACTCTGAATGCATGAGGAAATTGCCTTGCCTACATGAGCTAGTACAAAAAAAGCCTGTAGGTTAAAAGGGAGATTCAGTTGAGCCAGATAATAGTACTGATTTAAGAGCAAACATATCCCTCTTCAGTCTTTAATATCCAATACCAAGTAAGAAACTATTAGACCCTTCAGCCTTTCCTCTCTCCCTTCTCTGTCTCCTTTGGCCCAAGATAAATTTCAATTACACAAACTATTTCCCATTGCTAATCACCTATTCTAGTCAGTATTCTTTAAATAGTCATTTAAGGCTGGGATGAGATCTCTGTCATTTCTGAAACTAAGAGAAAATTTGGAGCAGCCTACTAACAGAACAGGAAATTCCCTAATATCCTCGGGATATGTATAGAAACCCATCACGATTAAATACAAGAGGGACTAACATCTCCTGGGGATATTTATTAAATAAACTTGCCTAAATACGTCTGACAAATACATTGTCTTTCCAAAAAAGTCTAATTACCGAGATCCATTTATCTAATTAAGTGACACTCAAATACCCTAATTTTTCTTTTGAAGCTCCTCTTTGACAATGAATTTCCTGATCATGAAACCAGCTTGCTAAAATGGGTACCAAGATAATCAACTCATTTGTGCATCTTTTGTATTTCCTATGTGAGATAAAAAGCATTCAGAGGAAAAAAAAAACGTCATTCCATCCTCTAAGATTAAAGTAACTTTTCCTAAACAATTGTTCAAGGAAAACGAAAAACATTATTTACTTCATTGTTATTTGTGGCAGTGACAATAAGATGAGCGAAGGAGATAAATATTAAACAGCATGAATTATATTTGTAAAAGAAAGGAAATTTCAACTTTTTTCCTTCCAAACTGTGAAAACAATAACACACCATTATTCCACATAATCAAACAATAATTATCTCATAAAAGAAAGAAGGCAAGCATTAAAATATCTACCCATAAAATGCAGACTTGTTATAGCACAACTTGCTTTGTATTGGAATTCAGCAAAATGGAGTCTCATTCAAGGAGACTTAGTCATCAAATACTCAAAATATCAATACCTTTTCCTGTCAGGGTCTTTTCAGTTTAATCTGTCATTAGTTTCTTCTTTTCTCTACAAAATCACTCTTTTCCCCCAATCCATGCATATATATATACACCTAATTCTTTTCTAAACATTCTTTTTTTTTCTTCCTTTGGCACCATTTGCTCATGACTTGTCTCTCTGTTTAGAATACTCTTCCCCACCTCTCCTTGGCCTAGAATCACACAAGAGGCAGTTCTAGAGAATGAGAGGAGCAAAGATTTTGAAATTTGGAAGAAGTGGGTTTGACCAAGCTCTGCCTCTTGCTAGTTGTGCAACAGTAGGAAGTGTAAGACAATAGGACCAAAATGGAGTCACTTATGCTAAGCCCCATGTCACCAAACCAAGACTTAACTTTATAATTTTGGATCTCCCAGAAATGGAATCTTAAAGCCATCAATCGGGGATCACCTTATCAGCACTAGTTAGGTCACCTGCCTGGTAGACCCCTGCCATCCCCTAAAGGAAAGTAACCTGCAATAATCAACCCACTTTTTCTGCCAAGTATAACTTCCTTGTTCCAGCTCCCTCTGCCTATAAAGTCCTTTACTTTGTACAGCTCCTCAGACCTCCTTTCTATTTGCTAGATTGGATACTGCCTGGTTCATGAATTACTGAATAAAGCCAACAAGATCGTTAAATTTTACTCAGTTGAGTTTTGTTTTTTAACAGAAGGAAGCTTTAAAGTTCAGCTTTTGTCCTTTGTAAACTGGCAATGTATTATCTATCTCACGAGATTGATCTGAAAATTATGTGACATATTTGAATTAAAAAAAAAAAAAGTCAGTGGGATGGAAAGTTCTCCATAAAACCTCCCCCTCCATAGGATTTTTGTAGCAATTACAGCCACAGTGATCTCTCCTTTAAACATGCCTCACCAAGCCTGCCTCTTATTTGGCCCTTCTCACAGGTTTTATGTAGTTAGCCAACTTTTAAAGTTCACTGAAAAACAGTTACTGAACACTTGCTAAGAGTCATACTCAGTGTTACATGGTGGTGAAGATAGAAAAAATATCCACGAGAATCTTGTGATCTATGTTGAATGAGGGTCTAGTAATTTGGACTCTGCAGAGCTGAAAAAACCAACTACATCTTACCCCTAATTAAAGCAGTTATAAAGGGTAGCTCTGAGGAGGTAGCTTTAGTAGGAAATAAGACTGTGACCCCAAGATTTTCTCCTGTTATATATTTCTGTCTGTCAACAACAAAGACCAGATTATAGAGATTGCCTTCTTTCTAAAGCCTGTTCTTTCAAATTCTAAAGGAAGCCACAATTAAGTTGAGAGAAGAGGGAGATTGGAAGGGCCAAGAGGCCAGTAAGTAAAAGTCTTCAGACTCAAAACTTATAGAAGTCTTTCTAATGGAGACTAGTGCCAGAAATTTACTATAATCAAAGAAACCATAAGCCTGACCTAGAAAGCCTGTGATTACTTCAGCTCTATAGAGACCCTCAGGAACCCAAGCCTTCACTAGCAGGAATCAGGCTGCAAAAGTGTAGTCCCTAGGAAGGGCAAACTTCCCTTTCCTTCCCACTTTGATGGGGCCATAGAGAATAAAAAGACAGAAGAAATTTCTGGAAGTAGAATTAGGGGTACAGGAATCAGGGGCTGCCAGATGGAATTGACTCAGAAACTGAGTCCCTGTCTGGGCAGGAGTCTTCCCAGTTTCTGCCCAGCAGGAGTTGATAGTTCCTGTGGACCAGAGATTACTGTGCATTTCCTATTCTTCCCTCTTTTGGAGGAAAGTTCTTATTAAATTATTATTTTAAAAATTACTGTTCTCCTGTTTCTATGACATGATCGGGTATTGAGTTTGTAAACATGTGTGTGTCTGTAGTGATGGGGAACATATTACTTTTCTTTTACTTCATAGTTTCCTGATCAGGAGAAGCAACATACGGAGATTATGGAGAAAGCTATCCCTCAGAGATTCTGGACTTTGATATGGGTGCAGGAACTGGCTGGAATTTTGTGGTTGTTTTCCTTGGGCAAAATATGAATGCATTTTTTTAAGAAAAGAAAGATGAACATCTGCTATTTTGGTGATCAAGGAGGCACATTGTGGCAAAAACTGCTGGTTGTTCCCTGATATGCATTCTTCCCACTTTGATTCTTTATTCATTTATTTGTTTATTTTTATTAATATTATTATTTTTCCAATGGAAACTTGAGTTTTACATTTCTTAGCCTCCTTTGAAGCTAGTAGAAGTGATGTATGCATTTAGGTTATGCCCTTAAAAGGAAAAAGCTCACTCACTTCTGGTTTTTATCTTCTTGTTGGCTAGAATGTGGACACGATGGTAGTGAGTCATCTTAAGCCTTGTGGATGAGGAAAAAATTCTTAATTTGAAAAAGCCAGAAAACAAAAACAAAAACAAAACTGGGTTCCCAACAATACTGGAGTTGGACAACTTCACCCCTGGACTGCTATGAGAGAGAAAGAGGGTGAAGGAGGGGAGAAGGGAGAGGGAAAGGGAGGTGGGGGAAAGGGAAAGACAGAAAAGGAGAGGGAGTGGGAAAGAAGGAGGAAAGAGATCTATCTTATAAAACTCTTGTCATATTTGATATATAAAGTCATGGCTTGGGTTAGTTCACCAGGGCAATGATTCTCACTCAACAGGAGATGATGTTGGCTCCCAGGGGACATTTGGCAAGATCTGGAGACATTTTTGGTTGTCTGGAGGCTGGGTGCCACTGCCATCAGATGGGTTGAGGCCAACGATGCTGGTAAACATCCTACAATGCACAGGACAGTTCCCACAGCAAAGAACAAGGCCAACCCAAAATGTCAATAATGCCAAGTTTGAGAAACCTTGACTTAGGGGAAGTGTTGATAAAGTTGAGAAGACCTAAGACTGAAATCAACAATCAGTTTGCCTACGACATGGAGCAACACCAGAAGGAACTGGAAAATCAGGCAGGTTCAAATAGTTAACATTCTTGTAAGCCACTGAAGAAGTTTAGACTTTGTACTAAGGACAAATAGAAACTGGGAGTGAAAAGGGGGCTTACCATAATAGGATTTGGATTTTAATGACATGAATTTGGCTGCAGTGTGCAGACTGACCTGGAATGAGCAGGTCTGGAGGCCATTTAGCCCAAGTTTAAGACACAGTATCCCTGGCGAGGGCAGTGCAGTAGGAAAGGAGAAAGCAGCAGACATATTCAGGGGACTTGTGGAGGTAGAAACAAAGTGTTTGGTGATTGTATTGACATGTTGGTGAATGAGAGAGAATTCTAATTTGGACTAGAGGCACACAGGTGACACTCAGTGAGCTAAAAATCATTTTTTTTTTTTGCCTTGTATATTTTCTCCAGCACTTTGGAGACAGCAGTTATGAGGCAAGGGACTTTACAATAAAATCACTGAAATCATCACCAGATTCCTATAGGTATTTAGGATTGGGGAAGAAGGCATTGTCTTTCATATGCAGTGGAACAAGCAAATGGAAGTCATCTCTGAGGAACAGTCAGGAACTAGGGTCCTGGTGAATAAACACCAGTCAACCTTTTCACCAAAGGTAACCATTTTCTACTGTAGCAAGTACATTCTCTCATGTCAAGGGATGGTGTCAGACTGGAATATTTAACCTGTCCCCCATCTTTGTAATTAAACTTGAAGTCAGAAGCACTACCACTGTTCCAGGCTGCTTGTATCTGAGTTGCTATGGTTAAATACATACATCTTAGCAACTGTACGCAACTTTCTTAAGGTTTCCGGGTGCCTCCACATCAATGAAAGAAACAAAATCAAGTTTGAAAATTATCCTTAAAAATGATTTGTAAATGATTTTATATATATATATATAAAATACATGGATCAGTTGACTCAAGAAATCCAACCTATCAGTCCTACTTCCAGAACACATATTAAGAATTCATGAATGCTAAATGCAATAGGTACACATAAAAAATGTTCTCCTTGCTCAAAGTCTATAATAAAATTTTGGGTCTTATTAGGATTGCTCAGAATGAATAGTCATTCATTTGAAAGACTATTAATTTATTATTTCTAAGACTATGAAAGAAAAACTAGGTAAGATAGGATTTTAAAAACTCACTAAAGAATTTTTATTTTATTAAATCAAAATTTTAAGCCATTTAAAATTATTCAAATGATTTGATATTAAATATGAGAAATCACAACATAAAAATTGTGATTTTGAGGTCTGAATAATTAGATCATGATATTCCAATGTGAATTTCATATTACACAATTAATTCACAGACAGCTTATCTCAGAATGTGTGACGATTTTTTCCATTGTTTATTTGGCATGTTTGTACTACTACTAGCTTTCTAAAAGGCAGGTTTAAAAAACCCCACAAAACCAAACAACTCTAGAACAGATTACTGTTAAAAATGCACTACGTATACTTTAGTATTTGAAGAGCTTAAAAACATTTTTTCTTTGTTTGGCTAATGTTTTGAATTAAATTTTCACAGATGTAGTGCTTCTAGAAAAATGAAATCTTAGGATTTACACACAAGTGTTTTATAAGCATTTAATATATGCTATCGAGATTACTTGATACATTTTCATTACAAATTTGTTCTTCAGTATAGCCTCTTATTCAACACATTTTATCCGATAGCACATTGGAATTCACAGAAGTTCTATTTGGTAGAAATGAAAATGCAAAAACTTATTTGCTCCCTCTGCTGGAGAAATGGGTGTTAATTTAAAGAGACAACGTGGTTTTTTTTTTTTTTTTTTTTTTTAAACATCTTTATTGAAGTATAATTGCTTTACAATGGTGTGTTAGTTTCTGCTTTATAACAAAGTGAATCAGTTATACATATACATATGTTCCCATATCTCTTCCCTCTTGCATCTCCCTCCCTCCCACCCTCCCCATCCCACCCCTCTAGGTGGTCACAAAGCACCGAGCTGATCTCCCTGTGCTATGCGGCTGCTTCCCACTAGCTATCTATTTTACATTTGGTAGTGTATATATGACAACGTGGTTTTGAACTCTGGAAAGCAATGTGTATGTTTTATTTCTCAAACCCAAGAAATGTCTCAGTAAGCAAATATAATGGCATGTAGAGTGTAGAAATAAAGCACATTTAGTAAGGTACATTCTATTTTAAAGACTAAAATAAAAAGATGCACTTCTGGAAAAAACTGTTAACTTGAGAATGAAGATTTAAATGTTTGTTTCTAAAGCTTCCTTTAGTATTTATTGTACAGATTCACTTCCTAGAATTACCAGTCTATTTTGGAATGACTGTTCTGTATTCTTTCATAGATGATGTGGACTCTTGAGTATTATATTTGTATAACGTCAATACCCAAGGAAATAAAACAAGAGATCTTGCATAACTTTTAGCACTAGAATAGTTTTCTTTTTCTCTTCTCCTCATTCTTCAAGTAATCTTTAAGCACATGTTCTGGTGCAATTATTGCGCAAGTGTACTAGCAAGTCTGACAGTATATCAGTTTATAGATATAATAACAATTATAATATTTAACTTTATTGTGCCCCAACTAAGTGCTAAGAATTCTACTAAATTCTTTATGCAAAATATCTTATTTAGTCATTTCTCAAGTATGTGAGGGTTGGTATCAAAACTAGAGTTGACTTTCTGTAGAGGTTGGCACAGCTGATTGTGGGGATAAGGTCCTGTCCTATAAAGAAGGGGACTGATGCTGACTTGGTGAACTGCTTATCAGGGGCCTCCTTCACCGACTGCACTCCTCAGATTCTGAGAACCAGATTTATACCCTCCCAGGCAGAAAATCAGAGGATTCCTTTTTAGGGAACTAAGCCCAAGAAACAATACAGGTGCTGACATTAGAGTTTCCCTCAATGAAAAGTTCAGCTCCCTGTCTTTTCACCCCCTTTTGAAGTTCACCACTCAATAACCGCCCCCCACCCCTACGTACCTCATAAACATGAATTCAGGTAGCAGTCATCAGATTTCCAAGGAAAACTTCTAATATAAAAGACTGGGACCAAAATAAATGAACTCAAACAAACAAGCAAAAAATTGGCCCCATTTTACAGGTGAAGAAACTGAAGTCTAATAAATAAGGAACTTGTCTAAGTTCAAACACCTAAAACTTACCAAGGCAGAATTTTAAACCAGACTGTCTGACTCCATCCTGGAGCTGACCCATGTAACCATTATAAGAAAGCCTGAATGAGGTCTAGAGTGAAATGTTACCTGCACATTGTATGACTGCTTTTAAACCAATAAATAATAAAATATGTCACTACAAAGCTGCTATTTCTTCCTGCCAGGCATTATGTTAATGCAAATTGCCATAAAACGTAAGTTTGTGGGAGACTCCTTGTTCTCTCAGACTGGACCAGTAAAGACAACCTGGCTAGGCTGTACGGGAAATGCATGGCACAATGGAGTTCTTAGTTAAGAAGTCTGAATTTGACTGCTGATCCTCTGAGTCAAAAGGTCACCATTTGCTCAGGTTTTCTCATCGTTAAAATGGTTGTGCCTCTTGCAGGAAAAGTCATAATGATAAATTCGAAAAGATCTGCATGATGTGCTGATCCTTACAACCTAGGATAATATTCTCTGTAAGTACTCAGTAAAAAACCTATCAGCCCAAAACTTGATGTGTAGCTGTACTCTTGTGCATCACATATGGTAATGGAATAGAAAATTATCTGGAAAAAATCTTTTACACTGTTAGAAGAATCAATTCAATGCCCTAAAGCTGAAGAATTTTGAGTTAGAGTGTTAACACCTTATTTAATGGTTTGAATACTGACTTCTCACCAATTTAAAGGAAATGTAATAATGCATCTGCTGCTTTTTTGATGATAGAGTCAAACTGTAATACAGGACCATTGAATCCACTGCTATTTGAATGAGTCAATATTTTCTAACTATCTTAGCTGATGATTGCTGACTAATTGATTGATTTGGCCAATTATGTATCTGATTCTCATAGGCCTGCTATATTGAATAAAAACAACGGTATGGGAAATTTTAATTGTGACCATCCAACACATAGTTTAAGATATAGAAACTATGATAAATTGATTAATTGGTGAATCATAAACCATTTGAGGTCTCTACTTTTCAAATGACATTGGTAACAAAAAAGTGTCTGCCGAATTTTGTACTCCATAGATATCCTTAAAAACATAAAACCAATTCCTCAACCAGAACATAGTAATTCTATTTCTAATACCAAAAAATCTCGAACACAGTGTGATAACATTGCACAGAAAAATCTCTTTAGGAGAAATTGCACTAGCAGTATTAAGACTCCTTTAAATCGCCCAATGGGCATCAGATATATCTGCCACATCAATTCAGGAAACTTGAGCTAAAATGCAAGGCAAAAATAGTTCCACCACAATATTGTAGATAGGGCTGTGTTAAAGGACACAAGAGGTATGCTCAGGGCCACTGAGAAAAATGTGTGTGGGGAGTGTTTCAGAAGTCCCATTATAGAGGCTGTTGTCAGGGACAAAACAATCTGTATTCTATTAATATTATTTTATTTTGATTTTACAACCAGTATAGCCTGAGAAAATACACACGTATTTGTACATGTTATGTTGCACACGAGAAAATGAGGCCCAAGGAGGTGGTAACTTTTTCAATAATATCACTACTCTTAATTGGTAAAAATAAGCTGTAAATACTATTTTAGAAAAAAACTCTTTGATATAGTGAGTATCATAGTTGAAAAAGGTCTAGAGTTAGAAATATCAGATCAATTCAAAGAGGCTATGTTTGTGAAGAATGAATGAACCAGGAGCTGATAAATAAATTAAGGTTCATCCATATAATGGAATTTTTATGCAGCTGTTAAAAAGAATGTGGCAGATACGTTAAAAAACACTATAGATAAATCAACGTGGAATTCTAAAATATGTTCAGGTAAGACACAGGAAGGCAGGAAAAAGAAAAGAGAGAAAATAAAAAAATCAAAAAATAAAACAAAATGGAATAATAAACCCTAACGTATCAATAATTTCACTTAATATAAATGGTCTAAATACACGTTAAAAAACAGAATTTGACAGAGTAAGTAAAAAATTATCAAACTATATTTTATCTACAAGAAATTCTCTTCAAATATAATGAGATAGGTAAATCGAATGTAAAACAATGGGAAAATATATATCATGCAAACATTAATCAAAAGAAAGCAGGAGTGGCTATATTAATATCAGATAAAATAGACTTCAGAGCAAAGAAAATTTCCAGAGACAGAGAGGAACTTTACATGATAAAAGGGTCAATCCACCAAGAAAGCATGACAATGATAAATGTGTATCATAACAACAACAAGCTTCATATCCTTAAAACCTGTTTGATAGCAATATTTTTGTACAATTAAAGATAGCTGTTTAGAATATCTTACTGATAATTAATTCTATATATTTATAATAACGATTTTATGTTTTCTTTGGCCTTTCATGGTTTTAAAAATTGACATTTTTCCATTACAGAACAACTTTATCAACCCTTTCTTCTCTGGTATAGAGTCACCAGTTAGGTAGATAGACACTTTCAGTAGTAAAGCTGTTAAGAGGTTTAAATTAGCACATGTAAGGGAAAGTATATAGTGTATTTTGAGAAGCTTTATGAGAGAGAGACGGACTTTTCCCTAACAACTTTGCTCAGTGTATACTGAGTTATACACCAATAATGCTATGTAACAAACTACCCCAACACTTGATGACTTAAAACAGCAATCAGCTATTGGCAAAGATCTGTGGGTCAGTAGGCTTGGCTGATTTAGGCTGGCTCAGGTGAGCAGCTCTTTTTTGGGCTGGAACAGCTTGAGTAATTTTGCTTCTAAACACTGGTCTGTAGGTTGTCTGGGGTGGCTCTGCTCACATGTCTTTCATTTCCCTTGGAACAGTTGGCTAGTTAGAGCATGTTTTTCACACGGAAATGGCAGAGGCACAAGAGAAGAAGAGAAAAGACATGAGTTATCGTAAGGTCTAGTCTTGGAACTGGCACACTGTCCCTCCTACTCATATGGCTTTAGGTAAAGCAAGTTACGTGGCCAAGCTCAAATGTAAGGGGCAGGTGAATATACACCACTTTTAGAAGAATTGCAAACTCCTTAAGCAAAGGATGTAGATACAGGGAAGTGTGAAGAATTGGGGCCAATGGTGAGATTTAGTAAGACTGTTAACTGTGCTATCAATCCCGCTTGCCAAACAATACACACACACACACACCTGACTAATGTCTTCCCGCTAAGTTTGGGTGGATTTTTGATTTACTTGTTTTTATTTTGTATTTTTAAATTTTTATTTATTTATTTATTTTTACTTAATTAATTTATTTATTTGGCTGTGTTGGGTCTTCGTTGGTGTGTGTGGGCTTTCTCTAGTTGTGGCGAGATGGGGCTACTCTTCGTTGTGGTGTGCGGGCTTCTCATTGCGGTGGCTTCTCTTGTTGCGGAGCACGGGCTCTAGGCGCGTGGGCGTCAGTAGTTGCGGCACGCGGGCTCAGTAGTTGTGGCTTGCGGGCTCTAGAGCGCAGGCCCAGTTGTTGTGACGCGCGGGCTTAGTTGCTCCACGGCATGTGGGATCTTCCCGGACCTGGGCTCAAACCCGTGTCCCCTGCATTGGCAGGCGGATTCTTAACCACTGCGCCGCCAGGGAATTCCCAACTTTATAAAATTTAATTGTTTTTCTTAACGGGACTGAAATAATGTGGTCTAAGTGAAAAAATAGACTTTCTTCATTAGGGCTGAATTTAAAAGGGCAGACTTTTGTGGTATCAAAATAACTGGCTTTACAATTGGATGGTAGCTCTGCGTGGCAATTATTCTTTACTTCTTTACTCCTCGGATCCTTCTTGTGTTCCTTTTTATCTGCCATGCGTTACACTTTTATAATTAGGAGCTGATTAAGCCATGGTAGACTATTTTTACTTTTTCACTTCAAAAATTATTCTAGAATGCTTTTTTCCCCAATTGTCTATTTCACAAATAGCCTGATTATTGGTATTGGTGTTTCAGTGGTGAAACTGAAATCAACTAATGTATATTCCATGGTGGAGGAAGCAAAATGCCTATTGGTTGAATTTAATCCATATTAAGTTGTGATATTTGTGCCTTAAAGGGGTAAATTTAACAAGGCCTGGATTTAATTTATCAAGTATACTGACGTAGGTAAATAACAGCATGGAACCTGATGCATCAGAGTTGGAAGTATAATGAGATCAGTAGGCAAGCCCTCCATAAAATTACTTGGGGTGTAGGAGAATCCAGACATAGCAATTATACTTAGCAAGAAGAAGCAGTTCTAGAGAGTGTAAAGCAATTAGTCAGATTTACAATCTCAGAGGAGAGAAGGGAAAATTACTTAAGTTAAACTCAGAAGCATCTTAAATCATCATTACACTGTATTGATCTCAGTTGAAAGTGACTGGCTAGAAATGCTTGGTTTATCTTTACCATTAAATATTTCCATGGTGTTTGACTAACACCAAGAATATGTAGCCTGGCATTTGAACTATAGTGAATTATAAGCACCTAGGCTTTTGCTGTGTGTGCCTGTCTTTTGGAAGAAGAGTCTCAGAACATTTAAGAGAGTTGATGTTGATCTATAAGCTAGTTGTATTTTTTAACATTCCTGATAATGCACCAAAGTAAAGGGTGGGCAAGTACATTTAAAGAGAATGAAGAAGTATACATGGCAGTGGTTTTACGTGAGAAATAGGCTGCACTATTTTAACTGGTTTTATATCAGTATATGTCATTGTCCATTTACTTATTAAATGGTCCTTATTATTAAGTGTATAAGTGTAAGGAGAATGATTTTAAAAAGCCGTGGTCCCTATAGAATCTCTCTCTCCCTTTACCATTTCCCATAAAGGGATGGTTGGTGGGGAAGGAAAATCTGAGTTTTAAAAGCTTCCAGGATTTGGTTCTTTATATGGCTAAAGGTGGACACTAGGGTTTACACCTCTTTGATATTTTTTGTATTCATGTTTGGGAAACACTTTAATGAGTCCTCATTTATGCAAATAGAAGGTATTAGAAACAATAAGAAAAATGCAAAGTTGTTTTTTTTTTTACACATATTGATGCAAAAATCTTAAAGTTACCTAGTAGCATCCAGCAGCACATGAAAAAACAATACATCATTACCAAGTGGGCTTCTTTCCAGAAATCTAAGGATGGTTCAGTTTTAGGCAGCTTTGACCGTATTAATAGACCAAATGTGAATCCAAAAGATCATTGTCCCTGGATATTGAGATAGCTTTATATAAAACTCTACACCCATTCTTCATGGTGTGCTGGATATATTATAATTGCTCTTCCAGATCATTCTTCACTCTGCTCTGTGCCCCAGGAGGCTGGCCTGTATGGATTCCATCAAAGGACTGTTTCAGTCTCTGGGGTCTAGCTGGGTTCAGGAGGAGCTCATGGAGTGAGAAGAGATTGAGGTCAGAGTATTTAGTTCCTGTTTTCCTCTCTGAAGCAATGCGTCCAGCTAATTGTGTGCCTCAGAAAAATGTCCCTGCTACCCCGAAGTTGGCTTTTCTTTATGACTTTCTCCCTCTGAGTTCTGGACAGTGCTTCAATTCCTTGTCCCTTCTATCCTTGGAATAATCCCAGTTTTATTGAAATAGGCTTTGAGGTTCCTTGATACTCCAGCCTCACCTTAATAAATAGTCCCTTTGTTAAAATAAAATTACCCTAATTTCAGTATGCCATCTGTTTCCTTCTGTGACCTTGATTGGTTCATATGGGAAACTTCCTTAACATGATCAAACATTGTGGTATATCAATAAAGTAAACAAAGAAGGAATGTATCTGGTCTTTTGTCTGAGGTTCCTGGCACAGAGCTGCAAAAACCCTTGGAATTGCCTAAGTGATAGGAATGTCTTTGTTATGCTAATGGAGTGACTCATCGTGGGTCCCTAGGTAGCTTCAGGATGGGGTCTGGTCCCCAAAAGACCAGGCACATGATTAAAGGCTTGGGGACTTTGAGGTAGCCTGACATGTAGGAAGCAGAGAGGGGCTGGAGATTGAGTTCAATCACATGGTCAATGACTTAATCATTCATGCCTAAGTTGTGAAACCCTGATTAGAAGCTCTGTGGAACTTCCTGACTGGAGAGTACATTAATGTGCCTGGAGGGTGACATGCCCTGACTCCATGTGGAGGTGGCATGGGGACTCTGCATTCCCTTCCAGTACTTCACCCTATGAGTATCCTTTTTAACAAAGCTGTAATTCTAAGTATAGAACTCTCCTGAATTCTGTGAGTCATTCTAGTGAATTATCAAAGCTGAGGGGGTTATGGGAACCCTCCAATTTACAGTCAGTTAGTTGGAAGTCCAGGTTGCCTGGCAACCCCCTAAAATGCAGCTGGCATCTGATGCAAGCACAGTCCTGAGAAGGGTTAAGCCCTTAAACTTGTGGGGTCTGATGCTAACTCCTGGTAGTTAGGGTTAGAATTGTATTGCAGTACATCCAGTTGTGATGGAAGTGAAACAGAGCAAACATATACCAAATCAGGAGACAGCATCATGTTTAATGGTAAAGCTTCAAAAATATTTCTACTAAGGTGGGGATATCTACTGTCATATTAATATTTTCACTTTTAGTAATACTATTTATTAAGGCTGTGAATTTTCACAGAGTAAAACATTGGTTTTGCTGAGTCTTGTAAGTTCTAATATGTTTCATACTTATTTTTACAAAATACTCTTTCTCTTCCCTGGAACACTCTTTTGGTTTTACCAGAATTTGTGTATCCCAAAGTGCAATTCCTAAGACCCCACAGTAAACTCTTTTCTTACTTGTAGCCTTCTGTGTTTCTTCTTGGTCGACAATAGTTTACCTTAGGGTTTGCTCTTGGTGTTGTACAATCTATGGTATCGGACAAATGTATAATGACGTATATCTATTACCGTAGCATCACACGGGGTGTTTTCATTGCCCTAAAAATCCTCTGTGCTCTGCCTATTCATCCCTCCATCTAACCACAACCTTGGCAACTACTGATCTTTGTTGACTGTAGAGTTTTTGTTTTTTTTTTTGGTGGGGGGGCGTGGGGTAGGGTTAAATGAAATGATGAAATGTTTACCAAATCCAAAGCAGTGCGCCAGGCACATAGCAAATGATCAAAAAATTTTAGCTTCTTCCTTTTTCTCAATTTCCTAAATATACTCTGAGATCTGGCTTTTATTTATAGACATTTAAAGGCTACCCTTTTTTTTTTAGATTCTCTTTATATAAGGACTCAATTATGGAAAATTACTTTTATTATATTTAGCCTATATGAGAAACTAAGAAATAATTTACTGGATGTAAATTTGGGTAGAAATGGATGTCTTTTTAAAGTTCCCTTACTATAAATCAAATTTATTCCTGGACAGCTATTAGTGATGTTAAAAAACAAAATTCTACTGAATAAATTTGAAGATCTAATTAACTTTATTCAATGATTTATGAATCAGGCAGCATTCCATCTAACAACTAGAAGCAAGCTCTGAGGGGTTATACAAATGAATTTATAGAAAGGAGGGTGGGGCAGGAAGTCACTATTACAAAAAAAAGAAGTTATTTTGGGCAAGAAATCTTTTCAGGGGAACCCAAGGGCAAGCGTTTTATCATGCAGATCGCCTCTTCTTCCTCTGGGGGGAGATAGAGAGGGCCCATGTGACAGATTACCTTACTGGTGCTGCCCAGAAAATTCCATATTGGTTAATTAAGATTACATTTCTGGTGAAGGTCGAAACTACATTTGGGTAAGGTATTAAATCTAGGTTTGGCATCATGGGCTTTAGCACAAGTGACACCATTTTAGGTCTGTGGTTTTTCCCTTTAACAGTGCTATTCTTCAATTCGAGAAGTATATTTACAGAATTTCTACATTTATGGGATGAATACATTGTTATAAATTCACTCTTAGGTATAATGCTTCTCAGATTTTGAAGTTTAAGCTTTTTTTTTTTTTTTTTTTTTGTCAGCATCAAGTCTTTGATTTTGCTACTAGCAAAATGGTCTGGATTATCATACCTAAAACTGTGTAGCTAAAGCCGAGATACTGCTGGCAAGGCAAACTATGGTGAGTACTTTTCGAGAATCAAATATTCCTGATTTGATGTGCTAATAACCAGAGTCAGTCCCTGGCAAAAGGCAAAATTTGTTTCAGTTTTGGTTCATTTTGTACTTTATTCTTTTTTGGTAGCAAACCTTATGCTCTTTTTCAAACAGGTTTATTTTGCCTTATTCTTACTTTCATTGTGATTAAACATGTTTATTCTAAAGCATAAATTCACTAGGCAATGCATACAAGGAGATATTCATTTTATTCCTATGCAAATTTGTCTTTTTGGCAAAATAGAGTTCTTTCTGGTATTTGGGCCATGTAGGCCAAGTATCATATTGTTCTTTCTTGTAGAAGGAAAATAGATGCACATATTTTCTATAGTAAATTTTCACTGAGTTCACTGAAATCAACTGCTGTACATTTCTGTTTAGCAATTTGGAACTTTAAAAGTGCTTTCACGCTTTATCTTCTTAATAACTGTGTAAGATAGACAGGGTAGGTAGCATTGTTGGTATTGTATAAAGAAATTGCAAAGTAAAGACTCTGAATGACATATCCAGACTCTAGGAGCTGGAGGATGGGTTGAAAACCCAGTCTTTGGCCTTTTGGCACAATGATTTCTCTGCTAACCCACTATGCCTCTCTATTTGTAACTCAACTAAACTTAGTGACTGTTTATGTCAGAGAAGTTGGGGATATGTGGTTATGTATATTAATTCTGGCATGTCAAATCATAGGGTTGTTTGACTTTTTTTTTCTACCCATAGTTGTAGGGAGTTGTGAGAGGTGAGCTTATAATTCTAGCCTTTGCTGTTATAGTAACTGATGACTGTTGACTCACAGTCAGGTTCATTTGCTTAGAATTATTTATTTGGTAACCGGATTTGTCTTGGGCCATGCCGGCCGGTGTCAGGCAATACAAGATGACTGGACTTGAATGCATCAGAATTTTGTAATTAGAGTTTGTCTAAACAAAAATAATGAAACAAACAAAGTTAGAATGTTCCCAGCCCTACTGATAAATTATTGTATTCCCAAGAATTTAAGTCAGAAACCAGAAGAAATCTTTCTCTCAAATAAAAGTATGTGGATCCAAGTCATTTCTTGTCAAATTTTCCTGGTATAGGTATTGACAAAAAAGGAATCATTATTCATTCAATAGCATGTGCTTGTTCCTTTACTGCCCAGCTCTTTTAAGCCTATCAAATCTGCAAAGTCTATATTATTGTCCCATTTGACAGATGAGAACATTGAGACTCAGGGCGATCAATTGCCAGTAATGACAGAGCTCAAATTTGAATAGTGTTCTCAAACCAAAGTTCATGCTTTTTCTATTCTCCCAACAATCCTCTCTCACAAACAAATGTCTACAATTTCTGTAATCTCAAAATGTTTGTATTTACAAATCTTATCCCTAAGAGATAATCATTTCTTAAGTAAATAAGACATTTTTATTTGCCTGAGTAACCAGAAGAATTTTTTCAAAAAGGGAGATAAATTGTAGATTAAAATATGTTCCTTAAACCATTTTGATAATGTCAGGCCATATTAAATAACTGCCGATAATTTAAACCCCATGCTTAATCTAAGTTTGATTTGGAGGTAAGGAATTCCTCTGATCCACTACAGTAGTTGTCCCTGGAGTATAAAAAATTATTTTGTATAGGTGAGGGAATTCAGCAGGGTTAGTGAAAATTCGCCAGCATAAAAATTTAGAAGGCATTGATCTGTGTACCTACATGTGAAGTAGAAAGATTTAGTATATAAAAGATTTGTGTGTTCTACTTATAAATTTTAATTACCATGCACATGATAAAAAGACTCCTAATACTGTAATTTAAAAATCTACATAGATTTATTTTCCCAGAAAAAAATCTTTATGATTAATTGCATGTAACACCTCTAAGAGATCCTCAGTACTTTGCCTCAGTGTACAAAGTTTTTGTTAAAAAAAAAAAAAAGTATAATAACTCGTTAAGGATTCATTGTGAATACTGTGTTGCATTTTAAATACTGTTTGGTAAATTCTAGTTTTGACAGTAGTGAAATGATTTAGTTTGGAGTGGGCTCTTGGTCATGCTGAAGGACTCTAGTAAATCAGTTCTGTGGAAGAAAATTTGAGTGTACGTCACTATACTAGCTCTAGGACATTCAAAAGCAGTTAAGCCTTTGTTTTATCTCAAAAAAGAATGTTTAATTCATTAGAACAGGTAGAAAAAAACACACTTATGCTTTTTCTTGGTATTTTACTTGAAGATTAATCTTTTTTTTCACCACTGGATCTGTACAAAAACAAATTTATTTGGAAGGAACTAACTGTCATGTGGTATGTGGGTCTTAGTTTTCTTAAAGTGAATAGGAAATGTCTGGGGCCTAAACAATATTTCAGTTTGAGGGTAATGTGTTTTCTGGTTTCTACTCTGTCAGATTCTCACCCTGGTCTCCAGGGGAGGCAAGAAAAGATTGTCTATATGACATATTTTGCCTAAAGCAAGTCCTGAAACTAGGATTCATATTATTCATTTGACTGAGTGTTGATTTCCATAGATTTTTCAAGGCTCAGAATACAATCCATTTTCTCAAAAAATGTAACACCTCTCTTTTACAAATGAAGTTGTCTTTTGTACAAAATAATGAGGGAAAATGGGGAAGTAAAGAATGTTTGACTTTGAAACATTTTTTACACATTAAACTACATAGAATCAGGCTTTTAAATGGGCTTGATTTTTTTTTTAACTTATTTATTTTTGGAGGTATTGGAAAATTTAGGACTCTGAACACCCGTTTCTGGCCAGATGGAAAGAAACAACAACAACAAAAAAACAAAACCACGTATATAGAAAAACTACTTAGAAATCATGAGGTCTTGTCTCTTTTCAATGTGTGAATCAAAATAGTAAAATATAAACTTAGTCTGATAAAGCAAATGAAATATGACTTATTCCATTCCAGATGTTAGTTGCCACTGATAAAAATCTTCTTGAATTGCTGACTGATCTTGCAGAGATGTAAAATCCATGGACTCAGTTGATAAAGATTAATGATGGTATTATAGTTTTCAGAGATTAATAGAAGATCATAATCATATTTTGCTATATGGGGAAGCTTTTTAAAAATAGGGAATATCCCATAATTGCATTCCAAACATAGTAAGTATAAGAACAGACAGTTTTTGTTGTTGTACTTCTTCTTCAAATCCAGGGATAAAATAATAGCTCTATGAGGTCATGGAAAAGTTCTATGAGGTCATGGAAAAGTACTCTAGAATTAGGTTAAAAAGACAAAATAAGTACCCAAACCATATGATTTATCTGTGGTATAGACAGGAATTACTTTTACACTATTCATTCTCCAAGGCCTAGTCACTAGGTTGAATTTTTCTGTAATGACTATTACAACTATAATTGCCCTTTATATTGAGAAAAGTCACATCATAATCCCCCCAACAACCTCCCAAACCAATTCCTTGACCTGAATTCCCCATAACTGTTAACATCATTACCAATGGACCACCCTTGACATACTGGAATACCTTTTATAACAATTCTTAAGTTTCATCCTCTATGTTCCATAAAATGCCAATTTATGAATATTCTACCTACATAACACCTTCTTTATCCACCTTATTTTCCCCATATTCATTGCCATTACCCTTGTGGAAGTGTAAGTTAAGTTAATTCAGATTTTTTCTAATAGGAAAAACGAACTTCTTCCACCTTTTAGAATTGAAATATCTCACTACCACCATCCCCAAACACACAAATATCAACTCACTCAGAGTTTCAGGATTAAACCCTTCTTGCTGTAGAGCAAAGCTAAATAGTTATTTGCTGAATTGGTTCTAATGGACCATCAGAGTCAATCAAGAAAGAACTAGTGGAGAGGATTTTTGCATAGCAGTTAGAAGGGAGGAAGAAGAGTGCTTGAAAAAGCAAGAAGGAAAGTAAAACATTTGAGGGAGGAAGTCATGTCCTAGTCTAAAAAGGAGATTAGAGGATGAGAGAGGAGAGAAAAGAGGGCTTTCCAGAAGAAGAGACCAATATTTGCCCTCTGGGGAGACTTGGAAAGGAACCCACTGTGAGGGGGCATTGCTGACACGCTCAGGGCTCAGGTACAAGATTTGACTCCCATACTGTGCCTCTCCTTGCCACATTGAGGTTTTATGCCATTATTTTTACTGGATGGGGTTTTCCCTTCATCTAGACCCTCATTGGGTGACTATCCAGTAGGAGTGATGCTGCTCTGTTGCACTTTGCTTGGTTTGGTCCTCATCTTAACACTCAGAACATCCTTAGGATCAATAGAGGGCTGATGTGCCTGCTTAGTCTCTAACCTCCATATATACTTGGGGAATTGCTGAACTTAATAACCAGAGACACCCAGAACTCCATGGTGTTTAATGATACACTGGAACATACGTAAGTCTTAGAGACAGCTTTGATCATCTCTAATTTATCATCTTTTTCTTTTCCTATTGTTAAAATATGCATTTATAAAAAGGCCAAATCCTGACTCTCATAAAAATCATAAGATCAACACATGTCAAAGATTTTATTTAACTCATGAATTTATGAGGTAACCGGTTAGATGTTAACAACCAGTTCAAAAAATAAAGAGCAGAGATAGAGGCCATGAAATGATTTTATAGACGGAAGCAAAACCAACTCTTTTCATAGGGATGGGGCGGGCAGGTGAGGTTAGGGAGGAGAAATGAAATGTCTCTCCATCAGACAGGATTGTTTTGCACGCTAACCGACAAGAGCCATTTGCAGTGCTATCAGTTATCTACAACTTACAGAATTGTAAAATAGCTCAAAAGACCAAGAAAGGTGCAAATCCCTTAGATTCAGAACCTGGAAGAATGTTCTTTAGAACAGAGGTTAGCAAATTTTTTCTATAAGGGACCAGATAGTAAATATTTTAGGCTCTGTGGTCCACATACGGTTCTTGTCACATATTCACCTTGGCTTTGTTCTGTTTTGTTTTATAACCTTTCAAAAAATATAAAAACCATTCACAGCTCCAATACTGTTCAAAAACAGACCACTGGCCCGATTTGGCCCGTGGTCCTAGTACACCTGACTCCTGCTCTCAACACCTGTAGTTTAGGATTAAAGTCATCCAATAACCTTTTTGGTCCATTTCAAAGTCTTTCACATTTTTCCTTGTACCATCTGGACCCGTCCTTCATTTTGTTGCAAAATAATTCTTTTAAGATGCTAATTTGGTCTCAGCTTTCTCCTTTCTGGGAAATTTCATTGGATCCTTGCAGAATTAATTAAGTGCAGACTTCTTGGACCTGGACCTGGCATTCAGGACTTTTGCTCATGTGACTGATGCAGATTTATTCCCCAGTATCTTCTGTGTGTGAACCACTCACTCACTCTTACTTAAATATGCCTCATTTTCTTACTACTGTACATTTTCATGTTTTAACCATTACTCAGAATTTTCTTCCTTTTTTGAAATCCTAGGCTTCCTTACAAGGCCTGTTTCAAAAGCTGTCTGCCCACTGGTGTCTATCCCAATTTTTACATGGGGGGATGTTCTTCCTCGAGTCATACTAACATTAGCATCATTATTACTATCCTTCAATCTAATCTTCCTCTATTAACTCATCTTTACCTGTATTACTTCCTGTCTTAGTCTGTTTAGGCAGCTATAACAAAAATACCATGTAGTGGGTGGCTTATAAACAACAAAAATTTATTTCTTAGAGTTCTGCAGGTTGGGAAGTCCAAGATCAAGGACAGATTCAGTGCCTGGTGAGAGCCTGCTTCCTGGTTCATAGAAGGCTGTCTTTTCACTATAATCTCATATGGTGGAAGGGGTAAGGGAGCTCCCTGTGTTCTTTTTCATAAGGGCACTAATTTCATTCATGACCTAATCACTTCCCAAAGACCCTACATTCAAATACCATCACGTTGGGGATTAAGTTTCAACATATGAATTTTAGGGGTACACAAGCATTCAGTCTATGGCATTTCCCATTCAATATTGAACTTTTTTTCTTGTTTACCTAATCTAGGCCTTTCAAAGATTAGGTGCTCAGTGAATTTTCGTTGCATTACATCACTTGTTTCTTCTCTTGCTTCTGCATAATTTTTAAATTTGCTGGCATAAGAGTTTCTCTTGACTTACTGAAATAAGCTAAATGTGTTTGTTGCCTAAAGGCAACATCATTAGCCAGGCTGGTATCTATGGGGAATCACTGACTCTACTGGTATTAGTTACTTACTGCTGCATACCAAGCTACCCTAAAACGTATTAGCTTCAAGCTAAACACATATTTATGAGTTAATGGTTTCTGTGCGTGAGATATGCGTGTGTGGCTTAGATGGGTGCTTTGGCTTAGGGTCACGTGTGATACTGCGGTGAAGATAGTGCCAGGGCTGCAGTCACCTCAAAGGTCAGCTGAAGAAAGATCTCCTTCCAAGCTCACTCATGTGATTTTGGCAGGATTCGGTTTCCTGCGGGTTATTGGACTGAGGGCATCATTTTTCTCACTGGCTGTTTGTCAGAGAACTCCCCCTATTCCTTGTGTCTTCTCCACGGGGCTTCATCAGACTCAGCAAGTGAGAAGAGTCAGAGGGAGAAGGAGGGAGACAGAGAGAGGAGAAAGAGAAAGAAAGAGTGAGATGGAGGTCAAGTCTTTTATAACCTAATCTCAGAAGTGGCATTCCATTACTTTTGCTGTATTCTATTTGTAATAGGCAAGTCTCCAAGTCCAGAACACAGTCCAAAGGATAGAAAATTACACAAGGGTATGAATACCAGGAGGCGGGATCATTAGGGGTCATTTTAGAGTCTACCTGCTCCAGTTCTCTATATTTCAGTTACCAAACCACTCAGATGATGGTAATAATGTTGAATCTACCAAACTCAGAGAACTGCAAAATTAAAATGCTATCATAAGTTCAAAATGCTATGGAATGCATGTTGTGGTCCCTAAATGTAAGAAGACCACGGAAAACTTCTCCTGTCAAATAATGGAGAAATTGATCATATTTGTGGAAAAATAATTAATTTTCAGCAAAAATTAATGTTTGCTGAAAATGAAAATGATTTAGTATGACTCTGCATTTTTCCCTCTATTATCTAAACCTCCAGCTTTTGGAAATCCAGACCTTTTTCTCTTGTTTTGCTACAGCATTGCATATTCTAAATAGACACACTTGCATCTTAAAGGAACCTTTGCAAAGGTAGTAATCATAGACAAAGGAAAGGTTCTCAGGCTTCCGTGAAGGTCTCTAATTTTGGAAGATCTCGTTCCTAAAAATCTTGAAAGAGACTGATTACTCTGCTTATATATGTATTAGAGCCCTGAGAAATCATCTTTAAAGTGTCTGGTTAATCCAATTTAATCACCATTGTTTCAACTCCTCTTGCTGCAGATTATTACACCTGCAGTCTATCATTGTTCCAGCAGATGGCAAAAGCATACTATGCACCAAGTTGGAATAAGTTTGAAACTTGTATATTGAAGGCATGAACAAATGGTCTCAACCTGTTTTAAAAATCTGCCTTTGTTGTGTTTGGGACACCGTGGATGTGAAGGGAATTGTAGCATTCCATCACGTACACCACTGATGCAGACAGGTTTTGCTGAAATTCTACAGAATTAAAGACAAAAAATAGTTCATAGGAACGAGTGATCTCAAGCAGAATTAAGTCATGCCTGCGTGTTAATCGTGTAGTTAATTCAACCAGGCTTTTTTATTTTTCTTTTTTCTTTTTGATTTATTTTAATAAAACAAACTGGATATAATATGGAAATCATTTTAATTAAAAGAAAGGCATATGGCAGTTTGTAATTATAAGCCAAGAAGATCCGTTATTTAGATAGTGTTCTGCAGTGGGAGTTAAAAGACAGAAAGACACAAGACATTTGCATTCAAATGCTGGTTTTCAGTTATGGAATACCAGTATTTTTTAGAGTGTACATAGTATTGCACATATTGTAATTTAGAAAGCATATACGCGTAACAATTCCATTGCTATTCTTGTCTATGTTCTTGCTAATTTGACAATACTGTAATTTAAACCAAGAACATTATGCAGCTATGTGATTGTAACCACTGAGCGATAAGGATGGCAAAATTTATATTCATGCAAAATAAACATGAATTAGGCAAAATTCAGATAATTTTTCTGGTATTGATGCTATCTGTAAAGAATGCACACAACCAAAATGCAGTGAAGTAAAGCTTGGTTTTCTGTTTGTTTTCATTATATAAAATGAGATGCATTCTCACAAAAGAAAGAAAGAAGAGAGAGAGAAAGAGAGGAAGAACTCTCCATAATGTATCTTGATAATAATGCCCATTGCTGTACTTGTTCTTCTGGCCTCAGCAGAATATCATGTCCAGTCCTTCCTGTGAGGCGTCCTACCCTTGGTAAGGGGCTCCCCATGGGGAAAGGCCACGTGGAGCCAGGAGAGGTATCAGGAGGTTTGCTGGTGATGCTTTCAGTGAGCAGGTGGGCAGGCTTTTAGCTGGAGCTAGCTCAGGTTGTCAAATCTGAGGGCTTGGAGCGGCAGCCTAAAGGGAAATGAATTCTGAAGTTTGTAGCTGGGAAATGAGAGCAAGACTGGAGGAGCTGTGAGATCGAATTGGGCAGTTCAGGAATTAGTTTCTGAATAGAGGCTATAATGCGTGGCTACTTTTTCCTTGTGGCGTTTTGGAAGACTCTCTGTTTAAAGGCATTAGCTAAAAGGAAGGCGTTACATCGATGTCTTTAGGAATTGTCAATCTACAGAGTCCTCTCCGACTGTTCCCTGCTTTCGCTGATAGCTCAGACCCAATTAGATTGTAAATGGGATTTGGATTACTTTTTACTTAAATACATTCTTATATACGCTTAGAGTAAAGCTTAGCTGGCATTTTTCTATCCACTGTAGACATCTTTCAAGACAACCCGTTTGACTGGACATTTTATTATCTCAAAGTGCTTGGCTTTGAAGTACAGTTTTAGAGAATTTATTGTGGCTTGTAGTCTACAGTAGTTAAAACTTGAATCTATTTTAGCACTAATCCTTGGAGAGCCTTATTGTTCCCTTTCTTTCTCCAGAAGTGTGTTGATTTCCCTTTATAGATTTTTACGTATCTACACTGTTTGTTTATCCATTTTTCAGTCCCATGGAGATTTTTAAATAACCATGAAAGTAGTTTTATTCAAGGTTTTCTTGATAACCTAAAGTGTGTATATCTATCCATTTCCTTTCTACATGCATATTTTCCTTCATTCTAGATACTGTATGAAATCAATTTTGCAAATGTATCATTGTTTATCACAACACAAATTAGCTGAAAGTAAGGATATCTTGAAAATCAGAATCTTGAAAAAATCAACAAAAGGAAAAATCAGGTTCAAAGAACTCAAGACCTTACAGTGAAAATGGCATTAGAGAACTTACCTATATGGTTTTCACATCTGACATTATTAGAAAAGACAGCTTTATTATTAATAAAGTAATATTTTTATTTACTGTATATGATGTTGAGGAAATTGTTAGGGTCTCTATCCACATTAGTTCCAATGATGTATTTATAGTTTGTTTTCTTTGTTGGAGAGAGCTTTCAGGCAGAGAAGCTCTTTGATGCTGGTTTCTGTGTCTTGGCCGCAATCTAATTGTGAATACTTTTGTGATTTTGTTAGTTAGAGCTGCTGACAACAGGGTTCTTATACTGGTTCCTACTTCCATGTCCTTTTATCCCTTTTCTCACTTTTCTAGTGACATCATTGCTTGGGTATTTGACTTTTAAAAAACTTTTTGACTTTTTTAGAAGTCAAAAAGTCAACTTTGGGTGACTTTTTTTTTAACATACTAAGGTATTTTTCACCTCTTCCCAATTCCCAGGGTTTTACGCTTTTAGCTAGACTTTATGTGAAAATATACACTGTCAACCCATCTTACTTATGTAGTCTTTTATTTTCACTTGTTTCTAAAGGATTTATTGAAAAGTCACTCATTATTTCTCTGCTACTCATTTTAGCTTCTTTTTTCCAATTTCTGAATGCCAAGGTCCTCTATCTTTAACTCTCTCTAACAGAACTGCATTTAATAATTTTACAATTGTATTCAATAATATTTACTGAATATCTATACTGTGACTACAGTAGTGAACAGAGCTGATAGAAGTCATATCCTTATCAAACTTCCAAGGTAAAAGAAATGACAGATATTAAAGACATAGTTAAAGTAACGTGAGAGCTATGGATGTTGATGACAGCAAGACCAAGTCTCAGAGAAGGACCAGGGAGGCATCTCTTCCAATTACTAGGAAAACATAACATATTAACTTCAAACCTAGTGCATCAAACCAGCACCATTATGTGTACATATTCAGTGAGTCAAGCATTTAAACAGACTACGGTGTGATGGCTGGTCTCTGCTTCTTGATATCTGGGGACTCAGTTGGAGGACTCAGAGCAGAGGCCGGAATTGTCTGAAGCACATTCAGTCCTATGTCTGGTACTTGACGATGGCTGTTGGGTAAAAGCTTAGCTATGACTCCTGGCCAGAACAACTCATAAGGCCACGAGCTTGGGCTTCCTCACAGAATTATGGATGAGTTCCAAAGCTATGGCAAGAAAAAGGCAGGCAGAAGCTGTATCCCTTTTATGACCTAGTCCCAGAAGTCACACAGTATCACTTCTGCCTTACTTTACTGGTTGGAGAAGTCACAAGCCAGCCTAAGTTCAAGGGGAGGGGAAACAGACTTTAGCTCTTACTGGACAAGGGACAGAACTCTGGGAAAGCATATAAGATAAGAAATATTGCTCTGCTATAAACGCTTTCAGAAAAATACAATCTGACACAGGCTCTTTGAGAAAGTGATACTTAAGTTGAAGCTGTTTGCAAGGGAATAAATATGGAAAGACATTATGGTCAGAGGAAGCTGTCTGAGTAAGGATCCTGAGGTGGGACAAACAAGTGACTTAACTGAGAAAACGAGAGCCAGTTTAGCTGGGTCATAGAGAGTGAACAGGTGATTGGCAGGAGATAAACCTGGAGAGGTAGGGCCGTATAGGTCTTGGCAAAGAGTTCAGACTTCAAACAAGGCCCTACACATCATGTTAAAGATATGCAGACCTCATCATGAAGATTATAGGAGACTGTGGGCAGGTTACAGTTTGGGAATGACGTGATCAGATCTGTCGTTATAGATGTCAGGCTGCTGGATTGCAACATAGAAGTGTGGGTAATGGGAGCAGTTCAAGGACAATTGCAGTGAGCCAGGTTGGAGAGAAAAGTGGCCTGGACTAGGGCGGTGGCTGTGGAGTTAGAGTCAAGTAGATGGATTTGAGATCTAATTAGTTGGAACGGGCAAGATTTGGGAAATGGTTTGGTGGTGAGGTAAGAGGGCAGTCAGATTTGAGAATGTATTTCTGATGTTTTGCTTTGGAAACTATATATGGAAAGACTGGAGTAGCAGGAATGGCTTTTGGGGGTAGAGATTATGAGTTAAGTTTTAGATACTGAATTAAGTGTTTTGAAAGCTACATTGAGACGTCCAATGGTAAGTGGATTATATGGGTCTGGAGCTGAGGAGGGATGAAGTGTATGTTTGTGAATCATCTGCATATCGATGGTACCTACAGCCATGGATTAGATCAGAAGAGGCTATCGATAAAAGGGGAAGCAGTGTCACAAATTAGGTTACTTAAAGAATAAATTAGGTTACTTTCATCTTGCAGAGAAAGAAAAGCAGCTTGGGAAAAGGAATTTGACTTTTCTTACAGTTTAAACTCCTTCAGAGCAGGAGTCATTTCCTTACAGGATGGATTGAGATATAATTACAGGTAGAATGGGTAGGGTCTGGGAAGTGGTTTGGCTTTAAAAGATCTCTGCAGAGTCCATTTTCTATAGCAACTGAGAAAATTCATAGACACGAGGCTGGAAAATACTGAATTCATCAGTAGTGGAGAATAATGCTTATAATTGGAAAGACATGGTTTTACATAGGTTTTATTTTATGTGCTGTGAAATAAGAAAAATGCTCTCTAGATAGTAAAAAAGTAAAACTGTATTTAGAGTGAAGGTGAATAATCAGAACTATTTGTACAAATTTGCAAGACTGTGTTCTGAAATTATGCTCAATGAAGCTGTAGACCCATGAATTTTCTATGGCAGTGAATATTTTCTATGTTTTGCAACATAGAAGAGTGGTTTTGAGAAGAGTGTGTCCAGGCCTTTGAAGTCCTTCTCTATCCCTTTGAGTGTGAGTAGGTGGGAAGATAGGAAGAGTTACAGCAGTGCGTTATTAATAACTACTGGCATTGCTGTGGTTGGCCACATGTGACCAACTAGTTGGTGGAGCTAATGTGGGCAATTTCACTTCAATTTGCAATAAATAAATAGCCACCTGGCTGTCTCTGGGTAACCCATCTTGTTTCTTGGTGACCTAAGAACATTGCCAATAAAATTATAATTCTGTTAGTTATGTGTTGCTTTCTGATTTTTGACTGATTGCTCTCCAGTAGTGGATTATTTTGAAGAGAATGGGCATTATGAATAATAACTCTGTTGTTAAAATGCTTTTAATCCCCAGAACCCCAGAATGTTGTATCTTCTCAGCAAAGAGAGACAACACTTTGGTAATAACAGTATCTGATGTGAATGGGTTTAATGTTTTTGAACCTGCATCAGTGTAGGGAAATCCTGAAGACGGAACTTATTATTGAAGTATTATAAATTATAAATTTCAATACTAGGTAATTGTAAATGGAAGGCTGATTTTCTATAAGGTGAATTCATTCATTCATTTAACATATACTGAATATTTACTACTTGCTACTTATGGTTCTAGGCTATTGAGGTCTAAGAAATGAGCACAGTAATTGCCATTCAGGAGCACACAGTGAAAGAGAGGAGAAAGTCTAGAATATTCCCTATTGCATTCAGGGTGTTATGATAGTACAAAGAACCGTTACCTAAATCAGAAGCTTTTCCTGATGCCCTGGTCTAAAAGGAAGTTGACTTGAAATGAATCCTTCACAAGACAATAGGTGTTAATATCTCTAACGTTTTTCTTTTAACATTTAAAATATCCCACAAAAAAAGTAATATGGTTCCACAGTGTGAACAGGTACATACTTCATTTTCTGTATGATAATTGGGATCTAGACAATGAGACGCTGAGTATAATGAGGCTGCTGGGAGCCGCACGAGATAGATTTCCCCATAGGTGTAATTTTCCTTCTAGATTTGACACTCTGCTGGGTATATTGCGCTCAGGGCCTGAATGTGGTTCACCATTAGTGGTTCTCAAAACCATTAGTGAGTATCTGGATCACCAGGAGGACCCCTTAGAGCAGAGTCCCAGGCTCCAGACCTGGGGTGGGGCCCAAGATTTGCATTTCTAACCATTTCCCAGGTAACGCTGGTGCCAATGCTGCTGGTCCCAGAACCACACTTTGAGAACCACTGCATTCGATTTACCCTCGTCCTCAGTGAGTTTACAGCCAGGTGGGGAAGACAGCAAATGAGCAATACGGTGTAGTAAGTACAAAGGGAAGTGAAGATTTAAGGTGAGATTGCTTAGAACCATCAGATTTATGTCCAATAGTGACCTAGTGATTTGTAGACAGGCAAAATGAAGTAAACATCTGATGTAATTATTAAGACACTTTGTCCCCAAAGCCTAACAGTATAAACCTTTTAGTGAGGAAGAAAAAGTGACAGTGCCTCCTTGATTGTTTGTCTGTGCTGATTGGTTTCACCAGTTAAATGCTTCCCTTTACAATTCTTTGCTGATTTAACCTCACATCATTTGGGAACTACTTTTCTCTCCAGTGTCATCAGATAAATAGTGGCTGTATTTGTGTTTCTTGACAGCCATATAAAAGTGCATTTATAGGCTGGGGTTTCATCTGTCTTCCTTTTTATGTATAGTTGCAAATATAATGAAATTATGTCAGAGCCTAAATAAAAGTCCTTTCCTTTCCTTTGATAAAGTTTTTCTTCTGACCCAATTTAAGAACTGTGAACTGAGAGATTATCTTATACAATGAAGAGAATAGAAAAATCCTAAACTTTTGAAGGTAGATTTTGTTATTACAAAGTATGTGAATAGTCTGTAATCATTTTACTTGAATTTCCAGAGGAGAAAAAAGTTATTTCTTTCATATTTCACTTTAGTGAAAGACTGAAAAGCAGTTTCAAACAGTGTAGGTGTTTCCCTCAGATGTCAGATATTTAGAATTGGCCCAAAGTAGAGAACGGTGCTTTCTAAAAGCATAGTTTGGAAATTAATGAATACTGCTTTGCCTCATAGTTCTATCTTCTGGTTGCTTTAATATAATTTTATTGCCCCCTTAACTCTTCTTCTCCCACCCCTCATCCCTTTGCTTTCTGCTACAGTCTTCTTGCAGGGAAAAGAGGAGTTTCTTGCTAGATAATGTCTCAGGGTTATGTACACCGTCTAATCCTATATCCTTCTCATTTTCTTTTCCTCTTACATACCCCAAATTTTGACCTACTTTTCCAATTTATGTCAGTTAATCTTCCCTGTGATTTTGTTCTCTTCTCCAAGACACTGTGGAATAGAGCATAGGATTTCTAATCCCTATTTCTTTTCTTTAAAGTACTTAACTCCCTTTTTATTTTTAAAGAACTTAATATTTATAAGAAGGGAAATACGGATTACCAAAGTTAACAAATGACGAGTGTGTAATAAATACACAAGAAGTCTTAGAATGTCCTCTTTGTAGCTATATCCAGTTTTGTAATGTGAACCAGATTTGCTTTTTTTTTTGGCCACGCTGCTTGGCTTGTGGGATCTCAGTTCCCCTACCAGGGATTGAACCCGGGCCACGGCAGTGAAAACTTGGAATCCTAACCACTAAGCCATCAGGGAGTTCCCCCAGATTTGCTTTTTTTTTTTTTTTTTAATTTTTATTTATTTATTTATTATTTTATTTTTGGCTGTGTTGGGTCTTCGTTTCTGTGCGAGGGCTTTCTCCAGTTCCGGCGAGCCGGGGCCACTCTTCATCGCGGTGCGCGGGCCTCTCACTATCGCGGCCTCTCTTGTTGCGGAGCACAGGCTCCAGACGCGCAGGCTCAGTAGTTGTGGCTCACGGGCCCAGTTGCTCCGCGGCATGTGGGATCTTCCCAGACCAGGGCTCGAACCCGTGTCCCCTGCATTGGCAGGCAGATTCTCAACCATTGTGCCACCAGGGAAGCCCCAGATTTGCTTTTTAAATGTTTTTTTTTCCCCTGACTCTCTGATCCCTTTGACTACTTGACTTTCTAAGTTTCTGATTCTTCTGGGAATCTCTAAGAATTATTTTCTCATAGGACACAATACTAAATCTTCTCCCCAGACTTACTCTTGTGCCCCTTGGTTTTCTCCTAATGACAATCCTACATGCTACTACACTAGTACAAGCACCTTGCTTTTCACTGTCTACACTCGGCAGGATCACCTGGAACCAGAGCAAATCTTTTCCTTACTAAAACTTGATTTAATGGCATAAGGAATATCTGTATTTACCTTATATTCTGCAACTTAGTCCCCCCAAATTTTCTTTCGGTGGTATGATCTAGTTCCCACCAGGTTACAGTAAATAAATTAATTACATGTGTCCCCAATGCACCCTACAGATAATATCCTAGCCCTACCTGCCTTTCTCCTCCCCTACCTGAGAAACATCCCATTTCTCAAAGCCATATAGGCAAATCCCTATCTTGCTATGCTGTCCTTTGGCATCAGTTTCTATTCTAGACAGGGGTTATTGGTTGCAAGGAACTGAAACCTGCTCAAGATTCCTTAAACAGAAAGGGAAGCTTATTATATAGGTTTGGATAAATACAGCCAGGTCTGTTGGGAACTGCCATTGGAAACAAGGCTTCTGTCTGGCACCATGTTTGTTCCTTCAGTATCCTTTGGGCAAAATGGTCTCCTCTAGGCCTTTATTTGTTAAGTCTGGCGTGTTTTTGTTCCCCATGATTTTCACTTAGCTTTGCTCTTTCACTTGGTTCCCCACGGTTCATTGATTCCATCTTTGTGTCTCTTGGATTAAATTCAGGAGAGGGGTAGGAATTCCTGATCCACCTGTTATCATTCATGGGGGGCTGCGGGAGAAAGTTTTCATCACATTTGCGGGAAATTTTTTTTTCTGAGAGCCACCCCTCCCAAAAGGTTAGATTAGGTTAAGCTATTTTTAGAAGCAAATTAAGCTAAAATTCTGCACGTAGAAATTTTCTTAAAACAAAGTGTTCTAAAACTATCTCGAAAGTAGAACCTTGATACAATAAATAAAATATATTTTTAATATACGGCAAGAAGTGCTTTGACAATTGCAACCTCTCTTTTTACATCTGGAATGAATTCAAGTGCTCAATTTAAGAAGAAATCTGTTAATAAATAATGATAGGGACCTAAGTTAGTACCGAATATCTACCAATCAAAGTAATAATCACTAACTATCAACAACTTTGAAGAAGGGAGAAAATAAACTTTGTACTATTTGCTCTTCATAGCAAGCTTGAACTACAATTTTATCTGATTTGTGAAGAAGTTCTACAAAGGCCATTTCTAAGGTCAGGAAGGTGATGCCCTCGTGAAGAGATTAAGGCCTTAAAAGAAGAGACACCAGAGAGCTTGCTGGTTTTCTCTTTCCATGCGTGCACACACAGAAGAGGTTATGTGAGTACACAGTGAGAAGGCAGATGGGTACAAACCAGAACAAGAGCCCTCGCCAGGTCCTGAATTGACCAGCACTTTGATATTGAACTTTTCGGACTCCAGGACTGTGAGAAATAAATTTCTGTTGTTTAAGCCACCAGTTGATGGTGTTACGGCAGCCTGATCTAAGATGCTGTACATTTTAACTTTTGCAGCTATTATCTTTTGCAGAGAATGCTCAAGTTCAGTGTATTCAGTACATTCAATGGAAATAATTTCCAGACCAATAGTCACTTCCTTAATCTGCACAGATTTGAATAGGAAACAGCACATAACAAGAAATACTTGATGTACAGTAGAAAGGAAGGCAAGGAAACTTTCTGGTACATAGGCTTGGATCTAGAGTGAAGTCGCCTGGGAATTTAATTACCCAAAGTCTAGTTGTCTGCTTCGAAGGTCAAGATCTGTACCGAGTAACCTTTTAAGTCTTGTTAGTTCAGAAGTTTCCAGTTAAGTCTTTCATGGATGATGCAGGTTCCACACTTGTACTGGATATCCTAAGGCAGGGACTGGCAAACACTTTCTGTAAAAGACCCTACAGTGTCTTTGGCAATTAATCACCTCCTCTTGTTGCAGCCACAGGCAACATGCAAATGAATAGGCGTGGCTCTATTCCAATTAAACTTTCTCTACAGAAACACAGTCCACGCGCAGGATGTGGCTCACTGGCCGTAGTTTGCTGGCTTCTTTTTTTCTTTTCTGCCCCCTCAAGCCATCATGTATCAATCTTAGGGTCTTAGGAAAAAAGGCATTTCTGGGCAAAACTAAGCTTTTTCACTCCCCTCTCACAAGGGCATAATAGCTGGCGAATCACACCACAGAACAATTCCAGTCTATCCCATCTGTAAGAAGGACTTACTTTTCCTATGGAAGTGCTTGCTTCTTTCTTTCCAATATCCCTCAGTATCTAGGGTCTGTCCATGGAGTAATTCCTATTATGCTATTCATAGCTTGAGTAGAGATGCTTTGTTATAGTCATAGATCTACTGCATATATTTATTTTCCCCTCAGTTATTTGGATTGAACTCATATCCCACCTCCAAATTCAGAAATCAATTGAACATTGGATTTCTAATTTGTGGAGAACATTGTGAAAATAAATATCATAGTGTTCCTGTTTTCTCCTGATGCCTCATTATCCAGAATCTTCAGTGAAAGAGGTGTTCCGTGTGACTGATTTCCTACTTATGAAAGCTCATTGTTTTAAGCACCAAGACTTTAGTTTATTAAAACTATTTTGAATTAAAGTTTGAAAAAGGAACTGTACCCTTTTAGTGCCTTAAAATTATGAGAGGAACCAACACAGTGAACGGTAATTCCGTTATACTCTCAGAAGATGGTGAGCTAGATAAAGATATTTTCTTTTATACTAAATGACTCAAGAGCGCTATGCTTTTGAGCATTGCATGATTTGTGTCATTCAGATCATTTGTTTCACAGCTCAGCTCACCATGGGATTATGCCCAACTTCAGATATATGGAAAGTTACCATGTGTGAAAAATAAACAAGCTGTATCTATCTATTTACACTGATGAATATTTTTCATTCAAAATCTCAGTGAGAGGCTCAAGGAAGCAGTGTTCAACTCATTATCTGAGCCTAGTAGGAAGGTGAGGGAAAGTTCTTTCCCTCCTTCAGAAAAACACTTTCAGCAGAGTCATTGATCCTTCTTTGGGAGGAATCCACAGTGTCAGCAGCAGCTGCAGTGTGAGAGGCTTTGAAGGCCTCAGCACAGTCGCCATGTCTGTGCCAGGGCCAGCACTAGATTTTGCATTTAGCGCAGAGTGTCTTGACCTGGGGGAACAACTTGAGGACAGCCAATCACAAACAGCCAAGTAGGCTTTAAGCTCCAGTCCATCAATAGTTTATTCATGACAATAATTTAATTTCTTTATAATCTATAAAAAGAAAGCTTATAAGAAAGCAAAATGTCCTCTGAAGGATAAACTTTTTTTTAAGCAATTTGCAAATTTTGGTGTTTTTCTTGAACAAATGATTGTGTCTTCAGCTTCTGGGTAGAATTTAACTTTACGTGGCTATCATCCATTCTTTATTTTATTTTTTTGATATGACATAATATTTTTATTTTATTTTATCCTTTTATAATCCATCCTTATATGACGACATAATTGTTCACATAAACTGAAGTAGTGTAAATTGAAATATTACACTAAATAATTAGAACAACCTGGACTTCTCAAAATAAACATGACAAAGCATAATTTGAATATGGTATACTTAAAGTTTTTAAATGCTCACCAATTTTAATTCTAATACTCCAAATAAATTTGTCAAAATCTTCATGTATTTAGCAATGGTCAGCTCACATTACTAAAGGTAATGGAATCTCATTGTACGATATTTCCACAGGCCACTCCTACTTAAGAGACCTCATCTCTTTAGTATACATATTGTCTTTAAATAAACATACTTATGTTTTGCATACACCAAACTATTGCTTGGTGCATATTCTTCCTTGAGATTTAATATTAGAAGTGTACTCCTCTGTGTAAGGTTCTACATTGGACACAGTCCATCTTCCCAGTCAGTGATTTTCAATTCATTTCCTTGATATCCTTGTATTTGCCTCAAGAAGGTGGATTGAGGATGAACAATAGGGTGGAAGTTCAAATAAAAACAGGCAGGAGTCCATGCCCCTTAACTTAAATGAAATGTGGATTTCTGGTCTTTTTCATGGTGATATAACATATCAGTATCAAGGTACAGATCCAGCCGAGGATGACCTCATTGACTGAGGGGCCAAAGAGAGATGTGAGCAGAATTCAATCTTGAGAGTACTGCAGAACTCTGCTATTCCTTTAAACAAGCTTATTCTCATCTGGAAAAAAGCGGAAGGGCAAATTTGAGTACAATTTCTTTTATCTACCTTGTGGGTCGGGGATAACAGAACTTATTTCCACCAATAAAAAATTTAGGATTGACATTTGATGTTTACTCACAGCATTTTAAAAAACAGAATTCATGTGTAATATTACTTTATTTGGATGATTTGAATCTTCCTTCCTTTCCTCCTCCTCCTCTTTTCCTTTTCCTTTCTCACTTTATCTATTTTCATAAGAAATGTATATTATTCATTTTTTCTATGAAAAGCAATATATATTTAAAAAATGAATATGTATTTTATGTTCTAGGTAAATGAATCAATGTCCTATGCCATGAAATGATATTTTTCCATTTAAAAATTTTTGTATGTATTTTTTTAAATCAGGAGTTCACTTACATGTAAGTCAGGATTCTTCTTATCTTAAATGACTAAAAATCACTACTGCTAACAGGTAAATAGAGAAACTATTGGCAAACATGGCATTCTCAGTCTTAGAGATGCTTGGAGTTAGAGATCCGAATGCTGCCAGGAATCTGTTTCTTTCCATATCTCATCTAGTGCCTGAAGGCTTTATTCTCCTTGATTAAGTCACAGACCCTTAACCAGGCAACTCCAGGGTTTATAGTCTCATAATCCAGACTTATAGTTTCATAATCAACAGCCCCCTCCTACCAGTTCCCATTTGAGAAATAATAGGAAAAACCACTGTCTGAACCATGCTGGGCCATAGGACATCTCTGCATTAATCACTGTGGCTTAGAGAGTCTGTGATTGCACACACTCGTCTACCCTTACCAGTCCTCCGTGGTTGGAGAGGAAGAAAAGCAGTTCCCCCCAAAGTGGACTCTGCTATCTTATGCAGATTAATCAACTAGAAGCACTTTCACAGGGGATCTGTGTCCTGAAAGCAACTGCCAAGTGCTGCCTTAATGTATCAGAAATACTGCAAATGTAGAATATTGTAAATAAATCTGCCAAAATGGTGTAGTGGAGGAAGTGGGAGTCTTAGAGTTTTCCGCTTAAGAGCTCTGCTGCTTCAGGCGAGTCCCTTAAACGATCTGATCCTTTCTATCTCTATCTGTAAAGTGAGCATAAATAACCACATTATAGTTTTGTTTAACGACTGGAAACTAGAAAGCATATGTGTATACTGCCCCCAGTATACAGTCGGCACTCGGGTGGTGGTAGCCTTCATTGCTGTACATTGTTGCTGCATAATTTTGCAGGGAAAGCACTTTTCCTCAGCTTTCTTACAGCAAAACACGCCATCTGAGCTCTCTGCGCAGACTGTGAAAGCTGTTTTTTCCACCTCCTAGCACAAAAGAAAATGTTCTACAGTGTGCACAATGCGCATTTCTCCTGCTTCCTTTTCTTTTGCCTTCTTCCTCTCTAGGTCCCTACTTTCTGTTTCCTTTTTCTTCCTATTCTGTCATCTCCACTTTACGTTTTTCCTTTTACATCTATCTTTTATCTTTGACTTCCCAGTGCTGACTCCCTGCCCATCAGCGGCTTTGGTGCCCCTTCAAACTTGGGGGCACAGTTTATCAGAGAATAGGAGGCCCATTAAGCTTCCAATGCCATGACCAGATCACGAGTAACAAAGTTTTAACCCCGGCAAGCTATTTCTCTGTGATGTGAGAGGAAAGTGATGGTTAATTACACAGGAAACAGTGAAATACTGAACTTAACTGCTTGTTCTTGCAAATCACACTGACAGGTTGCTATAGGCAGAGTTCAGAGCAAGTAGTTTCGAAGGAAATGTGTAAGTGTATTCTTTGACATGAAGCCTCAGTGAAAGGGGAGTGGATTCAAGATCCAGATTCTCCAGATGTGTGTGTGGGGTGTGCATGTGTGTGTGTGTGTGTGTGTGTGTGTGTGTGTGTATGACAAAATCCCATTGTGTCTTTCATATTTGCGTGGCATTAGCATATCTCTAAAGCATCTTCCTTTTCAATAAGCAGTGTGTGTTCTGGAAATGCCAACTCATATTAAAATATAATCAGGAAAGTAATCGTCTTCTCCTTGTAATAAGAGTGCCTTTCAAATTCAACATATATATTTTGGTACCTGCACCATGTTTCCAGTCATTAGTGTATAAAAGCCATTCTATTTTCTGCTCATACACATTGGTGGACCAGGTCAATATATGAGCGTAAACCCAATATAACAGCATCCACCTGAGATATCATAGTCAGATATGTACGTGTGGGACTAAATACAGCTCTTCTCTATCATTGAACTTCACCACAATTTCACCTTATCGACAAGACATATCACTCTCAGTTTCAAAATACACTTAATTCTGACTTACTCTTCAATGTCCTCTTGACTTTGTACCTTATTTTATGCTGTACTTAGGTCCCTTCTCTGTGTTTGCACAAGTGTGTTACTATTTTCAATATGGAAGCCTTCCTTACTAAAAGGCGTTTATGTAATACTGTTAGCAGAGGTTACTTAAGCACTTTTTTGACGATGATGTTGTTGGTATAAAAATACCCCACATTATGTAATTGAGACTGTTTGACAGTGATTTATGCATTTGTAACACCTTAAGACTTTGCCATTAACAAGTGTCATCCATGTCAAAACATAAAAAGGTAATTACTTTGTGCAAAGAGATGTTACCCAAGTAATTCCTTAGAAGTGTATGTTACTTCCAGTAGAACTGAAATTGCATGCCATTGCTGGTGACTTCAGTCGTCAGTGCATAATCTTAATCTTAATGAGGTCCCAATCACGTTTGGCTGTCATAGGCTTCTAAACATCTCCTAGGTCTGTTACTTGGTTCCATTAATTAGTATGTATATTTTCAAAAGCCTAAAATAGATATCATATTAAGTAGAAAATTTAGAGCTGTTCTTGACATCCTGTTTGGTTTTTACACTATTCATAGGCTAGAGAGGCTTAAGTATTAGTGAAACAGCCTTTTCTATTCCGATAAGATAGAGAACATGTGTTACAGGCATTTAGTAACTTCACAAGAAAGTCCTATTAACGTTTTTTTTCTTTAATGGCTTTACTAGAAATGAAAAAATAATTGTCTTAAAGGTTCAATATGCACATTTTGGGTATATTTGGGAAGGGTGGTGAGGGATGGAAAAACTCTATAGGTATTAATGAATTTTATCAATTCCTTGGGTGATGTGTCATAATTAAGAACAAGCTTTGTTATGGACTGAATTAATGTCCCCCTAAATTTCATATGTGGGAGCCTTAACACCCAGTGTGGAAATGGGGCCTTGGGAGGTAATTAGGTCATGAGGGTGGAGCCCTAGTAATGGGATTAGTGTCTTTATGAGAAGAGACTCAAGAGAGCTCTCTTAGTCTCTCCCTCTTTCAGTCTCATCCTCTCTCCACCATGTAAGAACATAGCAAGTTGTAAAGCAATTATACTCCAATAAAGATGTTAAAAAAAGAACATAGCAAGAAGCCAGGAGGAGAGACCTCATCAGGAACAAAATCAGCCAGCATCTTGACCTTGGCCTTCCAGTCTCAGGAACTGAGAAATAAATATCTGTTGTTTAAGCTACCCTGTCTATGATATTTTGTTATAGCAGCCTAAGGAACTAATACAAGCTTTGTAATCTAAATAGACAGAAATATGCTAATTCTATTAGAAGAGTTAATAGCTATTTGATAGGCAGTGATAAAGAGACTGTTTCTATTTGATTTTACGGGGAAAATGTCCTCAAAAATAAAACCAGCTCATCTTGAATGGCTCAGAGTTTAAATGTCTGACTCAGAGTCTTTATGCTCCAATGACATATTTTACTTTTAAATTTGGCTGAGCATAAAGCATATGAGTGATAAATATGTGGTAGACACATGTGACTATAGGTCATGTCTGTCCCCATTGCCTCATGAAAAGTCTCTTTCCTTCTCATCTTTTCTTCTCTTTCCTTCTCATCTTGAAAAATGGTATTTTTCAAGAGCTAGTAAATGTAATAGAGCTTTGTAAATTTTTTGAAGCATTCAAGTGACTATGATAACTTTCCTACAGTTCCATCTAAGTCATATAACATGTTGCAAATATTAAAATCAGCTTATCTTTATTTAAAACAAAAGCCAGTGTTTCTGTGACGTGCTTTCAAATGGCTGTCAAATATTAACTTTGCACTGTATATTTCAACATTTATAAATAGCCCTCTAAATAAATCATGGCTCTCGAACTGTGCTACGTTAGCTTCTTCTATCAAGGTTTTATATAACTATATAACTAATGAAGAAACAACAATTATTTTAACAATTTTGAAGAGATGTTATTTGATAATGGTGATAATTCTTCCTACAAAAATATTTTTGGTTAAAATTCTACATGGTAACATAATAAGGTTCCAGGATGAACAATTTGAAAATAGCAACAGTTTCAGACTCCTGGATATTCATTTTTCTATATAGGGCAATTTTAATTTTCTACAATAAAGTTGTATTTCTACATCAATACTAGGTGGCAATGTATTTGAGTAGGGTCAACCAAAAAAAGAAAAAAGTAAAGATAGTTTCCAACATAGTACAAATTTGTGCTCTTTTTAGAATCAAAAACATTTTTCATCATCCTGATTTATAGATTTACAGATTTAGAGACTGAAATTAAAAAGAAGTTTTACAGATGTATTTGAGTCCATTAGAGAAGCTGAACTCAGAAATATGTTTAATGAAATAAAATAAATTAAAGCACTTCATAAACTGTAAAGTGCTGAACAAACCCCTCAAACAATAAAAGCTTCTTCCCCTTAGTTTAGAGATCCTTCTCTTGGAACAAAGTAAAGCAGAGAGTTCTGTGCCTATAATTAGTAAAAACAGTTCCCCCTATGCTAAAAAATTAAATAGCAGGGCAAGTATCTGAATTGATTCCTTTCCAGCCCAGGATATTTAGTTGTTTCAGCAGTCATTTGAGAATCCTAATGGAATGTTCTACGAAGCATTCCTAAGGAAGGAAATTCAAAATGCTCACTTAAGTTTAGACGATTAAAGTCAAGAGTTTTTTCTTCGGTTCAAGGATTCAGCTGGACGTATAGTTCGCTTTTCAAATGATTAAAATGAGAATGATATTGTAATAATGGTTACCTTAACTGCAGTTGCCAGTTACATAAACTTATTTTAAAGGATAGAAATACCTCTTGTACATGGGTCTTATTTGGCCTGAACAAAGGTGGTCTGTGATATAATATTAATTCCTCTGGGAAGAATCAGTACTTTTAATACATAGTAAAATGTTAAAAATGCACAAGTGGCTCTTTGGGAGAAGTAAGTTAGCATAAACACTTTTATTGCAAATTGCTACTTGTGTCCTTGTGCTTGGAGTATTAAAGAAAATGTTCTCTTACTGGGGAGAAATTAAACTGAGAATAAAGATAAAAGGCTTTAATATAAGCAGTATCCAATATAAACATAGGTTATTTAAGTTGGTTTAAGTTCTCTGAATGTTAAGTAAGAGAATAAAGCCAGTACACACACACACACACACACACACACACACACACACCCTACACAAAATTTTGCCTGAATATAACTGAAGAAGTAAACATATACAATGGGAAAAAAAAATAGAAAAGATTTCTGTGCATCTTGAATCCTGGTGCTGAGGAATATTAGTTTATTTAGAAGAGGCAGTTGGACAGTTTTGTGAGCAATGAGGGGGAAATTTTCAGTTCCTTGGAGGGCTTAAAATATACTCTATGGTTTTTCTTTTTCTTGATTCAGGTAGTTAGTAATAGTATGTTTTATCAGCCATGTTGTTTTTGGTTCTCAAGTTAAAATTAGAAGGATTGAGAGATTGATGATGAGAAATTGCTGATGAGATTGAAAGATGAGAAGGAAAGAGACTTTTCATGAGGCAATGGGGGCAGCACAGAGAAAGCAAGAAGAACAATGGGACCTACAGTAGCTGTAGCTCTGGGCAACCCAGATATTCACTGTGTTGAAATTAAGTGCATTATGGACAATGCGTATCAAACAAGAAGAAACAAAGAAAGTGAAAGAAGCTATGCCTAAACATTGATTTCTGAGAGAAATTAAGGAGCATCTGGTCATCAACTCTCGTAACCAGCCAGCAGGTGGAGCCCAAGGCCCAGAAGAACTGGTAATTGTGCAGAGAAGAGCATTTAGGGTGAAAAAGCCCTGAGGAAAAAGGTGAAAGTCAGTAATTTGAGTGGAATGTTTATTACCCTAGAAGAGGCTGAGTTTTCTCCCTCATAGACGAGTATGAGGTTGATGGACCTGCCTTTATTATTATTATAATTATTTTTCATCTGTCTAATTTGTTACCTTTGGTTGTGTTTTAAAACATTAAGATCATGAAAATGGAAATTGTATTAGTCCTATCATGAAAGAATAAAAATTGTAGAAGATACATAATACTTTCCATTGCCATTAAGATTTCAAGGACTTGAAGCAGATAAAAAATATGATTACATTGTTGCCTTTCATATTTGAAATGGTTTTTGGCATTGACAGCCCATGTCTGAGAAAAATGGGCAATCACCACGCATTCTTTTTGCAAAAAATTTCATGTACATCTAGTTGTAATTAAAAACAAACTGAAAACAGGCTGTTCAAAAGTATAACTAATGTATTTTAAACCACATTTTAAAACATTTTGGGATGTGCTAAAATAGCATTTGATTTTAGGAAAAGGATTTTGCACTTTATCAATAGAAAATAATTATCTGCTTTTTCATATTTAAAAGTAGTATAGAAAGTTAATGCCAACTCTTTTTTAGGTTATTGTGCAACGTTACCATTTTTGACATTAAGCACCATGCTTATTCCAAGAATAGTTTTCTTTAGAAATCATCTGTTCAAATATGTGTTAGTATTACCATATAAATGATGAGTAGTTACATTTAGTATTAGTAAATGGAAATCTTACTATTGCACACACTTAGCACATCTCTTGCAATCTGATCTAGTTTAAATGTATTCTTTAACATAATTATATAAAGACAAATTTAATCTTAATATGTCAGAAAGTATTATCATTTTGCAAGTAGTTCTCCAAGGTTAATAATGTCTGGGAATGTAAAATGCTTTTGACTGTAAGATTAGTCTCCTTATTTGAAAAAGGCTTTAAATTTCATTTCAAAGGAGATTTCACGCCCCATGAAATTTAAACTATGACATTTAGAAAACATTCACTTTATTATAATGCACTGAAAAATTATAGTGCCAATGCTTCTTGTTCCTATCTATCAAAACTGTTTTAGAAATGTAAAGGGACTATTTTCTTAGGTAAAAATTATGTGATATGCTGGAAAAAAAAAAAAAAAAAGAATGCCTCCTATTGTCCTTCCTGAAGTCAGGTAATTACTGTTTCAATTATGTTACAGAATGCTTTGAAATTAGGTCCTACAGGTGTTTTCAGTAGAGTTTATGTTTAGATAACCTTTTGGTCACTGAGTTTGCCATTTATCCAAAAGTTTATGAAGTTCTCCATATGCTTTAAAAATAAGTTTTGAGGAAATCTTTATATGTACTCTTGATATTCTGTCACAAACTAATACTGAGGTCTAAGGCACAAAAATGTGCCACTTTTAAATACTAATGTGAATATTTCATTTGTTATCACATAGTAATTTTAGATGTCCTTGCTAGAACTCAACTTTGATTTGAGTGTCTTCTTTTTAATGTTTTTTCTTTTCAAAACAAAATAAGTTTGAACAGTCTAAAAAAAAAATCTAAGACATTCACATTAGATTCCTACAAAATTCAGTATCATAATACTTTTATTCTTTTCATTATTTGATAATATATCCTGAATTTTAGATCACATTCACTGTGATGTAGTTACACTTTAATGTCCATTTTGATTTTTAAGAAATTTGAAAGTGACCTAATTGCTCAATATTTCTAAGTTCCTAAGTGATACAAGCCACACTTTGAGTAGTAATGGCAGAGAGCAGACACTCAATAAACATTAATTGAATGAGTACACGGATAATGTTAATACAGGGCAGAAATTATGTGAGTTAGACTTATTTTCATGTCAAATAATGATGACGAAATCTTACTAAACAAAGAAGTTGTGTGCCTACATTCCACATCTGTAAAAAAATCTCATTGTCTTAAATTTTAAGGACAGCTCATTTAAAAAACAAAAAGGAACAAATAAAACAAAACATCAAGTATACACTTTGTTTCCTGTCCAAGTTGAGGGCCAAATGAGAAATAACTCTTTAGGAGGATAAGAAATTAAAATGTCACCCTTATTACTGTTGAAGCCAGTTGGTTCATGGACAGAAGTGTTTGCTGATCTTTGACCCTCTAGACTGAACTATCCATAGGTTTTCAGGAAGAGTTAGACAGCAATAACACCCCACACCCAGCACCTGTGAGCTTACAAAAAATGTTACCTTGGTGTTGAACAGGTCAGGGGTGAAAATAAGTCCCTGAGAAGTAATCACAATTAGATGGTTCTTAGGCAGTTTTGCAGCCCGAATTCACATCAGATATCTTGGAGTGGAGCCATGAAAGTATACTGAAAAAGACCCAGACTTGTAGTTTCCCTAGGCTTCCGGCAAAACTAAATAGAAACCTTATCTGAAAAATGTCACTTTTGTTCTGGGTATTAAAGAATCCCCACAAATAATCTTTTGAAGCACATTAAGCAGCACTAGTCAAAAATAAACATACATACATAGAAAAAAGGCACAAAGAATTGGCAGAAAAAAAATGAAAGCTGAAATAGACTTCAAAACATTTAATAAATTGTAAATATCAGGCCAGGTTAGAAAACAGCTATTATTTTTATGTTCAGAGAAGGAAACGACAAGTTTGTATATATCTGAAGGGAACAAAAGTATAAAAAATAACCAAGCAGATTTGAAAAATCATGAAATATAACGTCTAGAAATAAAAATGACAATAACAAATATTGAAAAGTCAATGAATGGGTTTAACAAATGATTACATACAGCTGAAGAGAAATTAGGTAGAAGAAAGATCAGAAGAAATTACCCAGAACACACTTTTCAGAGAGACAGGTTAAGTGGTATGGGAGCTTTCATTGGATCATGATTAGAAGAAAGAATGAATGGCATGGAGGGTTGTTGTCTTTCCAGGACTGGTGAAAGACACCAACCCATAGATTCAAGTAGTTCAGTGAATCTTAACCAGTATAAGTACAAAGACCGTTACATTTAGGCACGTTATAATGAAATTGAAGAACGTCAAAAAACAAGGAAAAAATCTTAGAATTCACCAGAGCAAAAAAAAGAAAAAAAAAGGAATGTTCCCTTCAAAAATTTTTAATTAGACCGATGTGGCTCTCTTGTCATCAGCAATAATGGTAGCCAGAGAGAGGGGGCTGACAGTTTTAGTATACTGAAGGAAAGAAAACTCTCCTAATCCAGTAGTACCCAACACCGGCAAGAAAAAAATGTTTTCAGATAAAGAAAAACAGAGGATTTCCCATCAGTAGATTTTTTACTGAAGGAAGGAGAACAATAGTATGAGTTCTAGAAAGACATGAAGCACAATAAAGGTAGATTGATGAATATGTTTCATCCTTCCATGTTTTCCCTCCAATAGTTTGGAAGCTATGTACTTTATTCCTTTTACCAGTTTACATATAAATTTTCCCATGCATCTTGAATTTTTCTAATATTAATAAAATTTGCCACTTCCTGAATAATACAAGGACTTGACTTCACATTATCTCATCCCCAATCTATGCATTATTGTTGTCATGTGTTTTAATGCTTATCATTTTAATCCACTATGACATTATTATTGATCATCCTTCCAGAAAGAGAACAGATTGAAAAAGAAACATTTAAGAAACAGGCTAATTAGAAAGCCCAAAATAAGATGATAGGCTTAAATATAGATATATCAGTAATTACATTAAATGTAAATTGTCTAATTGACCCAATTTAGACAAAAATATTGTTAAATAAAATCACTGAGCATGTCACATTTAGGACGCTGAAGACTTTTTTTAAAATATGCAGTTTATAAGAACAGAGCACAGTGGGATTAGAATTGTCTGGAAGTTTTGCCCTGGGCAGTATGAACTGGGCCAAATGGAATGAGTTTTATAATTTTGAGCAGGTTACCAAATGAAATGTCATGTCTTTAATTTGGTCAATTTGCTAGGAAATTTTTTTAACGTGCCTTATTTGTTTTGACTTACGACTGATTTGAGGAAGGCAAAAGTTTATGCTGGGCTGATAGAAGGACAGAAAGTAGACCTCATCCATGCTCTTAGCTCCCTAAATGAGCCTGGTAGGGGCAGTCTGTCTTTCTCTGTCAAATCAGGAAAACTATCAAGGACTAGCTCTGATCCTGCATATACAGTTTTGTCATTTCAAAAACTGCAGCACCTAGTAGAATACCCTGTATATAGTAGATGCTCAGTAAACTTTTATTGAATGAATAAATCTTCTGAGACCAAGAAAAAATCATCTGAATGAAAAACATTATGAAAGACATATCTAAGCTATAAGGCTATATAAAAAGTTAAATGCAAAAGACGAAGAAAGTAACCATGCAAATAAAATCTAAAACAAAGCTGGTATGTCTATTTGATATCGGACAAAATAGAATTTAAGGTCCATAGCATTACTAGAGGTAAGAATAGTCATTTAATAATACTAACAGTTTCAATTTCCCAGGAACATAAAATATTCTATATGTATGTATGTATCTAAAAACATAGTCCCAAAATATACAAAGAAAATACAGAAATAAGGGGACATTGACAAATTCACAATCATAGTAGTAGAATTTAACAAATATCTCGCAGTAATTGATAGGAAGCAAACAAAATCAGTAAAGAATATGGAAGGTTTATAGGATGTGATTAACAAATATGACCTAATGGATACAAATAGAATACCATATCATATAACTCTAGAATATACCTTCTTTTCAGGCACACATAGGACATTTACAAAAGCTGACCATTTGAAACTTGACCATAATGAACATTTTCAAACATTTCAAAAGATTGCTATCGTAACTATGTAGTTAACCTAGAATTCAATTAGCAATCAATAATGAAATTAAGTAGAATATTTCCATATCTTGGAAATTAAGAAATTAGCTAAAAGAATCCATGTGTTAAGGAATACATCCTCACAGGTATAGAAAGTGATGGAAAATGAAGAAAATTATAAGAAAAATACTGCTATGTCTTAAATTATTAGAAAACAGCCTAAACATTTCTTATTTACAACCGATGTTGAAAATTAATGAGCTAAACATATATCTCCTGTTTTAAGAAGAAATCCAGAACAAATGCAAATAAAAAGGACGTAACAATAATGTAGATGAAAGAAGAAATTAATGTCATAGAAATAAACACTAGGAAGTTTGAAAAAAGCCAAAAGGTTGTTAGTTGGAAAAGTAATAAAATAAACAAAATTTGATTAATGATACAGTTCAATAAAGTATAAGGCACAAATAACTAATACCAGAATGAAAAAAGAGACCTAATTACAGATGTTACAGAGATTTTTAAAAAGGTAATGTGAAGAATTTATGAACAACCTTTGGGCCAACACATTTGAAAATTTAGGTGAAACGGGCAAGGTCTTACAAACGGTAGAGCTTAGCGGATCAAAGAAAGAGGGAGCCGGAACTAGTCGTCAGAAATCTCGCACAGAAAGATCCAGGCTCTATGGACTTTAATGTGCTATTATTATAGAAAAAGATAATAATGGCAAAACATAGTAAATATGATAAACTGCAAATTAAGACTCTTAAAAAGCATTTCCCATGCTTACAGATGGTATCATCAGCTTGCTGTGGAGTTCCAGGGCCTTGGGCTGTAAGGAAGCAGATGCTTGCTATCGTTTTCATGACCATCTCACTCAACCATGAACGTCTCCATTCTCAGCATCCTAATCCTCAATCATTCTTTGTCACAGCATTAAAGAGCTAAATGTCAGGCCATATGCATACTGGCACGTTTGCCTTTCTTTGAACCTTTATAAGATACAAAGAATGAAAAAAATACTGACGTGTCATACTTGGCGTTCAAGCCTGGCACTGTGCGGACATTTGGATTACAGAAGGAATAAAATCAGCACATTAGAAGGAACATTGTGTCTTCTAATCTTTGAATTTTAAAGCTGCAGGAATGATCACAGTGAATCGATTTTATTTTTAGTGTGTCTGCCTCCAACAAGTTTGATTTTATGAAGAAAAGGCAACCTGAGTTTTTGGAACTTAAAAATAAGTATATTGGGCACCTTTCTAGGGGTCTCACTTTAAAAAATACATAGAAGTCACCATATGTAGCCATAAGCTTTCGATTTCTTTTATTTTACCTTGAACTTGAATGTAATTTAAGCATTTTATTGAACTCGAACATATTGAAGCATATTATTACTTGATCCTGTTTCACAATGACATGTAATAATAATAATAGTGATAATTAAAATAATAATTATCTTACTAGTGGGTGTTTACTGAGATGCTTAATATAGTCCAGCACTATCCCAAGTATTTTAATAACAGCCAGCATTTATTATTCTGCTTCATACACTTCACATGGACTATAGAAATTTAGTAACTTGCCTGTGGATATGTAGCTATTAAATGGCCAACCTAGGATTCAAACCCAAGGAGACCAAGTCTAGGGTTGTGGTTCTCACCTGTGTTGTGCATCAGAACCACCTGTAGGACTTGTTAAAACACAAACTGCTAGTCCCACCCTGAGCAGGTGTGGAGCAGGTCCTAGGAATTTGCATTTCTAACATGTTCCCAGCAGAAGCTGATGCTTCTGGTCTAGGTACCATCCTTGAGACCCCATTGTTATAGGACCTGTGCTCTGAAGCACTATGCTGTATTGCCTCTCTGCAGCATCTCATTTATTCCTGTCAAAAACTCTGATATGACTATATTATCATTATCTCCACTTCTAGATAGGAAAATTGAGAATGTGAAAGTTTAAGTATTAATACTCAATTTCGAGCAGCTAGTAAAGTCAGAATTTGAACCTATCTGCCTCCATTCAATTTCTTTTGGAATGTGTGTGTGTGTGTGTGTGTGTGTGTGTGTGTGTGTGTGTGTGTGTTTGTGTGTGTTTGGTTTAAAAATAGTTTAATGTGGATTTTAAATTTTAATTAAAATCCAACCTTTGCAGAATCCATGATTCTCTGTGGAACTCCACCCAATGGTTTCTTGGAACATGGTTTAAAAACCACTGCAGAGTCCAAAATTTTAACCACTGTTTCTAACATAAGTTAAAAATAACCAAGACCAATCTATGCATTTCTAGCAATCCCTTAAAGAAAAATCAACCAACAACTTTTGTCTTTATTTCTACCAATTCTGGATATTTATTGCTGCTTACAGTATACAGAATTTTCTGGGACTACTGTTTATTTTGAATAATCCTTTATTAAAATAAATGCTTTTGATTCAAAATTGATAAGTGATTAATGATGGTGGAAGGAAATTTTCTCTCCAAATTATAAGACAAAATTCTCTAGTTTAATGACAACTCAGAACAGTTTACTAAACTAAAAGAATTCCCAAATTAATTTAGGAATTCACAGTGGAGAAAAGGACATCACAGAATTATGAAGTTTGAGGCATCTATGCATCTAAATTCTTGCATATTTCCTTATCACTGAATACTTGGACCCTAGCTCCTATTTTCTGGATATCCCACAGGGACTAATCCACAAGGGTCAAAGGGCTTCCACATTGATCATTGCTGTTGCTTATTCTTCAATTTTTTAAAGTACTGCATTAGTTTTAGATCAAAGCCTTCTTTCGGGTGGTCTTCCTGCTTAAGAGGCAGAGATGGTGTGGTGGGGGAATTTTAAAATCCAAGGGACATCCCATTTGGACAAATGTAGCTATCATAGAGACTTCAGGAGGATATGGAAAAGCTGTATCTTAGAGTTCATGGTTGCAATGTTTATCTTGGTATTTGAAGACATCAGGAAATAACTTTGACATTAATAATACATATTTTACTTAAATGTACTAATTCTTATTCTCAGGAACTTCCTTTGTAAGTCTAGCCAAAAGGTCGCTATCTTACCTTTGCTGTTTAGGCATAGAATGCCTTAGGCATTAAGCCCTGGGTTAGCTTTGGGCTAGAACAGTGTGCTTGCCTGGCTTCTTCCATTTCCTTTTCCCTTTGAAGCATCTTTTAAAATGAGCTTATTTCAGGGAGAAGCAAACATTACACTGTACTATTAATATTTGAGTGGGGTTTAAAATATTTATTAGAATATTTTTATTTCTTATGTGTAATTTTAAAAGGTCTTTGGTTTTCTTCAATGATCCAATAGACCTATAGGCTTAATTTAAAATCATGTAATTAAAAAATTTTAAAATGGGGGACTATTATAATTCACCTGAACAGTTCTTAATTCTAGGTAAATCCACTTTATTTGTTGAGGATGGTAAGTGGATTGGGGACTCTTCAGTGACGTATTTATTAGAGCTCCATGGAAAAACATGGCTCTTTACCTTGCCCTGTATCAACTACCAAGAAGACTGCTTTACATGCAACATAAGGGTTTCATCATCATTACATTCACTGGTACCATCATTAATATGGTCCTGAGTTTGATCCTCACAACAGAAAGCAAATACTTCATCTTGCTCTGAATTCTCTAAAAAAGGATGACAAGTCAGTGCAGGAATACATACTCCTTGACTCTGAGAATTCTTAGTCTAACTTTCCTTGATCTTTTCCCCATAAATGATTTCCTGAACTATTAGAAAACTCCTCCAATATTCCTATCACCATAAATGCTTCGAGTGGTGATAACCACGAGTGGATAAAATTTCCTGTGGCTACCTTGTTTTTAGTGACCAAAGTCACTTGGGATTTTTTTCCCCCCAATTCTGAGCTCATGTTATCATTTTAAAGACCTTTAACTGAATGTCTAATTTAATAATAAATATGGCTCATTTTCTATAATGTAAAAATAATTTCCTTTTATCACATTATTGAAATATCTGTATTTTCTAAATGATTTATTTCTAATGCCATATTCTCTTTCAGTTGTGAGTTGGTCAAGCTCTAGGCATTTACTCTTTTCAATCTTTCTTCATAAATCCATTCTTCTGGTTCTATCGGCCTTTTCATTACTCATTCTTGATTTCTCATATAAAATGCTAACTATAAAAACTGTATAATCTCAACGCATTTCTGAAATGTAATATGTATGACAAGATTAAGTATATTTCTGTGCATCTTATGAAAAAAAAAGGGACCTCTCATGGGAATCTTCTACTTGTCTTCCTGCATCAACTGGATACGAGTAAATGTGGAATAATGTGCTTGGGTTGCTAAGATCACTTGAACCTCTGGGAATTGTGTGGTTATTTGGTTAATATCTGTCCTCTCACAAAACTGTAAACACTTGAAAGCAGGAACTATACTTTTCAGTTTGAATAGTAATATATATATATAGAGAGAGAGAGAGAGAAAAAGAACGAATGATTGAATTTTGAGTTGAAAACTCTAGTTTACAGTGTAATGGCTTAAAGTAAAAACATCAGACTTTCTAAAATTAGGTTTCTAGAATTATTTTAACAACCAGTTAACAGAGTGCTTGAATTGAAATAATTGAATCACCTGCCCCGTCCTGGTATTACAATCTGTTGGAAAAAATGTCAGTCTCTAAGCTAAAAAAGATTTAGAACGTGTTAATATTTTAAACATTCTATCAGATTACATTAGTTAGCTCAGGCTGCCATAACAGAATACCAAGACTGGGTAGCTTAAACAAAAGAAATTTATTTTGTCACAGTTCTGAAGGCTACAAGTCCGAAATCAAGGTGGCAGCAAATTTGGTTTTTGGCGAGAACTTTTCTTGCCTTGCAGATAGTAGCCTTCTTGCTGTGTTCTCACATGGCCTTTCCTCTGTGTGTATGTGTAGAGAGGGAGAGAGATCTTTCATGTCTCTTCCTCTTCTCATAAGGACACTAGCTTTACGAAATTAGGATCCCATCCTATGACCTCATTTAACTTTAATTACTTCCCTAAAGGCCTTATCTCCAATTACAGTCACATTGGAAGTTCAGGCTTCAACATATGAATTTTAGGAGAAAACTATTCGGTCCATAACACAGATTTATTTTCCACATCAAGTAATACTCACTGTTTTCACAGTGCTGCATTCATCGATACTGAAGCATGCATGCTTGGGATAGGAATGGGAGAAGGGTGCAGTGGTAATACAGCAAAAAACCATTGAAGGCATTGCTTAGTTTTGCTTAGTTTAGACTTTCAAAATCACCATGTTGTGAGGTGTTTCCTGACACCAGCAATCAGTTCGCTGATTCTCCAGACACCTACTGGCGTCCAACAATTTAATTCAATTCTGATACTAACTACCTGGAGTTAGCACAGACCCCACAGGCTAAGGATACAATCCCACAAGACTTCCTGCACGTCAGGTGCCAGTCACGAGTCCTGGGCCACCTTCTGACGGCTAGCTATAAATCAGGGGTCTCTACCAACCACTCCTCAGTTTCAACAATTTGGTAGAATAGCTCACAGAACTCAGGAACATACTTTACTTATACTTATTGGTTTGTTATAAAGGATACAATACAGGAACAACCAAATTGAAGAGGTGCATAGCTCAAGGTATAGGGGAGGAGATGTGTGGAGCTTCTATACCTTCTCTGGGTGAACCATCCTCCCTCTTAGCACCTTGATGTGTTTATGAACAAGGAAGTTCTTTGAAGAATCTCATTGTTCAGAGGTATTACAGAGTTCAATCTCCAGCCCCCTTTACTCCCTAGAAGTCAGGGGTGGGGCTGAAAGTTCCAACTTGCTAATCACTTGGTCTTTCTTGTGACCTCCAAACTGAGGCTAAATAGGGGGCTCACCCTAAGTCACCTCAGTATCATAAACTCATATGTGATCCAAAGGCACTAGTTATGAATAACAGAAGACACTCTTTTTGCTCAGGAAATTTCTAGTGTTTTTGGAGCTCTGTACCAGGAACTCAGGACAAAGACCAAATATATTGTTAAATTATACCACACCATGTTTAAAGAGTAAAGCAGAAAGAATGAGTCCTGAAAGTCAGAGTTTCATTTGCAAGGATCAGATTGGAGAGAAAAAGGCTCTTGATATCCCAAGTCTATTCTATAAATATCAAGATTCAGAGTCTAGAGGAATCAAGAGTTTTAGGATATTTGCAGGAATCAATGGGAAGTTTTTCACTGAAAAACTGCAGTTTTTCAGACTGAACAAGGTAATGGTTCGACCAAGGAAACCTCAAAGGAAAAGAAGTAGAAAAGAGAATAAGAATTAAAAATAGGTGAGTGTTTCTGAGAGGGCCCTGGCCTTGGACCCTCCTAAAACTGAATCTCTGGGGAGCTGGACACTATCAGTTTTCCCAATAAATTTGGAGATCCATGAGCAGACAAGAATTGTATTCCAACTTCTATACAGACCACTGGGAGTGATTATTCTTATAGAATTTCCTACACTATGGTAGAAATTTGAAATTGAAAATTTTTTCTGCTCAACTCTGCATGATATGACATTTCAGGCTTACAATTAAAATTAATTATGTCCTTTATCAATTTTTAAATAAATGAGTGTATTTCTATATTAAATATATTGGGGCCTGGAATATGGTGTGTCTTCTGAATTTGGGCAGTTTTCCCTGCCTTCAGAAATGCTGTATTTTGGGCCCCTTCTTGGAATACTAAGCTGTTAATTTCCTGGTAACAGTTACTAGAGATGAAAACAAAGGTAATGAACTGAGAAAAGATAAGCTGTCTTTCCAGAATGGTTTTGGAAACCTCCAAACTTTTGCCATGATAGAATTGTCACAGTGAATCTCTAACTCTAAACAAATTAAATGTCAGATGATGTCTTATTGTAATCAGTGGAACTTCAGAGGTGGTAAGGTGATCCAGTCACTGTTATGAGTTGTGGTCAAACACATCACTTTTGGGAACCATTATATGACAAAATGGAAACCACCAGAAAATGTCTTCAGCATAACGTTTTTAAGATATTGACTAGTGAAAGGAAAATCCATGACTCCTAGAGTAAAAAATTATTTTTTTCTGATATCTGGAATCAACTCCTCTTATCAGATGCATAGTCTTTCTGTATGTGTATTATCCATACCTTAGTTTTATAGTTTTAAGATTCCTGAAGTTTTGAAAGACCAAAGAAGTTAAGTACCAATTGCTCTAAATAGATTCTGCAGAACATTTGTAGAGTCCCTCAGGAGAATACAAATTGGAAAATGCTTGAGAAACTTTGATCGGAAACAAGTTGTGATAACTTAAGAAAATTTGTGCTCTCCTGGTTATAAAAAAAGAATCTTCCCTTTCAAAACCTGAAAGAGATTTTGTACTTTGATCCTTTTATCGAGTGCTGTCCATATTATTTTAGATGATAATATCAACTGGTAATTCCTGCTTCACTCTTTAACTTAGAATAGTTGAATATCATATTTTAAAAGGTATCTGTAGAGATAGGAAATGACAATCTTTATTGAGACTTTCAAAATGAGCAGAATAACCACATGAGCTTTGGATTTGTATAGTAGAATTACTTTTTGGTAAAAGCACTCATAATGAGATCATTATGGTAACTTAAACTGTTATGAGGTCTGAGATGGAATTTCCATATTCAGAATTCCTTACCATAATAGGCTTATAGTGACATTTCAAGGTACTCTGCACATATCAGGTATTTTCTGCATGGAACTTCTCCCCGCTAGGCTTCTACTAAGTATGGAATAGAGACAACATGTTTTCCTTTATAGGGCAGCATCAAGAGTGACTATTTGTTATAACATTTGTTCTGTCTTGCCAACTCTGTGGAGTGTGCCAAACCAAGCTGATTATACAGCAATTCAGGTTTTTGGCAGATTTTTCTGCCATTTGAGTAAGACCAAAGGTAATGTTCTCTGTAAATAACACCTTGCCTAATCTGGCTGAAGAGCTCTAAGGCAATGTCATGGCAGTTTAGATGTTGAGGCACGGAGATGAAAGCTTGGTAAGGACATGTTCACTGCAAATAGTAATTGTCAGCAGTATATCTAACTGCAGGTACGTTTCAATTTCTTTTCCCTTACAGGTAATTAAATGAGGCCCTAAACTATCCTATAATAAAGAAAACAATGACACACGTCATAGATCTTTATATGTTATCAGGGTTTTACTGTCAAATATGAGTGAATGCTGAAAACACTCAGTAAGATGATGGTAATTACAGATGGGGAATATAAAATTAAACCTACCTGAATTTTCATGTTAGTAATGAGTAGAGGGAAGGGAGTTTGCAGAAACACAGTTTTCAGGAAAGCGGCTAAATAATTTAGCACAACACTCAACATGTTGACTGTTTTAAGTAAAAGGCCTAAACTCTTAGTGTACACTTTTCAATTTGTTGGATTACCTCTGAGTGACAGAGAGAAGCAAATTATAGAGAAAGATATTTAAAGAGAAGTCATGGTTTGATCATGTCTTCTTGAACCAAAATGGAAGAGGAAGTAACTTCCTTAATAAATCTAAATGATGTGTAATGTTAATGTTACTATCAGTAAAAATATAATACTTATTAAGGGCCAGGTGCCAGTCTAAACATCGTATATATAGTAACTCATTTAATCCTTCCAACAACACTGTGAAGTCATTAGAATTATTATTCCCATTTTACAGGTGAGAAGCTGAGAAAGTGAGGGGTTAAGTAAATTGCCGGAGTCACAAAGCTGACAGTGGTTAATCTGGGATTCCAATCCATACAGCCTCCCACTATGGTCCCTTACTTATATAATATACTACACTGCCACTAAAGTAATACTAAACTAACACTTATCTCCCTACAACTTCCCTACAACAGGCACGGCTGACACAACTAATCATCACAAAACCCTGTGAGGTACGTACTATTATTACCCACACTTCTTGAGACTCTGAGACCCAGAGAGACTAAGCAGCTTGTTAACATCACAGATAATACATAATGGAGCTGTGATTCACACTTAGAAAACTTGGTTGTAGAATACCTATTAACTATTCTGTTATTTACCTAATTTTTTAAAAAAGTAGGCAATTAATTTAGCTTTGTCTCAGTCATAATAATCAAAATTTGATGATTTGTTAAGGTCTCTTCTTTTTAAACTTTACATCATTTATAAGGCTTGAACCAATGAGGAAACTTTATGTTATACAAGGAGCAATGTTTATCACCCAGGAATTAATGAATGGATATCTACTTTGCTAGATTTGGATTTTCTGGGTTGGTTCATTGGATTGATCAGGTTCACTGGATTCTTAAAATTTTTTCTTCTTTCTATTGTTAAAATGTAGAGATAATTATAATCAGAATCCACTGATGATTAAAATTACTAAATTACTAAGACATACTATAGTAGAGTGGTTATGGGCATCAACCCTGGGGTCAAACTGCCTAGGTCTGAATTTTTCATTGATAGTTTTGTGATCTTGAGCAAGTTACCTAACAACCTTTGCCTCACTTTACTCATCTATAAAATGGGAATAATAGTAGCCCCTGTATCAAAGGGTTGCTGTGAAGACTAAATGGGTATTTCTATGTAAAATGATTAGCACACTGCCTTGTGTATTTAAGTGCTATATATATCTGGTAGTACTAACTCTCCAGCTCTCCGGGCATAATCCCACCTCAGGGCCTTTGCACATGCTCCACGTTCTACCTGGACCACTGTTTGCCCCAGATAAGTGCATGACTCATTCTTCATTTCCTTTAGGTTTTTACTCAAATGCTGTCTTTGATGTAGGCCTTTGCTGGCCACACTCTCTAAAATTGTAATGCCTTCCCCAACTTCCCCATACTCTTTATTCCCTTTCCTTGCTTTATTTTTTTTCATAGCATTTATGTATCTCCTTATATTTATCCTTAGCACTTCTTCTGCTGCTTTATGTTTTATTGATGCTTTATGTTTTATTAATTTATTATAATTTAGAGTCCGATTTAGAGTCTGTCTCTCCTCACTAGAATATTAGCTTCATGGGAAGAGGGATTTCTTTCAGTTTTCCTCTGGGTTCTGCTTCCCTCTGGGTAAGCATGCATGCATGCATGAATATTTCCTCTCAGTGTAAGGGGGTATCACATGTCAGATGTTATGTGATAACTTTGATTTTGAATTAAAAATGATACAGACACTTGAGTTTTTCTTTTTCTTTTTTTTATGGTAATCTTTTATTTATATTTGTATATTTTATTTTTTTGGCTGTGTTGGGTCTTCGTTTCTGTGCGAGGGCTTTCTCCAGTTCCGGCGAGCGGGGGCCACTCTTCATCGCGGTGCGCGGGCCTTTCACTATCGCGGCCTCTCTTGTTGCGGAGCACAGGCTCCAGACGCGCAGGCTCAGTAGTTGTGGCTCACGGGCCTAGTTGCTCCGCGGCATGTGGGATCTTCCCAGACCAGGACTCGAACCTGTGTCCCCTGCATTAGCAGGCAGATTCTCAACCACTGCGCTACCAGGGAAGCCCTTGAGTTTTTATAGAACTATAAAATCTCCTACCAGCTTTGGTGTAAATTAGAAAAAAAGATGCTGCTTCCTCCAGGATATAGCCTGAGCTAGGGCATGTGACTTGGCTAGGGAAGCTCAGATAGATTTCAGGCTGTGTGCTGCCTTTGTACCTGCAAGAAGCACAAATTCCTTTTAATCAGAGGATCAACTGAGACATGAATATGATGAATTGAAATATTTTTTAAAAACCAACTAAAATTGGTTAGTAAATATCTATCATCGTCATCATCGTCATCTAGCTAGCTATCATCTATCTAGCTATCGTCTATATCTATGTATCTAAGTATCTATTGATCTATGCACATCAGGTTCTAATTTCTTCTTTATCTTTTCTGATGAGGTTGATATTATTTACTTGACAGCAATATGTTTTATATTAACCTTTAAAATGTATTTAAAATATTACAAAGAATAACTTCAACAGAGATTGTTGCATTTAAAATCAATGAAAGATAACTAATAAGAACCTGCTGTATAAAAATTAAATAAATAAAGATGTTCAAAAAAAAAAAATCAATGAGAATTTGCTTGAAATTTTACTTTTCAATGCAAGGAAATTTTTGCCAGGGGAATCAGAATTGCCTTTCTGGTTTTTTAATTTGAAATTGCCTCATTGTACGCTGGATTTAAAATTTTTACTTTAACTCTATTCTGAATTACCAAGGAAAAATTGGACAATGTTTATAATAGGATGATCCGTTTTCTACCTAGAAAAGTTTAGGAGCAATGATTTCTGGACTCAGCCTAGAAGTACTAGGTGGTCCCTGATTCTGGTTTGAAATTTGCATACATTAACAAGCCCAGATTATATCAGTAATTAAAGATATACCATATATTTGTGTCTCCCCATTTTTTTCTCTACCAGTGGATTAACATGAAGTTCTTTCTTTTCTGTTTATACATTTACACTTAATTCCTTCACTTAGAAAGAGTTTTTCCTCCCTCATCATCAGTTTGTCTCAGAAAAAATATCACAAGTTCCCATACAATAGGGAATGGATGAATCGCACTGGTGTGCCTGAGTGGCCTCGCAGAGCTTTTTCTCCATTCTTGGATGAGAGCCTCCGTGGCCTGTAGGAAGAGCCGGTGGCTACAGTTCAGCTCCTTAGATAATCTAAGGATAATTCTTCTTACGTATGTTCTGCTCAATACAGTCTCTGAGTTGAAATCGTGATTTCTGTCCGGGTGTTTTATACCTAGACTCTCTCTCTCTCTACAGTCACTTCAGTTGTATGTTTTTCTGATTTTCAGTATCAGTTTCTTTCCTAGGCTCTTGCTGTTGGATTAACCTGAATGTGGCAATTTGTAGTTTAGGGATCAGTCTAACCTGAGCCTAGACTTGTACCTTAGAATTTCAACACAGTCTGGAGTTCAGATACATGGAGTTATGGGCACCTACTCTCCAGGGAGTCAGAGAACATTCAAAGAACTGATATCTTAACAATAGTCATTTTCTTAATCCTAAAATCCATAGATCTCTTCATTTATTTTGATTTTTAAATTTCTCTCAACAAAGTTTTGCAGGTTTCCTGTAGAGATCTTGGACATATTTCATGAGATTTATTACTAGATATTTGATATTTTTTGTTGCTATTATTAATGGTATTAAAAATCATTATTGTTTTCTAATAGTTGTTACACCAAAAACAAAAATTAATTCATGGTGGATAGAAGACATAAGTGTAAAAGGAAAAACCAAAAAGTTTTCAGAAGATAATATAGGATAATATTTTTATTATTTCAGGGTAACAAAGGGTTTCTTAAACAAAATATAAAAATTATAAACCATAGAGAAAAAGCAATTAACACATTTGTTGATATTAAAATTACCTTTTTAATATCAGAAGCGCCAAAGAAAAAAGAGTGAAAAGACAAGTAACGCCAACAGGTGGAGCCACTTTCTGTGCTGCTATGTGGACGGGAGCAGAACCCGTCCCTGTTGGCAGGCACCCCAAAGGAGGGGGGCAAGGGAAGGGGAGAGCCGGTGGTCCTCACAGCTGCTGACTGAATTGTTACAGAACCAAGATGGTAATCTGTGTTCAGTAGAAGTATGCTGCTGCCCATTAAAAGCTAGCCTTACTGAATAACTTAAATAGATTTGAAATGTTAAATAAATAATAATATTAAATTTGATAAAAGAAAAACATTCAAGAGAGGATACTAATTAAGCCGAGAGAGGGAGGATGAAAAAGTGTAAATAAGTAAGGATGAGGAAGGTCAAATAAAGCTAGGGAGGCATAGGGAACACTATATGCTTAGGTTTTCAAGAGCTGGGAGGTCAAGGGTTGCGGTATAAGGTGTTTGGGGAAGAGGGTTAAAGGAAAAGAGTGTACTAAGAGGTGTCACAATAAACTTTTAGGCTTACAGTAATCTGAATTTTAGGTTGTTGGCTAGCGTTATTCATCCATAATATAGTCCCCCCAAAGCTTATTGAGATTAAATGAGAGATAAAAATCTAGTAATCCTTTTAAAGCTAATTATAAGGTGCCAAAGTTTACACATAATTTGCTTTAAAAGATATAAATCAGAATCACATTAAGATTATATATCTATATATATATATATATATATATATATATATATATAAACTGTGCTCTCACTTGCTATCTGTCCTGTTTGCTTGAGGGATAGATTTACAGTCAGTGGCTGGGTAATTACATTTCCCTCTGAGAATGCCCATGGGAGTGGGTGACTTTTTTTTTTTTTATTTTAATTAATTAATTTATTTATTTTTGGCTGTGTTGGGTCTTCGTTTCCGTGCGAGGGCTTTCTCCAGTTGCGGCGAGCGGGGGCCACTCTTCATCGCGGTGCGCGGGCCTCTCACTGTCGCGGCCTCTCTTGTTGCGGAGCACAGGCTCCAGACGCGCAGGCTCAGTAGTTGTGGCTCACGGGCCTAGCCGCTCTGTGGCATGTGGGATCTTCCCAGACCAGGGCTCGAACCCGTGTCCCCTGCATTGGCAGGCGGATTCCTAATCACTGCGCCACCAGGGAAGGCCCCGTGGGTGAGTCTTATTAGTAGAGTAGGGACTGAGATCCTCCTCAGTAGACTGTAGGGTAGATGAGGCTAGATAGGTTGGTTGGGGCCTGATTTTGGAAGTCTTTGAATGACATATTAAGTAAAGCATTTGAGTACATTGGAGGGTCATTTCCAGTCCGGATCTGTGTTGCTGGAGGACATCAGGCAGCAATGTGAGGGCAAGAGATTGGAGCCTAGGAAACTACTTACAAGGAAGTTGTAGTCATCGAAGTGGCAATGACCTGAATTCAGGTCATGTCAATGGGGACGTATGAAGGTGGATTAATGAGTCACTGTAGAGAGAGAGCAAGATGTGGCCACGAAAAGTAAGTGGGAAATGAGGGAGAAGGAAGAATAACAAAAGGATTCCCGGGGGGCTGCATATTGGTAGGATGATGGCTTTATTCAATACGGTAGAGCTCGCGGAGATGAATCATTTACTGGGGGGAAATAATGAATTCAACCTTGGACAGTTTTGTATTTGATGTATTCCTGGGACATCTGCACGGATAGGCCTAATGATAATAATTACAGTAAATACAACATTTCTCAAATCCTTACTTCTTAATAGGCACTGGGCTGCATGCATTTTCCTCAATTTAGAGATGATGAAAGTGAGGCTTACTGAAGATAAATAATTCGACCAATGAGTGGTGGCTGGGAGTTGAACACAGACTGGCTCTAAAGCCTGTATATACATCCTTAGCCACTGCACCATACTGCCTCTAGGGCTTAGAAGGGATGTTGAGTTAGAGATGAGGATTTGAGAGCTATTAGTTTATAAGTGATCCCTGTGGAAAGGAGATGAGTTTTCCTAGGGAGAGATTATAGAGAGAGAATGCTGACAGAACACATCTATACAAGTTAAGCAGAATAAAGTGATTATAGACATTTAATGTCATGCAATGTTGTAAGACTGCTTTATATCGATTTCCTGTTGCAAGCAAATGGCTTTCTGAGTGTAGTGATGTCTCTTTGTTCAGTGCAGTTCATCTCTCATTTATTCTTTGGGGATGAAGCCAATTTAACAATATGTATGACTAATTCTTTTCTTGAGAAATAGAGATGAAGAGGTGACCTTCTGCCCAGCCTTCTGATGGCAGGTTAAAATGGAAGGATTGGGGTTAGATGAACTATCTGTATTTCCCTGTAAGACTGTGATTATTTTGCCTCTTTAGTTCACTTGGTATAGTAGATTTATTTACTCTTGATCAGGGTGATAGATTGGAAAAGAAAAACTATGGGAATTTATAACATAAAAGAAGTAAAACACCCCACCTTTGGATGTTACTCTACAGGCTAATTTAGAATGATTACTTTTAGTGCAATATCAAGGAATAAAAATGCTTCATTGTTTCATAATGCCCCTCAGCCTATTTTCAAATTTCTTTTAAAATATTACTTTCCAGTCATAATAGAAGTGATGGCAGATTTTTAAAGGATCCAGAAGTCTCTAATATATATTGTCACTATTCTTAGTTTCCAATACATTCCCTGGTACAAATAATTTGCCACCAGGCATTAATTTTTCAGAAGGTCAAGAATGTTTTTGGTCTTTCAGAATAAAGAAACCCTCACTAAAATGATAATAACTCTGGAAGGGGAAACACTTTAAGTTTGAGCTTCTCAACCTTAATTACATGCAGAGTTACGACTACCCCAGGGGCTTTAAACAACAGCAAAGTGCCAGGACTTCACTTCCAGAAGGTATTGATTTAATTGGATAGGCGTGGAATTTGAGCACTGGCGTTTATTTTCTTGGCTTAAAACAGAAATTTATTGTCTCACAGCTCGGGATGCCAGAAGTCCAAAATCAAAGTGACAGCAGGGCTGTGCTGCCTCTGATGGCACTAAAGGGAGAACCAGTTCCTGCCTCTTCCAGCTCTGTGGCTACAGGTGTTCCTTGGCTTGAGACTCTATAATTCCACTCTCTGCCTTGGTGTTTGCTTGCCTTTTCCTCCATGTGCTTAATCTCCCTCTGCCTTTCTCTTCTAAAGACACCTGTCATTGGATTTACAGCCCACCTGGGTAATCCTAGAAGATCTCTCCTCAAGATCCTTAATATCTACAAAGACCTTTTTTTCCATATAAGGTTACATTCACAGGTACTGTGAACCGAATTGCATCCCCCATAAAATTCATATGTTGAAGGCTTAACCTCTAACGTGATGGTGTTTGGAGACCGGGCCTTTGGGAGGTGATTAAGCTTAGATGAGGTACTGAGAGTCGGGTCCTCCTGATGCATTTAGTGCTCTTATAAGCCGAGACCCGCCCCCCCAGAGAGCTCGCTCCCTCTTTCTTTCTTTGCCATGAGAAGACAACGATCAACAGCAAGAAGGCAACGATCTTCAAACCAGAAGGAGGGTTCTCCTCAGGAACTGAATCTGCTGGCACCTTCTTTAAAGACTTCTAGCCCCCAGGACTGTGAGAAAATAAATGTCTGTTGTTTAAGCCACCCAGTTGATGTTATGTTATGGCAGCCCGAGCTGACAAAGACAACAGGTTTCAAGAGCCAGGATGTAGACATATCTTTGGGGGCCACCCTTCAATCCACTGCAACTGGTATCACCCGACGCTCTTTGGTTACATTTTTACTTCCCCGGGCCAGGATTAAATCATAGAAAAAGAACTTCGACAGACTCTTTTCCTTTCTCCCTCACCATTGAATTTTTGGATACTAGTATTTTTAAACTCCCCATGGAATTCTAATTCACAGCTAAGCTAACACACACGATAGGATAGTCAAATCAGATTCTCATAAATCAGAGATCCTACTCAGCTCGGATGGAGCAAAGAGAGGTATGGGGACTTCAGAATGAATCCGCAGGTCCTGTCTTCCATTGATAGACATGCACTTTTTACCCAGAATAATAGATTGAGACTTGTGTGTAAGATTTGTAGGAATCACCTCCCGTGGTGAAGCATTCGAATTATTAAGCAGATCTATTTCATATGTGATAAAGCACGTGTAGCATTATTCATGGCTTATAGATGCTACTTTCCTTTTACTATAAGTAATTGTCAACCAGGGATGGCTACTAAGGGCATTTCAGAGAAAAAGTCTGTTCTTCCTATTAACTACTATTGGTCCATTTATCTGGCGGTCCAGTTGACATAAGGATTAAACAAAGTCATCTGCTTTCTTTTCATTCCCCCAGGCTGCCCCTTGCCTCCGTCATCCCTCCCCCTTCCCCCATGGATCAGAGGTTGGCTGCTTTCATTCTTTGCTCCCAGCAGCCAAGGTCGAGATTTAGAGGGAATTAATAGCTTGCTGGAGAGCTGCTAGCTACTAGCAGAAATGGAGCCAGACAAAATGATACCAGGAGAAACACTGCCTGTATCAGTCTTATTTAGTGCTGTCATGCATGTAACAAACATTCATTGATCACCCATTATGTGCTAGACGCTGGGGATGTTAAGGGTTAAAAAAAACATAGGCACAGTCTCTAATGGGTAGACAGACAACAACTAAGTGAGCAAACACATAAGAATATTAACTCTAGAACTATGGAGAGATTAAGAGGGCAACGAAGGGAACTAACTGGGGGAATTCGCATATGGTGCAGTCTCGGGAGGCTTCTCTGGGGGAGGCATCGCATGAGCTGAGAACTGGAGCGTGAGAACGAGCCTGTTACCTGAAGGGCTGATAGAAGTGCGTTCTGGGCAGAGAGGGGAAAGGGATTGGTGTGCTCTTTCAACCAAAGAAAGGAGGGCAGTGTGGCTGGAACATGGCGGCCAACGCAGGAGAGAGTGGCTGAGATGGGGCTCGGTGGGGAGAGGGGCAGCCAGACCATGCGCTGACTTGGCCAGAGTTCTAGGTTTGTTCTCAGTGCAATGGGAAGCTGCTGAGGGTTTTGAGGGGTATTTAAGTGGGGAAGTAAAGCAGTTCCTGATCCATTTCTCTTTATTTATGTTTTAATTTTTATTTTATATTGGAGCATAGCTGATTAACAATGTTGTGTTAGTTTCAGGTGTGTAACAAAGTGATTCAGTTACACATATACATGCATCTATTCTTTTTCAATTTCTTTTCCCAATTAGGTTGTTACAGAATATTGAGCAGAGTTCCCTGTGCTATACAGTAAATCCTTGTTGCTTATCCATTTCTCTTTAGTAGGCACAAATTAAGGATGCTTATCCTTTGACAGAGGGTACTTATCAGGGAGAATACCAAGAGTTCCTTAACCAACGACTATGTCTGCTGACAAAGGTTGTGCTGACCAGAAAAACACTAATTCCTTCAAGGGAAAGGTCAAAAGCTGCTCCTGCTGTGGTAGGGCAGAACCTTGCGTGGCAATTTGTAAAAGTGGGATAGATAACAGAGATAGAAATGCTTGGTGTTAGTGTTGGGTTAGGATTATCTACAAGAACTCTGAAAATGGGAAAATATTTTGAGCTGTCTTTTATAACTTTGAAAAGAATTTTAAAACTGAATACTCAAAGAAATAAACTGCATACAGGGGTTGGAAAGTATCTATTCTTTCATACTTAATGCAATACATGGGTTAAGTTCTTTATTGTAATAGAGGCAAAAAAAAAATGGGATACAGTAGACAAGCCAAAATAATTTACATAAAACACAATGGAAAGTGGCTGAGAAGAGGACAATTTTGGAAAATGATCTCTCCAGGAATGCTGCCAAGGTAAGTGGCAGTAGATATTGATTACGTAGACGTGTCATGGATTGGTTAACCAGTCATTCTGAAAACTGAATTGGATTTTTCTTCCTGAAATGATGTTCTTGAAGCTATGCCAAACGCAGTCTCTCTTCCCACCCATTCTGGTTTGTGTCTGCTTTTCAGACTTAATAGTCCTCAGACGTTTATAATGTTGGTCACAGGAAAGTCTTCCATATACCCGGAGCAAACTGATCATGTTACATCATTTTACATGACAATTTCCCTCACTTTAAAAATACTGTATATTCTGCAACAGTGGACGTATAACGTGCAATGCAGTGTGGGAATAGGTGAAGCACAGAAAAGAAGGAAAAGCAACAAAGCACAAAAGCTGCATAAAATAAGGTGACTATATAATTTATCCTCCAAAACCTGGAAACGTTTGGGAGTAAAAAGGGATGCTACAATTACACTTGTATGACAGGCTTAAACTGGAGATGTTCTAGGCAAACCGGTTTGTATGTTTACCCTGTGAGTTAGAGGAGATAAGAGAATCCGAGTGAAAGCAAAATGTTGTGACAGGTAGGTATTTATTTAAGGAACAAGGGTCAGAATGAGGCTTCAGAATAGGACGTGTGAAATGGTGGACTATGGAATGGGACACATGGAAATTTGGAAGCCAATAAGAAAGGCTGGTAGCAACATCCTCTGTAGTAAAAACTTACCCAGCATATTAATGAAGACGAAGAAGCTGATCAAATCTAAACTGCAGCTCTATGCAGGGATCCCATATATGTAAGTAAAAGGTGAATGGAACTTAAATGTTGTCCTGTGAGAATGGGAGAAAGCAAAAAATATAAATACCAAGAGGCAGGTGACTACCATGAAACACAGTCATACATTCTGGTATGGTTTGGGAAGTTTTTATGGATGACATACTATTTCAGGCAGGCCTGGAAAGATGGCTAGGTTTAGGGGGAAAAAAAGCAGATGATAATAAAGAATATTCCAAGTATAGGGAATGTCAAGATGTAAGGTGTACATAGGTAATAATTTGGCTCAAATATTATACATGAATGGGAGTTTCAGGAAATAATAAGTTTTGAAAGATAGATTGTCCCCAACTCATAGAATGGCCCTGAGATTCAAAATGTGCCACCTGCTAATTGAGGAATATCTCACTAAAAGTTAGACCTGATAACAGATCAGCAGAATCTGAAACTGAAGATCTTGACAGCAATAAACTGGTTCAGAATGCAAAATTCTTACCATCAGCTTTATTAAATTCATTTTCTTCTACTTATCATGAGCCTACTCTGTAACTAGAAGTTAGTTAAGGTTGCCCTGTCATTTGAGATATAAATAAGATCAACTCAATCCTCTTGTCACCCTTCCCACAGAAATGTCAGGGCCCCTCAAGACCCCTGCTTAGAATCCTTGTTACTCCCTGGTCTTCTCTCTCCCCCAGCCTGCTGGCCCTCTCAGCTCTGCACTGGCTCAGGTAGGGAACTCAGCCTCTTTCCCTCTGTTTGTCCACTAAAACAGTTTCCACAAAGCATCTAGGTCTGGAGTCTATTGAAAGTAGAGTCATGGATGGGTAAAGCCTTGGGAGTCTATTGGGAAGATGTTCCCGGGCAGCCAGAGCGAGGGAAGCCGGGGGAGGTGTAAGGCAGGGATGGAGGAAAAGCTGCGTGAGGTGTGCCACTGGTGTTGCTGTTGTGAGGGCTCCATCCCACAGGAGCCCCCCGAGAACCATGCGGGATGCCTCCCTCCATGGGCAGGGGCTGAGCAGTTATTTGCCATCTCCTGCCCCCTGTGGCTGAAGGTTGACATGGTCATGCATACTTACCTACCTCCTGGGCTGGGCTGTATTTGGATGAATAGCTCCTGTGGCATGTGAGAAGGCTCTGGGGCAGGATGCCCCAAGAAGGGGGCACAAGCATGCAGGCGGCAGCGATCTGTGTATGTCTAGGCTCGCTCAGAAATGTTCTCCACAGACGTGCTTGAAATCGGAAGTGGGCGGATGGAGCATGAGAAGATCAGCCAGCAGGTATCCACAGGGTACTTTTACAGAATGGATCTATCTCCATTTTGGAGGTTTATATTGCAGAAAACTTAGGACATCAACTTAAAATTGAATATTAGACAGCACTATTTCTAAATGGCTTTTCACTATCCCAAATTTCTTACAGGACATCTTAATTTGTAGGCTCCAAACTCTTCAAAAAACTGCTGCCTCATCCCTTAACTCACTTCACACCTCATGCTTCTCTCTCTTTTGGGTACCCACCATTGGGGCTTTCTTATGAAATTAAATATCCTGATATTATCAGCCAGAACAATCTAACTTACTTCCTCTAACTAGACTCTGGACTAACACCTGCATATCCCCAAATGTATTTATGTTCTTGTCAAAGACACAGTCATCTACACTTGGAGTCACCCAGGCACATTAGAAAACTGGCCAAGATTTTGAGAAGGTTAGTCTTTTCTTATCCCGTTCCCTCTTAGCCACAGGTAGGTTGAATGGAGCCGTTTAAAATTTTATTTTCCCTTTAATATGAATGTTGCCTCCTACTCTTAGCCTGACAACTTCCTAATGACAGAAGGGCCAAGAGGCAGTTTTGATTCTAAATAGTTTCCTTTTTCCCCCGAAACTCAGAGAAATTAAGTAACTTCCAGCTCACATAGATAATAAGTGCCAAAGCTCAGATTCACTTCTGTTTTTTTTGACATCAAAGCCTCATACCAAATTGTAACTTTTCCACCATATCGCCTTCTTAAAAATAACGTCGTGCTTATATTTAATGTATATGTTAGCTCCTTCTCTCCTAGCTAGGACTGATTGGAAAGCTCTTAGTTGAAGACAGAAAATTCTAATTCTTGAATAATTCTTGTAGCTAATTATCAAACTTATTACTTTGAGACTGAGGAAAACTTTGCTTTTCCTAGTTGGTTTGTCAGTTGCTTTCACATCAGCTCTGTATTGAATTCAGCTGCATTTTGTTTACAAATAAATTTGAGCAAATGGGATAAAGAAAAAATGCAGTAAGATTCCTAAACTACAAAGGAATCAGATCAAGGGCCTGTGCATTTAGGTCACGAATGCTCAGTGTCAAAAATAACATGGAAAGGAAAGGATTAACATTAAGTGCGGGTCTTTAACATAATTTGTCTTGAACTTCTTGTGATAAAACTCAGGGTAATATTTTTCTAAGTCTCCCTTCCCCAAATGATTTTATATATTAAACCTCACAATTATGTATATGCGTACACACATATTTATATATTTACACATAAAAGGAGTGATGTATTGACTAATTTTAAATTTCTTTGGATATGTTTTCTGTTACCAGAAAAGTTTCCAGTACAAAACAACATACAAAATTTTAAACTACTATGATTAAGAATTTCAGATTTGTCTTTACTCTTTTGTTTCATCCTATAGCACCTATGTGTTTATTAAAAAGCTTAAAAAAGGTATTGGTTACACATATAGTTGTTAATATGAAGCTTAATGCCTTTCAGCTGTGTTTGTCCATATCATTTATGTCTTTGATTATTAGTATGTTTAACTAGTAAATCTGTATCTATAAATGAGATCCTTTCTGTGTGTGTGTGTGTGTGTGTGTGTGTGTGTGTGTGTGTGTGTGTGTGTGTGTGTGTGTAATGCGTTAGAGGATTCTTTAAAATGCTCCAAACTAGTTTTGAAATTAAGTCTTGAAGGAAAGAGCCCTTGCCTTTAGAGATTAATTATTTCCAGGCTTTGACATTGCGAAGTCAACTTTTATTTTCTCCAAAGCAAAGTAATTGTGTTGATATTGAGCTGTCAGTAGAAAAAAATAGATTTGGTCTCTCAGAAATACAGTTTAATGATTGCCATTCCTGTCATTATGGGGACAATAATGTACTTAGTTTTTCCTCCAAAAAGGTTAAGGACAATGTTACATTATTGCAAGTAGCAAAATTGCACAAAATGATACATGTTCTTTTGAAGGCATTTTATCAGTGACTATTGATTTAACCCAGAAACCGGATTTAATAATGACTGCTTTACTAAGTACGTGTCACAGTAAAGTCCCTGAACCAGCAGTCTTCAAATGAGTAGCCTGTACCTGCATTGACTCCTTTTCGTAAGACTTACCCCTAAAGACTTTTAGCTTATCAAAATATTTATTTAAATTGGCAAAAGATAAATTGTGGTAATTTTGTTACATTATTTCGAACATTCCTTGTTGGCATATCTTTAAATTTGTACCATTATGACGAATATTAGTTTAATGAACATTAGCTTTTTTCTTAGATTTTAGGCTGGAGTGTGTATTCTGAAGTTTTAGAAAAATGTATGCATTTGATTTTCAAATTATGCAATTAAGAAATTGATCTAGTAGTGTAAAAAGATTGAAAAATTTGGAGTAAATACACAATCTCACTGATTTTTTCGTCTATTTTTATCTTTAATGTTTTATATTAATTGTCTAGTTTTTTTTTAATTCACTGATATTTTCCATGCCGAACTTTTATTTTAGGAAATAATACCAAAATAGTAAAGCAAGTAAAAGTTATTGAGTACAAATTTACTAGGTCCTGTTTTTTTCAAATGGTTGAATTATATAGTATTGTACAGTTTTAACTATCTACAAAATAAGTTTAGCCTTTTCTGCTCTGGAATAGGGTTGACAAACAAAAAAGGAAGGTTTAAAGTGGACTTTGTTAAGAACTCTGAGGAGTCCTGAGACTGTACCTTACTTGCAAGCTAATAAGCTGACCCACTACAGTTTCATGGATGCTGGCAGAAGCCACAAGACTCCTGTGACAGAGACAAAGGAGTAGACATAGTATCAGCATTTACTCCAGTTCTCCAAGTCCCTGATCCCACCTGGTGACACAAAGAGGCACAGATATTATCTGCACACCTAGCAGGTTGTGTTACAAGAGAGAGCCCTGAGCCTGGATCTTTAATCTTTCTTATGGGCAGTAAACAAACCCAGCTTTTGCTCCAAAAAGACACTATCTTCATCTTCTAAGGCTATTCACGATCCAAACGTACTTGAGAAGATAATCTGTAACCAAAGGACAGCAGTGCCTTCCTGCAAGAAAAACCTGAGAGACCTCTGGAGAACTGTCTCCCAGCAAAGTGGTTTACACGTTCCTGGATTCCTATAAGTGGTGTAGATAGTTTTGTGAAGTAGTAGAATCCTGTGAGAGTGTAGATCAGTTTGAGAAATGGATATATCAATTCCCAATTAGTTCAAATTCTCACTGCTAGATAATATGTATTGGGAGGTGGCAATGTACTTTCCTGTCTAAATCATTTTACTATGAATTATCATGACTTATCATGGCAGATGTCAGCCCCTTTGGGTTAAATTGGACTCTGATTTATATATTTTAAGCTGTGATTGACACCATGGTTAGAAACATGATTCAGAGCTGTAACAGGTGATTCTTAACATATATTTCCTTTAGGTGACTGTTGCTGTTAAATCTTTGCCATATCATCTAAAAGTTCCTTCCAGGTATCACCAGAATTTATTTAACTTCCTTGTTTTAAATTTAGGATTAATTAATTTTTTAGCATACATTATCTCAACTAATTCAGTGGTGTCTCATGGTTTAATTTATAGCTTCCGAGTTCCCCCATTTTAAATGTACATTTTGATGAGTTTTACTGAATTTTTACAGTCGTGCAACCATCACTAGAATCTAATTTTAGAACATTTTCATCATCCCTAAAAAGCTTCTTCCTGCCAATTTGCCCATCCTCACTTCCATCCCTCGTCCCTAATAACTTCTGATTTGCTCTATGTTTCCGTTTTTACATTTTCTAGAAATTTCTTATAAGTCAAATCAGTTTTTGTGTGTGTGTCTAATGTTTTTAATTTAGCATATAATACCTTTGTGATTCATTTATACTGTTGCATACATCAGGAGTATTTTCCTTTATATCTCTGAGTACTATTCCAATATATGGATGACTATTATATATTTTTCTATTGAGTAGTTGCTTATCTACTTTTGTTGCTTCTAGTTTTTGGCTATGAATAAAGATGCTGTAAACCTTCATGTATGTCTTTGTGCAAACACTTATTTTCATTTCTTGTAGGCCATATGGTAAGTGTATGTTTAATATTTAAGAGGCTGCTAGACTGTTTATCAAAGAGGTTTTACTATTTCACGTTCTCCTCAGCAATACATGAGGGTTACACTTTTTCCACATCTTTGCCCACAATGTGTATTGTCAGTCTTTTTGATTTTATCCATTCTAGTGGGTATGTAGTGGTATCTCTTTGTATTTTTATTTTGCATTTTCCTAATTTCTAACGATGTTAAACTTCTTTTCATGTGCATATTTTCATTTATATATCTTCTTTGGTGAAATGTCTATTTGACCTTTTCTAAATTGGATTATCTTATTATTGAGCTATAGGTATTCTTCATATATTCTTGATGACAACCTTTGTTACATATATATTTTGCACGTATTTCCTCCCAGTCTATGACTTGTCTTCTCATTTTTTTAAACATTAACTTTTGAAGAGCAAAAGTTATCAATTTTTATTATATTTTTTATTTTGGGGATCAGAATATTTAAAATCCATTGGCCATAACCACCTACATTTATCTCTATTTGTGGTTCTAGGCCACTTCAAGCTTCCTTCTCCTATACAGTGGTGACATGGGCATTCACCACATTTGCCTTGTTGACTATTTCCTTCTGGTCCTATGGTTAACAAGTACTCCTAATTGACACAATGTTTATATAGTTAAATATGTAGGATTCTAGTCCTGCACACTTGATCCATCTTCCTCTTTTCATTGACTCCTAGAGAGTAATCTATTTCTTTGATTTCTACATTCTTGGTGGAGCCACCTCGTATCTCCTAAGAAACTATAATAAAATTATTACTTTATTATTATGGTCACATTATAGCTATGTAAGGACACATTTTCTTGATCTTAACCACCTGTTTTTTTTTAACATCTTTATTAGAGTATAATTGCTTTACAATGGTGTGTCAGTTTCTGCTTTATAACAAAGTGAATCAGTTATACATATTCATATGTCCCCATATCTCTTCCTTCTTGCATCTCCCTCCCACCCTCCCTATCCCACCCCTCTAGGTGGTCACAAAGCACTGACCTGATCTCCCTGTGCTATGCGGCTGCTTCCCACTAGCTATCTATTTTACGTTTGGTAGTGTATATATGTCCATGCCACTCTCTCACTTTGTCCCAGCTTACCCTTCCCCCTCCTCGTATCCTCAAGTCCATTCTCTAGTAGGTCTGCATCTTTATTCCCATCTTGCCCCTAGGTTCTTCTGACCATTTTCTTTCTTTTTTGTTTTTTTTTTTCAGATTCCACATATATGTGTTAGCATACGGTATTTGTTTTTCTTTTTCTGACTTACTTACTTCACTCTGTATGACAGTCTCTAGGTCCATCCACCTCACTACAAATAACTCAGGTTCATTCCTTTTTATGGCTGAGTAATATTCCATTGTATATATGTGGCACATCTTCTTTATCCATTCATCTGTGGATGGACACTTAGGTTGCTTCCTTGTCCTGGCTATTGAAAATAGAGCTGCAATGAACATTTTGGTACATGACTCTTTTTGAATTATTGTTTTCTCAGGGTATATACCCAGTAGTGGGATTGCTGGGTCGTATGGTAGTTCTATTTTTAGTTTTTTAAGGAACCTCCATACTGTTCTCCATAGTGGCTGTATCAATTTACATTCCCACCAACAGTGCAAGAGGGTTCCCTTTTCTCCACACCCTCTCCAGCATTTATTGTTTGTAGATTTTTTGATGATGGCCACTCTGACTGGTGTGAGATGATATCTCATTGTAGTTCTGATTTGCATTTCTCTAATGATGAATGATGTTGAGCATTCTTAATCTGTATGTCTTCTTTGGAGAAATGTCTATGTAGGTTTTCTGCCCATTTTTGGATTGGGTTGTTTGTTTTCTAGGTATTGAGCTGCATGAGTTGCTTGTATGTTTTGGAGATTAATCCTTTGTCAGTTGCTTCATTTGCAAATACTTTCTCCCATTCTGAGGGTTGTCTTTTCGTCTTGTTTATGGGTTCCTTTGCTGTGCAAAAGCTTTTAAGTTTCATCAGGTCCCATTTGTTTATTTTTGTTTTTACTTCCATTTCTCTAGGAGGTGGGTCAAAAAGGATCTTGCTGTGCTTTATGTCATAGAGTGTTCTGCCTATGTTTTCCTGTAAGAGTTTGATGGCGTCTGGCCTTACATTTAGGTCTTTAATCCATTTTGAGTTTATTTTTGTGTGTGGTGTTAGGGAGTGTTCTAATTTCATTCTTTTACATGTAGCTGTCCAGTTTTCCCAGTACCACTTATTGAAGAGGCTGTCTTTTCTCCACTGTATATTCTTGCCTCCTTCATCAAAGATAAGGTGACCATATGTGCATGGGTTTATCTCTGGGCTTTCTATCCTGTTCCATTGATCTATATTTCTGTTTTTGTGCCAGCACCATACTGTCTTGATTACTGTAGCTTTGTAGTATAGTCTAAAGTCAGGAGCCTGATACCTCCAGCTCCGTTTTTCTTTCTCAAGATTGCTTTTTAACCACTTATTTTTCAAAGAAAGCTATATAATTGAGAATCATTAAAATGTACATCAACAAAAGACTTGCTTATAAGATAAATTTTATTTGATTTCATGTTTAATTGAAATATTGTTAGATAAAGTGATATCATTCAACCTCAGTGGATTGCAATCAAACATTTCATGCTTAATATTTTAATAAAAATGGTATTTTTCTATAAGAATGACTAGCTTTTCTATTTTTAAAGATTACTTAAAGCCCAACTCACAGTTGACATTTTGCTTTTATTGCAGAAATAATGGTAATAAGAAAGATTAAATACATGTTAGCAAACTGATACACTTAATACTATGTCGTTTGCTTTAGAGGATTTGTTGTTCAGATTTTCTGAGTCTTTAAAGATTGACACATGTGTACATTGTGAAAAAAGGTAAATAGCCTCTGAGGCTCAAGGATAGTTCTACAGAGTATTAAAAGCATCAAAAAGCATGAAAGTTAATAACTCTTATCTTCTAATGCAGAAAAGTGAATGAATTGTTTAATGCCCTACTAATCTACCAAGGGACCTTTCTAGTCTTGTCACGTTTTCTTCCCCTGTGAAGAGCAACTAAAAAATTATTATAATTCTATATTATTTTTCTATAATTACTCAGCTTTTTAAAAAAAAATTACTTAGCTTTTAACATTTGGTTACAAGCATTTTAGTGGACTTTCAACCTCACATACATTTCCCTCATCTTTTACCTTCACAAAAATATACATATGGCAGAGATTTAAAATATAAAAGGTAAAAAGATGCAAATCCTAGATATAACAGTAGTTAAGAAATAGAAGAATACAAACAAAATGTCCTTTAAAATAATAATTAAAATTTCATAATTTTTCTATAGTCTACAGTAACAGACATGAGAACTCATGGCTGAAACTAATATATATTTCCATTTATATACATAGAATAAAAATATGTTCAATCTGTTTTTCAGCCTGCTGCCTATATTTCTAAAATGGTAATACTTATCATGTCATTTCCATGTTTGAAATATGTCAGTGGTTACCTATCGACCACTAGGTCAAATCAAGTTTACTTTCCATATGTAGTATTTAATTATTTGTCCTCTTATACTTTTTTTCATATTTGCTACACATCATATCCTGCGCAGCTACTTATAGTTTTAAAATTTAACAAAGATTTGTTGATAATCCGTAGTGTAGTAGTTCCTAGGCTCTGGAGATAGTAAGATCCCTATGTTTACCTCAAATCGTCAAAGATTCAGAGACCCCACAGTCTAGTGAGGGTATGTCAGCATCCTCATCTTCATCCTCATCATTGTCATGATAACTGTTCTTCCTTGTTTACTCAGGACAGATGCTGTGTGATGGGTTTTATATGTATGAACTCACTTAACCATTAGTGTAACCTGTAAGGTAGGCTCCACTTTAAGAGGAAGAAACTGAAGCTCTGAAGATTAAATATTTTGATTAAAGTTACACTGCTAATAATTCATAAGCCATACATCTGGAATTCTAACTGATAACCATCTTTGCCCTTTTCTCTACATGCCTTCTCCAATGACACATTTCAGTACCCTACAGGAAACGTCACAGGAGTACTGGAAACCAAGGAAGGGGGATTGGGGTGTCCACGATCCTGCCTGTTGTTGTAAAATGTTTAGGTTTTGCTTCATAGACAAAGAATCACTTCAGCTGAATTTTGAAGGATGCCTGTGACTTTACCAAGTGGACAAGGAGTGGGGAAAAGGGTATTTCAGTTATTTGCACAGTTAACAAATAAGAGCATGGCATTGGAGGAACAGGGAAGGGACATTGTAAAGCACAAATAACGTGGTAGAAGCCCTGTTTTCTGTGATGTGTGTGTGTGTGTGTGTGTGTGTGTGTGTGTGTAGTAGAATGCCTTAATATGGAACACAGTATGTGATTTATCAATATAAAAATTTTCTGAGGTTTCAGAAAGCAGTTTCCTAGAAAGACATTTAATTAGATAATCTTTTGTTTTCAAAAGAAATATTGTTAGCACCATAATAAGATCTCATAATAATAACACTATGTTATTAAAAATCTTCCGATACAACACAGAAATTGTTTAAATTATTAGAACAGTTTTTAAAATTGGTATCTTGAACCCAAAAGACAAAACTAATCATGGGATTTTTTTTTAGGGTTCTGCTTTGGATTTTTGTTAATAATCTATTTCCTAACCTAAGGGAATGTTGTTGCCCAGCTAACAGAAGTTGCAGTTTTCAAATGAGTTTCCATGCACTCCTTCCATTTTCTGTGCTGTTGATTGCTATAGGTTTATTTCCTAATGATTTCAATTTTTCCTAAATAGTACCTCTTTCATTTTCATACACATTTTCAGTCTCTTCTGAATAATGTTTGGATACTGAATCTCCAGGTGCTTAAATCTTTTGACATAAGCATTGTTGCTACTGCTCTGTTAGATGTTCCGTATATGTACTTCTTTCTTATACCTGAAGTAGAGACCATTACCTGTTTTGTACAGTCAGTGTCAATGTGGAGGAAACAGTTTCTTCCACAGTCCATATTGGCATGCCAAAAAGGGAATAACTGACATAATCTAGATGTTGAATTTCATAGGAAGAGAAAAACTCTATTAGTCTAAAAATGTATCATCATCTAGAACATCAGAGATCATCAAGGATACCATTTAATTTAGAAATCACTGTGAAGTAGAAGAGAAACTAAAAGATTTTACTGTTGATCAGTAGGCATTTAATATTTATTTCCTTTTCTCCTCTTATGTAATACTAGGCTGGTTATTTTCTAATGCAATCATTGTGATAATCGTAGAAGTGAGTTGTGGAATAGACACATAACACATCTAATCATTTATTAACATTCTCAGCGATTTCAGGGAAAAATCTATTTCTAAATCTTATTTTGATGTTAAAAATATATACTAATTTGCTAGTAGAATAAAGAAATGGAGGCCTTACTTGATTTTAAAGAAGGCCAGCTGACAAGCAGTTCCAGAGCAGGAGAAGGTCTAGAAATTCAGATTTTGAAGTCGGAGGCTCTGCTTATATTTATAGCAAACTGGCTGAACTATTGTAATCATTCTTAAATGTATCCTTAAGGTATTTTTAATAAGAAGATTTCATAACTTAATTTTATAATTAAAAAATAAAATTGTTTTATTAAGGCTAAAATTAGGTAATTTTTCCTGTACTGTAACCCAAACTTCCTTTTCCGATTAATATTTATGAGTTGCAGTCCTTAATTCAGATACCAGTGTGAATATGCTATGACTTTCCACTCCTTTGTTGCCACTCTCACAAAGCATTTTCCATTTGTCTATGTCTGTAATATCAGTATTTCTAACTTTATTCCTTTACTTAAATTATTTCGCCAGCTCACGTTTCTTGATTTATTTTCTTTTAGTCTTTTCCAATATAGGTGTAATTATTTTTATTATTTAAATTTTAACTCAATCTTCTGATTGACAGTAGTAATGCATATATAAGGCATTTTCTTATTCTTATATTGGACTTTGAAAATGAAAACCCAGATACAGAGACCCACAGTTGTCTGCTGGAACTAAATCACTTGTTTGGAAGGGATGAAAAGACCCGTCACTCATAAATATTCTTTATGCTCATGACATTTTTAAGGTGCAGTTTTGAAAGTGATTATTTAAAGCTAGAGAGTCAACTTAGAGCAACACATTTTCGACTTCATCAATTGTTATTTATCGAATGTCCACTGAGCCAGTGGCCTGTGATTAGTATATGTCACAGGCTATCATGGGAAGATTTACCAGTCAACTCTAGATTCCTCGGTTAAGATGATTAAAACTTCCAATGTGGCTTTTGAATTTCTAACTCCAGTTTTACATCTGGGAGGAATTTGTTTGAGATGACATCAAAATAGGCAATTTTTTTTTTGAGGGAATAATGATAGCAAATTATTTCAAATAAATAAGAGTCTTAGTGTTTGGGGAATTTTGTTACTATAAAAAGAGTGCAATAAAATGGCAAGAAACGCAGAAATAATTAATCTAATTTTAAATTTTTGAATCTGTACAACACAAAAACATTTGTATTAGTAATTTTCAACAGAAGATATAAATGACTGTCAACATCTCCAGGGAGCTTTTAGAAAGGAGGCGCTACCTCAACCTTCAGTCTTTAGAGTGTCTCTTGCTCAGGAGTGCACAGTGGCTCAGACCCATTGCTCAGCATCATATAATATTTCTGTGGGACAGTCAGGCATTTGCAGAAATGGGAAGAGTAAGCAAAATATGTTATCTTTAATCAGTGCAAAACTCTAGGTGAGAATGTGAATGACAGGTGGAATAAAGCAGATATTTTTTCCTCTAGGGAAATTGAAAGTAGGAGTTATTATAGTTATCTGGTAACTTTAAGGTTTAACTTTGCCAAAAAGAGAGAGCATACCTCTGATCCTTCTAAATCCAGGTGGAATTAGGCGATTCATGAGGAGTTTCTCACTCATTACACATTTTCAATATCCTTAATTCCAGAATTCCCTTCCTGCTCCTCTCCTTTCCTATCTATGCAAAATGAATATGGTTTTAAACAAGGACGTCAGGTAACCTCTTTTCTCTGAAAAAATTTCTGGAATTCTCTACTTGTTCTCTGTTCTTCCTCTTTGCTTAAGTCTGAGTTAGAACTGAGCCTCAGACTTTGAGATTACTTCTAAAATAGAAGTGAAGATCAAAAAAGGCTACATTTGGCCAGGGCAGATATATGGGAGAAGGTGGAGAAATAGGACAGCACACGATGTCCTGTCAACTTTGTAACCATCTCCTTCTGGGTGACATTTTCTTTCTATTCTTCAGTTGAAGGTCTACAGATGAGCTTTCACGGAAGCGTGCCTGAGGCAAGTCTCTGGAGAGGGTGTGTAGTGAGAGGTATCTGTATGGATGTGCATATATATTGAGCGCCAAGAAAAAAGGAGACAGGAGTGGAACAAAACAAAAAAGGAGGAAAGAAATTGCCTTTAAATAATATGTTTGCAATGGCTGTAGTTTTTATAGAACGATGTTGTGGGTGTTCTGGAAAAATGGAATCAAACTAATAGTTTCACGACTTATGACAAGAACAAGAAGATTAAAGAGTAAACCGGGAATGACTCAGGGAAAGGGTGAATGGGCCTCGTTGGCAAATACCCTTCTTTAGTGAGACTTAGGAGAGAGCTGACACATTCATTGGTACAGACTGCACATGTGAAAACAAAGGAAAATAACATTTGAAGTTAAGTTATCCCAGGACCTACATCATAAAATGAGTTATAGATCAAGACCAAAGCTGTGCTGAGGTTTAACATAAACCGTTTGCCAGAAACAGGCGTTCACATGTCATTTCTGAATTTTGATTAAATTCATGTCAGGAGATTACGAGTATCTCTTGAATCTAAAGACCCTTTCTTGGTTGGCAAGATTTACTACTTCTGAGGGCAACATAACAGGAGACAAGTTAGTAATGCTATTGATGACAGTCAATGTGTGCTGGGAAAATAAACATCAATCTGCTAAGTAGGATGACAGCGTGAGGTAACAGAAGACTGTTAACAACAGTCTTAACGGTAAGAAATTGCAATTTCCCCTGCTGTGTTTTAAGCCGAGTTTATATGACTACTGCATTATACAAATTAATATTTAATGCAGTTCAACATCAAGCTTGTCAAACGGTAGTGCAGGATGTAGACCCTTGCAAAATCACACAGTTTCCGTGTGTGATAGAGGGTAACATCATACATTTTTTTCTGTTTTTCATTTTAGCTGATTCAAGCCCAGGGTTGTCTCACCAACCATTCCCCTTTTTGCAACCAATATTGTTGTGTAAATCACACTGACCCAGTGAAAATGAAAGGAAAGCAGATTTTGTTTTCAAGTGTTCTGAGAAATAATACCATGGATTATTGGAGAGTACTCTGTATGTGGAAGGACTGAGATAACATATTGAAATTAAAACACTGACTTCTGTTCTTCTCTCTTATTCAAACTTACATTGAGAGATATGACTTTGGGGGATGGGGTATGATAATGACCCAGAAAGACTTTCCTGGGCTTATCTTCTTTCCTTTGGTATGTTAGTAGTTTGGTCAGGGAAGGTGGGCAGGTCAAGGAAATAATTTAGTAAACTCCTTTGATCTAAAGGGGAAAGATACCTAACTGTGGATTCATGGGCAAATATGTCATGATTTTCAGCAGCCTGTGACTATATCCTGCTGCCCTTATGAGGTGGATGGTAGTCCTGTCTGTTCTCAGGCTCATGGGGGAAACTGAGAGATGTTTCCTTGTTTTTCTTGATTTGAAGTCAACCTAGTTATTTTTCTTGCATTGGAGATGGGTTGGTGCTCAGTGAAACTTGGCTGTCATATGGCAGATGGCCATGACTATGGCCATTATTGACTATGGTCAGTCTTAGGCAAAACAATGAAGCCAACAAAATTTGTCATCACCCTCCAGCCACGTCTCCTTTCTACATTCCTTTGCACAATTTCAGCCCCACTTTCAGTTTCTATTCGTAGTCCTCATGCACACCTTAACCAGACTGGTTGGTTTTCCTTTGGAAGTACACATCCAGCCCTTTAAACTCTTTCCCATTAAAATATGCATTCCCATTAAAATATGCATATTACAGGAATGTTATTGTGGAAATTTTTAATCTAATTTACTCTAGTTTTAGAAGCCGTTTGTCATAATTAACAAGGCCCCTATATTTCCAGTCACTAAGTATTGGTGAAGAAGTATTTTGGTCACAAGAGGCCTTCCCAGTAGTCTCATAGTGATCACACGTGAAAAGATGATGTAATCATAGCGATTGACAGCTTTTGTCTCTGGATGTGGCAACTGCATTCTCCAAGTTTCTCAAGCTGGGATACCTGGAATCATCCTCGACTCCTCTGTTTCCCTCACACCCCACATCCAAATCATTGGAAAATCCTGTAATGTCTAACTTCACATCCTGAATCTGCTACTTTTAACCACTTGCACTGTCTTTTTTCACCTGCCTTTTGCTTTAGTCTCCAGAGTCAGTGATTCCCAATGTGAGTACTATCAAAATATTTTGAAGCATTTTCAAAACATGTAGAGCCATGTTCCTTAGTCAGAGGGGTTGAAGAAGACATTAGGCCTTTAATGGGCAGGGGCCAGTGATGCTAGATGCCCTTCAACACACAGAACAGTCCTCCAGAAAAAATGAATTATCCTCCATCCCGCTTTCCTTTTAAATGTCTCGCATTCATGGTCATTCCTGAGCCTAGAATCTAATTCCATTTTATTTATAAATACAAAGTGGGTTTTTGTTTTTGTTTTAATGTATAGGAATTTTCCAGGAATGTGCCTGTTATGTAAATTGAAGGAATGTTATATTTAGTGTTGTTTAAAACTATTAGGATTTTTTCATCATCTCAGAAAATGACATCGTCATTGGCTGTGCTGTTCTTGGTCTTTGAGTTGCCCGTATAAAACACTGGTCAGCTCTTTTAGCTTTCACATTTACAGCAGGCATACAAATGGGTGTCAAAATCTGATCCTTAGTCGCTGTTTTCTAGTGTCTTCTTGCAGGAAAAGACACATTGAAATACATAATTTTTAAAATAAATTATTTTTCATTTATTGATGTTTGGTATTAAAAATAGGGCTTTTGAAATTCTGTATTATTCTAAGTGTTGATTTCTTTTGGTAATCTGTTGTATTGGTAGGTTAGATTTATTTAGAATTGTAAAGAGGGCACTATTAATATTTTTTATGTTAAAAAATGCACTGGGCTTGATAGGGTTGAGAATCACCCTCCTACTGGTTTCTTCTTCTTTGCCTCCCTATGGTCAGTTCTTCCCACGGCTGTCAGTTACCCTACAACCCTGGAGAAGACCCTGCCACCTCTTTTGGAAGAGTTCTCCAATGGCTTCCGTGTCACGTAGAATAAAACGCCAGATGAAGGGCTGTGTGCTCTTTCCCTGATAACTTCTCTGCTTCCCCTCCTAACACCCCTGCTCCAGTAACACCCCAGCTCCCTCCTCTTTAGTCAGAACTGATCTCCTTGCAGTTTTCTTCACACATCCAGCAAACACCCACCTGCCTGATGGATGGCAGTGCTGCACTTCATTCCAGCCTCTGCTCAAATGTTTCCCATTCCTATCAAAAATTATCTTAGACTCCCTGCCTTCATGATCTCTTCCCTCACCTTGGTTTTACTTTTTTCATCCTGTTTATTAGCTCCTGATACATTACACACATACACTTCTGTCTCTTCTCCTGAGTAGAATATGAATGGTATGAGAGCAGAGAATCGGTCTGTTTTGTTCCCTGCTTGATCTGTGATGCCTAGAATGGAGCTGGCATGCCATAGTCACCCAACTATATTGAATGAATGAGTGAGTGTCTGTGTTTTCACATTTCAAGGTTGAATACTGGGAGTGACTTTTCTTAAGAGCAAGATCATGGGCAATTCAGCTTTAAGCCTCAACTTCCACATCTCAATCAAGATGCCTAATTCTTAGGATTCTTATAAAGGTTAAGAAGGATAATTTATGTAAAGCCCTTATTATATTGCACAGAATATATAAACATTCAATGTAAAATATCTATCTAGCTATCCATTTATCTCATTTATTCATCCAACTATGCATTTACTTGTCCTTGTATTCTCTCTTTCATATCTGATCCTCTTACTTTGACAATTCACAGAGTAGTTAGATTAGCTCCAGTGTGCCTTTGGTCATATGGTTTTTGAGACTTGTATATCTTGTAGGTATACATAGACCCTGAAAGTGATTCTCCCAAAGAAGACAGAAACTTTTATAATCTGTTAGGTGTGATAGAAAAATTGATATAGAAAAACTCTTTGGGAATATATAATATTATTTTATTATTATTAGTCTATTCTAGAAAATGCTTTCACCTAGTAGATCTGTTTTACTGGATCTCATCTTTTCTTCTACCTCTGCAATTGTTATAAGAATTTAATTCTAGGAAACTGTTAAACTTAATTGCCAGATAGGGGGGAACTGACCATGATGTTTCTGCATCATTGGAACCTTTATAAAATTATTCATATAACTAGAGAAGTTGAATTTCAGTAGAAACAATAATTTAAATCCATTTATAACAAATTTAATTAAAGGATTTTGATCCATTAGAGACACAGAAATCAATCACACAAGTGCTTTTTTCAGTACTTTCACTCTCCAATTTTTCCTTTTTCTGTAGGTCATCCAGGGATTTTTGCCTTATTTCAGTCATTAAGGTAAGTAGTAATTTGTGGGTCTACCTATTGGTTATTTGCAGGAAAACTCCTGGTTACTAAATAACCAATATTTTACTCTTATTCCTGGAGTTTAGGGAAGAGATATGCCCTTTTATGAATACACAGTAATTGAAGATGCAGTAAGTACTTCATAGATAAATTGATTCCTTAGAGGAAATTTCAAAATCAATTGCAGCATCATTTGAAAGAGCAAAAAACTAGAAACAATTCAACTCATAAGGAGGTTGGTTAAGGGGGGAAATGGCAGAGCTATATAGACGTAGTATTTGTAAATTAAAACATGTACATTTACCCAGAAGGATATATATCAATTTGTTGAATGGTTTTTGCTTCAGGATTAGAGTTATGAAGTAATTTCACCTTCTACATATATCAACTTGATAGATTACGATTATTATCTAATAATAATTATAATGGTAATAATAAAGCAATGCAGATTAAAATCCTCTGCATTTAATACCTAGATAAATTTTCTAGAAAAGAATCATATCTGATATTAAGTACATTTTCCTATAATTTAGGAGTCAGAAGAGCTTATATATTCAGTTCAGTGCTCTTGGGAAGAATGTAATTTGTAACATGCATAGAGTACTTGGACAAGCTACTTAACCTTTCTGAGACCATTTCCTCACTTGTAAAATGCGGATTATAAGAGTAACTACCTCAAAGACAGTAAAACTGAATCGGAGAATTACTACTCACACTAAATGCCATGGCAAAGGAAACTATTGGCTTGACTTTAAATCAGAACAACAAAGCCCTTCCAGAAGAATAGGGGACACAGAGGAAATACTGCTTATTAGTGGTCGTAACCTTTGCCTCCCCTCCAGAACGTTATGTCTATTTCTTCTTTCTCATATTTAAATAGAAATTATTATTTTACTGCACCTTCTTTTGGGCTTTCTTCCTAAGCTCACTGGGAAAGGGTGTTTTCTCCTCAGAAGCTAAAGAAATTTGTCTAATTCTCCAGCAAGAGTTTAAGAAAGGTTTAATGCTGTAACTCTAGGTCATACCACAAGAACTTGGTCCCAAATGTGTACAGAAGGATATGTGCTCAATATCAGGTAAGAGCAAAGACAGAAATTGAGGTGTAGTCCAGATCTCCAAAGATCTTGAGTTTATATGACTCATGGAGAATAATCATGTTACAACGAATGTCTTTATATTGCTGTCTCATTACCTGCCATCTGAACAAAAGTAGGGTCTTGGCTGCTCTCCTCCCCTAAAATTTCCTTATGAATGTCTCTGGGGGTTTTCATGTACCCATGACCAGCACCTTATGTTCCTCTATCATGTCAAATAACTTGTTGATATTTCCTGCCTCATCTTGCAGTGCTTTTGCTACAAAGCATCTTGCAGTGGCTCTGCTTTTTACAAGGATGTTCCATGAGGCTCCAGGTTCCCTGCCTCCTGATAGTACCCAAGATGTAGAACCTTTGAGTGGCCAAATGCTGTACATTCCTTTATTTTTATTGTGTTAGGGTCAATCTCAGTAGCAATACAGAAAATAACTCTTTCCCCAAACAATGAGAATAAAGTTGTCCAAAGATCCCAAAGCTTTGCCAAGTACTTGCTCCTTGAATGTTGCCCATTTCCCAAAACTGTCCTTTTCATTTCAGTTCTTAGCCCAGTGAATCAAATCTACTACCTGTCTGGGGGATAAAGTTCATATAGTCTTATTCCTTCCTCACCTTCCAGGTTTTTCAGAAGAACTTGGTCCTCCTTCCAGGTTCCTCACAAGAACTTTTTCTCCTATTAGATAGGAACATCGTCCCATGAATTCTGTAGATAAAACCAGACTTTAAGGCTAGACTGTAAGATTCATCTGGGAACCCAGATATTTGTAGTTATGAGAAGGGAAAGAGAGCTAGTATTTTTGACGGCCTTGTCATATGTTCCATCCCATTTTGTGTTTACAGTAGTCCTGTGAATTAGTTTTAGTGCTAGGTTTTGTCTGTGGACTGAATTCTCAATCCTTTCTCAATCACTCTGCATTTTCATCTTTTTTACGGGGGCTAGAAGTCTTGAAACTATATTCCCCAGACTCTTGACTCTCTTGCTGCCAGGTCTTGGGTATGGTTTAGGTTTGGCCGTTGAGATTTACCTATGCAAGACTGGAAAGGTGAAGGGAGGCAGGAGTGGTTTTTCTTCCTTCAGTGGTGATAGCTGATATGTAGACTTCCACAGAAAAATTTGACAGTAGCTGAACTCAGTGTTGCACTACCTGGTTCCAAGATTTAGGGCTGTGGGCAGTTGGGAAGTTGGCAGTTATGTCAGGAGGCTTTCTCACCTCTGGGTAACAGCAGCAGTTTTATAATCTTTCACAACTGCAGTGGCATGAGTTGAAATCTAACAGCAACCCTATGAATTTTGTTCATCTAACACTTCTAATAAGTTTGTAAGCATCAAATTCCTCATAATCAATCTCTTTCAGTATGTAAATACTTAGAGGAATTTCTATTTTCCTCCATTGAACCCTAAAAGACATTGTGTTTTTTTCATGCTATTATACATATGAGATAGTGATAAAATTAGTAAATCTTATAGACACATTCACGGACTGAATTTTTTTAAGTTATAATATTCTATTGCCTGCCCAAACCACTTAACAGTGATTGGAATATATTAGACCTTCAACAAATGATAGTTTTAATATGATATAATCCATTTCTTCTTGCATAAAAAATTATATTGTCAGTCTCATTTTTGGTCTTCTTTATTTATTTGTTTCAGGCATGTTAGAAGTGAGCTTTTGTCATTTTTTGAGCTTAGTACAAGAGTTTTCTAAGACAATTCGCTATTTCCCTCACCCTCTACCTCCTGGCAACCACCATTATATTCTCGGTTTCTACGAATTGGACTATTTATATACCTCATATAAGTAGAATCATGTAGTTTTTATCCTTCTGTGATAGATTTATTTTACTTAGCGTAATGTCTTCCAGGTCCATTCATGTTGTCACAGATGGTAGGATTTTCTTTTTTTAAGGCTGAATAATATTCCATTATATGTATATACCACATTTCCTTTATCCATTCATGTGTCAATGGACATTTGGGTTGTTCCCATATCTTTGCTATTGTGAATAATGCTGCAATGAACAAGGGATTGTAGATATCTCTATGAGATCCTAATTTCAATTCTTTTGGATGTATACCCAGGAATGAGATTGCTGTATCATATGGTAGTTCTCTTTTTAGCCTTTTGAGGGCACTTCATACTGTTTTCCATGATGGCTGCACTAACATTCCCATCAATAGTGCACAAAAGTTCCTTTTTCTGCACATTTAGCCAACACTTGTTAGCTCTTGTATTATTGACGATAGCCATTCTAATAGGAGTGAGGTGATCTCACTGATTTGCATTTTCCTGCTGATTAGTGATGTTGAGCATCTTTTCATTTACCTGTTAGTCATTTGTATGTCTTCTTTTAAGAGACTGTATTCAAGTCCTTTGCCCATTTTGTGATATGATTAATTAATTTTTTAACTATTGAATTGTAGGAGTTCCTTATATATTTTGGAAATGAATCCCTTATCAGATATATGGTTTGCAAATATTTTCTCCTAATCCAAAGGTTGCCTTTTCATTTTGTTGATTGCTTTCTTTGTTTCTAATTTTTGAGCTTAGTTTATAAGAAATCTTTTTGATGAATCCATCTCATTTGTCTGTCTACAAAGAAATTTTTAGTCTCTATGAATAGGTATAATGGGTATTCATTAAGCTAATATTAATTACTGAGGTTAGTAGATGGCATTAACCTAACTGTTTTACATTCATTATTATTTTTAACATAATCTTGCTGTTCTTCCATTGATCTTTCCTCTCTAGGTGGGTCACATTTTCTTCTCTCTTTTCTATGCTGAAGAAGTTTAGATTGTACCCTGAACATCATGAATGTTATGTTTTGGAGGCTCTGGATTCTGTTAGTCTTCCAAAGAGTGTTAATTTCTTGTTTAGCAGACAATTAACTTCATAGACAAAAGCAATCTCTTGGGTTGTAGTTCAGTTCTCAGCTCAGTTAGTTATTTTATTCTTACCTGGACTGTTTTGAATCTGCCGTGTGCGTGCATAATTCAAGGGTCAGCCACAGACATTTACACAGAATTTGTAGCTCCCCATCTCAGTCTCCCTTTCTTCCAAGACTCCCCTCTCACTTTCCAGAATTCTGTAATCTGTTATTTTCAGGCTAGAAAGATGGAGATTTTCTATGAGAATTTTAGCTACCATGAACAGCATCAGCTATAATACAGTGTCAAGTTAGAGCATGTTGTCTCATGTTGTTTGCTAATTCAGTTTTTGACTCCCTTCCAGAATTTGCCTGTTTTGTTCACTCTCCAGGGTCTTTAGACAGCGGTTTGTTGCATTTTGTCAGAAGTTTATAGTTTTTTATCTATGGGAAGGATGTTCTGGTAGAAGCTTAGTCCATCATATCAGATCTGAAGCTTCTTTTTAAATTTAATTATTTATTTATTTTTAATTGAAGTATAGTTGATTTACAATATTATATTAGTTTCAGGTATACGGCATAGTGATCTAGTATTTTTACAGATTATACTCTATTAAATGTAATATACGTAATTCCCTGCGCTGTACAATATATCCTTGTTGCTTACCTATTTTATATATAGTGGTTTGTATCTCGTAATCCCGTACCCCTAACTTGCCCCCCATTCCCTCTCCCCTCTTCCAAACACCAGTCTGTTTTCTATATCTGTGAATCTGTTTCCGTTTTGCTATATACGTTTGTTTGTGTTATTTTTCAGATTCCACATGTAAGTGATATCATACAGTATTTGTCTTTCCCCATCTGACTTATTTCACTAAACATAATATTCTATAGGTCTTTTTTATTATTCCCAAACAAGAGAAGTTTACTTATTGCTCACATGAAATCTTAAATTGTGATTCCATCCATGTCGTTCCTCCATGTCTCAGTTCCTTCTGTCTTGAGAGTCTGCTCTTCTCAGGAGCAATAAATGGAGAGACAGTATGGAGCGCTGCACACATGCTGCTTCGATGCGCAGTTTGGGAGGTGGCACACTCCACTTCCGCTCACATCCTACTGAATAGAGGTCAGTCACAAGGCCATATCTAATTTCAATGAGTGCCTAAAGAATGTAGGCTCAGGAAGAAGAGGAAACCATTTTCTAATCAGCAGCCTCTGACACATAGCGTTTTAATCATTAAAGCTTTTCAAAGAATTACTACAAATTGCATCTTCTGAGGAAAATTCAATATGTTCACGACATCTTTCCTCAATATCCATTAAGGGTTCCCTGAACTGTGACTAATATCGTCTTATTGTCTTCAAATCATAACATTGTCTGAAATATACTTCTGTGGAAATATCATGTTGGGATATGACTGTCATACACATCTATGAGTTCATTTAAAAACATTGTAGAACACCTCCCAGATCTAAGATTTATGAGAAAGAGTCACTATTGCAGAAAAGCTCTTTATGGTCACTTATGCAGGAAAAGAAGAATAACAAAGTCAATTCTGCCAAATCACTACCATAGTGCAATCTACTTTGTATATTTCATACTTCAGTGTATAAGGTCATGACTCATTTCTAACAGACAAGAAAGTTACTTTTACTCATTTCCTTTTATGAATATGAAGAACATTAATGTGGCAATGAGATGGACTAACAAGAAAAGAGGTCCCTAACTTGCTATGGGTCAAAAATCAAGTCCCAGTTTGGACTATGATGCTAAAGATAAAAGGATAAGAGTGAAAAAAAACTCCTTTATATCTATCTTTTAAAAATGAAGGGACAGAACTCTCAACCTCAGCAGCTTTATTTCTGAGACAGATTCAGGCCTTTGGGGAGTAATAGACATAGCACATTGTTTCCTGCTCTCCTGCTTGCATCTTCTAAAACCTGTGTGGTTTTTTTTTTTTTTTCCTATTCAGAGAAACAGAGAACTAGTGTAACTTCTGGATCTTTGCACATTTGGTACGCTGATGTAAGTCTGAGATGTGCTAACAGGTGAGCCAAGGTCAACGAGACTGTCATTTTTCTCTTTAGAGAAAGGAAGGGACTATACTTGCCTATGTCACAGTTTTCCTTTCTTTGTAGTAGCTTGCTAACCTCTGTGAGCATAGCAGTTGGGTACTAGGAAGGGAGTGGCAATTTGTTGTACATCTTCCCCTGTTATCATTTCCTCTTTGTTCCTAGACTATCATTTCACAAGTTATTTCAAGGAAAATTGGCTCTCACTAAGCTGAGGAAAAAAACACATACAGGTCTGTGGATTTTATTTGGTATTTTAGGCACAAAAAGTGGGGCTGCTGGAAATTTCCAGGTCACATGGAGCCAATCCCTACGTAATATCCATAATTATGCAAGAAAGTGATCATATTTTCAATCAATTTAGTATGTAGGATAAATATCTAGTTGTAAGACATCAAGTAGAGAAATGATGACAGCAAGCTTTTCTTAACAACCTTTCTCACAACCCAGAACAATTGTGACTTGAGATATGGACCTACCCATTCCCTTAGCCTTGTGGGCTTCCGTGTTTGCTGGGCAGTGGTTACCTTTCCCCTGGCTTTCAGAGATATAAACTCTAAACACATTGTTACAGTGTAATTTGCTTTATCATGCAATAACTCATAGCAAGCCCATTTCAGGTGGGCTTTTACATCAGGTGGACTCTTGAATCACAAAACAAAAAACTACTGTTTTCTACGCCTCCATACAAGAGCACTGCCTCCTTGAAGCAAAGTATAGAACCGAATTTTCCTGGGGTATCAGTTGATTGCTCAGAATTGTGGAGATCAGGCATGAGACCTACAAAGCACAATGCTTATCTCTATAGGAGGTGGGGAAATGCCAGCGTAAAACTAATCAAGTAGGCCTTTACTTACAGAACTAAGGTACTTTCTGAGTAGCCATGTGTCTCATGGTAGTTAAGAAATATATTACAATTCATGGAGAAGACTACAGGTAGGATTTGGGGATGTTTCTATTTCCTCAAATGCAATAGGATCAAATATTTGCCAGATAGAAGAAACTACTATTCATTGTTTCCCACCAAATTATCCACTGTACTTGAAATTATTTATTGTGCCTTTTTATATTTGTTGGCTATGTGTTAAGTATATGTATTATTTTAGAAAAGTACACATTTTAACTATCTTAATCATATATATTCTTGTAACGTTTATTGAGGTCAGACTCTGAAGTAGTGCCTACAGTCTTGTACATAATACATATTTCTAAGTTCTTTCATTTTCATCCTATGACACAAGGCAAGGATGATTGCAGACTCCTGGCAATTGTGATGACTCTGATATACTCACATTATTTAGTGAATGACACTGAATCAACCAGAGAAGACATTTATTGGAATTTAGGTTAGAATCTTCATTTTCTTTTCTTATGACATTTTCATTTCTTAAGTGATTATCTTTTCAAGATGAAAGACTTTCTTTTTCATTAGTTTACTGTGTATTGTGTTAAAAGAGAAAGAGAGTAGGACTCATTTTCAAGTTTTATATTTGAAATTGTAAGATCCTTTGTTCGTGGGAAGAAATTAAATAATAGTTCTATCCCCAATTTATGGCTGGCCAATTACTTCACTCTCACCATGCTTACAGGCTGCCAAGATAATAATACATTGATACTACTATGTCTTAAACCTTTAGCTGACCTAGTAAAGAAAACAAATTTTACTTAGGAACTAGCTTTTTCAAGACAGTGAATAAAACTTTCTTGCTTATAGGTAGAGTTTTGCATGCAAGGATTTTTTTCTCCTCAGAAACTGAAAGGAAGAAAAACTGTGGGTCTAACAAGCTTAACAAAAACAAACAAACAAAACCTAACAAATTAGTACACATAAGTCCTGAGAGCGTTTCTAGAAATCACTCATGGGAATTGTGGTTAAGCTAGAGGTGAGGTGCTGGCACAGAGGACTAAGTGGTTACAGGTTCCTAAGAATCTTTCTTCCCTTTTCTCTCACGCATTTTATTACTCTTTCTATACCAGGATCCCTGCATTCTCCATCTAGCCCCTGACTAGGAAGTCTAATATTCAGGTGATGTCACAAGTGGTGCTCATTAGAATTGTTCCACAAATATTTAAGATATTTCTTCCAGTCCCTTACAGGATTGTACTTCATTTCCCCTTAGGGTTAGTTGTGGTCACATGCATTGTTTTTGGTCCATGAAATGCTAGTGGAGATAATGTGCTTTTTCTGGGTGAAATATGTAAGAGCCACTGTGTGATTTATCCTTTATCTCTTTCCTTCTCCTTTTTCTCAGACAATGGTTACTCCATCAGCCTGGATTCCAGAGAGAGAAGACATGGAGCAAAACCTCTGGACAACATGTACAGGACATGCAGTGTGAGATTAAATACATACATACATACTTATTATGAGGTGCCCAGATTTTGGAATCATTAGCATGCCCTAACATATCCTGCCTGATATACACCAATGTAGAGAGGGCGGTATTTCAGAATAAATTTTCCCAGAGCAATGTTTATTGTTTAAGCCTCCCCCACCTCCAAAAAAAAATTAGCTAGCCCCAGGAGGGGCAGTCTTTTCCCAGCCAGAAAGGTTTTTTAAGATGTCAAAACATCATAATATATAGAAAATTAAACATATATACAATGCACAGTGGATAAACCAATCTCAATGCCAAGGAGGCAGGGATGCATATACATTCTGCAGGAGGCCCTGAAAATTATACAGCATTAGGTGTGAGAGGGTATAACCCACATGCTGAGAACGGGAGCAAATATGTGGGAACAAGACATAATCTATCTCCAGAGATACAGACAAACTTCTCTGATGATAATTTGACCTTAGATATCAGGACTTTCACTCCCAGCATTTCATCTTGATTAGAACTTAAGAATATAATACAATAAACTTTAAAAAGTTACCACAAGGACATTCATCACAGCGTGGCTTATAAAAGCACCACACTGGATATCTTCTCAATATCCCACGGAATTGTTGGGAATTATTGAAATAAGTTACAGCACCCCCATGTATTAAAATATTATAATGCCATTAAAATCACAGTGTGAAATTCCGTTTATGAAATAAGTAAAGTGAGTTGAGACTCTTAGTATGTTTTGTGAAGTGACACACTTGAATGAATCAATGTACCCATTATACTACCTGTGATTATTTCTGGTTATTTGAATAATGGACAACTTTTTCTTTGAACCAGTTTGCATTTTTCTAATTAGTTTACAGGTAACAGACATTACAGGTAATTAAAAATTATTTTTAAAAAAATGGAGCCAGGCAAGCCCATAATTTTCAGTAGCTAGTGTCCACACAGGACATAACATTTTGTCTCTGTGTTCAAATCTGAGGAAAGACAAGTTAAAAACAGTTATCAAAGCTGGGTACTCTGAATAACCTCTTCTACTGCTTTGTCAAGTGGAGTATTTTTAGACATTTCAGACACACACACTGTGCACCATTCACTTGCTCTCTGTCAGAGCCTTCTGTGTCCTATAATTTTACACTCTAAAAATAGTGGTGAAATATTGATTTCCTCTCTAACTTCTGTCCAGACTTTAGTTGGATGCCTGGTAAGGATTCCATTCTGAGAAGATCAGTACTTACTTGACCCTGCACTTTGTTCTTTAGTGAAGAAGCACATTGCATCTTCATACTCTCACCTCCGGCTGTCTATGTCTTTTTCTTGGCATTTGTGTTGTTATAGTACATTCAAAGGAGGATCATTATTTTACTTTAAACCCAGCCAATGATAAAGTATCCAAAGTGTGTACAGGTTTTCCAAGAAGGCAAACACCTATTCCCAACAAGGCAGTAGCTATATTGGTTATTTGTTTATTTATTCATCAATAAATTGCCATGGATTAAACTCAGCAATATATATAAATTTGTAACGTTTCCTTGGAGTATTAATTGTAATGAGCAACTAAATTATAACCTCTCTGAAAACAGAAAGATTTATTTATCTTTTTTTTGGATTTATGTCAAAATAAGTATTTAGTACATAGCTAGTGAATCATAGACGAGACTAAAAAGATCAGTTGCAAACATAAGCGTACGTCAGAATTTTGTATATGATTCATTCATTCACTTATTTTCCCAACAAATATTAAATTATTAATTATTTAGTAATTATTAATTTATTAAATAGTTTAGTGGAAGACTATAATATAAAGTCAATACTTTCAATTAATGAAAAAATGATCAATGAATAAATGATGGGACACTTTGAATAAATCAAACCCAATACCACTGTGGCAAGGAGGCATATACTTTCTGTAGGAGGCTCTGAAAAGTCATTTGGGTTTGGGTAACACAATTGAGGGTAAAATTGGTTCCTAATGGAATATGTTTTCAATTTCTTTATTTTAGTGAGTCTGTAGCCTTATTTAAGCAAAACTTGAATCTGTAATGGATGGGAAATTTAAGTTTCTAAGGACTTTGTAATATAATATCACACAATATTATAGTGATGAATAAGTTTTTAAAGTGGTATAAATGTTAGTTTAACTTAGCTAGTCTTTCAAAGAACTAGAAGTATTTATATGAAAGTAATTGAAATTAAATACAAGTTGCAGAAAAGAGGAAATATACCAAACAGTGTAATGTTTACTTTTAAACCATTAAAATAATAGGAAATGTGGAAAAATAAGCACATTATTTGTAGAGTAAAATCAAGGAGTGTTAATAACTCGTTCTTTTTTAAAGTAAATACCTTAAAGCTTTTTAGACTTTTATATAACTTTTTCAGAAATCAGACTATTATGAAAATATCTTTAAAAATGCAGTGATACAGAATGTTATAAATTGTATATAACTTGTTTTCATGGAAAAAGAATATCACTCCTTGCTCTATTTGTAGATACTTTATACATTTTTATATAAATTATTTAGCAAAATATCTAAGCCTAAATATGTCTTCTACTGAACATCTTCTTAATAATAACAATCCAGATGGCAAAAGTGGGGTTTGTCTAGAGTATTTGCTGCTGTGATTAGAGGCCTGGGGTGTAGAAAACACAGGGTGAAGGGAGAGACAGCGGACAAGTTTGAGAGCCCTGGCCTGGCTGCCCTGAGGCTAGTATCCCAGTAAATTAGCTCTTCAAAGGATTATTCCTAAAACATTAGGACCTGCTCGGAAGGGGAGAGGCAGCAAGTTCAAAGGAGGGCCTCTGGAGTGTGGAGTTCCAGAGTTTGGAGGCAGCAAACTCACCAACATCCGCTGATTTGTTCTGATGTCTCAGAGTAAAGCATTTGCTCTGGTGCACATGAGGAGAGTCTGAAGGGAACTCTGTGGAGTTAGACAGGGAAGACGAATTGTGCCCAAATCAGTGCATACGTATCAGTGCCAATGAATTAAGCCCCTGAACGTCTAGCTCTTCAAAACAGAGCCGTGTGGCTGACAGGGTCTTCGTGCTCTGACCAGGTGTCAGGCCTGAGCCTCTGAAGTGGGAGAGCCGAGTTCAGGACATTGGACCACCAGAGGCCTCCTGGCCTCACATAATATCAATCAGCAAGAGCTCTCCCAGAGATCTCCATCTCAATGCTAAGACCCAGCTCCACTCAATGACCAGCATGCTCCAGTGATAGACACCCCATGCCAAACAACTAGCAAGACAGGAACGCCACCCATTAGCAGAGAGGCTGCCTAAAATCATACTAAGTTCACAGACACACCAAAACACACCACAAGACATGGTCCTGCCCATCAGAAAGACAAGATCCAGCCTCATTCACCAGAACACAGGCACCAGTCCCCCCCACCAGGGAGCCTACAAACCCACTGAACCAACCTTATCCATTGGGGGCAGACACCAAAAACAACAGGAACTACGAACTTGCAGCCAGTGAAAAGCAGACCCCAAACACAGTAAGTTAAGCAAAATGAGAAGACAGAGAAATATGTAGCAGAAAAGGAGCAAGGTAAAAACCCACCAGACCAAACAAATGAAGAGGAAATAGGCAGTCTACCTGAAAAAGAATTCAGAGTAATGATAGTAAAGATGCAAAATCTTGCAAAATCTTGGAAATAGAACGGAGAAAATACAAGAAACGTTTAACAAGGACCTAGAAAAACTAAAGAGCAAACAAACAATGGAGAACAACACAATAAATGAAATTAAAAATTCTCTAGAAGGAATCAACAGCAGAATAACTGACGCAGAAGAACGGATAAGTGACCTGGAAGATAAAACAGTGGAAATAACTACCGCAGAGCCGAATAAAGATAAAAGAATGCAAAGAACTGAGGACAGTCTCAGAGACCTCTGGGACAACATTAAATGCACCAACATTTGAATTATAGGTGTCCCAGAAGAAGAAGAGAAAAAGAAAGGGACTAAGAAAATATTTGAAGAGATTATAGTTGAAAACTTCCCTAATATGGGAAAGGAAATAGTCAATCAAGTCCAGGAAAGGCAGTGAGTCCCATACAGGATAAATCCAAGGAGAAACAGGTCAAGACACATATTAATCAAACTATCAAAAATTAAATATAGAGAAAAATTAGTAAAAGCAGCAAGGGAAAAGCAACAAATAACATACAAGGGACTCCCCATAAGGTTAGCAGCTGATCTTTCAGCAGAAACTCTGCAAGCCAGAAGAGAGTGGCAGGACATATTTCAAGTGATGAAAGGGAAAAACCTACAACCAAGATAACTCTACCCAGCAAGGATCTCATTCAGATTCGACAGAAAAATTAAAACCTTTACAGACAAGCAAGAGCTAAGAGAATTCAGCACCACCAAACCAGCTTTACAACAAATGCTAAAGGAACTTCTCTAGGCAGGAAACACAAGAGAAGGAAAAGACCTACAATAACAAACCCAAAACAATTAAGAAAATGGTCACAGAAATATACATATCAATGACTACCTTAAATGTAACTGGATTAAATGCTCCAATCAAAAGACACAGACTGGCTGAATGGATACAAAAACAAGACCATATATATGCTGTCTACAAGAGACCCACTTCAGACGTAGAGACACATACAGACTGAAAGTGAGGGGATGGAAAAAGATATTCCATGCAAATGGAAATCAAAAGAAAGCTGGAGTAGCAATTCTCATATCAGACAAGATAGACTTTAAAATAAAGACTATTACAAGAGACAAAGAAGGACACTACATAATGATCAAGGTATCAGTCCAAGAGGAAGATATAACAATTATAAATATTTATGCACCCAACATAGGAGAACCTCAATACATAAGGCAAATGCTAACAGCCATAAAAGGCGAAATCGACAGTAACACGATAATAGTAGGGGACTTTAACACCCCACTTTCACCAATGGACAGATCGACCAAAATGAAATAAATAAGTAAACACAAGCTTTAAATGACACATTAAACACAATGGACTTAATTGATATTTATAGGACATTCCATCCAAAAACAACAGATACACTTTCTTCTCAAGTGCTCATGGAACATTCTCCAGGATAGATCATATCTTGGGTCACAAATCAAGCTTTGGTAAATTTAAGAAAATTGAAATCGTATCAAGTATCTTTTCCAACCACAACGCTATGAGACTAGATATCAATTACAGGAAAAAAAAAACTGTAAAAAATACAAACACACGGAGGCTAAACAATACGCTACTAAATAACCAAGAGATCAATGAAGAAATCAAAGAGGAAATCAAAAAATACCTAGAAACAAATGACAATGAAAACACGACAACCCAAAACCTATAGGATGCAGCAAAAGCAGTTCTAAGAGGGAAATTTATAGCAATACAATCCTACCTCAAGAAACAAGAAAAATCTCATATCTAATCTTACACCTAAAGCAATTAGAGAAAGAAGAACAAAAAACCCCCAAATTTAGCAGAAGAACTCATAAAGATCAGATCAGAAATAAATGAAAAAAAAATGAAGAAAACAATAGTAAAGATCAATAAAACTAAAAGCTGTTTCTTTGAGAAGATAAACAATATTGATAAACCATTAGCCAGACTCATCAAGAAAAAAAGGAAGACTCAAATCAACAGAATTAGGAATGAAAAAGGAGACGTAACAACTGACACTGCAGAAATACAAAGGATCATGAGAGACTACTACAAGCAACTATAGGCCAATAAAATGGACAAACTGCAAAAATGGACAAATTCTTAGAAAAGCACAACCTTCCAAGACTGAACCAGGAAGAAATAGAAAATATAAACAGACCCACCACAAGCACTGAAATTGAAACTGTGATTTATAATCTTCCAACAAGCAAAAGCCCAGGACAAGATGGCTTCACAGGCAAATTCTATGAAACATTTAGAGAAGAGCTAACACCTATCCTTCCAAAACTCTTCCAAATATAGCAGAGGAGGAACACTCCCAAACTCATTCTACGAGGCCACCATCACCCTGATACCAAAACCAGGCAAAGATGTCACAAAAAAAGAAAACTGCTGGCCAATATCACTGATGAACATAGATGTGAAAATCCTCAATAAAATACTAGCAAACAGAATCCAGCAGCACATTAAAAGGATCATACACCATGATCAAGTTGGGTTTATCCCAGAAATGCAAGGATTCTTCAATATATGCAAATCAATCTATGTGATACACCATATTAACAAACTGAAGGATAAAATCCATATGATCATCTCAATAGATGTAGAAAAAGCTTTCAATAAAATTCAACACCCATTTATGATAAAAACCCTCCAGAAAGTAGGCATAGAGGGAACTTACCTCAACATAATAGAGGCCGTATATGACAAACCCAGAGCTAACATCGTTCTCAATTGTGAAAAACTGAAACCATTTCCACTAAGATCAGGAACAAGACAAGGTTGCCCAGTCTCACCACTATTATTCAACATAGTTTTGGATGTTTTAGCCACAGCAGTCAGAGAAGAAAAAGAAATAAAAGGAATACAAATCAGAAAAGAAGAAGTAAAACTGTCACTGTTTGCAGATGACATGATATGATACATAGAGAATCCTAAAGATGCTACCAGAAAACTACTAGAGCTAATCAATGAATTTGGTAAAGTAGCAGGCTACAAAATTAATGCACAGAAATCTCTTGTATTTCTATACACTAATGATGAAAAATCTGAAGGAGAAATTAAGGAAACACTCCCATTTACCACTGCAACAAAAAGAATAAAATACCTAGGAATAAACCTACCTAAGGAGACAAAAGACCTGTATGCAGAAACTATAAGACACTGATGAAAGAAATTAAAGATGATACAAACAGATGGAGAGATATGCCATGTTCTTGGATTAGAAGAATCAGCATTGTGAAAATGACTCTACTACCCAAAGCAATCTACAGATTCACTGCAATCCCTCTCAAAATACCAGTGGCATTTTTCACACAACTAGAACAAAAAAATTTCACAATTTGCATGGAAACACAAAAGACCCTGGATAAACAAAGCAATCCTGAGAAAAAAAATGGAGCTGGAGGAATCAGGCTCCCTGACTTCAGACTATACTACAAATCTACAGTAATGAAGACAGTATGGTACTGGCACAAAAACAAAAATATAGATCAATGGAACAGGATAGAAAGCTCAGAGATAGACCCATGCACATATGGTCACCTTATAAAGGAGGCAGAAATATACAATGGCGAAAAGACAGCCTCTTCAATAAGTGGTGCTGGGAAAACTGGACAGCTACATGTAAAAGAATGAAATTAGAACACTCCCTAACACCATACACAAAAATAAACTCAAAATGGATTAAAGACCTAAATGTAAGGCCAGACACCATCAAACTCTTAGAGGAAAACATAGGCAGAACACTCTATGACATAAATTACAGCAAGATCTGTTTTGACCCACCTCTTAGAGAAATGGAAATAAAAACAAAAATAAACAAATGGGACCTAATGAAACTTAAAAGCTTTTGCACAACAAAGGAAGCCATAAACAAGATGAAAAGACTACCCTCAGAATGGGAGAAAATATTTGCAAATGAAGCAACTGACAAAGGATTAATCTCCAAAATTTACAAGCAGCTCATGCAGCTCAATATCAAAAAAAAAAAAACCCAATCAAAAAATGGGCAGAAGACCTAAATAGACATTTCTCCAAAGAAGATATACAGATTGCCAACAAACACATGAAAGGATGCTCAACATCACTAATCATTAGAGAAATGCAAAACAAAACTACAATGAGGTATCACCTCACACCAGTCAGAATGGCCATCATCAAAATATCTACAAACAATAAATGCTGGAGAGGGTGTGGAGAAAAGGGAAACCTCTTGCACTGTTGGTGGGAATGTAAATTGATACAGTCACTATGGAGAACAGTATGGAGGTTCCTTAAAAAACTAAAAATAGAACTACCATATGACCCAGCAATCCCACTACTGGGTATATACCCTGAGAAAGCCATAATTCAAAAAGAGTTATGTACCACAACATTCATTGCAGCACTATTTATAATAGCCAAGACATGGAAGCAACCTAAATGTCCATCGACAGATGAATGGATAAAGAAGATGTGGCACATAAATACAGTGGAATATTACTCAGCCATAAAAAGAAACAAAATTGAGTCATTTGTAGTGAGGTGGATGGACCTAGAGTCTGACATACAGAGTGAAGTAAGTCAGAAAGAGAAAAACAAATACTGTATGCTAACACATATATATGGATTCTAAAAAAACAAAATGGTTCTGATGAACCTAGGGACAGAACAGGAATAAAGACGCAGACCTACTAGAGAATGGACCTGAGGCCAGGCCGAGGGGGAAGCGTAAGCTGGTACGAAGTGAGAGAGTGGCATGGACGTATATACATTACCAAATGTAAAATAGGTAGCTAGTGGGAAGCAGCCGCATAGCACAGGGTGATCAGCTCAGTGCTTTGTGACCACCTACAGGGGTGGGATAGGGAGGATGGGAGGGAGATCAAGAGGGAGGAGATATGGGGATATATGTATATGTATAGCTGATTCACTCTGTTATGCAGCAGCAACTAACACAACAATGTAAACAATTATACTCCAATAAAGATGTTAAAAAATAATATTAATAATAATAACAATCCATCCAAGGAATGCAGTGACTGCTATGGCTGTGGCAATTATTTTTGCTTTTTTGAGGGGAAGAGGATACCCATTATCAGAATTAGGAAGTTCTATTATATTACTATACTGTACAACAACAACAACATTTTCATGAATCAATTTTGAATTTTCCAAATACGTTATTTCTTCGTCTGTTGTGATAATATTATTTTTCTTTTTTTTCCTGTTAATATAGTGAATTGACAGCGACTACTCTCTCTTTTTTCATAATTGGTATTAGTAGGAGTTTATCAATTGTATTAGTCGTTTTAAAACACCAACTTTTGGCTTTGCTGAATTTCTCTGTTATATGCTTCTATTATTTTAAATTTTGTTCTAAGCAGTATTTTATCTATATTCCGAATCTTTTAATGTGTTTTATTTTCATTACCATTGAAGTTAAAAATATTTTCGGGGCTTCCCTGGTGGCGCAGTGGTTGAGAATCTGCCTGCCAATGCAGGGGACACGGGTTCGAGCCCTGGTCTGGGAAGATCCCACATGCCGCGGAGCAACTAGGCCCGTGAGCCACAACTGCTGAGCCTGCGCGTCTGGAGCCTGTGCTCCGCAACAAGAGAGGCCGCGATAGTGAGAGGCCCGCGCACCGTGATGAAGAGTGGCCCCCACTTGCCGCAACTAGAGAAAGCCCTCGCACAGAAATGAAGACCCAACACAGCCATAAATAAATAAATAAAATTTTCTAATTTCCATTTTGGGTTATTTAGAAATATGTTACTTAATTACCAAATATTTGAGCTTTTTAAAGTTATTTTATTATTGATTTTACTATTGATTTTTTTTTAACTTGCGCTGTTCAAATCCATATTTTTCTGTTTGTTTTTGTGTGTGTGTGCATGTGGTGTGTTCTATCAGCCTAAGAGACATATGTTAAAATTTCTAAGTACATATGTAGATGTATCTATTAATACAGTCTCTGTCCATCTTTTGCTTCATTTATTTTTAGCCCATGTGATTAAATTTATACAAATTTAGAGTTGTGACATCTGCCTGCTGAATTAACTGTTTTAACATTATGAAATATTCTTTTTAGAGTATAAGTTTTATGTAGAAAGTCTGTTTACATTCTGAAGTTCCATTGCTGAAACATAATTACAGATCCTTACATAATTATAGATTCTTATGTGGTGTATTGGCTCTGGTTTCACCACATTATAGATGCTATGCGTAGCACAGAGCAGAGTACACAATGGATTTTAAATAAAATATCTGTTCTCATTTTTTTCTTCAAGTCATGGGATTTCTTTGTGCCTATATATCATGTTTGGTATGGGCCAATATTTATTGTTGAAAAATCTGGGAAAGACCTTGATACCCTAGGTTTGGTAACAATGGAAGGTTTATTTCTATTCTAAGGTAAAAGTGGATATAGATAATAAGAGCCTTCAAGGGAAGACAGGTGATAAGCTCCAACCTTTCTCTGTGCCATTAACAATGGAATTTGGTTGTGCTGTTAACTTAATGGATAATGGTGGAAGCAGAATAAGGACCTGGAGCTGGCAGAGGAAGTGGAATCGCTGAATCAAGGATTTGCTTAAGTCAGGAGCAAACTGTAGAATGCAGATTCTTGGGAAGTTCTGGGACAGGATTGCTCCCCTTCCCTCTAAAACTTAACTCGGTTCAATTTGGCAATCTTATACTTGACACTAACCATATTCTAATATTTCTAGGTGTTGAAGTTCAAAGACAAATAAGACACAGTTGCAGTTGTTGAGATATTTGTCATCTGATGGATGAAAGAAACACAAACAAATATTTTGAAGTGAAATAAAAGAGAATGTGAAGTCAGACCATTGCCAGACACAAAGGAATACCTGTGACAGTGCCAACTTGTAATGCAGCCACTAACACAAAGGGAGAGGTGGGCATAAGGCAGGGAGTAAATGGAGGGGTGAATAGTAAGAACTAATTAAATGCTTGTTTGCTGGATCTTGAAATTATTGGAGATTTTTGTCAAATGTTTAATTTTCGTATCCAATCTAGACTATTACTACAATTTTGCATATTACATTTAGAGAATAACATGTTTGTATAATAACATTAAAATTTTTTCTAATTTTTCTGCATATTATATGCACTAAAACCTTGTAAAATATATTAACTCCTCTTCCAAAAATCAATAATCTATCATCTTGAAGAAGGCACTTATTTGCTCAAAGTTACATGTAGATAAAATTCTATGACCTTTCTTTCCTTGTAGGTGATATTTTGATGAGAGAAGGTACATAACAAGAGACCTCCTGTTTATATGAAGGAAACTACAGCTTTTAGATTTCTAATGCTAGTGGAGGAGAATTTGACTGAGCCAAACATGTTGAAAATTCAGCCTTGACAGCTGGAAAAGATAAATGAAATCCAGTTTTTCTGCCTGAGTCATTATTTAAGTTCCTGCTTGGGATTAGGATAGGACTTGAAGGCATCACCTTCTATAGATCATCTGCCTTGCTCCTAGATGCTTCCATTTATACTGGGTAAACATTTGCCCCAGCAGAGATGATTTATAGGGGATGATATTCCTTGTATACCGTAAATGTCACTAAATTATACCAGGAAATTAAAAAAGCAATTAATTTAGAAAAAAATTAAGTATATGAATAATTTTAAAAATCCTAGAAGTTAATAATAGTTCAGTTCCATCTGGAATGTTACAAAATCGAAAGCCCTAGGTATAACTTCTTGAGCAACTGCTCAGAAATCTGACTTTTAAAAATTGCCAAAGAGCAAAGAACTGGAATGGGAATCATATGATGATGCATATGACAAAAGAATAAGAAGTTATGTAATTTTATTCCTCTGGATTGATAGACTGTCTTAGAGGTTGGAGTCTTGGTTTCCTATGTAAAGGTATACAACTCATTTTTGACGCCTAAATACTAAGTGAATAACTCAATTATAATCTATCATCGAATTAAACATGAAAATAGACTTTTTATTTCAACTTAATAAAAATATTTTACATTCATTGAACACATACCTACTATGTGCAAGGCACTGAGTGAAATAAACACGTAAGGAATGCACAGGATCTGCTCTCAAGGAATTTTAATCTAGTAGAAGAACGAAAGCAGACACTCAGGAAAGGATGGCGCACATTCCAAATAGTAAATTACAGACTTTCAGTGAGTAATAAGATCATGCTAAGGCACTCAGAAAGCAGAGTATTTCCAGCTTTGTTAGTCAGGAGACTTTTAATGGAGGTGATGAAGGCAATTATATTTGAACTGTCTCTTGAAGAATGAGTAAGATTTGAATAGATGTAAATGAGTGGGAAACTTTTCCATGGAAGAGTATTAGTAAACATGTAACTAGGAAAATACAATTGAGCTGACTTGGTAGGCTACAGATGACAATTCATGAAAGACAGTTATGAGAAAAACTGTTAAGGGAGGTTGGGACCCTGTTTGTAATGGGCATTGAAACCTGTGCCAGGAATGTAGACTCTAATAACCATCGATATCACGAGTCTTTCACAATAAGCGAGGGAGTTGTATGATTGAAGCAGTGCTCTAATAATTCTAGAAAGATTGCAGAGGAGAGCAGTGAAGCAAGAAGGCCATAAAGATGCTGTTAAGTGTCCAGGCACCACATCTCAAGATAAGGGGACTGGGGGCAAGGGATTTTTAATTAGATCTATTTGTATAAAACGAATAAAATTTGAAGAGTGATTAGATATTGTTGGTCTTAGGAACAATACAAAGAAAAGTAATGACTCCATGAATGAAAATACACAGGTCTGGAGAGAGAACTGGAAAGGGCAATACAAAGGGAAATTCCCACCATATTGTTTCTTATAAGGAAAGAAATTTTAGAGCTACATCATTGCCGAAGGAAAATATTTGTAGTCATCAGTACAGCTATGAAAGTTGAAGCCAAGAGGGTGGGCAGGCTTCTCATGGACGCCATACAAGATGAGAAGAGTCATATAGCAAAGGCTATGATTAGGGCATGCCCACAATTAATCCCATAAAGAATCCAGTATAGGACAAGGGAATGAGTTTTCAAAAAAGTATAAGGACTTCAAAGAAGGCATACAGACGGCCACGAAGCACATGAAAAGATGCTCAACGTCACTAATTATTAGAGAAATGCAAATCAAAACTACAATGAGGTATCACCTCACTCCTGTTAGAATGGGCATCATCAGAAAATCTACAAACAACAAATGCTGGAGAGGGTGTGGAGAAAAGGGAACCCTCTTGCACTGTTGGTGGGAATGTAAATTGATACAGCCACTATGGAGAACAATATGGAGGTTCCTTAAAAAACTAAAAATAGAATTACCATATGACCCAGCAATCCCACTACTGGGCATATACCCAGAGAAAACCGTAATTCAAAAAGACACATGCACCCGAATGTTCATTGCAGCACTATTTACAATAGCCAGGTCATGGAAGCAACCTAAATGCCCATCAACAGACGAATGGATAAAGAAGATGTGGTACATATATACAATGGAATATTACTCAGCCATAAAAAGGAACGAAATTGAGTCATTTGTTGAGACGTGGATGGATCCAGAGACTGTCATACAGAGTGAAGTAAGTCAGAAAGAGAAAAACAAATATCGTATATTAATGCATGTATGTGGAACCTAGAAAAATGGTACAGATGAGCCAGTTTGCAGGGCAGAAGTTGAGACACAGATGTAGAGAATGGACATATGGACACCAAGGGGGGAAAACTGCGGTGAGGTGGGGATGGTGGTGTGCTGAATTGGGCGATTGGGATTGACATGTATACACTGATGTGTATAAAATTGATGCCTAATAAGAACCTGCAGTATAAAAAAACAAACAAAACAACTAATACTAAACTTTCATTGGGTTATTTGTATGGAAATATGTTAATATAAATGTTTCAGACATTACATGAAATTTCTAAAAATCTTGTATTTGTATGGAAATATGTATGGAAATATGTTAATATAAATGTTTCAGACATTACATAAAAAAAAAATTATAAGGACTAAAAGAGATAGAGTATTACTGAATCTAAAAAAGTCTTAAAAAGAAAAGTTGGTAGTTATCTAAGGTACAACAGAAAGATGGACAAAGGACTGGCAGCCAGCCATCCTAACGTACGGTTATGAGGTACCTGTAGGATTCTAAAGGTGCAGGTTTCAGAAAGTGAAGAATAAGGAGGAGTACATGCATAATTCAGGCCTGACAGGTTATCAGTTTTGGGTTCTCTCCATTCAATCATTCACAACATATTTGTGGAGCACCTCCAATGAGCTTTAGGGGTTGGGGATAGAGCAGTGGACAAAACAAATTCTTTCTCTCATGCTTCTTATATTCTAACAGGGAAACAAATGTATATCAAGTGGTGATGAGTTAAAGAAGAAAAATAGGAAAGAATGGGGATATCTAAGGGATTCATAGTCCCCAACTTAAAAGGGGATACTTTTTCTTTTTTATATTTATTTTATTTATTATCGTTTATTTTTGGCTGCGTTGGGTCTTCATTGCTGTGCGCGGGCTTTCTCTAGTTGTGGTGAGCGGGGGCTACTCTTCGTTGTGGTGCGCGGGCTTCTCATTGTGGTGGCTTCTCTTGTTGCGGAGCACAGGCTCTAGGCGCGGGCTCAGTAGTTGTACAGCATGGGCTTAGCTGCTCTGCGGCATGCGGGATCTTCCTGGACCAGGGCTCGAACCCGTGTCCCCTGCATTGGCAGGTGGATTCTTAACCACTGTGTCTCCAGGGAAGCCCCAGGGATGCTTTATCTTCTCTTATTTGCCAGTGTTCCATCTTTGCATCAGACTCAAGCATGGCCACAGGCTTATTTCAAGAATTATTGAAAAAGTGCAAAATGCCATTGGAGAATGGAGTCACTTCTTGGCCTCGCCCTTTCTTGTGTTTCTAGAACACACTCCTTAGAACGTATGACTCTATTCACGTAGTTTATACAGGAGAAGAATTAGCCCTTTCTGTAAAATTTTAGAATTTTGTAGAAGCTGTGGGTAGAAAAATAAAACGGAGGAAATACAGTGCCAGTCCCAAGATATCTTTTTCTCTCTGTCTGTCTTAAACAGATCAGAAAGAAGATCAAGTTATTTTATTTTAAGGAATTGGTTTCCTTAAATGTATTAAGGACCATATTAACACAACACACATGTGCCTCCTACTGACATGGCTTGAGCATATTTTCATCTAAACTCAGTGGAATGAACAAATATGAAACCTTCTACAATAATTCATGGTTCCGTGTTGGAAGAGTTATAGCCTTCAGCATGTGCAAATAAATGCATAAGCAAGTTTTGATTTAATTTAACACTTTTTGCAAGGTCAGTTTGCTTAATAAGGAATATGAATGAATAAGGAAACCATGTTTCAAGCAGGACAGAAATCAATGCTGAGTGCTGGAGAGAAGGCCCTTTCACTACCTTGATTAACCTTGCACTTCTTTCTTAAAATGAATATATCTATAAACACAGGAAATTTCACTCTTCCCCAAACAGAAGGTAATTAAAATTGCCTTATGTGTCTGTTTAGTGGAGGATATGTGATGATATTCTGCCTTTATTTTAAACAACCTTTGGTATTAAATGTTGTCTTACCTAAAAAGCAATATGGCAGAATGACTTTTATTACAGATGGTAATTTATGAAAAATGTAGCCAAAGGAATTGATGTCAAACTTTCGTCTGCAAGCTCTATTTACTTTCATATTGCTCACTATTTACCAAGGTTTGCTATAGCACTAGGCACTATCTCAGCTGGCATTCTGCCTGTTTATATTTTTTAAAGTGGTTTTGTTTTTTATTCTCATACAGCGTTGGAGCTAATTACAGCTGCTCACTCTTCTAGTTCAACCCCCAAAGCTCTCCGTTTTCTTTGGGTTTTGCTTTCACTCACAGGCATAATATTTTTTTTTTCCATTTTGTGTCTGATCCTCTTTCATATACAGCCAGGAGAGGAGCATCCTCTGCCACAGAGAATGAAAAGGCTTTTAGAACTAATTTTCATTTGCTGTGCAGTGCCCATGGCATTCTTGGAGTGTGTGATGTGCTATCATCAGGTTTTGATTATGCAATTGAAATGCAAAAAGTTTAAAATCTCAGCTTTATTGGCCTTATCAGCAGTTTGCACTCTTCCAAAAGCTCTGTTAGAGCAAATACATGATCACATTTGGTTTAAAACTACTACATGTTTTAAGAAAAGGGATCTAATAGATGATGCTTACAGAGAAACTGGTGTTTTGAAATTTTATACGGTATTTTTATGCCAATTTTGTTCTGTTTTTTCCTGTTAAATGTTGTCTTATTTGAATATGATTTAAATTTGGAAAAAGTGCGCAAATGTACCTTGTCTCTCAATTTGCTGGCAAAGACCTGGGAGGATAGATCTTTATCAAAATATTCTACATAGAAGTAAATGCGGTAAAAAAACAAAACAAAACTGGCTGTTTGTATTTTTTTTTTCACCTTGCAAGTCTTCCACTTTACATCACTTTGAACTGGAGGGGACCTTGGATTATTGTAAAAAGGAAAACAATCTGTTGTCTTGGGAAGGACCTAAAAATCTGTGTATCTGCATGGACATGTGAGTGTGTGTGCGCCCACACATTATTCTAGGCTAAGCAAGAAAAGACTTCGATAAACATGCAGAATTAGAGAAACTTCAATTAGGTTTTATGGGTCTTCTAGTTGCATCCATGAGACTAGACTAGAAATAAAAAACGAGCTCGACTGTAGGGGATGTGGCTTGCTATATTTTCTCTTCCTCCACTGATTCAGATATTGCTTGGTGTCTTAGAAGCTGATGTAGGGAGAAAAAGACTGGACTATAAGGAAGTAAGAAATAGTTGAATTTCTTTTTTCTTAAATTTTTGAGGCTTTGACAGTCACATTAAAATAATTTTGTGGCCATTTTAGAAATAGGAGAGCAAATGCTGAATTACAGGATTCTTATGTAGTTTATATTCATATAAGACATCGTGCCCAAACTGAGATCTTAAAAGAGCTTATGCCGGGCTTCCCTGGTGGCGCAGTGGTTGAGAGTCCACCTGCCAATGCAGGGGACACGGGTTCGAGCCCTGGTCTGGGAAGATCCCACATGCCGCGCAGCAACGGGGCCCGTGAGCCACAACTGCTGAGCCTGCGCGTCTGGAGCCTGTGCTCTGCAACAAGAGAGGCCGCGATAGTGAGAGGCCCGCGCACCGTGATGAAGAGTGGCCCCCACTTGCCGCAACTAGAGAGAGCCCTCGCACAGAAGCGAAGACCCAACACAGCCATAAAATAAAATAAATAAATAAATTAAAAAAAAAAAAAAAAAAAGAGCTTATGCCACATTTGAATTAGATACACTAAGCACCCTTGGAAATAATAATGATCAAGTTAACCTGCCATGAAGCATGAATATAAATCTCTGTATTAGTTTAGCAATGTTGACCTCACTACATTACACTCTAATCATGAGAATGAGATCTGTATGCGACAATGTACTAACACCAAAGAAACTTGGGCAAGAAAAATGAACTTCAGATTCCTTACAGAATCAGAGATCAAAAGATCTGTTCCATTAAACTTTGAACCCGAGAAATTCATCTGTCTGCCCCAGTGCCTAGTGTCAATCAGTGACTCAGCTTTAGCTGGATTATGGTTAAGCCTGAATGGTCATGCAAGAGAGAATTTCAGACAACCAGTCTCCAAAGAGATTCCTATTCTAAGACTCAACATGAAACAGAAATATGCTTAGGTTTTTGCTGTGTAGCACAGAAATCTTGTTCACCTTTAAAGACATAGTGAAAGAACTGTGTACTGTATTTGTCATACACATATACATACAAAAATAGGATAATCATTAGAAATGTGACACAAATGGACATTTTGTTTCATGTATTTCTTTCTAAGGATTTGGGGCCTTTCTTTGCTCTCTTAATTTGCTTAATATAATTTAAACCAAGATTCCAATAGGCTATGGTGTTAAGAAAACTTCTGAGAATCTAAAGTCTCATTGTATCTTTACAGCTCATATAATTACAGCCAGTTTATTGAGGAATTCCAACTCACTGGAATATCAAGAAGTAACTGTTCCCTACCTGTGTCTCGTTGAAGCCTCCCTTTTCACTGATGAGTCAATTTCTTTGCAACAACTTAGTCAAATTCTGTAACTTTTCAGTTATATCAGTTGTTGGAAAAGTCTCAAATTTGATATTAAAACCTAGTCTTATTCATTATGAAAGTTCAATATCATTATCAGTTTCAGTTCTATGGTTCACTTTTAAATATGCAGAATCAGAACGTCAGATTGAGATTCATACATGTTTAATGGCATCAACTGAGGAGTTGATCATGTGGTACATATTGAAAAGTACAGATAAAATAAGGTCTGAATTTAAAAACATTTTGATTTTAATCTTAACATGAAAGCAATGAAATAGATTAAGTCCACATATATCCTGTTGGTTAATTGCACTATCAGAAGAGAAATTTAATTTAGAGGATACATTGACACTAAATGAAATGAGTCATGAGACAAGAAGTTTCAAGATTTGTGACTCCTGTGGCCATAATTACATATGAAATCTTTGAAACATGAGTAAATTTCTATCTTTAAGCAGAGTGTGGAGAGGGTTTAGACTGGTATCTTTTGAATACATATATATATATATAATTTTATAGTAAATTAATGTAGACTGAAATGTCTGTCTTTTAGGTAGATTCAATTTTATTATAAACATGTGGTACATCAAAATATTAAACTGTATACATACTTAAAAACCTGGATAACTTTTTCACTTATTTGAAAGTAGTTAAAATAATTATTTTCTAACAGAATGCTGATCAGATATTAAAATCTTTATCCTGATTGCAAAAACACCCAGGAGATGGAAAGCATGTTGACCTGAGTTCTGGATCATGGGTTAGAAGAGGAAAATAGATGAAGGATAACTAGAGATCATGGTGAGATTGAAGTGTCATCTGTGTATCTCCACAGTGTCTGTCATCATGGCACCTGGGCATGACAGGGAAATATGCATGTGCACAGTCATAGGACAGCTTTGAGGCTCCGAGTCCTGGTGGCCTCAAAGATCTGAGAACTTGGAGTGGTTTTATGGATTTCCCTTTCCAGTCTTCGGCTTAGCTTCTAATATGACTCATTAACAAATAGTAATCACATAACAGTTTTCACTTGGGTGCTTATAACAAAATGACCCTCTCCACTTTACAGCCTCTACTTAAAGACAAAAAGTGCTTAACGCCTAAGTAGAAATAGCTCCTGTTCATTGCCTTTTTGCATATAAGGAATGAGACTGTGACTGATGTTTATGGCAAAGAGTTTTTATTAAATAAGAGTCTTTCTTTGAGAAGCAGAATAATTTGAAAAGGAATTTGAGTTCATTTAAGAACATTGCCTCACTTTTCTCCAAACACCCTTGTGTTCTCTTCTAAAGATGTTGCTTGGCAGCCCTGTCATCTTCATCTGATTCAGCCTCCTAATTATTTTGCTTTAATGGAAGAAACTCTGATAACATATTCATAAATAAATGCTTATTAAAACAGCCCATTTATCAGTGCCTCTTTGTAATCAGTTCAGTTGGGTCGTGATATTATTGGTTTATGTAATCAGTTCAGTTGGGTTATAATGCCTGCAGTGTGTTAGTTACTCAAGTGCAATAATCAGGGCGGACTTGTGTTTATATTTTGAACTTCCTTCTAAAGATTAATACCACCTTCAAAACAGTACACTAATAAAAGTATATGCGAAGTCCATCTGAGCATTGTATTATAAGATAAGTCTGCAATTTGACCTCGTATTAGGCTAGAATAAAATATTATAAAAATATGATTATCTAATTATATTTTTGTTTTTGTAGAATATCTGTTTTGAAAAAGAGATACAGCAAATGCTACCCCTCTAATATAAAAGAGTTAATAAACTTCCTTCAGAACTTATTCTGCATCTACATAAAGTTTAAAAAATGAAAACAAATTGCCCGTGGGAAGGGAATGCTTTGTCCACTGAGACGCGGAGGGAACAAAGACTTGTTTAGCAGGACGACTTGTCTGGCCTCCTACTCCAAACTTCCAGCTTATTCCGGAGTCCTGTTTTTCTCCTATTATCTGCATCTCTCCACAAATTGCTTTTTTTCAGTTTATTTCTTAATGGCTACTTTTTAAATGCCTACGATTTTCATGGCAGTGGGTTAATTTCACTAAGTTGCTCAAATTATTACAGTGAATGTTGTTATGAGGATTATATAAAAGCATCTATTTACACAATGCTTAGCCCACACACTTAATATCTCTTTGGCTCCTTTTGCCCATCTCTACACACTGAGATATGGTTGAATAAATTTTTAAATTTATTTTTAATTTTTAAAAAATTCTAATTTTTAAGATATAATTGACATATAATATCATGTAAGTTTTAGGTATACTGTGTGTTGATTTGATACATTATCCAATAATTACTAGGTATCATTTTATGTCCGCTTTCAACAGCACTTGGTAGAGTTGGTCATTATGTTTTTAAAATAATTTCTTTCTTTGTGGACATCATATTCTCCTTTATTGGTTGCTTCTCAATTTCTTTTTCTGGCTCCTCCTTATCCTTCTGATATATTAATTTTGGAGCACTTCAGTGCTCAGTTCTTGACAGTATTAACACTCATCCCTTTGGTGAGCCCATTCAGTCTTATTACCTTTTATATCATCTATACATTAATGACTCCCAAATGTATATGTAGCCAGTAACTTTTGTCTGAAATTGAGACTTGTACGTCTGATGCCCTCTGTAATGTCTCTTTATTGATGTCTAGTGGGCATTTCCAGTATCTCCAATTAAATATAACCCAACTGAAACCTGTTATTACCATCCTTCCAAACTTCACCATCTGAGTAAAAATCAACAAATTAGTTCTAGTTGATCAAATTGAAGACTTTAGAATCATTCCTGACTTCTCTTTCACACCTCTAATCTATATACAAATAATGTTGGCTGTACTTTATGAATATTTTTTACCCCTCTACTACTACCTGGTCCAAGTTATTTTCCTCTTAAAAACAGATAATTGGAATTGCCTCATAATTTATATTCTTCCACCTATCTTTACTTTGCCTCTTAAATCTATTCCCATCTCCACAAAGCGAACCTTAAGAATTCAAATCAAGCCATATTACTTCTCTACCAAAATCTTCCAAATGGATTTCCATCTCACTCAGAGAAATAGCCAAAATCTCTATGAAATCTAGCATCTATCATTTCTTCATCCTTATTTCATCTACTCACCCTCTTACCCATTCTGGTTTTCCTACGCTCCTAATTCCTAACACACACCAGGCATGTTCTTGCCTCTGAGCTCTTACACTGGCTACTTACTTCTCCTGAAATTCTCTTTCTCAGCTATCCTCATAGCTGCTGCATCACATACTTCAAGTTTTGCCTCTGCCTCCCTTCCCACTTACTTAGTACTTCTTTTCCTCTCTCATGACTTTTTTTCATAGCATTTACTATCATCTGATGCACTATGAAATTTACTTCTCTGTTGCCTTTCTCCTTTCATTAGAATGTGAACTACATGAAGACTGGAATTTTGATGGTGTTGTCCACTGCTGTGTACATTCTTTGGCACAGAGTAAGTACTTACTTAATAAATATTTGCTGAATGAATGTGGTGAATGAACATCTTATGCCCACCACTTGACCACTGGCAAAAAGTGATGAATTACCCTGATTTATTAGGCCAATTGGTCCTCCTCCCCTGGGGCTGGGTCTTATTTGCCGCCTAGACAAAACTGGGATTCTGTTAGTAAGGAAAGTGGATGGCCACGTGGTTGGCAACCAACATAATTGCTATCCAGAGGAGGAAGACAGAGGGTAGTGTCTGAAGTGTTTAAATGTGTGTGCATCTTTAAAATAAAGTAAAAACATGAAAATTCGTTTAGGTGCATATAAAAAGGTTCTGTAATTTCTTGTGCTTCTACATTTAAAAAAAAAAGTTGGATTTTTAGAAAGCAATACAAGTCTTTGAAATATCAAGAATCCTAATTACAATTTCAGGTGTCTTATACTATCAAACCCCCTTTAGCACCTTGTAAGGACAGAGTTTTCATTGTTGCTGTTGTTTTAATGCAAAAGTCCCTTTCTTTTCCTCAGTATGCTGATAATGCTACCAAGAAGGTTTATCTCCCAGTCCCCTGCCTCTCCACCAGTGTGTGATTCATCCCTTCCACATCTACCTACGTGAAAGCATCCCTCTGTGATGAGGATGGGGTGGTGGTCCACACAGAGTCCAGTGCCAAAAGAGAAAAGGTGTTAGTGCTCCTGAGTGTCAGGCCGGGTGTCAGGCCAGAGCCTCTGAGGTGGGAGAGCCAAGTTCAGGACATTGGACTACCAGAGAACTCCTGGCCCCATGTAATATCAATCGGCGAGAGCTCTCCCAGAGATCTCCATCTCAACGCTAAGACCCAGCTCAAATCAACGACCAGCAAACTCCAGTGGTGGACACCCCATGCCAAACAACTAGCAAGACAGGAACACAACCCCACCCAGTAGCAGAGAGGCTGCCTAAAATCATAATAAGTTCACAGACATACCAAAACACACCACTGGACACAGCACTGCCCACCAGAAACACAAGATCCAAACTCATCCATGAAACATGGACACCAGTCCCCTCCACCATGAAGCCTACACAAACCACTTAACCAACCTTACCCTCTAGGGGAAGATACCAAAAACAAAAGGAACTATGAACCTGCAGCCAGTGAAAAGGAGACCACAAACACAGTAAGTTAAGCAAAATGAGAAGGCAGAGAAAAATGCAGCAGATGAAGGAGAAAGGTAAAAACCCACCAGACCAAACAAATGAAGAGAAAATAGGCAGTTTACCTGAAAAAGAATTCAGAGAAGTGATAGTAAAGATGATCAAAAATCTTGGAAATAGAATGGAGAAAATACAAGAAAAGTTTAACAAGGACCTAGAAGAACTAAAGAGCAAACAAACAATGATGAACAACACAATAAATGAAATTAAAAATTCTCTAGAAGGACTCAACGGCAGAATAACTGAGGCAGAAGAACAGATAGGTGACCTGGAAGATAAAATAGTGGAAATAACTACTGCAGAGCAGAATAAAGATAAAAGAATGAAAAGAACTGAGGACAGTCTCAGAGACCTCTGGGACAACATTAAATGCATATATCAAGCACATATATAATTTGCTCAACATTCGAATTATAGAGGTCCCAGAAGAAGAAGACAAAAAGAAAGGGACTGAGAAATATTTGAAGAGATTATAGTTGAAAACTTCCCTAATAAGGGAAAGGAAATAGTCAATCAAGTCCAGGAAGCACAGAGAGTCCCATACAGGATAAATCCAAGGAAAAACATGCCAAGACATATATTAATCAAACTACGAAAAATGAAATACAAAGAAAAAATATTAAAAGCAGCAAGGAACAAGCAACAAATAACACACAAGGGAATCCCCATAAGGTTAACAGCTGATCCTTCAGCAGAAAATCTGCAAGCCAGAAGGGAGTGGCAGGACATATTTCAAGTGATGAAAGGGAAAAACCTACAACCAAGATTACTCTACCCAGCAAGGAATTCATTCAGATTTCACGGAGCAATTAAAACCTTTACAGACAAGCAAAAGCTAAGAGAATTCAGCACCACCAAACCAGCTTTACAACAAATGCTAAAGGAACTTCTCTAGGCAGGAAACACAAGAGAAGGAAAAGACCTACAATAACAAACCCAAAACAGTTAAGAAAATGGTAATAGGAACATACAAATCGATAATTACCTTAAATGTAAATGGACTAAATGCTCCAACCAAAAGACATAGACTGGCTCAATGGAAACAAAAACAAGACTCGTATATATGCTGTCTATAAGAGACCCACTTCAGACCTAGAGACACATACAGACTGAAAGTGAGGGGATGGAAAAAGATATTCCATGCAAATGGAAATCAAAAGAAAGCTGGAGTAGCAATTCTCGTATCAGACAAAATAGACTTTAAAATAAAGACTATTATAAGAGACAAAGAAAGACACAACATAATGATCAAGGGATCAATCCAAGAGGAAGATATAACAATGGTAAATACTTATGCACCTAACATAGGAGAACCTCAATACATAAGGCAAATACTAACAGCCATAAAAGGGGAAATCGACAGTAACACAATAATATTAGGGGACTTTAACACCTGACTTTCACCAATGGACAGATCAACCAAAACAAAAATAAATAAGGAAACACAAGCTTTAAATGACACATTAAACAAGATGGACTTAATTGATATTTATAGGACATTCCATCCAAAAACAACAGATACACTTTCTTCTCAAGTGCTCATGGAACATTCTCCATGATAGATCATATCTTGGGTCACAAATCAAGCCTTGGTAAATTTAAGAAAATTGAAATCGTATCAAGTATCTTTTCCAACCACAATGCTATGAGACTAGATATCAATTACAGGGAAAAAACTGTAAAAAATACAAACACATGGAGGCTAAACAATACGCTACTAAATAACCAAGAGATCACTGAAGAAATCCAAGAGGAAACCAAAAAATACCTAGAAACAAATGACAATGGAAACACGATGGCCCAAAACGTACAGGATGCAGCAAAAGCAGTTCTAAGAGGGAAGTTTACAGCAATACAATCCTACCTCAAGAAACGAGAAAAGTCTCAAATAAACAACCTAACCTTACACCTAGAGCAATCAGAGAAAGAACAAAAAGACCCCAAAGTTAGCAGAAGGAAAGAACTCATAAAGATCAGATCAGAAATAAATGAAAAAGAAATGATGGAAACAATAGCAAAGATCAATAAACTAAAAGCTGGTTCTTTGAGAAGATAAACAAAATTGATAAACCATTAGCCAGACTCATCAAGGAAAAAAGGAGAAGACTCAAATCAACAGAATTAGAAACGAAAAGGAAGAAATAACAACTGACACTGCAGAAATACAAAGAATCATGAGAGATTACTACAAACGACGATATGCCAAAATATGGACAACCTGGAAGAAATGGATAAATTCTTAGAAAAGCATAACCTTCTGAGACTGAACCAGGGAGAAATAGAAAATATAAACAGACTAATCACAAGCACTGAAATTGAAAATGGGATTGAAAATCTTCCAGCAAACAAAAGCCAAGGACCAGATGGCTTCACAGACAAACTCTATCAAACATTTAAAGAGAAAAAAAAAAAAAAAAAAATTTAAAGAAGAGCTAACATCTATCCTTCTCAAACTATTCCAAAATTATAGCAGAGGGAGGAACACTCATTCTACGAGGCCACCATCACCCTGATACCAGAACCAGACAAAGATGTCCCAGAAAAAGAAAACTACAGGCCAATAACACTGATGAACATAGATGCAAAAATCCTCAACAAAATACTAGCAAACAGAATCCAACAATGCATTAAGAGAATCATACAGCATGATCAATTGGGGTTTATACCAGGAATGCAAGGATTCTTCAATATATGCAAATCAATCAATGTGATACACCATATTAACAAATTGAAGGAGAAAAACCATATGATAATCTCAGTAGATGCAGAAAAAGATTTCAACAAAATTCAGCACCCATTTATGATAAAAACCCCCCAGAAAGTAGGCATAGAGGGAACTTACCTCAACATAATAAAGACCGTATATGACAAACCCACAGCCAACATCATTCTCAATGGTGAAAAACTGAAACCATTTCCACTAAGATCAGGAACAAGATAAGGTTATCCACTCACCACTATTATTCAACATAGTTTTGGAAGTTTTAGCGACAGCAATCAGAGAAGAGAAAGAAATAAAAGGAATCCAAATCGAAAAAGAAGAAGTAAAGCTGTCATTGTTTGCAGATGACATAATACTATACATAGAGAATCCTAAAGATGCTACCAGAAAACTACTAGAGCTAATCAATGAATTTGGTAAAGTAGCAGGATACAAATTAATGCACAGAACTCTCTTGCATTCCTATACACTAATGATGAAAAATCTGAAAGAGAAGTTAAGGAAACACTCCCGTATACCATTGCAACAAAAAGTATAAAATACCTAGGAATAAACCTACCTAAGGAGACAAAAGACCTGTATGCAGAAAACTATAAGACACTGATGAAAGAAATTAAAGATGATACAAACAGATGGAGAGATATACCATGTTCTTGGATTGGAAGAATCAACATTGTGAAAATGATTCTACTACCAAAAAGCAATCTACAGATTCATTGCAATCCCTCTCACACTACCAGTGGCATTTTTCACACAACTAGAGCAAAAAACTTCACAATTTGCATGGAAACACAAAAGACCCCGAATAGCCAAAGCAATCTTAAGAAAGAAAAACGGAGCTGGAGGACTCAGGCTCCCTGACTTCAGACTATACTACAAAGCTACAGTAATCCAGACAGTATAATACTGGCACAAAAACAGAAATATAGATCAATGGAACAAGATAGAAAGCCCAGAGATAAACCCACACACATATGGTCACCTTATCTTTGATAAAGGAGGCAAGAATATACAATGGAGAAAAGACAGCCTCTTCAATAAGTGGTGCTGGGAAAAACTGGACAGCTACATTTAAAAGAATAAAATTAGAACACTCCCTAATACCATACACAAAAATAAACTGAAAATGGATTAAAAACCTAAATGTCAGGCCAGACACTATCAAACTCTTAGAGGAAAACATAGGCAGAACACTCTATGACATAAATCACAGAAAGATCCATTTTGACCCACCTCCTAGAGAAATGGAAATAAAAACAAAAATAAACAAATGGGACCTAATGAAACTTAAAAGCTTTTGCACAACAAAGGAAGCCATAAAGAAGACGAAAAGACAACCCTCAGAATGGGAGAAAATATTTGCAAATGAAGCAACTGACAAAGGATTAATCTCCAAAATTTACAAGCAGCTCATGCAGCTCAGTATCAAAATAACAAACAACCCAATCCAAAAATGGGCAGAAGACCTAAATAGACATTTCTCCAGAGAAGATGTACAGATTGCCAACAAACACATGAAAGGAGGCTCAACATCACTAATCATTAGAGAAATGCAAGTCAAAACTACAATGAGGTATCACCTCACACCGGCCAGAATGGCCATCATCAAAAAATCTACAAACAATAAATGTTGGAGAGTGTGTGGAGAAAAGGGAACCCTCCTGCACTGTTGGTGGGAATGTAAATTGACACAGCTACTATGGAGAACAGTATGGAGGTTCCTTAAAAAACTAAACATAGAACTATCATATGACTCAGCAATCCCAGTACTGGGCATATACCCTGAGAAAACCATAATTCAAAAAGAGACATGTAGGGGGCTTCCCTGGTGGCGCAGTGGTTGAGAATCTGCCTGCCAATGCAGGGGACACGGGTTCGAGCCCTGGTGTGGGAAGATCCCACATGCCGCGGAGCAACTAGGCCAGTGAGCCACAACTACTGAGCCTGCGCGTCGGGAGCCTGTGCTCCGCAACAAGAGAGGCCACGATAGTGAGAGGCCCGCGCACCGCAATGAAGCGTGGTCCCCGCTTGCCGCAACTAGAGAAAGCCCTTGCACAGAAACGAAGACCCAACAGAGCCAAAAATAAATAAATTAATTAATTAATTTAAAAAAATATATATATATGTGAATGACCAAGCCACACTTCTTTAAAAAAAAAAAAAAGAGAGACATGTACCACAATGTTCTTTGCAGCACTATTTACAATAGCCAGGACATGGAAGCAACCTAAGTGTCCATTGACAGATGAATGGATAAAGAAGTTGTGGCACATATATACAGTGGAGTATTACTCAGCCATAAAAAGAAACGAAATTGAGTTATTTGTAGTGAGGTGGTTGGACCTAGAGTCTGTCATACAGAGTGAAGTAAGTCAGAAAGGGTAAAACAAATACCATATGCTAACACATATATATGGAATCTAAAAAAAAAATGGTTCTGATGAAGCTAGGGGCAGGAGAGGAATAAAGATGCAGATGTAGAGAATGGACTTGAGGACATGGCGAGGGGGAAGGGGAAGCTGGGACAAAGTGAGAGAGTGGCATGGACATATATACACTACCAAACGTAAAATAGATAGCTAGTGGGAAGCAGCCACATAGCACAGGGAGATCAGCTCGGTGCTTTGTGACCACCTAGAGGGGTGGGATATGGAGGGTGGGAGGGAGACGCAAGAGGGAGGGTATATGGGGATATATGTATACATATAGCTGATTCACTTTGTTATACAGCAGAAACCAACACAACATTGTAAAGCAATTATACTCCAATAAAGGTGTTAAAGAAAAAAAGGTTTATCTGAAGTTGTACACTATCAAGTTAATTGTGGATGACTGGACTAAGGGTGAGGGTCAGAAATAAAAGGGAGAGGGAAAACAAAACAGGAATTCAGAAAAAAGTATCACACAATTTTTTTGGTAACTTTGAATGATTACTTAGGCATTTTTATCTCTTTTACATCTTTTTAGTTCTCTCAAACCCCCAAGTGGGATGGTAGGGTGAATAATACACCATGAATATACACGTGTGCACATGATCTAAAGCTCTGTTTAAACACCTCTATTATTTAAACACCTGGTTTGTTGTGACAACCTATAGCACAAAAAGTTATGTAGGTGGTTTTATTTGAGTATATGTAGGAGATTTCATGTGAATATATAAAAGTACATACACAAAAGTACAAAAAGGAAGGAAAAAAGATATAAAATAGGAGTTTTAATAGAATTACGTTGGAAGTATTCATGAAAGGCTTCCACTGTGGATCAAATGGTACCTACACAGGCCACGGATCAGCAGACTTCCCAGGTCAGAGAGAAGGAGGCTTGTTACCGAACTCCTGGGGAGTAGTAAGTGTCTAGTAGTGAGCATTTGCACAGCAAAGAGAAGGCAAATAACACTTACTTTAAAATCTAATTGATACTAATATATGAGTTGTTAGTAATCCCAGATCAAGATACTAGTACTTCACTTAAATTATTTATAAATGCCTTGATACGTGATATAATTATTTATAAATAACACGGAATGGGAAAGTCATTTACAAAAACATGAGGTGCCTGCATAATGCAAACTCCAGACTAGAGGGAGAAATTGGGATTGAATTCTAACCACACACATTAACATTAACTAATTTAGTGATTAAAAAATATCAAAAGTTAACTTTAAAATTCCAATATATAATATTTGGTAACATTTCAAATTTATACAAACATGCTTGAATAAAAAAATAAAACATATCCCCTGGGAATGCAATGATAATAGACAGTGATAAAGGAAATCTAAGAGATTTTTCTTTTCGTCTTCAGGATTATTTTCCACAATGTGGATATACACTTTGAATCTGTACATGTGCATTGTGTGTGTGTGTGTGTGTGTGTGTGTGTGTGTGTGTGTGGTTTTCTTTTTCCATCTAAAACTTGTCCTCAGGAGACAGGAAGACCGCAGGAAGAGCTGGAAAGCTTTTGTTCACCTCATGTTAGACAGCTAACCTCATGTGGACCTACCACACCGTAGTCCCCTTCCAATCTCTTGTACCAGACAGCACCTGAGTGTTTCTGCTGGAACCCATGGTATATTATTTTAGGCACATTATCTCAGACTTGGGAAAATGCAGCACCGTGAATTATTGTATTCCTTGTATTTCCCCGGATGAATGAAATGAATACCTGTGATTTAGGAATGGACTTTTCTTTAAAAATGTGAAAGATTTGCAAAATGAGATGTTGAGAAAGAACCACTCTCTTTGAGGAGAAGGAAGAGAGAAAGATGAATCTTGACTCAAGAATGCAAGAATGAAGATCAGATCATATGAGGTTTATATATGGTTGGTGCAATTAAAAATATTTTTTTCTTCGTACTGTGAGAACTGTACTATTTAATTCATATTTGCTTTGCCCTATGCTGTAATCCCCTCTTGCTCCAGTCTCCAGTGAAGTCTTATTACATTCAAAATAGTTTTGTGTTGGGGCAGTAAAAGAAGCATGAGCTTTTTTGCATCTGTCCTTGCAGAGGCCACTGTAACTGCACTGTATTTAAGGAGGAGAGAGGTGCCAGAATCCCAGAGCACGGGTCTCAGTGAGGCCAGCAGAGGCTCAGGGTAGATCTGAGAGTGGTGGGTAGTGACCATGTTAGGGCAGAGAACAAGGCTACACCAAGCACTATTCCAGCAGAGGATAAGAGACAAGACCCCGTTCAATCAAATATTCTGTGAGCCTTTAAAAACGATGTCCGGCAATTGAATTTGTATGTATTTATCAGTGTTTCTCACCCTTAAAGCAGAAGAGAGTTAATGTACCTTCTCAGGGATTCCACTGAGGAAACTAAGCAGTTGGGGATTTATAGGAAGTCTGTTTTATTTTGAACATTCATTTATCAGAGGGGTACAGAAACAGAACCGCAGTGAATAATATAAAGGATTTATTAGAGGGAGAGACCATAAGCATTTGTGGGTATTTGTTAAACAGTCTATTGAAGGCTGTTGTTTCTGTTTCTTGGTTTAGGTCTGAATGGTCAGCTGGGAAGGAAAAGATAGAGGAGAAACGGGGAAAGCAACTGACTGACAAAGATGTTTCTCATAGTCTCCATTCTTAGATGCAGGTGCCCCACAAATATGTGGGTGCCCTTGACCATGACACCATATTCTCAGTCCAGTTGCTAGAGAAGCTGAAAGAGGAGATGGCAGGAACTAGAGTAGTTTAGAGGCCTGGCTGCTACTGCAACAAGATCAACCAGCAGATCGGCGACAAAGCGCGTGAGCTACAGCAGCTCCCAAACTCACACTCCCCTTCTGAGGATAAACGTCGGTGCTGCTGCCCTGCCATCTTTCAAGATATATGCAAATTCCACTTGTGGCCAATTCTCACTTGCAAGTAAGAAGATCTCAATGATAATTGCAATTTAAATTCTGATGTCTGGAGTGCGAAACTCAGCTAAGCAAAACTCATTAAAAAAAAAAAGGGGGGGGGAGGAGAGAAGATGGCGGAAGAGTAAGACGCGGAGATCACCTTCCTTCCCACAGATACAGTAGAAATACATCTACACGTGGAACTGCTCCTACAGAACACCCACTGAACGCTGGCAGAAAACGTCCGACCTCCAAAAAGGCAAGAAACTCCCCCCGTACTTGGGTAGGGCAAAAGAGAAAAAAGAAATAACAGAGACAAAAGAATAGGGACGGCACCTGCACCAGTGGGAGGGAGCTGTGAAGGAGGAAAGATTTCCACGCACTAGGAAGCCCCTTCGCGGGCAGAGACTGCGGGTGGCAGCGGGGGGAAGCTTCGGAGCCACGGAGGAGAGCGCAGCCACAGGGGTGCGGAGGGCAAAGCGGAGAGGCTCCCGCACGGAGGAGCGGTGCCGACCAGCACTCACCAGCCCGAGAGGCTTGTCTGCTCCCCCGCCGGGGCGGGCGGGGGCTGGGAGCTGAGGCTCGGCTTCGGCTTCGGTGGGATCGCAGGGAGAGGACTGGGGCTGGCGGCGTGAACACAGCCTGAAGGGGTTAGCGCACCACAGCTGGCTGGGAGGGAGACCGGGAAAAGGTCTGCAGCTGCCGAAGAGGCAAGAGACTTTTTCTTGCCTCTTTGTTTCGCTGCGCGCAAGGAGAGGGGATTCAGAGCGCCGCCTAAACGAACTCCAGAGAAGGGCGCGAGCCGCGGCGATCAGCGCGGACCCCAGAGACGGGCGTGAGACGCTGGGGCTGCTGCTGCCGCCTCCAAAAAGCCTGTGTGTGAGCACAGGTCACTCTCCACACCGCCCCTCCCGGGAGCCGGTGCAGCCCGCCACTGCCAGGGTCCCGTGATCCCCGGACAAATTCCCCGGGAGAACGCACTGCGCGCCTCAGGCTGGTGCAAGGTCACGCCGGCCTCTGCTGCCACAGGCTCGCCCCGCCTCCTCCGTACCCCTCCCTCCCCGCGGCCTGAGTGAGCCAGCGCCCCCGAAGCAGCTGCTCCTTTAACCCCGTTCTGTCTGGGCGGGGAATAGACGCCCTCAGGCGACCTACACGCAGAGGCGGGTCCAAATCCAAAGCTGAAACTCAGGAGCTGTGTGAACAGGGAAGAGAAGGGGAAATCTCTCCCAGCAGCCTCAGAAGCAGCGGATTAAAACTCCACAAACAACTTGATGTGCCTGCATCTGTTGAATACCTGAATAGACAACGAATCATCCCAAATTCAGGAGGTGGACTTTGGGAGCAGGATATATTAATTTTTCCCCTGTTCCTTTTTTTTTTGTGAGTGTATATGTACATGCTTCTGGGTGAGATTTTGTCTGTATAGCTTTGCTTTACAATAGCTTTATTTTACTTCACTATATTATAGCCTCTTTCTTTCTTTCTTTCTTTCTTTCTATTTTTTCTCCCTTTTACTCTGAGCCGTGTGGACGAAAGGCTCTTGGTGCTCCAGCCAGGCATCAGGGCCGTGCCTCTGAGGTGGGAGAGCCAACTTCAGGACACTGGTCCACAAGAGACCTCCCAGCTCCACGTAATACCAAACGGCAAAAATCTCTCAGAGATCTCCATCTCAACATCAAGACCCAGCATCACTCAATGACCAGCAAGCTACAGTGCTGAACACCCTATGCCAAACAACTAGCAAGACAGGAACACAGCCCCATCCATTAGCAGAGAGGCTGCCTAAAATCATAATAAGGCCACAGACACCCCAAAATACACCACCAGACGTGGACGTGCCCACCAGAAAGACAAGATCCAGCCTCATCCACCAGAGCTCAGGCACTAGTTCCCTCCACCAGGAAGCCTACACAACCCACTGAACCAACCTTAGCCACTGGGGACAGATACCAAAAACAACGGGAACTACAAACCTGCAGTCTGTGAAAAGGAGACCCCAAACACAGTAAGATAAGCAAAATGAGACGACAGAAAAACACACAGCAGATGAAGAAGCAGGGTCAAAGCACACCAGACTTAACAAATGAAGAGGAAATAGGTAGTCTACCTGAAAAAGAATTCAGAATAATGATAGTAAGGATGATCCAAAATCTTGGAAATAGAATAGACAAAATGCAAGAAACATTTAACAAGGACGTAGAAGAACTAAAGAGGAACCAAGCAACAATGAACAACACAATAAATAAAATTAAAAATACTCTAGAAGGGATCAATAGCAGAATAACTGAGGCAGAAGAAAGGATAAGTGACCTGGAAGATAAAATGGTGGAAATAACTACTGCAGAGCAGGATAAAGAAAAAAGAATGAAAAGAACTGAGGACAGTCTCAGAGACCTCTGGGACAACATTAAACGCACCAACATTCGAATTATAGGGGTCCCAGAAGAAGAAGAGAAAAAGAAAGGGACTGAGAAAATATTTGAAGAGATTATAGTTGAAAACTTCCCTAATATGGGAAAGGAAATAGTTAATCAAGTCCTGGAAGCACAGAGAGTCCCATACAGGATAAACCCAAGGAGAAACACGCCAAGACACATATTAATCAAACTGTCAAAAATTAAATATAAGGAAAACATATTAAAGGCAGCAAGGGAAAAAAAACAAATAACACACAAGGGAATCCCCATAAGGTTAACATCTGATCTTTCAGCAGAAACTCTGCAAGCCAGAAGGGAGTGGCAGGATATACTTAAAGTGATGAAGGAGAAAAACCTACAACCAAGATTACTCTACCCAGCAAGGATCTCATACAGATTCGATGGAGAAATTAAAATCTTTACAGACAAGCAAAAGCTGAGAGAGTTCAGCACCACCAAACCAGCTTTACAACAAATGCTAAAGGAACTTCTCTAGGCAAGAAACACAAGAGAAGGAAAAGGCCTACAATAACAAACCCAAAACATTTAAGAAAATGGGAATAGGAACATACATATCGATAATTACCTTGAATGTAAATGGATTAAATGCTCCCACCAAAAGACACAGACTGGCTGAATGGATACAAAAACAAGACCCATATATATGCTGTCTACAAGAGACCCACTTCAGACCTAGAGACACATACAGACTGAAAGTGAGGGGATGGAAAAAGATATTCCATGCAAATGGAAATCAAAAGAAAGCTGGAGTAGCAATTCTCATATCAGACAAAATAGACTTTAAAATAAAGACTATTACAAGAGACAAAGAAGGACACTATATAATGATCAAGGGATCGATCCAAGAGGAAGGTATAACAATTGTAAATATTTATGCACCCAACATAGGAGCACCTCAATACATAAGGCAAATACTAACAGCCATAAAAGGGGAAATCGACAGCAACACAATCATAGTAGGGGACTTTAACACCCCACTTTCACCAATGGACAGATCATCCAAAATGAAAATAAATAAGGAAACACAAGCTTTAAATGATACATTAAACAAGATGGACTTAATTGATATTTATAGGACATTCCACCCAAAAACAACAGAATACACATTTTTCTCAAGTGCTCATGGAACATTCTCCAGGATACATCATATCTTGGGTCATAAATCAAGCCTTGGTAAATTTAAGAAAACTGAAATCGTATCAAGTATCTTTTCCGACCACAACGCTATGAGACTAGATATCAATTACAGGAAAAGATCTGTAAAAAATACAAACACATGGAGGCTACACAATACACTATTTAATAACGAAGTGATTACTGAAGAAATCAAAGGGGAAATCAAAAAATACCTAGAAACAAATGACAATGGAGATACGACGACCCAAAACCTATGGGACGCAGCAAAAGCAGTGCTAAGAGGGAAGTCTATAGCAATACAAGCCTACCTCAAGAAACAGGAAACATCTCGAATAAACAACCTAACCTTGCACCTGAAGCAATTAGAGAAAGAAGAACAAAAAAACCCCAAAGCCAGCAGAAGGAAAGAAATTATAAAGATCAGGTCAGAAATAAATGAAAAAGAAATGAAGGAAACAATAGCAAAAATCAATGAAACTAAAAGCTGGTTCTTTGAGCAGATAAACAAAATTGATAAACCATTAGCCAGACTCATCAAGAGAAAAAGGGAGAAGACTCAGATCAATAGAATTAGAAATGAAAAAGGAGAAGTAACCACTGACACTGCAGAAATACAAAAGATCATGAGAGATTACTACAAGCAACTCTATGCCAATAAAATGGACAACCTGGAAGAAATGGACAGATTCTTAGAAATGCACAAACTGCCGAGACTGAACCAGGAAGAAATAGAAAATATGAACAGACCAATCACAAGCACTGAAATTGAAACTGTGATTAAAAACCTTCCAACAAACAAAAGCCCAGGACCAGATGGCTTCACAGGTGAATTCTATCAAACATTTAGAGACGAGCTAACACCTATCCTTCTCAAACTCTTCCAAAATATTGCAGAGGGAGGAACACTCCCAAACTCATTCTACGAGGCCACCATCACCCTGATACCAAAACCAGACAAAGATGTCACAAAGAAAGAAAACTACAGGCCAATATCACTGATGAACATAGATGCAAAAATCCTCAACAAAATACTAGCAAACAGAATCCAACAGCACATTAAAAGGATCATACACCACGATCAAGTGGGGTTTATCCCAGGGATGCAAGGATTCTTCAATATACGCAAATCAGTCAATGTGATACACCATATTAACAAATTGAAGGAGAAAAACCATATGATCATCTCAATAGATGCAGAGAAAGCTTTCGACAAAATTCAACACCCATTTATGATAAAAGCCCTGCAGAAAGTAGGCATAGAGGGAGCTTTCCTCAACATAATAAAGGCCATATATGACAAACCCACAGCCAACATTGTCCTCAATGGTGAAAAACTGAAACCATTTCCACTAAGATCAGGAACAAGACAAGGTTGCCCACTCTCACCACTATTATTCAACATAGTTTTGGAAGTGTTAGCCACAGCAATCAGAGAAGACAAAGAAATAAAAGGAATCCAAATCGGAAAAGAAGAAGTAAAGCTGTCACTATTTGCAGATGACATGATACTATACATAGAGAATCCTAAAGATGCTACCAGAAAACTCCTAGAGCTAATCAATGAATTTGGTAAAGTAGCAGGATACAAAATAAATGCACAGAAATCTCTTGCATTTCTATACACTAATGACGAAAAATCTGAAAGTGAAATTAAGAAAACACTCCCATTTACCATTGCAACGAAAAGAATAAAATATCTAGGAATAAACCTACCTAAGGAGACAAAAGACCTGTATGCAGAAAATTATAAGACACTGATGAAAGAAATTAAAGATGATACAAATAGATGGAGAGATATACCATGTTCTTGGATTGGGAGAATCAACATTGTGAAAATGACTCTACTACCCAAAGCAATCTACAGATTCAATGCAATCCCTATCAAACTACCACTGGCATTTTTCACAGAACTAGAACAAAAAATTTCACAATTTGTATGGAAACACAAAAGACCCCGAATAGCCAAAGCAATCTTGAGAACGAAAAATGGAGCTGGGGGAATCAGGCTCCCTGACTTCAGACTATATTACAAAGCTTCAGTAATGAAGACAGTTTGGTACTGGCACAAAAACCGAAATATAGATCAATGGAACAGGATAGAAAGCCCAGAGATAAACCCACACACATATGGTCACCTTATCTTTGATAAAGGAGGCAAGAATATACAGTGCAGAAAAGACAGCCTCTTCAATAAGTGGTGCTGGGAAAATTGGACAGGTACATGTAAAAGTATGAAATTAGAACACTCCCTGACACCATGCACAAAAATAAACTCAAAATGGATTAAAGACCTAAGTGTAAGGGCAGACACTATCAGACTCTTAGAGGAAAACATAGGCAGAACACTCTATGACATACATCACAGCAAGATTCTTTTTGACCCAGCTCCCAGAGAAATGGAAATAAGAACACAAATAAACAAATGGGACCTAATGAAACTTAAAAGCTTTTGCACAGCAAAGGAAACCATAAACAAGATGAAAAGACTACCCTCAGAATGGGAGAAAATATTTGCAAATGAAGCAGCTGACAAAGGATTAATCTCCAAGATTTACAAGCAGCTCATGCAGCTCAATAACAAAAAAACCAACAACCCAATCCAAAAATGGGCAGAAGACCTAAATAGACATTTCTCCAAAGAAGATATACAGATGGCCTACAGACACATGAAAGAATGCTCAACATCATTAATCATTAGAGAAATGCAAATCAAAACTACAATGAGATATCATCTCACACCGGTCAGAATGGCCATCATCAAAAAATCTAGAAACAATAAATGCTGGAGAGGGTGTGGAGGAAAGGGAACACTCTTGCACTGTTGGTGGGAATGTAAATTGATACAGCCACTATGGAGAACAGTATGGAGGTTCCTTAAAAAACTACAAATAGAACTACCATATGACCCAGCAATCCCACTACTGGGCATATACCCTGAGAAAACCATAGGTCAAAAAGAGTCATGTACCAAAATGTTCATTGCAGCTCTATTTACAATAGCCAGGACATGGAAGCAACCTAAATGTCCATCGACAGATGAATGGATAAAGAAGATGTGGCACATACATACAATGGAATATTACTCAGCCATAAAAAGAAATGAAATGGAGGTATTTGTAATGAGGTGGATGGAGTTAGAGTCTGTCATACAGAGTGAAGTAAGTCAGAAAGAGAAAAACAAATACAGTATGCTAACACATATATACGGAATCTAAGGGGAAAAAAAAAAAAAAAAGGCCATGAAGAACCTAGTGGCAAGACTGGAATAAAGACACAGACCTACTAGAGAATGGACTTGAGGATATGGGGAGGGGGTGGGGTGAGATGTGACAGGGTAAGAGAGTGTCATGGACATATATACACTACCAAATGTAAAATAGATAACTAGTGGGAAGCAGCCGCATAGCACAGGGAGATCAGCTCGGTGCTTTGTGACCACCTAGAGGGGTGGGATGGGGAGGGTGGGAGGGAGGGAGATGCAAGAGGGAAGAGAAATGGGAACATATTGTATATGTATAACTGATTCACTTTGTTATAAAGCAGAAGCTAACACACCATTGTAAGGCAATTATACTTCAATAAAGATGTTTAAAAAAAAAAAAAAAAAAAAAAAGGGATGCCTTAACCAGGGCTGTGTATTACGCTTTATTTTAGGTGGAAAGAAAGTGACAATTCTTGATTTTCTGAGTTTAAATATTGAATACAGTGTTAAATGTGATAAGCAGTTAAGTTCCGTATACAAGCCCTGGCACATAATCAGGACTCCACCAATGGAAGAAGCAACAACAATGATGGTGATGTTGATGAAGAAAGAAGGGGGATACTGGGTTATGATGGTGACGTAAAGACACAAAGTATGGTAATAAATAAAGGAAACTCCTCAACCACTGTTTTCAAAGCAATGCATGGCTGTTCTCATAGAAAACTGGATAAATCACTTACGGATTAGCAGTTCTAATGATCCACTCATCTTGTTGTATCCTCAAAGGTGCTATTCTCTGAATGTCTCTCATTATCTCCAACCCGTAAGTAATTCTCGTGTGAGCTTATCATAGCTCTTCATGTGCTCACCTATCAAATGTCCCTGATAGGTCATATCATGACATATGATCATATCATGTATCATACCATACGTCATGACCTCTTACAGCTAAGGGATAATCTGGCTTTCAGGGTCACGTGGCAAAGAGCATGACATCTTTGGGTAGCAAGAACCACCTTTATTTGGCAAAGACCTGTAGAAATGGCAGGCTTTTTGGTTTTACGGACTGTGCGTAGCTACCTGGATGAGCTGCATGGTATTCTTACTGTTAATTGTCCTAAAGAAAAACTTTTTAGAAATAGTGAGAAAGGCAAGAAACTTGAAGGATATGATACAGAGATGTTTTGTCTTGAAAGGGTGAAAGAAGTATAATACATAATTTTTCTAAGTTTGATTATTAAGGTAGAGAACATTACTCTCCCCCTGTATTCCTCAGAGGGGCGTCCACCTCCATTCCAGTTCTTCTCCCGGATGCGTGGCCGCATTGTACTGCATCATCCCCTCCCTACCACCTCCCACACTTCAGCTCGGCATGGCCATTGACCTGCTGTGGCCAGTGAAACAGGAGCAGAAGAGAAACGTGTCAGTTCCCTGTAGGAGGAATTAATTGTAGACACTCAGATTTAAACTTCTATTTCTCAGGTAGTGATCACAGGAGCAAGAGCTGAGAAGGGGCCTCCGTGAGCCTGGGGCTCTGAGTCACTTCCGGGGGCTGAACATTACGCTGCTCCATTTGGACATTTAGGATGAGTGAGATGTAAACATTCGTTGTGTTAAGCCACCCAGAATAAGGTGGTGTTTGTTATTGCTGCCTGACCTAGCCCATCCTGACTAGTAAAGGTGGTGACCTGCACGGCTTATATACTAAAAAAAAGAACCGTCCCAGAATGTACAGTCCAAAACCACTCAGCTTCTTGTCATAAAATTCATACAGCGAGGAGGAGGCCACAGATCCACAGATGGTGGGCCAAACTTCTTGGTGGTTGGTATTGGGAGAACAAGTGTTAAGCCTAGGGAGAACGTGTGGGCAGCCACCTGTCTCTGGCCAAGTGAACATGCGAATGTTCCAGGTCTTTAGGCAAAAGCAGAAAAGGGGTGGCAGCTTTCTGCTCAACAGATAATCTCAAGATGCAAAACTTTTTTGCTCTGTGCCTTGTTTTTCTACGAAGCCTCCAGATCTCTAGTTCTCAGTCATCAACAAACAATTATATGAACGCATGACTTTGTTTTTAGTCTACTTCTTGAAATAAATAATTTCAGACACTTGATAACCTGGCCATGCATGTGTTTGGTGAAACAGCTGCACTGTTAAGATAATGACACAAAACATTTAACATGCTCAATTCATTTCGTGTTAAAAAAAAGGAAATAAAATCGTTTGAGAATTACCCAAAAACGGCTAGATACAAATGTGGATGTTATATTCATTCTAAATAGGCTTGTTCTCTTTATTATGAAGAATATCATTTTACAAATGCTTATTAACTTAAAAGAAACTGTTAGTGGCTAGTGCTTTATAATTATTGTTCAGAGATTTTGAATGTTTTTTAATTCCATGATAACATAGCTTTTTCAGACTAAAATAATGTGCTGAGAAATATAACCTATTAATTACAGTCCATAAAGTGCTTAATTAGCCCACCTGTTTAAAATTATCTGGATTATCCTTAAGTTTGATTAGGAAAGAGAGAGTTTTTAATTTCTTGAAGGATGCTAAAGGATCTCATATAACTTTTACCCTAACACCTATGTCAAAGTCAATGAATATTTATTAGGAGCATATTAGGTGTCAAAGCCTGTGCTAAATGCAAAGACACACAGTGAAAAATACAAGTAGGACCTGTTTGAATGTACTTTACAGATTATATTAAGATCAATATTAAGCATGCAATTACACAAGTAATGTGTTATGGTCTGATAAGTGCTACAAAGAGGGGCATTCAAGCTACTGTAAAGAAGATAATAGGAAGATGTAATCTTATCTGAAGTTCAGGAAAGTTTTTCTAGAAGAATAAGATATAAGCTAAGAGAAACTTGAAAGATAGGTAGGAAGCAGGTAAAGGGGCAGAGGAAGAATCTTCCAGATAGTGGAATTGGCTTTGCAAAAGCTAGATAACTAGAAGTGATGTGATATATTCAAGGAATAAAATAAAGAATAAGTGTACAAAAAAAAAGAATAGGGGGATTGGTGGAAGCAGACTGGAGCAGACTGGTTTGGAAAAAGACCTTTGTAGGTTGCTGATATAGATAGATAGATGGATAGATAGCTAGGCAGATACATAGATACTTAGATATAGATATAGATATATATGTAATAACTGAATGAGTTTGCCTAGGGAGAGCATTTAGAATGAGAACACAGAACCTTCTTCAGGACTTAGAACTAAGTCCTGAGAAATTCCCACATTTAAAATTAGAGGAGGATGAAAAAATAATGGGGGAAGAACTGTTAGTGAATCAGGAAGAAAACAAAGTATGACATTACATAAAGCAAAGAAAGAGTCTTTCAAGAATATGGAGTGGTGCTAGCCCCCATCTCAAGCTAACTGTCCACAGGAATAGAGACCCTGTGTTGTGAGATCTTCTGATTTTATAAAAAAGCAAAAATCTAGACTATGTAAAATTCTTCAAGTTTTAAATCAAGATTGACTGTCAAAATTGTACAAACTCAATCAAAAGGCTGTTATACCAAGATTTGTAAGCAACAGTGATAGCTATTTCGTTTAATCAGACATCTAGAAAATTAGCAAAAACCTTTGGCTGTAATTCTTAATTCAGCAGGTATTGAAACACTGTACAGCCAGAAACAGGGACATACTGAAACAAGGAAAACTACTGAATTTTTACAACCAGAAGTGTTCAGTTGACAACTAGTAGGGCTTACTCTATATATGAGAGTATCAAATTTAGTTATAGTCTTAACACCAGGGAAAGATTTGCACATGAGCAAGAACAGGCCCCATTATATGTTATTTTACTGCTTGTTCTACGTAATGCATAAGAAGAAAACCTTTTTCATCTTCTCTGGTTCTAACTTCACCAGACATACCCCCAAGTACAAGAAAATGTGTTGACATCCTTGATAACATGATTATCTCCTCAACTAGGTGGCCAGCGCTATGGTACTACAACAGCCTGTATCTCTACCAGGATGCACACCAGGGAACCCTGTATCAGTCTACTCTCAGATCCAGGCCTGCGATGTCTATCGTGGCCGCGGGGATGGTGCAGTGACCTCAGCTGAAGCATGACTCCTTCTCTGGAAGTTCCAAGTATTCCCTCTTTGACTTGACACTAGACTGGTGGCTTCGTGTGTACATTGGCGCTTTCTTCCCTGCTAGTATCTGAAATGCACATTAAAAGCATGAGGGAAGTCTGCCAATGTGAATTTACATTAGACTTTGGAGGAGGTTGACAAAGAAAGAATTTGAACAGAAAACCTGACTAAATCAGTACACATGTCAAGTTCAAAATCATTTCTCCTCTTCTATATCTAGATTTTGAAATAATTTTTTTGGTGTTTCTAGCAGCTACAAACAGACTGCTCATCAGTTAGGGCTCTAGAAGTGTAACTTTTTTCTTTTGGATTTAAAATTACTTGGCATGCATTAGTATCACAAGAGAGGGTGAGATGATACAAGAATGTGACTGAATATTTGATTCTTTTGTTGTATTAGATTCACCCCCTGAAATTATAAACTATAGTTTGGTGAGCACATCCTTTTTTTTTTTTTACTTTTTAATATTTCTTATTTTTTTATATTTATGGGAATACTAAGAATTATGGTTACCAGAGTCCTCATTTCCATAAGATATAAATGAGGTTTCAGACGAGATTTGACATTAAAATAAGATTTCTAATGTCTGCATTTCCATTATTTCCACATCTATGAAATTTGAAATAACTTCATCAAATTGAAAGGTAAATAAATTGAATTTGCTAACAAGTCTAAAATGTAGCGATGTATATAGTGAAGTCAGCATAGGCTAGATTACTTTTCATACATCATATATAATTAAAGAGGTGATATGTTATTATGTCATTGAATATAAAATATAACCCTTATTTCTGCAAGATGAAATGCTCCGTGGCAGTGGGGTGTGAGTGAAACATCTATGACCCAGTGATGGTCAGTGTTGGTTTGACCCCTTAAAAGGATGTCCTGTGTCTTTCCTCACGACTCCTTCTTGGTTAAATGTGTTTAAAATCTAAGTTTGGAGAAAGAAAGGAACCTTTCCTGATAGGCAGTGATTTACAATGTAACTTCATTATGGATACATTTCCCTAAATGCAGTCTGGCTGACTATAGAGTACCAAGGAACAAACAAAAAACCCCAACTCTTCTAGACATGAAATCTATATTAGGCAGGGGCCCAGCTAGAGGAATTTAATTCCGATGGCTTGAATGAAGATAATTTAATGAAGAAACTGTTTAAACGAATCATGGGCTATAATGAAGGGACTCCTTAAAAGGACAAAAGCAAATCCTGAGTGAAGCATCCCGGGAGCAGCATCTTAGGAAGCCATCACCTCCCTCGGTGTTGGAGGGGCAAAGGGAGGAGATAGTGGCCATCCTGGAGGCCAGAGCGCAATGGAGCAGCTGAAGAGGGGTTGCCCAGTAGGAGCTCTGGTTGTAGAGGGACGGGGCCTTGTAGGGAGCAAGCTGTAAGAGTAAGTACCCTGTATCTCTCTCCTACTCCCTGATCTGCCGATGCCAAGTAGGGGTCAACTCAACAGACGTCAACAAGCCAGGGACCCTGGGTGATGCAGCCAGCAGAGCGCCCAGCAGAGCAGAGAGGGGTCGTGAAAGGATCTGAGTGCAGGGTGCAAACAGTGAATGCTCAGCACAGATTTGAATCCAGAGAGGCTGGGAAGGTCTCCAGGATAACCTCAGGCAGTGTGCCTAGGACTGGCCTCAAAAAGCATGTCCAGAAACTTGGAGATTCCAAGTAACTCTGTTTGGAGAGGTAACACTCTGAAACTGATGGTGCGTACTGGCCTTGAATACGGTCGTGCCAGGAATAATACTGGGCCCTTTTAACCTTTTGTCTTATTTCTTATTGATAATACCCAGTTCTGGGAGGAATCATTACCAAAGTGTATAAATTTTTAAAAAAAGGAAGAGAGCAAAAAAAAAAAAAAAAACCAAAAAAAAAAAAAAAACACAGCCAAAAACCAAAAAACCCTGATTTTTGAGAGCTTAAATAGCTGGTAAGTAGAGAGACTGGTCTTCAGGCTGAATTCTCATCATATCTTCAGCCTGCATTCTTTCCTTTACACCATGCTTCCCTTTGACATTTGAAAGCGTTTGCTTAGCTTAAAGAAAAATAGGCAGCAAAACCCCTTTATCGTCTTTTCTGGAGGTAGCCGTGACCGCTTCTGTCAGCAGGACTGTCACTGTGGCCTTTTACTTCAGACCTCCCAAGTCTGTTCCTTTTTCAGATCTGGCTTCAACCCAGGCCTGGTCTTCACTTTACTTTCCTACCATCTGGTCCACTTCTTTCCTTTTTTTTTTTTTTTTTTCTGGCTCCAGTCCCTAGACTCTAGTCAACCACCTCTCTCTCTCTCTCTCTCTCACACACACACACACACACACACACACACACACACACACAATCTTCTTGGGTTTGGAAAAAAATCTGGAATCAAAGGTGAAGAGTGTGAAAGAAAAAACTGGAAGTAAAGAGGCTAGCAAGTGTCCGCCGAAAGAGCTGGCACTTCTGAAGTGGGCCAGTGGAGTTGAAACTGCCAGGGAGCCTGGGCTGCCGCTCTGCAGCTTCGGGCACACGGTGAGCCCTGCAGACAGCACACGGCTGCCCTAGTTTGCCGTTCTGAGTTGAAACCTCAAAAAGAACGGGAAGAAAGCAGAGCAGGAGTGAACTGAAGTGCAACGGGGCAGAATTACACTTCTGCAAGCATCTCTTTGGTGCAGTGGTGTAGCTGTTACCCTCCGCTGTGGTGTAGTGTAGTGTATCCACAGCTGGATATTTTTCTGAGAAAATGGGGAGATCTAGCAGGACCTTACTTGCTTAAGAAGTTAAAATTATATAAAAGATACTTTCGTAATTCAGAATGCAACTGAAATCTGGAAAATTCACTTTATGATTGAATCTATTAATGTTTATATTTTCGCATCGCAAGCATATTGATGAATATGGCCACTCCCTCTCTTCGATGCCTCCAGTCTCTCTTTTCTGTTGAAGCAAAAGATGATTTTCTTAAAGCTAATGAAAGTTAATTTTCAGGGTCCCTCACTTGTCTGGGCTGTTTCCAAGACTTTATGTCTAATTTTGTGTTTGCAATTTGGTGTTCTTTTTCTTAAAAAGGGACCGTCAAATTTTATAAGCTTCAGGCTCCACAAAACCTGGTTTCTGTGCGGGGAGGGGGTGGGGGTGGTGGGGTGGAGTTTGGGCTTGGGCCTCAGGAAATGACATGCCGTGGTGAGACAATCCTTTTAGCACCAGTTGGCAGAATCTCAACTCCTTGGTGGAAATACTGTCAAAATTGTCACTTGTGACTTCATCTTTCTGCTCCATGACACATCTAAAAAAGAGTTAATCAGTGACAAATTCTTATGTAATAAAGTGCCTCCAAGATGCCTTTCACAACACTCAGGCCAAACAAACTTGAGAGGTTTAATGGATGCACGAATTAAGTGCTGCAAGCCCTTCAAAGAAGCTTTCAAACCAATCGACTCTAAATTGTGTGGAAAGGAAAATGCAGAGTGATTGATTGTATCTGGTGCATTATTGCTCTCTAAAAATATTACTTATCTGTATTTTTGGAATAATACTTTTTTCACTTTATTTTTCCTATGGTTCCACTTTCTATTTAAGCTCTAGGCATAGACATACATTAATGAGGAAGCAAGAATAGATCGCTGAGATCTACACACTTTTTCTGTAAGGGGACAGATAGAAAACACTTTCAGCTTTGCAGGCCACATAATCTCTACTGTAACTACTCATCCTGATGCTGTAGCATGAAAGCAGCCATAGTCAATAGTTCAATGAATGGATGTGATTGTGTTCCAATAAAACTATATTTATGGATACTGCAATCTGAATTTCATATAATTTTTATGTGTCAGGAAATATTACTTTTCTTTTGTGTTTTAAAAAAATCCTTTAAAAATGTAAAGTCATTCTTAGCTCACAAGAGCAGAAAACAGTCTAGACTTGGCCTGTGAGCTATCATTTGCAAACCTCTGATGTATAGTAACAGTGGAAAGAATATGAGTTGTATTCAGACTTGTTTTCAATCTTGAGTCTATCACTATTAAATAAATGAACTTGTGTATCAGTTCACCAACTCCCCAGAGCCTTTGCATTCTCACCTATAAAATGGGGTTGCAATATTTATCCTGGAGGGCTGTCGGTAGAATTACATGAGGCATAGTATTTCAACGAATCTATCATAGTTTCTCAAGAGTAGTAGTTACTCAATATATTTGAATTCTCTTCAGTTTTCTTGACTATTTTTTTGGCTGACTTGACTAGTCCATTTTGAACAGATATTTTACAGCCATAAAAATTGAAAAAAATGTTTTGAAATTAAACACTAAAGTGGTTAAGTTTTCAAGTAAATTAATGAGAAGATACGATGAAAATGTCATTCATATTCATGTTTGTATTGCCATTATTTTAATGTTGCTCTTTGGGGGTCATATAGTTTTCTTTGCATTATTACAATTTTTAGTTTTCAATGAAAATATTTGTATGTTTTGAATTTGATATAATTAGTATTATGTTAATTTTGTGCTTTTCCTATGAGGGCTTACTATACCTGCTCCACTGGGCTTACCATATATAATTTATGGCCAAGACGACACTGACAGTACAAATGCTACATGCTACTCTAAAAATGTATATTTATAGAGCAATGTGTGTGTCAGTGATTTAACTCTACTAGTGTATATTGAAAGCGTACACTGTTGACCAAGGTCACAAAGACCCTTGAAAAAAATGCATTACTTCCAGATAATCTGCATCCAATTAATTCTCCATATGACTTTATTAGTTAAGCCAAAATTCTAGGGCAGTTAATTCTAAACAGAGGGAAGAAGTAATGAGCTTTCAAATCATCCTAAGAATTTTTTCAAAAATATCCTGATTCTTCACCACTCGCCTTACCCCCCATGCTCTCAACACACAAAGAACTGTGGGGGTAGGGAGCGTGGTTTATTTGTATTTTGAAAAGGAAAAGCTCCTCAGGTGATTCTGACACCCCTACACACACACACACACACACACACACACACACACACACACACACACACAGGTGCGCACAACGAAACATCACTTTTGAAGGTCAGTGGCAGTACTTTTCTGTCTGTTAGGATTCTTCCTAGTCAAGAAGCTATTTTGCTTCAAAACCTGCTCTGAATGTAGAGGATTATTACCAGGGAGTTACATTCAGTTTTCTCCAGGTCAGCAGTCTGAATTTTGATGATTTTCTCCTTCTGTCTTTGATGCCCGAAACAGTTATTGAGCGTTCACTGCAGGCAAGACACTGCCACATGCTGTGAGGTATAAAAAAGGATGAATACTACTTCTCATCTTTAAGGAGGTACAATATAATAGAAGCGATAAGACAGGTACACACCTAAGTGTATATTACAACATTAAATGAGAGGTATGCAAAAGAAATACAATGTCCTACTGGAAATCAGAGGATCGTGAGATCATTTATGATTTCAGGGACCAAGAAAGTCTTCATATATAATTGGAATTGCTATTTTTAAACGTTGCCAATTTCTAGGAAAATGGGTAAGCCTTATAATGCAGTAGTGTTTGTAAATTTAAGATTTGATTCATGGTATTGAACTGTTAGGTACATCTTGATTTAAAAATATTTGAGCCTCCCTGTGCCATGCGGCTGCTTCCCACTAGCTATCTATTTTACATTTGGTAGTGTATATAAGTCCATGCCACTCTCTCACTTCGTCCCAGCTTACCCTTCCCCCTCCCGGTATCCTCAAGTCCATTCTCTACATCTGCGTCTCTATTCCTGTCCTGCCCCTATGTTCTTCATAACCTTGTTTTATTTTTTTAGATTCCTTGGTGCTTTGTGACCACCTAGAGGGGTGGGATAGGGAGGGTGGGAGGGAGACGCAAGAGGGAGGAGATATGGGGATATATGTATATGTATAGCTGATTCACTTTGTTATAAAGCAGAAACTAACACAACATTGTAAAGCAATTATACTCCAATAAAGATGTTAAAAAAAAAAATTTTGAGTCATCCTCTTATGAGTAGTATCCATAACTGGTTTAATGCATCTGACAACATCAGCCTTCCTAAAATAGTTCCTTTCATTATATAAGAGCATATAGCTATAAAATCCAAAGTTTCTTTAATGTAACATTTTATAATTCCACCTAAAAAATCCTCAAACGGATCAAACCATATTTATTATATTTAGCTTTTTCCCTCCAAATGAAGGATTCCATCATCGTGCATTCTAGCTTTCCTGACTCTTTCATTAAACAGAGAAGAAAGAAAAAATTCATTAAAAAAATCTACCTATATCTCTAACGTATGAAATAAAAGAAATAATTTCCAGAATTCTTAGAAAGCTGCAGACATAAATGGATTGTTTCCAACAGTTTTTGTTAAACTCTATGCCCCTTAGGAAAGAATTGCTCTCTGGGTTATAAACAGTACACATGAAAATTACAAGCTTCACAATAATATTTATATTAGAAAAATGGGGCACCAAATGGAGATTTTCCATTTGATGCTAAAAGCATTTATCAATTTCTTTCCTTCAGTTTTTATCCCTTCAAATTCTTCAGCAAGAAATTTTGGTCATTTGTTAAAGTCTAGTTTGTTTGATTACACGTGAAAATTAGATAAGATTTAGTTCAATTTAGTCATGAACAGCTCATGAAACAGTTAATTCATAATAAAATGAATTTGTCTCTCTCCAGATCCTCACTGCAAATTTCACTAGAGGGCCTTTAGGCATAGAGATATAATGAGTAGAAATCCAAATTACCATTGGGAAATTCTCCAGTAAGGCCAGGGTTTTTAAAAGGTAAATTTTGAGCAATATATATTGAATTTGATTTCAACAACTGCTTGAACTTAAGAGTTTAAAATGAAAAGGCAAATTGCTGGGTACTTTCCTTTATTTTGTGACCTTAAAAATTTTCCTATAATCATAACAAAATTCTTTTAATTAAGAGGAACTTAATTTATGTGGTGTATTTGGGAGCAGTTGCTCTTAAAAAATATTTTTAAAAAGTGAAAAAAGTTTTTCTAATAAACAAATTTTTGTTGTCTTAATTGTCCCATTTTCTCACAGTCAAGAGGATTTCTTTCATCTGGATCATTTTCTCGCAGTTTAGAAGGGCACGTGGATGAAACTATCACCCACAGCATTCCAGTGACTCAAGAATATCAAGAACCATCACCATATTTGAGGAGAATGAGACAATAAAATGCAAACTCCAGAAGGGGTATACCTTTAGGCTTTAATATTAACATTGCTGTTACATGGCCATTAGTAATTTGAGTAAATACGAATTATATAGGTTATGTTTATTGATTTGAAGTGATGGGGTTACAAATCATTGGGTCCTGGATAGTAGAGAAATATAATGTTAGTTATGTAGGCAACGGCCGTGCCTATAATACTCATTCTAATATTAACCACCGACGCCATCACACCTGTAGACCAGGGAAGTACTGGCCAGGAAGATGAGTTGACATATCTTTCCTTATCCTATTCATTTCTTCACTCATTTGTGAAGCTTTCTTTTTACTTTTGTAATCCTCCAATGGTCTGTACCCCCTGTACCTTGCTCCGAAAATTCTTTTTTATTCATTCAAAATTGAGTCCTTGTAGAACAGGCTTTCTGCCTTTGATATATATATATATATGTGTTTGTACAAGTTTTCTTTATTTCTACTTCTGTTCCTGACTGCTATTAAACAGCTCACATAATACAGAAACCACAAGAAGTAAACTCTCAAGAGTGACTTTCTTCAAGGGCCCTAGAATGCCTGTAGATGATCTATGAAAGCTTATGTAGTTCCCTTGGAGCATTTTCTCAAAGAACACCCTAATGTCAGATAGGAGAAAGTGGTATCTTCCAGGCTAAGTAACTGTCTTCCATTACTCAAGCACTTTTTCTTTCTTTTACGGCTGTTCCCTGCTTGTCTGCAGTTGTAATGGATGGGGAGAAAATTCTAAGTTTCTAAGCTTATGGCTTGAGTGTTTAGGTTTAACTCTTTCATATCCATCAGGATTAAGTTACAAGTGGTGGTAATTCTATTCTACATGAGCAGATAGGAAATCAGGAAAAAATTATCTGAACCAACCAACCCATCCAATTTGACATCCAAGTTATATTTTTTAGTGTAAGTTTGTCACATGACATACGTAGTGTCTTCTGAATGCATACCTGAGTGATATAATTGTAATTATTTACCCAGTTCTGTGTAACTTTGATCTATTACCATTTGGAACAGGTCTGATCTAAAGATACAGATTTATAAGAGTTTCAAGTTAGTGGAGAGAGGTGTCACAGATTATCTCTATTAGTAGCATTAGTACAACTACTATCACCACGACCACTACTAATTTCAATCATTACTACCTTAAAACCTTCACATATTTTCTTGTTTATTTTCACAATAACCCTGACAGAACAATAGAGAGATGATATTATTACCTTACTTTTACAGATGAAGAAAGGGAAACACAAAGAGGTTAATTTGGACAATGTCAGGCAATGGTAGGAAAGGAGGCAGTTTTCTGATTGAGAAAGTCGGGCTTCCAGAGCCCATGCTTTACCACTCTGCTACGTGTTTATTCTGTATCCACTCAGCATTCAATAAATGCTCAAGTATTAGACATCAACACAGACACACATTCAGTTATAAAAATGAGTGAGAGATATCCACAAGGTAACCTGCGTATAATAATAACAGGTACCAAAGACAGTAAATGCAACAGAAATTAGTTTGATAAAAGTATGCACAGGATCCAATGGGAACATAAAGAACAGATAGCTTATTTGACTTCTGCGCAAAAGTAAAGATCAGAAAAGCCTTCATCGAGGGCATGGACTTGTGAACTGTGTTTTTAAAGTAGATTAGTGTTTGTCAGGAGGACCGGAGAGAAGAATGGTACAAATGGAGTTGCCATTTGAAATGAAGCCCAAAGAAACCATAAGGGGTTTCTTACGGCTGTATAGTCGAGGGTAAGGGTTGAGAGCAGTAAGAAATGACTCCACAGAGTGATGAGGAAGCCAGTCCTGAGGGACTCGGCATAGCCATAGGGAAGAGTTTGATTTTTTTCTCTTATGGAAATTGGATACTCAGTAGGGGTTTTAGGCCAAAAATATCTGGGTTTGAACGTTGGGCCCAATAACCTGTGTGATAATATTCAAGGCCTTGCATCTAAGTCTCAGTTCTCTCACTTCAGAAGCACAGGTTATTAATACTTAACCTCACTACCTGTTGTGAGTGGTGAGACGATTATATGTAACATACACCTGATCCCTTGTCCCCTAGTCGAGAGAGAAAGGAGGAGCAGAGAGGGCGTGCGTGTGTCTGGACGTAGGTGTGGAGTGCTGGTGGTTTTAGTGGTTGTCAGGGTGCTTGGGTCCAGCAGTTGATAGGGCTGTCCACGACATTTGAGTTTTCCTCTTCCTTATGGGTTATGGGAAGATTACACTTCCTTCCTCTCTAGAACTAGGACATAGCCATTGGCAGGCTTGTCTATTGAGATTTTTGCAGAAGCAATGTGTGTAGCTTTAAATGGGTGCATTTAATTATCAGGATAAGACCCACAGCACTCTCCCCCTCTGCTCCGCTGTTTATGGAGGCTTCTATGGAGGCAGAACTTCCATATCCTGCAGGGTCCGGCATGGTTATCAGCCCCACTACCAACTCCTGCTGGGCCTGTACTATACGAGAGAAAACAACTCTTGCTGAGACAAACCGCTGAGAATTTGGAAGTTGTCACTGAAGCATAACCTATCCCATCCCAACTGATGCATGAGTCAAACAGAGTGTAGGCTGTTAATGGGGTTTCATGGAATTGGGGTTGGAGTAGGGAGTCTCTCACGTGGGGCTGTAGGAAAAGTAGAGCTAGTGGTCACTGAAAGGTGAGTGGCAACTTGACATTCAATAGTCCCCAAACTCAAGGGACACAAAACCAGGAATGCTTGTTCCCAAAGAAAAGTCACTACAACAGTAAGCTGGGAGAGACCTGAGCCAACCACTTGCAGTCTGTGTGGTCCCCCTGGTATGACTGATACTTGTGTCTCAGGACCATTAATTTTACTAATCTCATTTTAAGATGCAGGGATGGGACCAGCATGGTGTCTGACATATAACTTAAGCTCAACAGATGTTACCTGCATTATGAATCTTCTTTTTCCTTCTTCCTTTATAAGATCCTGTGTTTGCTATTTATTTAGCAAATGGTTGGGGTTGTTTGAACTGAATAACCTTAAAAATGCAACCCATATAATGATTTACTTCTGCAACTTAGTGTTTCTATAATTAAGTACTTCACATGCAAGCATAAATGTGCTCAGAATTATTCTTTTGCATCCATTCATTATGCAGTAGTGAATAAGGCATGACCTTATACTTTTTATGTTAGAAGAGTAAACGCACCAAACATTTTCTTCATCCCATAAAGTTTTATTCCTTTGTTGTTGCATTTGTGTGGATATCTGCGCGGTGTTTTTAATCAAAGCATTTCATTTGGTGACTATATGGATGCCGATGCTTTGACACTATTAACATACCTTAGCAACCAACTGTGATGACTGTCCAGTCAATGAAGGGCTGTGCGAGGAAAAGTCTGTGCATGTGATCAAAATGTGTGCTTGTGGCATGCTTTATGCAATATGTAGTGATAACTTATCAAACTTCTAGGAAACTAGAGTATCAAAAATTGTGGAATAACATCCAGTACTTGAGTATGGACAACCAAAAGAGGAATCACAAGGCAGGGCAGGTAGAGAAACATATGAAAGTCTGCAGTAGAAAGGGTGGAAACCTGAAGTTTTGTCACAGTCATGTATCCAATGATCGAGATAAAATACAACTCACCAGTAACTGCCACCAGAGCCTCATCATTTCCTTGCCTTTCCTATTTTTTTTTTTTCTTTTTTTTTTGTGGAAAAGGACTGACAAGACCATGCTCTACCGGGGCTAAAACGATGAATTAGGCATTGTCTAGGAGTTCACAGAGTTTAAGCACGACAGTGAAATTAATGTATAAGACTGCCCTAGCACAGAGTTTTAGAAAAAAAGCAAAAGCTGAACTGAGTATTAACAGTTCCAGTTTAAATTATGTGGGGAGCAGTCACAACATCATAGTTTGTTGGAACCTTAGCATTCACCTAGGTCAATCTTTTAACCAATCAAGAAACTCTGTGCAAGATCAAACAGCCTTCATTTGAATATTTCTAAATGCTGACTTGAGATTAAATCATATCCCAGCTTTGTGGTATGCTCACCAGGCAATTTATTAACCTTAATAAATTTTCCTTTTCCATTTAGCAGTCTTCTTTCTGATACAAAGAAGGTTCTAGATACATTAATTATATTATTTGAAGTCATACTAAAAAGAAATGTTTCTTAATGTTTAATAAGCTGAATTCAATCAATGTTTACATGCCAAAAATACAAATACGAGCTAAAGTCAAAATTGGATTAGATGTTTTTTTCCCCCTGGAAATTACTTTGACAAAAGTCCAGGATTAAGAAGACCAACGTATGGGGCTAAAGGCTTTTCATAATAGTAATAGATTTGTATATACTCTATGCTAAGAGTATAAAGTTAGAGCATTAGTATTGTAAGCCTGTTCTAAACTTGTACTTGGAAGTCTAGGTATCTTAGATATCAACTATGAAGCTCTTTAACATGATACATTGGAAAATAAAGTCTTGGTTGTCCAATTCATTTATTGCAGATTTGGGGACTTACAGTCAAATGTGGCTTCTAACATACATGAGCTGATCAAAGACAAAAACCATAACTCACTTTATTTTACTCTTATCATGGAACACAATTTGTTGATATCTTGGTATATAACATGTAATCTCTGGACCTTAGTGTTTCTGAAATAAATAAATATCTCTTAGATTGACTACTAATTGTATTGGAAATGCATTTAAGCTATAGCCATGGAGACAATTTAAGGAAGAAATAAGATAGATTGCCAGGAGCTGTTAACTACTGGGGCATATCTGCTCGTCAATGTCTTGATAAGACAGACAACTCACACAAATTCAAATTAGCCAGTAGTACACAAGCAAGAAAGCACAGTCCTCCCTCAGCATCCACAGGGGATTGGTTCCAGGACCCCCGCGGATACCAAAAGCCGTGTATGCTCAAGTTCCTTATATAAAATGATGTAGTATTTGCATATAACTTATGCACATCCTCTCACATACTTTAAATCATCTCTAGATTACTTATAATACCTAATACAATGTAAATGCTGTGTAAATAGTTTTAAATACAATGTAAATGACATGTAAAAATTTGCTGGAGCATAGCAAGTTCAATTTTCACTTGTTGGAATTTGGAATTAATTTTTCAAAAATCTTTAATTTGCAGTTGGTTGAATCTGAGGATGCAGAACCCAAAGGTGAGGAGGGCCGACTGTTATGTCTAAAAATGTAAGAGCGTCTCAGACTTTTAATGAAACTTGAAAATGGGTTCTACATTTACAGTGAATCACTAATCTCAGTAAGACAGTTGATAAGTTTGTATAAAAGTCAGAAGCCACATTAATTTGTGTAGATTCAGTAATATTACTTAAAGATCAGGTTATTTAACATAGTAATATATAAGGTTTGATTGTATTTCTATAAATAATATAATAAACTTACCCAGTAAAATATCTTCCGAAAAGTTACTTTGGGAGAATATATACTTTTTTTGAAGATGATTAAAATGTAGCTTTTTACTTTTAATTTTTAACTTCTCACACTGAAATTGCCTTCACAGTCAGTTTATAATGCATTTGAGGGAAAATAAGTATCATTATTGGATAGTTACATCTTGCTGATGTCTGAGCTCTTTCTAAAGAAACACATTTATTGTCAAAGGATAAAGCTTTGCTACCGTTGACGATATTAAAAAGAAAATGCTGCTAGTTCAGAGGGAAGATGAAAGAGAACCTAATAAAATGCTTTAAGCAAAGACAGCATCACTGAAATAAATGGACATCTTTCCAAGGAAATTCTGTGTAGCTGACAATGTTCATTTGTTCAGGGAAGCAGGGTCTGGTGGGTGCAAAAAAAAAAAAGAGCTTCCATACATTTCATTCTCTTTCACAGCAGCTTCTTTCCTCGCCAGGTTCTTAAATATGGGTGTCATCTAAGGTTTTGCCATTTGCTCTCTTTTTTCTCATTTGATGTCCCTTGTATCGTTTAAGCTCTGTCACTGGCTACAATTATCACCGCTATAACTACCTAATGTATGCCGCCATACCACATTTTTCTTCTCGATTTTACAGTAAATACATCCAGCCTCTTGTTGGACTTCTCCAACAAATAACTCAAGTTCAACATGACTGAAATGAAACTCATCATTTACTTTCCTACAAGACCCTCAATCTGTTTTTGTCCCAGCTCAGTGAAGAGAACCACCAGCTGGCCATTCATCCAAGCCAAATGCATATGCTTACCCTAGATTCTTCTTTCTATCTTATTCCCTGCATCAGTGGGCCATCAAATCCTTTTCTAGAATATCTCCTCATTATTCCCTCCTCTCCATTCCCACTATCATTTCTTTTTTCAGGTCCTTTCTTCTGCTTCAAATATAACAGGCTTTGAATAGGTTTCATTGGCTCCTGCTTCTTTCTTACAACCCATTTTCAAGTGTTGCCAAAGTAACTTTCCTAAAATGAAAATAATATGTCACTTGCCCCATTACTTCAGAACAAAACGCCAATGCATTTCTTTGGACTTCTGCAGAAAACTTAGGTTTCATTTCCTCTGTCTGAAAGGCCCTTCCTCCATGGCCACTGTCTGCTGGTATGTACAACAGCAGTGAAGAGCCATGCATGCTGGGCCAGCTTTTCTCTGATTTTTGGTTCCAACTTTCATGAGACTCAAGTTAGTGCCACCTCATACAAGGTGCTTGTTACTTGTGTAGAGTAACAAGGATGAGCTAGAGTTAGGTGACCTTCTGTGACTGGGACTTGCTTCTTTTCTTAAGACAAAGTTGTTGTCATTGTAGCTGTTTTTCCTTTTCAAAATCTCTCTCCAGGACCTAGCAGAGAGCCTTCAGGTGTTCACTGACTAAATGAATGAAAAAGGCTCTCCCATATTCTAGGAACTATAAAGCCGAAAAGATGAAAGACACGTCCTTTAAGAAAAGGCTATTTACAGCCTTCTGTGAGTGGTCTAATTACACATTTATTTCAATGGAAGAAGATAGAGTAGAAATTAAAATTATGTTATGGTGAAATAGTCTATTATTTTAAACACAGAGGGGATTAAACAGCTTAATTCATTTAAATAATCTACTAGCTAGAATAACGGTGGGAGCATTCAAAAATTATGGATGGATTTAGGGAGCCTATTAACATATAAAATACAGTGTTTGACAAAAACATGGAGAAAATCTACATTTTATTGTTTTTAAAGTTTAAAAGGGATAAACAAGGCTTGTATGTGAGCACTAGCATAGCTCAATATTATCATCTGCCACTGACTAGTACCCATAGTAAAACATATTTTGAAGAGAATATTTTATCAACACAGATCATGAAGACCTGCAAAAATGAAAATATAATGGAAACTGATAAATATTAAAAGAGGAAAATTCCAGATTCACAATCTGCTGTTTCTCCTCAAGTGTTTTCATAATAGCATCAAGATTAACTCAAATCCAAAAACATAAAGAAAACGAATTAATTTGACTTTAAGTTATGTGGATTTCAGACATGCCTGTAGGTTACATTTGTAAATTACTTACATAGGTATTTTAATAATTTTTCTCCTAAGTTTAGATAAGTTAAGAAATGATTTCAATCAAATAATTCAGCATAAAACCCACACAAGCCAAACATCTTATTCAACAAAGTAGTCATAAAATTTTACCAAAAGAAAAAAAGAATCTTTGGGAGTATTCTATATTTTGCAAATATCCATGTTTACACTGTAACTTTTACATTTTTACATTAAATTATGAAAACCATAGTGAATTATTAAACATTGGAAACCTTGAAACAAAGCTTCAGGATATCTGAAAGTAAATATTAAGATAACATCTCTCACATACAGATTTTCATAAGTGTGTCTTTATGAAGTATCAGTGGTGAAACTGGGGAAGATTAAGCCTTTAATGGAAATTTTAAAATTGTTTTTACATTAAATAGTTTCTATTTACCTAAATACAGAATGATATGAAATTTTAGATAAATGTTAAGGCTTCACAGAAATACTATGTTTCCTGGGTCTCTTGGGGCTCCATTTACCAAGTCCTAGAGATAAGTGCCCACCCTCCTCTGCTGATACAGGTACTTATACGTAGTAAGCAGCTTAAGCTGAATTGCACATTACAAATACACCCAAGGCTATTTCTCTATTATTCATGGGAATAAAGAGGCAGGTGTACGACTCCTCTATTCTATTCCTTGCCAAGGTGATTTTAGCTGGAAGAAACTGACGGAAACTCTGCTTCCATTTTGACACAGAGATTCTTACTATGTTTATACAGCCTCAAGGACCTTGCCTAAGAGTAGGAACATAATAGCTTTCATAACAGCATTTATTCCCTGAGTGACAATCACCTGCTTAGAGATTAGTACTAGATTATTATCACCATAGTATAACTAATATACTTTATAACTTCTTCTTCCTGATATTTCAAAATCTAAACTTTTATGTTTATTAAGTTTCTATTTTTCCTTATTGCACGCCATAATTACCACTGCTGATATTGCTGATGATATCAGTTCTAGATCTGATTTTATAACATGGCAATATCTTCAACTAAATCAGTATTATACCTTGTTCATTGTATATCCAAAAACAATTAATAAATTCAACCACTTAAAAGATACATATGCAATTTATGCACGTATTAGGAAGGATGAGTTGAACTGTAGAGCTAAACACTCAAAAGGTTTCTATAATTCCTAAAATTTGCATTAATTATATATCTGCATATATATGTATACACACACATATATAATGTTATATAGGTTGTATTTTATGTGTTTTTAAGAGATTCAAATTATATTTTAGTGTATACTTTTTCATAGCTAAGAAAATAATATTAGCAATTCACTGTTCCATAGAAAATCTTAGGACCAGTTGAGTTATTTGGTAATGTAAATATTCTCCTGAAAATAGATAGTTAGCATTAAATAATATATTTAAATCAATTTTACTTATTATTATATATTATTATATATTTCCAGTATATCAAAAAGTGATGACATTAGAAATAACAATATATTTCTCTCAGAGTTGGTTTCTGTATAAAGGTAGAAGTTACTTTTATAAAACACATAGCAAATTCCTTGTGTTGTGGGTCTTCTGGTCAGCTGTAGACCTATATGAACTACTATATCTACACTATGTATCTGAGTATACACTCTCACGTCTATTTGTAGAAGGAACCTAAAACCACACCTGTAATTTTAAAGCTAAGACAAATGAAGATAACCAATAAAAAGATGTATGATGAAAGAAGCTGGGTTTGAATACAGACAATTTTGCATTCTAATTTCACCCTGTGCCACCTATCCAGTAAGGTGCCACCAATCCAGTAAGGTGTTCTCAGGGCGACCACGTAAGCCCTCTGAGCCTCATTCTCTCATTTATGAAATGGGGCGATAAAAACCTTCCTTACAAGCTATTTTCTGGACTCAATGAGATCAATGGAATTAAAGCTTGAAATAGTCCTGAGATCACAGTTGCAGAAACTCAGCAAATTATTACAATTGTTATAATAATTATGAAGTGCTTAAAATTTTTAAATAACTTTCTATTCATGATTTTTTTTTTTTTTTCACCAGTGGAAGATGCAACAATTATTTCGGTCTAAGTGTCTCAAGTGTAGAAAATTTTAGAACCTGACATTTTAATCTTTTTATGATGATTCTAAAACTACTTCAAGTTGAAACAAAGACAGCAACAGAAATCAATAGATGAAATATATATGAAAATGTCTTCCATATTGTGCCTTAAATGATCTCAATGTTTCCTGAAAATTATGCCTTGTATAAAATATTCTGACCTTAAAGTGGAATGTCAAAATTTAGTAATTTGTAAGAGGAGTTTCATTTTAAAGACTTCAAAGTGCCACTTAATAACTGTTATCAAAATTTTTTTTTAACATCTTTACTGGAGTATAACTGCTTTACAATGTTGTGTTAGTTTCTGCTGTGTAACAAAGTGAATCAGCTATACGTATACATATGTCCCCATATCCCCTCCCTGTGTGTCTCCCTCCCATCCTCCCTGTAATCAAATTTTGTGAGATAGCTTTTATATTCCCTTTGGTCTTGTTTTAAATTTGTTTTTGTGTTTTGATCTACAAATATTTACTATACTCGTTGGGACACTCTCACAAGGACTCAAGAATGCTTAGTTCAGGTTCACTTTGGGCGTGGGCAATGTTTGGAAATACTCTAGATCTGAACAACAACAACAATAAATTACTGAAACTTTGTTTTACCAAGGCTAAAGGAATGAATCATTGAGCAGCAGGCCCTAATGATTTTAGAGGTGTATGGGGTGGGGCAGGGGACAAAGCCAACAACAAAAAGCAAAGGCATTGTGAAATCCCGTTCGGAGAAAAGCAGTAGAAAATGTGTTTTACATTACTGATGGCATGGATATTTGTTTTTACATGCTTGTAGTTTAAATTGTCCTTGTGAAAATTGATGATGCTGCCTTCAGATATAAAAGCTGGTGGAAAAGAGTATACTTTAAATTTTACTCACTGATGTTACAAGTTACTGGATGCTAGTAGGAGCTCTTTTAGAAAGATTTATGATAATAAGTATTCATCACAGCGCACATCATTCTGGAGAACAAAAAGTGACGCTGCATTCATTTTGTGTGATTAATGATTCACACATAATGAGGAAAAAACGCCCAGGACTAATCTAAGATTGTAAATGAAAATGAACTTTATAAAGAGATTTTTCTTGTTAATGTCAACAAAAGAAAGAAATCCTGCATGTGCACGATATTTGCAAGTGTTTACATCAGCTAACGACAAATATTATATCAAGTAATAAGACAATCTGTTAATTTGTATCAAAAGTAAAAATTCACATTCTGTAATATCTCAGGATATGTTTAATAAACATTAAACATAGGCATGTTTAATAAAATTTAGGTGGTATATTTATTTTGCTACCTCAGATATGATATTAATGAACTGGTGGATTCAAGCCTAATTTGCATAGTAGGTGAATATAATTAAAATCCATCTTTCATGAAAAGCTCACGAGAACTGTTCTGTAGCGTATATGCAGGAAGGCAAGTAGCAGAGATTATTTTCAATTCTAGAACATTCCACAAGATCAGCTGTACAAGGAAACAAATTAGGCATATTGTTTGGTTATTTCCTTGCCACTGTGCTTTGGCATCATAATCATGTATTTGGGGAGAGGGTGATTTAAACTTCATTATGGTTTAAAAACCCTGTAAACATAAAGTGGGAGATGGTTGCTTTTATTGCTGGTGTAGATATTTCCCTTTTTGACCTCTGTGAATGGATTTGCTTGTTTGAATGGCACCCCTGAGGTGGGAAAGCATAGCTCACTACCAAATACATAGCACAGCTGAAATATTAGATTCTCATTGAGAAAATCAACCTAATTGTCTATTTAAAGATTTTTTTTAACCTTGCAAATATTATAGTACACCTAATTTTGTTACATAAAACAAAATAAGAATATTTATTTCATTTGAAATATTGATGGGACAAATTCATCAGAAAATACAAAAAATAACTAAACTTATCTCTAATAAAATCATTTTATTTTTCTGACTTCTTTCTGATACATGGATCAACTCTGGTTGCTTTAGCTTTCCCTGAATATAGGTGGATGGTTTTCAGTATGCTGTTTAACTGGGGTGAATTAAAGCAGGGTCATTGATCACCTTTCTCTGATTAATTTTTAAAAGCTGTCTTGCTTTGGGTCTCATGATGAAATCTATATCCTTCAGTTATCCAATGTCTCATTCTGAATGCAATCTTTCCTTTACTTTTATTCTTTTTCCCCCTTTTCCTACCTTTTGTGGCTCTATTCTCCAAGGTTTTGCTTCCTTTCCCTTGAAACCCCTTTTTTTTCTTGTTTCATATTGACTTCTAGTAGACTTGCAACTCTGTATAGATTAAATACCTTAAAGTACTCAAAGTTTCATTGATTGTCTGACTCCAAACTCTTCTCCTGTTACATTCTGATCCTTGATCTCTCTTGATCCACTCTCTGAAACATGTCTTCAATTTCTATTTCTCTGCAACCTGAAGATTCAAGTTCAGGGGCACAGATATTTCCCCTGGTGTGGGAAGAAGTACTGTAGCACGGTTACATCCAAATTAGAACAAAAGCAAAAAATAAAAGCAGCTGATTACATCCCAGTTATCTCTTACACTCTTTACATTATCAAGCAAGGGGTTGAGGTGTCTTCCCTGTTTACTTTATCACGTGGGTATTCATTCCAATTTCCTGACACAAACTCACAGATGCTGTGTAGTCTAATGCCTGAGATGGTACGCTATAAAGCCACACTCCGAGTTCAAATTCCAGTTCTTCTATCTATGATATGTGTGTCATCTTGAAATACTTCAGGCATCTTGCTCTGCAGGGACCTACCCTATAAAGATTATGGCATAGAGAAAGAATGTTTGCTGCCTGGGATAGGCAGGTTCCCCTGTAGAAGGAAGTGGAGGGAAGTGGACCCTCAAGTTTAGTTTTCCAAATTCAACAGTTAGATAAATCACACTTACCCCAGGAAGGTGCAAGTGTGGGGATGGGGCAATGCCTCCAGCATTACTCTAGAAGAGGTCCTTGCAGAAGGAAACACAGAACCAGGTGGAAGAGAATTCCCACACAAGTTAAACATCATGGATACACAAACTACTTTTCTTTTAACTAATGCTACCAAGTTATTAATGATATTTCAGCCAGCTCCCAAAACCTTTTGTCAGTCTTCTTAGCATCTTAAGTATTTTTATTGCTGAAGTCTTATTATGATAAAAATATGTGTCATAACCCAAAATGTAGAAATAGCCATTACACATAGACTCTAAAAATGTGAATTGATAAAAAATTTTACAATCTTCCACATCTGGAAGTCACCAAACATTGTCACATTAGGGAAACAGGAAGACATGTTTGAGGAAATGTTGCTAAATTAAATTTTTTTTTAACATCTTTATTGGAGTATAATTGCTTTACAATGGTGTGTTAGTTTCTGCTGTATAACAAAGTGAATCAGCTATACATGTACATATATCCCCGTATTTCCTCCCTCTTGCGTCTCCCTCCCACCCTCCCTATCCCACCCCTCTAGGTGGTCACAAAGCACAGAGCTGATCTCCCTGTGCTATGCGGCTGCTTCCCACTACCTATCTATTTTACATTTGGTAGTGTATATATGTCCATGCCACTCTCTCACTTCATCCCAGCTTACACTTCCATATCCCTGTGTCCTCAAATGGTTGCTGGTCTTGGGGGCATATTTCCTTTTCTCATTTCGCTGTTCTGTTTCACGATCATTCTGTTTCTTCAATTTCCTTCCTCTTCCCTCTCCTTTCCACTTCCCCTTTCTTAATTTTTTTTTGGTAACAACTTTTTGAGATATAATTCACATACCATACAATTAATCAATCAAAGTGTAAACTTCAACGGCTTTAAGTATACTCACTTCCTTCCATAACGGTTTTCATTCCATGGTCAATAACAGTGACCCCTTTCTTGCATACCCTACAACTGCCCTATTCCTCTCTCACTATGTCATACTCTTTTGGCTAAATTACAACCTAGGTTAAATCCAACTCTTCACCTATTCAGTGTCTATCCTTGTGTAACCAAATGTAGCTGCAGGAAAACCCACAACCAATTTGTCAGCCTCACTTTAAATTCATAATCACTAGCCTCTAATGGGTCCTTAATGCTGACTGGCATGGATAATTTATACTCCTGCAGAATACTCTTATTAGCTCCAAGATCATAATTTTATATTTATTCCTCTCTCCTCAAGTCTCCAATACCTCTTTCCCATCTCCACTCTCCACTGATGATCTTCCTATTTCATTGAGCAAAATGGAGCCATCAGGGAAGTTCAGTGTATTCTCACCAGGGTGTATCCAGACACCTACCTTGGTGACAATATACCCTCACTTCCCTCCTGTTCTAATGACTGAACTCTTTGTTTCTAACACCAACTCATGTGTAACACACCCTATCCTGTCTTACTTACTTAAAATCATTCCTCGAGCCATTTTCTTCTGTGCCTTACAAATTGTCACATTTCCCCCCCTCTACTTCTTTATTACTGTCCACATACAAACAAGCTATTTCCTCAGTTATTTAAAAAAGCAAAAGTAGAAACAAAGCACTCAGTGTCTTAATGATTTTTTTCAATTATATAGGTAATGACTGGATTTCCTATTGCAACTTACTGGAACAAAGTAAAAAATACTGCTTATAATAAATTACCTCAATTCTATTATCACTTCTCCCCACCCACCAAAGTTTCTTAACATCAATTTTCTTCTGCATATCAGCCCTTTGCTTTGATTCTATTTGTAAAACCCCTTGAGAAAGTTTTCTGTACCAAGAGTCTTCAATTCTCCTTCCACTTTTTGAGCTCACTACCATGGGGCTTTTATCTCCACCCTCCCCCAAAAGAGCTCTTGTCAGGGTTACAAATGACAAAAGTAATGCTAATTCCTAATTCCTACGCGAATTCCCAGTTCTCACCGTATTTAACCTATTTGTAGTTTTGACATAGCTGATCACTTCCCTCTTTTTTTTTTTTTTTTTTTTCTGTTCAAATGTCCTTTGATCACTTCCCTCTTGATGTGATTCCTTCACATGGCTGCCAGAGTATCACACTCACCTCTCACTACAATTTATGGGTTTCTCAAGTCATCATTGAGTTTTTATCAGTTTTTGCTTCATGTATTTTGAAATTTTGTTTGCGTAATTCAGGCATTATTTATGCAGTGTTTATCAATAGCTTGATATGGATTAATGATTCATTTTTTTGTATTGGTTGGGTGATGTTTTAAAATGGTTGTACTGCCCACCATTCTCATTCATTTATATACCTCCTGCATCATTTACATTATTATCTACTTAGGGAAAAACAAAACCAAAAACCTGTATTTGAGTTGGTGAGTCTTGAAATAACCATTTATGAGTCTTTTATTCATTGGAACATTTCTACCTTGATTTTAAAATAACTTCATTTTATGCTGATTTATTGCTTTTTCATTGTATTTATTCAGGACCTTTTGAATATTTTCAAATATGATTGATTCTGTTAGAATTTGCTGGGTATTTCTTGTTTTCGCCCTCATTTCTCTATTTTCCAACTCTAGGTGTATTTTTGTTTAACTTTAATTCCTTTTTCAACAAGATATTTACCACTTACTTCCTTTTATCTGAAATGTCTCATGTTTCTTGTTATTTATTTATTTACTTGTTTGACAGTATCAATTATTTTATTTTTATTTGCAAGTTCTTATCACATAGATTTGGTGATTAGAGGAGAGGAGTGACATATGCTGTCAGGAGGTGAGTCAGCAGTTTGTCTTTTAAGAGGGATGCTCCTGGGAGAAGGTTCTTCACCCATTGATGGCCTGCGGCATGGCCCTGCCTTTCAGAGTCCAACACCAATACTGGCTGCGTTAGGTGTCAGCCAACTTGGTGGCTGTACTCAATTTAGCAGAGTGGGAAGAGAAGAGACATGTTCATTTCCCCAGCCTCCCTAAAGGCGTTTTCTCAATTAATTCTAAAAGACTAGTATCCTGAAGGACTCCTCTGATTATGATATTGAAGCACCTCTCCTTGGTAGTCCTCCGGGCACTGTGCCTGGATGAGATTTCTCGAGTCTTGCCTAGTTCTCAATCCAGTCCTGTCTGCTTTCTCTCTTTAAAAATTGTTCAATATTTTTCTTACTCTTTTGGCACTATTCCTTGCTGACCAGCATTATTATGGATTTATACAGTTTAAAACATATTTTTCTGTCATTTCAAAGGATTTGGGGCAGAAGACAAAAATGATGTATGTGCGGAGTTTGCTGTCATGATCCAATCCTTTGTACCGACTTTTCATTTTAAATGTGGTTCCCTTTTAATATTTTTTGCTTTTCTTTGAAGCTTTTTAAACATTTTATTGGATTTAGTTTGTTCTGGTTTTTGTGGTATAATATTGCTCTTTTGTTATTAATATTTTCCTGGTTTTCTTTTTTTCTGTTGCATACTAAATTCTGATTTTGATCTTGTCCTTCCTTTTTTTCTTCCCTTATGTTTTTACTGTTTTATTATTTCCTGTCTTTCAATTTTATTATGTTAATTCATATCTGCTGCTAATGTGTTGTTTGTTAGCGAATTATTGGGTTGGCCAAAAAGTTCCTTTGGTTTTTAAATAAAAATAAAAGACACATTTTTCATTTTTACCAAGAACTTTATTGAACAATGTATTCACCCTTTTGTTCCACTACCTTCTGCTATTTTTCAGGCGACCTAATAATTCCATTGTCCCAAACGTTTTATCTTTTTTGAGCAAAGAACTGTTCCAGGTGCCTTTTACAGTATTCCAGGGAATTGAAATTTTTTCCATTAAGAGAATTTTGTAAAGACCGAAATAAATGGAAATCGGAAGGTGCAATGTCTGGTGAATATGGCGGATGAATCAGAACTCCCCAGCCAAGCTGTAACAGTTTTTGCCTGGTCATTAAAGAAACATGTGGTCTTGCGTTATCCTGATGGAAGGTTATGCGTTTTCTGTTGACTAATTCCGGATGCTTTTCGTCGAGTGCTCCTTTCAACTGGTCTAATTGGGAGCAGCACCTGTTGTAACTAATCGTTTCGTTTTCCAGAAGAAGCTCATAATAGAGGACTCCCTTCCAATCCCACAATATACACAACATCACCTTCTTTGGATGAAGACCAGGCTTTGTGTGGTTGGTGGTGATTCATTTCGCTTGCTCTATGATCTCTTCTGTTCCACATTGTTGTACAGTACCCACTTTTCATCGCCCGTCACAATTTGTTTTAAAAACGGAATGTTTTCATTACGTTTCAGTTGAGAATTGCATGTGCAAATATGGTCAAGAAGGTTTTTTTTCACTTAACTGACGTGGAACCGACATATCAAAGTGATTCACATAACCAAGCTGGCGTAAATGATTTTCAACACTTGATTTGGATATTTTGAGTATGTTGGCTATCTCCTGCATGGTATAATGTTGATTGTTCTCAGTTACTGTTTCGATTTCATCGCTGTCAACTGGTCTACCCGACTGTGGAGCAACATCCAGTGAGAAATCTCCAGCACGAAACTTCGCAAACCACTTTTGACATGCTCAGTCGGTCGCAGCACCTTCTCCGTACGCTGCACAAATCTTTTTGTGCATTTCAGTTGCGTTTTTACCCTTCTTGAAATAATAAAGCATAATATGCCAAAAATGTTGCTTTTTTTCCTTCCGTCTTCAGTATCAAAATGGCTACACAAAAATTCACCAAGTTTGATAGTTGTTTTTTTAAACGCACGCTGATATGACAGCTGTCACAATACAATCTAACAAAATTGTTTCTAATGTAGTTAAATACAGCTAAGCGCTACTAGAGCCGTCTTACAGAAAAAACTGAACCAACCTTTTGGCCAACCCAATATTTTCAAAGTGTTAATTTACTGCTTTCATTTTATGTTTATTGCATTACTGTTCAATGTGAATAAGTAGATCTAATTTCTTTAAAATTTTTGATACGTTGGATATATTTTTACTTACGATTTTCTTCTTACTTAATATTTATAATTCAACATTTTAGATGGAGAAGTAAGTTTGACTTCAGCTTTTCTTGTTGGAGTTCTCTTTGTACCACCCTGCTTTTTTAGAACTCCTAGTTTGGTGCTTATTTTCATGATTTTTTAGCACATATTATGAAGTTCCACTACTGCTTGCAACAAGTTTCAAACAAATTTTGATTCATGCATCACCCCAGTGATGTGACTTCTGACAAGTGCATTTAATAAACCTTTGGGTCTATTCTAGTCTCTGAATCTGCTGATGGGCATGTGTTGTAATCCATTATTTCCATTCTAAACTAACTAAACTAGGACACCTATTGATACATAAGCCAATCCAAAATTTCCCACAAAGTTCTCAGTTTGAGATCAGAAAGAGAGATTATGGAATTTTGTTAATAAAGATGTAGGAGAAATTGTTACCCGTTTTCAGGAAAAATGTGTTTTTAGAGCTCTGTTTCTACTGGTTTGAGACTATGAAACTACAGTTTTTTGAAAACCAGTGTGAATGTCTACCATGTACATAAACTGTGATAGAAAAACTCTAACACACTCTACCTTCCACATTTATCAGTGATTCCCTCAGTTGATCACTACACTGGACTCTCAGAGAATGTGAAGTATCATACACCCATCCAGTCAATTTTAAACTTCTGAGGGGAAATAGATATGTAGTGGAAAGCTAGATAAAAGAGTTTTTTGTACTTGTATGAGGTGAATCAAATATCTGCCATGAAATATCAGACAGAATAATGTTTCCTTTCATCTCAGTTGGTTATAATTTTAGAAGAAGGGAAAAGGAAGGCCAAATTCCATATTATATAAGGAAGTAGGAATTTCTCAAGAGATCATTGACCTGCTTTCTTATGTTGGCGAAATAGCATATTAAGCAAAAACTGTAGATCTGGTGTTTAAGGCTTGCTTGTTATTTCACTTGAAATTTCCTAATACATATACCTTTCTCTTTTGAAAAGAAAAAGAGCTCTACCAAAGTTAACTGCCATCTTTTAGGACAATGGACCACTCTCTGTTCCCTTCTCATGCCCTAAAATTTCTAAAATCTGCACTTCTATTTGTACTGTTACCATCTCCAGGATTTCCATTACTCCATTACGTGCTTTATGTGCAAAATAAATGTTACAACCTCTCTCAAGTGCCCTATCATTCTTGCAGTATTCTCTGAATTACTATATATAAGTCAGAGAGAGAGAGAGAGAAAGACATATAGACAGACAGACACTAACTCAGTACCTTGAATGTAGACTAGCAGAAGTTGAGCTACAAAATATAGCTTTATCTGTGTAGCTTTAAAACCAAAACCAACTTTATCCACATGGATTACTGTTCATATTAAATTAAATTAGTCTGACTTTACCATTTCACTGACTTCGTCATCATGATTTTATTATTCTAGGAAACTGTGTCCTGGGAAGATAAAGCTTCCAAGTAACTTTATTTTTATGGAGAAAATCATTTAGATGAATACCAAACTATTGAACTCTTAAAGAGATAACTTTGACAGTTGTTTACTTCCCCAGTTCTTTGAAACCTCTTGACTTCAAAACCCAAGTCTTGCCATGTTCACCAATCCTAAACTAGTATTATTATGATCCTTACCCAGTTTTAACCAATCCCCATCTCACCCCCTGTCTACCACACATACTGAAAGACCTGCCTTAAGCCAGATTCCAAAGTCTTGTGAATATCCTGACTTCGCCTTTCTCTTTGAGAGGCTAAGACTCTGGCATAGTAGTTCCTATCTTTGCTGAGATAATGCACACCTAGCTTTGGGTGATTAACAGCTTGTTTGAATGATATTTCGGGGGAGCCAGCATTCAACAGATATGTGTCATTTACCTGATTTTCCCACTTTGGGCACTAGAATATTGAATTTATAAAGAGAACACAAAAATATTTGAGAAAGAATGAACCACACTATAATTAAAATAAATATGTAAAATTACTATATAGGAGTTTAAACACATTTCACACTATGGATGTGCTGTTATCTCCCAATTCTTCCTCACTAAGAAAAATGAAACTCTTAGCCACGTGTGTCCAAGGAAAATTTTCTGTTGATCAGTGTCTGTCTAAATCTTATTTAGCAGAGCTGACTTTACATCATTCGTTTATGGATTTCCTTTCCTTCTCTGTTCATATTCAACACCATGCAAGTAAATAATTGCTTCCTTGTTTTAGCTTTTATTTCTGCTACCAGTATATTCCTCAATAAATTTGCTCCAGTTTTCCTCAAAATTCAAGGTCTTTATCAACAATATTTACGAGGAGATTTGCTTTTGTCCAGTCTACAGTGTCTCCTTGCATTTCTCTGCTCTGTCTGCCTTTCTATATTTTCTTTTTACTTCATCTCTTATCTCTAGATTATGATGGTGGAGTTGATAAAGTGTAGGAGAGAGGAATTTATCTTTAAAAGCCACTTTATTTTTAAAAGGAGAAGACAGCTTTCAGATGAGATCTATCCCTAGAATGCAATATCCTTTGGGGAAACTATATATTTTATTAAGACACCTGTGTGTAGTATTTATGCACATTCCTCTTGGATAAAAAAGCTAAAGCTCTTTAGGCTCCACTGGTGAAGTTTTATTTTGCAGTTAGTCTCTTTCTGTAGCAGGGCATCAAGATGAGGAGAGAGGAGGTCCTTTCAACCTTCCTCACTCAAATAAACCGTTGTTTTGCCCAGTGGGTATTACTAAGGTGCTTAAGAAATTGAGTTGCCAGTTAATCATTAGAGAGAATCAGATGCTAACGATAATGCATTAGCTCCACATTCTAGAAATACACTTTGTACAGTTTTCCATCCAATGTTATTAGAAGTGGAACAAAATGATTACACAGAATTAGTTAAATAAAGGTAGGAAACTACGTGGCAAGATGCAGAATTGACAAAGCACCTAAACTTTATTAGGTGCATGCTGACAAATTAACTAGTTTCAAAGAGACCTCCTAATAGAAGCGTAAATTAGCTAAAAGTGATAAAAAATGTAATTGGTTACTTGGATCTTTAGAATGCAGGCTGCCCTGAAAAGGGGAAGTATAAATGACAATATAAGTGAAAGTGTAATTCTTTACACAAAAAAGGTTAATAATTTCTGAAGCATATTTCTATTTTTGGTACATTTAAAAAACAATCCAACAAACATTTGGATTAAAAAAGTATGCAGAATTATAAACCATATATAAACAGTCATGTGATTAAGTTTTAAGAATTATTTTTGCCAATTTAGCTCTGTGGTAATTACTATAAAGTCAATGAATAAAATTGAGTGATGGCATCAATTTATTTATCTATACATTGTCTTAACACATTTTGTGAATGTCAATTCTGTTCCCATCTCATGGTTTAGGGGAGACTGAAGAATGACTGCTGTCTTGGGAGATTGAGTGGATATGTATGTCACTGACAGGTAGGAAACATAAAGAACATAGCTGAGGAAAAATAATGAATTCAATTTTAGACATTAGGTCTGGATTTCTAGGTCAAGATTACACATTAGTGTAGGTAAAACCCTAGGATTTAAGAGTGAATTTTGTGATGGAGACATTTTGGGGGCGCATGACCAGCCCACGGCTTACAGAGAACTTTGGGATGGAGCTGGTCTTCTTGTGATCATGTGTAGAATGAGAATAGACGAGGGCTAGAACAGAGCAAGGGAAGAGTGACAGGATGGACCCTGAAGAAGAGAAAAAGAAGACCTTACACTTCTGAGAGAAAGGAAATGTGTTGTGAATCTGTAATGGATACTATACACATTAACGTGTTGGTATTTGTAAGTCATTCTGGTGAAAATTAATGATGTAGAGAGTTTGGTTCTCCTATTTACTTATTTCAAAAGTTTTAATTTGCTTTAACTTTTAGGAAGTGTATACTCCCTGGTGTGAAGGAGAAAAGATGCCCTTCGCCCTCTTCCCTGACCCTAACAGTTAGTTCTTCTGAACTTGACGAGGCCAGATTCATAACAGAGGGGCCTTGAAACTTTGGAGAGTTGGATATCGAAGCTGTATCTGTGAATCCAACTTGATTGCCAGCATAGTTCTGAAAGTATAGGAGGGATTCAATACGTATTTGCTCTAGATTAAATGAATCGACTTGGGGTTGTATTTCAGCCTCTGTCTCCTGTCTGTGCCTTTATCACTTACTCTTTTCCTGCACGGATGAGAGGAAGGAGGCGGAGGCATAGATGACTTAATAGCTAGGGTTTTGTAAATGAAAGATGTGTTGCTGTAATCATATTTCTTCAACTCATAACTTTCTTAGGAATGCTCAGAGATTTGGGTGATTTTACGATTTCCCAAAGTCCTCATAATTAGTGCTCTTACAGCACAATGAGAGCATGAGAATTCCTGGTTCAACCAATACTCAAGTCCTAATATTTACTTTTTAATGTTAAAATATGAAAAAGATAAAATCATTGATACCTAATTCTCTGCCTCTGTATTTCATATTTTGTTAAGCATCTCGCCTTTTAACCAAGAATCTTCTTTATGATTTGTCACATCTGCTGTGCTGTGAAAACCCTTTAAAAGATTTTTGCAGTTTGTGATGTGAAACTTTGTCAGCTTTGCATTTGTCTCCTGTATAAGTTTTGTGACTTTTACATGTTACCCGTAGTTTCTAAATTGGAAATAATAAATTTACTGCCGAATTTTCCATGCATTAATGAGATCCCATGAAGCCTTAGAAACTTTAGACTATCTAACTTGGTTTTGAATTAATAAATATTTTATAGTTCCTCTGGGTTTATTTTTTAAGCATTACATTACCAGACCTCAGCTTAGATTGTTTCTTATTTCATAATATATATTTTCATGTGTTTCTAATATCACCCAAAAATGGGCATTCAATAAATATTTAAGAAATATTTTTAAATGAAAAACAAACTGTAAAGTGTTTTCAAACACTGTATTTTGACTGTATATAATTGATACCCACATTATGCTAACAGCAAGGTATAATGTTTCATTCCACTTTGCCCCTGGCTTTTTCACTTTTATAGGTATTTCAAACTAAAAGTGATGACCGTTTGAAAAGTCTTAGCAAAGAGATTGAAAAAAAAAAAAAAAAAGATGCAGTGACTTCTTTGGGAACCAGTTTTTGAATAACTCTTGTCTAGATTCTATGAGAACAGATGAAAAGCCACAAATAGCAATGTCAATATATATTTAATACAAAACTACTCAATCCTACATATAAATTTAGGCTTTGAAAGAGATATAAAAGGGGACTTTACATAAAGAGCTCTCTTGTTAATATAAAGACAGGTCTAGGGTGAGGCAAATGAGATGCTGGTGATTCTGTAACTTCTGATGCAGGAGTTTGTGGACTACACTGTAAAATCATTTAAAAAATATATGGATTCCTAGGTTTCACCCAAAAGATACTGGGTCAGTACTTAGTTAACAGATACTGTAAGGTACCTCCCTCAGATGCCAAATATAAGGGGCACCAAGAAAACCTTTAGAAATCAAGATAAACAATATTTTAATGCAATATTTAAAAAAATAAAAATTACTGCAAAATGCAAAAAGTGATGAACACATTATAGAAATTTTAAATAAAGATGTGATCAGTATTATTGATCTTTCCTTTTGCCTCAGGCTAGGACATGGCTCAGCAGGGCACTGGGTCTTAAAATCAAAGGAAAACAAAAGTGTGAAATATTACCAGGAATAAGCCAAGCCCTAGGGCAAATGTTTCCCTCAGTGGCCTGTTACATGATTCAGTTTCCTTCTTACAGGGAGTTCCTGCAGGTATGAGCTGCTTATTTGCTATAGCTGCTGGGATCTGTGCTCTCAGACCAGCACCCAAGATCACCCAAGAGATAGGAAGCGTTGGAAGACTATCGTTGGAATTATGTCTTCTGGACCTCATCTCACGAGGGCTTATACATTTCAATTATTGACATATGCTTAATTTTAAATTCATTATTGCTTTAGAAGAACTGCAAACCTAAGGAATGATTCAGATCTAGATGTAACAGAAACAAACAAAGGCATAGTAAACATGCTTATTTCCTCAAAGATTTTTGATACTTTCAAATATGGGATTCAATTTAAACTGTAATCAGGCAGAACATGCCTCCTGTTCTTAGTACCATTTATGCTCATTAAAGTGAATGGTGAGAAGTTAATTGAGGGGTTTTTTTTTTTTTTTGACGTATATTGAGCAATAACACATCGTTTAAATGTACTTGTCAAACATTTTGGTAAAATAGTCTGTATGCTTTTGATAATCACCACAAATATTTTCAGAAGGATAAAAAACTTAAAATCTGTGCTGTTTCTCACATTGATTTTATTAACTTTTAAAAACCATAAGTATTTATTATTGCTTACCATGTACCGGTCATGTATATATAAAATGGGAAGAGAAAAAAGGCAAATTACCATAACTTAAATACTTAGTTGTCTAAAATAAAATGTACTCTATCATAATATAAACAATATACTGCAGGAATCACCTTGCAGGCCAATAGAGAGACCCTTAATATTACCAACTCCCACTTTGAAAAATACTAATAGAAAGTAAGCTGAAATTGAAAGACTTCCTAGGTTTTCCTGTCAGCAACATTTCTACAATTTGATCAAAATGAGTGGGGTCATATGTATATTTGAGTAATTTCTATGACAGTCAAAAGAATGCATGAGGTCTGTGCAGAGGAAGATGGAGAAAAATCAATTCATTTAGTGTGGAAAAGATAATCTGTCCTATGTTGTCCTCTGTAATCCTTAATACTGGTTATATTTCCCATTGCACGATATAGTATAATAGTAATGCCTCAAAGATGCAATTAGCCCTGAATAGGAGTTGTATAAAAGTACGTCTCATGACAGCTCATGAACTTTACCTTCAATTCTCCAGGAAGAAAAGATCTAAATACATGAAATTAAGTTAACTGATTTAACAAATTTGGATTTCCCTTAGTTAACTGTTAATAGGCTATTAGCTATCCATTGGGAGGATGAGGCAGGCAAACAGAGGAAATGGAGAATGAGAGGATGAAGAAAAACATTAAGGTGCAACACCTGGTGTTGAGAAAGACAAGAGACAAAATCAACAACTGTAATTCAGTCTGTGGACATTTGCTCTGCGGAGCAAAGAGCTCCCCTGGAATAGGTTCATTGTACATCATTGAACTGCAACCTAGCACAGTGAATAATCATCAGAACCATGCTCCTGGTTCATCATAAGAAGGACAGAGTGCGCTCAATAATTCTGTTGAAGTATGTAAGTTTATATGTTTTTAAATCCTCTATCAAAACTGTGTAAGTATGTATGTATGTATGTGTGTGTATATGTATACATATATTATTTGATGTTTAAATAAGTAAAACAATTACTTGGAAAATTAATTACTTGTGATACCGTTGTTACTTGTGATACCATTTTCCTGCATTATGATACTGTACAATGTTGTTTCTCTATTTTGGGTAGTCCTCTTAACAAAATATTAGGAATATGAGTATCTCCTAGAGGCAATATTAAAAATAGTTTCTTTGCCTCTGTCTGTCCAAGAAGATAGAGTGGTTATGAAAAAAAAAGCTAGATTTGATATTAAAATTCCTTGATATGAGACAGTTCCATAATTTACTTACTCTGTGATTATGAATAGAAGTCACTTAAACTTTCAGACTTATGCCTATTGAGAAAAAGAGTCTGTCCTGAGAACACTGATGTGGCATGGATCAGACTGGATAACAAGCTTGTCAAAATTTATAAATGTACAGAATTAGATATGCCACTTAATGGAAAAAGATAGTAATTCACAGTGGAAACCATCAGAATCTTACTGGGTCATTAGTATGAATTTTCAACAATCAGCTTTACAACCTTCCTGAAGACACATGGTTTTTACAACCATGTTCTCAGCATGAGTGAGTTTAAACAATGAATCTGCCCAAATCCATGTAGACTTTGATTGGGAAATTATAATGTCATTTTTCAGAGCTATTTTAAAAAGAAGTTTTTGGAAAGATACATTTTAATATTGTCAAATAAAAGATAATATAAACCCAAATTTGAAGGGATATTTATGCTTATCTAAAATAATGCTGGCTATTCTTAGCAAGTATGTACCTTGTATTACAGATTTTAGTGGGAATACACTTTTTTAAAAAGCACGTTTGAGAATATTTTGAAATATTTGAACTATCATCCTAAGAAAAACATTGCATGTGAATATTTATAATATTTTTCATATAATCTTAGAGGATTTATTGACATCCTGAAGTCAATCCATGAATTCTGAGTTAGGACACTGCTATATTTCTGTCCAGGCAGGATGTCTGACAGAGTTAAACTAAGGAGTTTTTTCATTCAAAACCTGAATTTTTCCCTGAATTTGACCAATAGCAAACAGTGAAATGTGCCAAAGAATTTAGAGGTAAGAATAATACTCTGAGATATCCTGCTTCTTCACTTTAGATGGTTTTAAGATTTTCCCTAAATTAAGAAAACAAGATGTTATCTAAAGATAAAATGTGGAGCAAATAATTATAAAAAACAAAATATAATTGAATGTGGGAAAAATCTTTTTTTATTTATATTACTCATTTGTTTCCTTATAATCTTTGAAAAGGTTTTCTTTGGGGGTAAACTTTATAATGGTTGATTCTGTTCTGAGAATAGTTGCCATCATTAATTCGAATTTGAACAGAAAATGATGTAAAAGGGAACCATTTTCAAGCGTTAAGAACAATGTTTAATTTTTGTCAAAAACTCAATTATCCTGAAATAAAAAGCTACTGTTAGACAAATGAGTCACTAACAGAAAAAAAATAAAGAGAAGAAATGTGTAGAAGCTGGAGTGGATGAGAATAATGTAGCTAAGGTGAAAGAGGGAAAAAAAAATAACAACTAATAGAGCTAACATAGAAGTGGCCATATTTAATTGGTTATCACGTTTCATTTTATGCCAAGAACGAAGACCCAAGTAGAGTGTCATAATTCATTTCAAAATAATCTGTATTTTGAAAAAAAAAAGTCTATTTTAGATTGAAGACTTTTAGTTGATTTGGTACTTCCAAGGAGTTTGTGAGCATCCCATAGTCAGTCATTCCCCAGGTATGGCTGTCCATTAGAGGAGTGAAACTGTGTGGGATTCAGGGCTGCACGAGCGGAAATCTTGTGAGTGTGAACTGAGAGCCTACGTCAGTAGTGAGGCTGTTTGTAGAGACTGGGTGGCCGAGATTTCCTAGACTCAGGAAATCCTTCACCCTCACTCCCACCTTAAGGTTGGATGACTTATTTAAATGTACATATACTTTGGGACAACCAGGTATTCATTCTTTCCTGTCATTGTTCCCCACTCCACTCCTACTGTAAGGCTGATACTCAGGCCTGTTTGGGTCATAAGCTTAACTCTTAAAGTACCTTGCTGTGGTGGAGTGTGGAGAAGGGGGTGGATGGGAGATGAGCTCCATCTCACCATGGTGGGGAGTATCTTGACATAAAGCTGAGTGACAAACCTCAGCTGTTCATAATGAGTGAAATCTGGAATTAATTTAGTCCCTTTCCCAAAGATGAAGAAACAGCAAGAAGCCCACCTGGGCTTTCAAAACTCAACCCCCTTGCTTATGAGCATGCATAGCCTCGGCCAGACTGGGCTACAGCATCCCAGGAAGTAGTGAGGAGGCATCTTACTTCTGTGTGGTGGAATTACAAGCCTTCCTGGGATTCTACATTATTCACATTGCTGGACCATAGCCATTTTTGGGGGTGGCATTTTTTTTCTCACAATGAGAAACCATTTGTCTAGGCAAATTTAAATAGTGTTTGTGAGTTGACATCTTGCATTGCATCACCTCCATCAGCCTGGCTTTGGAACTGAGTCACTCTTTGGAATAACTCTTTGGAATGTGAGTCAGAGTTGAAGTAAGAAGATTTATTATGCTTTTTCCTAAGTGTCTTCAAAGACTTTTAAGCAGGAAAATTGTATGATCAGATTTTCTTTGCAGAAAGCTCACTCTGACAGCACTGTACAATTGGACAAGACTAGAAGCAGTCAGGTGGCCTAAGAATTCAGGTAGGAAACTTACATGGCCTCAGTCAAGACTTAGCAGTGGGGCTTGAGAGGATTTAGTAGATTTGTGAGAGACTTAGAAGAGGTGAATGAACTCGACTTTGACAACAGATTATATACAGTGGATAATGGAAAGAGAGAAGCCCAAGAAAGATTTTCAAGGTTCTGAGCAGAGTGACTAGTTAAATTATGGTTTTGTTAATGAAGATAATATTTGAAGGAAGAGGAGGTTTTAAAAAAAGTTTTGGAAATTTGGGGTTTGAAGTGCATGGGAGTCCAATTGGAGACAGCATGATTTGAATTCAGCTAAGAGAACTGTTACAGAGAAATAAATGTGGGGTTCCACGTCTCACTAACTTTTGGTGAGATATCTAGAACAGTGATTGTCATCTGGGATAGGTTATAAGGGCGGCCTATCAGAGTCATCTGGAGGGAGAAAGTTTCAAACTGTATATGCTTTCTCCTCTAAGATTAAGATATAGCCCTAAGTATTGATAGAGCACACCCTACCAATTTCTAACCAAGATTCTTGCTACAGTGAATTGCTATTTATCATAGAGGTATGAAGCACATACCAAGTAGCTTGAGGCATAAAATAAAAGATTAACAAGCACTGGAACCAGGGACTCTGAAAAATTCTACTCAGTATGTATTGAATGATTTCTAAAAATCCTCCATAGTTACTCATAATGATAAAAAGTTGAATGACACTGGACTACACTATTTAGTAGTTATGGTCTCTTAGGAAAGTCACACAAGTGGTTAACAATTTTAACATAATGATGTGAAAGCAAGGATAAACGTAGTCCTGTGGTGTTATGGGAGAACAGAATACAAACAGAATATGTGTATGTGTGTGTGTGTGTGTGTGTGTGTGTGTGTGTGTGTGTGTTTAGGGTAGGGTAATAGTGGTGATAGTGTAGACTTCACAGGAACAGAGAATTCTAGAGCTGAGTTTTGAAGGAAGGGGGTAGTTGGTTGGGTGAAGCAGATGCAATTTCCCAAACAGTGTTGTCATCATGTATCATTTAAGATTTCTTTTGACTGCAAGTAACAAAAATGCAAGCAACAATGGTGCTAGCAATAGAGCCATTTAGTTTTATTTTATGACATGGAGGGTAGATGTGAGGTATAAATAATCTGGAATAATAATACATGACAAAAATTGAAAATCCCAGACATATCTGTATAAGCATATTTTATGGAAATATGGAGGCAAAAATAAGAGTAGCTAAGAATTAGAAAATGATTGACAGTAGGGAATAGGATTTGGGGATGTTGAGTGGTGATGTAAGAGATTCTTATTTTTCTGTATAAACCTTTCAACACTATTTTTTAAAACTAGATATAGATATTAATATAAAAATAAAGTTTTAATTTAAATAATATTTTGAGTATGATTGTTGCTATATTCATTACGGCCTTCAGTTACTGATTTACTTATACAATTTTCAGTTGTATATCTTAATGGTAATACACACACAATTTTGAAACTCAGGCCTTGAGATGTGGTGTTTGAAAATGAGAAGTGCTTCAAGAAGAACAAGAGAAGAAATGACCAGAGAAAGTAAAATTAGTAGAAACAAATTTTTAAAATATATGAATCACCTTCTCTCTTTCTCTCTTTTTCTTTCATTTCTTGCATTGCACTTTTTTTTTCTCCAAGGGTTTCAAGACAAATTTTACTACCTTGAAGAGGTTTAGGATTAATAAAAAAGAATGTGAAGAGAAATAACAAGGTATTTTTTGGCTGTTTTATCAATCCATATAAAGATGACAACCTAACCACCTTCTCCTAAATGAAACATGTGTATGTATCAAAAGAAAGCTTAGAAATTTAAATCTTAGTTTGCAATTAAGCCATAGAATTGAGAGGATTGAGGATATGACACAGGGGAATTCTCCTATCTACTACATCTTATCTCTCAGCAAATCAAAGCAAGGTCCCTTTACCTAGTTTCGAGAGGAGTCATGAAGGAATGGAGACCTCAAAAGGACAGGGTATGAGAAATGTATGTGTTAAGTCTCATCACCAAGTTGTGGTCGAAACCCACACTTCTAACTGTGCAAGGTAGATTATGGCATTGATGGAGGCTGGTGATCCAGTGGAAAATACAGAAATACCAATAACAACCCTACTTCTCTGTGGACATTCACTGATGTGTAACAGACCTAGTTCTTAGTGACACCCACAAGGGAGCAAAAAGTAGCTGAAATGAGAGATTTCATGTCTCTCATGAAGCTGCCATCTTGAGGGGTGAGGGGACTCTGAATATAAAGTTGAAAAATAGACATTTTAATTGAGGCAACATATGGAGTTTGTGCCCAAGAATCAGAGATGTGTAGTGTCTGCAAATTTAAGGATGGAATCAGTGGACCAGAAAAATAACTATGATCCCGGGAGCTATAATCACAGACCGTCAGTGCTAACACTCCATGTCTTTCTCCAGCCTCTGAATTCATCAGCAGGAGAAAAGGCCAGGTATACAAGACAAGCAAAGACCAGAGACTAGCAGTCAGACTATGAACTGTGCCATGCTTTACTCTTGACTCTAGATGCCTTGTTAAGAAGTAGGGAAAGACTGGGAGAAATAGCTTTGATAGGGGCTTGAACTTCGAATGGTCTGGATATTAATGCAGAATTCATGCAAAAGAGATCAATTTGAAAAATCATTTTAAACAATGATACAGTAGTTATCTGTCTCTTATCTTCCTAACAGGTTGGTGGCCTGTGACGAAGCTAGTTTAAATATAGACAATTTTTAAAGCTATTTTTTTCTATTACTAGTTTTAGTTGTAGTTCATGTACTTTGATTCTGCTACAAGTAGGAGCTCAGCAAATGTAGGAAACACAGGAGGTACGACTTCTGTTCTCATTTATTTATTATCCCCCAGGCTCTTTTGTGCACTTCTTCCAGGATTCAATTTACTTTTTACATTTTAAGGTGTTCTCTAGGTCCAAGCCTCCTAGTTGATCAGCTGTGGGATAAAACTGAAATGACAGTATTAACTACACAGGCCTATGAAAAGCCCAAGAAATGGGATAAGTGAGTTCTAAGTATCAACTTGTTAATAAGGTCAAGTGGTTATTAAGGAATGAGGAATTTTCCAGGTGATTCTTTGATCATTTTAAGATCTACCAGTATCTCAGTTCCTGATTTCCTGGCCCTCTATTGAAGAGATGCTTTACCTCATCAATACACTGCCTCCCCATGTTCTAGGTGATAAGATCAAGCCTGACTTTAGTCAAGAGGGATTTAAAAGGCTCAAACAATCCAGTGACTCAAGAGCAAGTCATTTTTTTCTACAAGAATAACTCCTACTCAGTCCAAATCTGTCCCCTGTTTAACATAGTTTGCTTCTTTATTCTTATCAGGTCTTTCTCCCTCCCCACACCCCTTCCCTCTCTCTCTCTCTCTCTCTCTCTCTCTCTGTGTTATTACCAGGGTCCAAGTCCTGTTTTTGTCATCTAACTAGTAGCAGAATCTGTCTAAGGCTGGATTTTTGCTTTGCTCTTATCTGTCTCCCCTTCTAAGAAAGGAAGAATTCTTCCTCAACACTGCCTCTGGGGCTGGGACAGAACTTCGTGACAGATTTATCACTTGCTCTGCTGAGTTTCAGAGTGCTGCCTGTAGAGGCCCTTTCATGACATTGTGTTGAACGTTCAGGAAGCCAAATGTTTACTTGCGTTACCATCTGTTGACTGTATTCTTCCTACTGAGTTGGACTTCCACTCATCAGGTATAGCTGACTCTTTCTACCTTGAGCCAGTTTACAGTTCCAAGGGCTTACCTCTTTCCTTCTAGCCAGAACCACATGCTTTTGGACATGATGATTATTTTTTGGGGAAAAATCTGTGGATCAATTCGGATGTGTTCGACTTTAGATAATGGAAAATCTGGCTCAACTGGCACAATGTAGAAGTTTATTAGTTTCTGAAACCTGAAGTGCAGAGATAGGATGACTTCAGGGTTGGGATCAACTAATGGCTTCATATCCATACGTATAATTATAGAGACATGGGTATGGTGCAGTGAGAAAATATCAAGACAATTTTAAGACATCTTTCATTCTGAAGATAGGTCTTAAGGTGAAAATTACCCTAATGAAATGTATTATGAGGTCTGATTTAACTCAAAAACCAGATTTAAATGAGAGTAAGTAAATTTATCTCAAAAGTTTCAACCCTTCTCATTCGGATAATTAGAAAACTAAAATTCATATTGGTTTTTGTAAAGGTAAACATATAATTTGGTTGCATTTTGGAAGTGAAATATACGAGGTTTAGGCTGGGAGTGCTCATGTTTATGACATTATACCTTCGATCTTATATCATATTTTTATTTCAATACGCAGTCTCTTCCCAAAAGTGGTGGAGGGGGACTGAAATGTACTATCTAGCTAATACTCTGAGGAGATTAATGTAATTTGAGAGGAAATATGCATCCACTTATGGTATCAGAGGTTTGCCTAGGGAGCAACACCAAATCTTTGACTGTGATTTGTGACTCAGAATCAGAGGTCTGTGCTCCCTCTTTTTTCTTCATAAATTTTCCTGGGTATATGAATATGTCTGGGTAAGTGGGTAGGTATGTGTCCTTCTTTCATAGATTACTGAATTTTAAGTTATATACTTGTGTTTTGGAATGTTTGAGTTGAATGGTGGTTAAGATAAACTTAGACTGTGACCATATAATGCTAAACAGTCAGCTGGATAAAAAGATACAATTATTTATGCTTTAAAATTAGCACTTTAAGGGCTTTCTCCTCTCCCCGCCTTTCCCACGTTTAACATAAAGTCTCACCCAGGTTGCTTACCTGCTGATAGAGTAAAAGTTTAAGACTATAAAGAAGCCAGCACTGATAGCAACATAAGCACACTTTGTATTCATTATCTTAATTTGACTTGTGAAGGGGTATTTTAAAAGATAACCAATGGATAATCAAAGACTCAAGTAAGCTTTCTTGGAAAATATTTATTCAGGAAGCTCTTTGAAAAAGAGACTATTTTTGCCTCAGACCTTAATCTACAAAATTCTGTATCCAGGTGTACTGCTTTTGATTCAGCATTATTAGATTAATCTGTATCAACTGACTCTTTTGAAACAGGGCTTTCCAGGGTAAGCTTATTTTTGGTGTAATTTTATCCTTGCCTTATTCAATTTTCCCTCTAAAAGCACTGGTCTTAAGCCAATAGTAATATTTATGGTATCATCATTATCTGATTTCCTGTTTTTTCTTCAATGGTATGTATTCCTCTCAATACATCCATCCCCCATGTCCCACTCCATAATTTTTTAGATTAAATTTAATTTCATTGTCATATTTTAGCCTACATATTTTTAAAACAATAAAATTGAAACAATGGAAAGTTGTTTCTATTTTTTAGTTTCATCACAAAGCTACTTATCAGCAGCAAGAGGTGAAGGCAGGAGAAGGTTCTATAAAGCTTGAATAGTTTTATGTGGAAAAACCATTTTCACATGTATCACTGCTTTTGATCTTTACCACAATGCTGTCAATTCAGTTTAGAGGTTATGTTCTCTAACTCTATACAGTCTGGAATATAATAGAAAATGTGCTAGACTTGAATTCCTAAGCCTTCCCTTTCATCCCAGATCTGCCTTTTACCTATATTAAGACTTCACATAATTTTTAAAATCAATCCATGATAGAGTTTCCCTAATGTAAAATCAAAAAAGAAATACATATATTGTTCAATTCGTAGGAGTTGTTGAGTTGAAATAACGAGAGACCTTAGAATCAAAGTATTTACATTTACTAATGTAAATTAGAGATTTAGACTGAAGGAGACCGACACAAATGACCTAGGTAAACCAAATGTTTGCTCATAAAAAGATGCAGACAGTAGTGAGCCAGTGAGGGTACGCAGCAGGGAAATCCACACTATTTTTAATGACAGACAGAAGTTTAAATTTCCAGATACCCTACAAAGCCTTCAGAAGTGGGCATACAATTGCAGATTGGTAAGTGTGAGTAAGGAGGGTTACATAAAATCTTCTGAAAGCTGAGACCTCCTTTCCTGTCCAGGTTTATATACACATGGCTGAAGACGTTCCCCGCATCTCCTGGGGGCGACCTCATTTTAGGTAGGTGTACCTCATCAATCACGGTGTAATACAATATATACTATGAATAGAGAATGCAGCTGAGCACGGTGCCCTGCACTCAGGAACAAGTGGTCCTCATATATCACCTCCGCATCATCAGCACTGGTTTAAATTCAGAATTGAAGAATTGCGAAAAGAGTTAGTTACCAAGGGGTCCCTACTACACAGTCTCTTAGATTAGCTGCAGACTGTACTTTGCAGGTCATTATGTTTACTTCCTACTTTCTGTGTAAGTGGTCATAATCCATCTGAAGAATCTGACATACAAATTTTGTTCCAAACATCATATTTTCTACGTCAGAGAGTCAGATATCCAAACCAGGCAAAAGTAGTCTCAAGAAGTAAAAAAAAAAAAAAAAAATGAGGGATAACTGTGTTTAATATTCTGTTACCTAACAGGTGAGGAGACAGTTTCTACTGACTTTTAGTCGAATAGGAGAATTAAATTACAGATCTTTTAGAACTTCCATAATTAGATAGCCACAGTATACAGTTTAGTTTATACTCATTTCCTATCAACCTAGGTCAAAAGTAATTGGAAGATCAATGAAAATGCAAAGGGTTGTACAGTACAGATATGGCTGAAAGATGAAAGATGTTGTAGTGATTAACAGTAACTGAGTAGGTCCACCCGAAATGCCTGTTTCACATGTCAAATAATGTTCTTGAAAGCCCAGGCAGGAACTTGGGTTACAGTTCAAGTGAATGATTCTGATAACTAATATTAGTTTATTTGGGAGAGAGGGAGAATTGTGCTTTTGAAAATTGTGATGGACAATATTTATCCCATCCAGATGAAGTTATTTCTCCTCCCTCATTCCCCAACATAACAAGGTTTAACAACATCTGTCAACAAAATGTTTTCACTGACTGATTTAAGTAGCAATTTTTAGCTCTAATCAAATAAAATAAGGAAGTATTCTTTCAGCTCTAGACTTAAGAGGGAATCAGGATCTAAAAAATTTCTTTATTGTTGATAGGATTAGCCTGCTATATATCAGTTGGGATCTAAACTTTTCCTCCAAGTCCTTTCCTTGAATAACCATGCTCTCTAATCATCATTTTCTTACACATCTGTATTTTTTCCACATTTAATCATTTTTGGTCCGACTAATCACAGTTAAGCCCTTGGAAAAACCTATTTTTTCTTGAGTTATGTTTTCTGAGACAAAAGACATTTACATATTAAATTTTCATATATTCCTACATTGCTTCCTGTTTCATTTCACCTCAATAATCTAGGCAAGGGTTTAAAATGTTTCTTTCTTTTCCCACATAGTCTTAGTCAAAGCAGAACCCTGCTAAGTGAAACACATGTGTACACTGATCTGGGATGCTCAGTTCACTAATAAGCAAGGGAGTCCACTAATAAGCAAGGGTTAGAAGATAAGAAGGGAAGCCAGGCTATATAGGACATAAGAATTTTTAGAGTCTCGTATTTCATTTCAAACACTTTTACCAATACACTTATAATAGTAGCAGTGATATTTATTATTTATTGAATTCCTACTGTGTGCCAGGTACTTTAAATGATTCTTTATATTTTCTTTTAATTCCCATAAAACACTGAGCTATGTGTTAATTTTATTCCTCCCTCCCTCCCTTCCCTCTTTCCTTCCTTCTTTTCCTTCCTTCCTTCTTTTTCTTTCTTTCTCGCTTTCTTTTTTCTTTTTTTCTTTTTTCTTTCTCTTTCTTTTTTTTTTTTATGGTGGGTATTGACTTTTATTATTTTATTTATTTATTTATTTTTTAACATCTTTATTGGAGTATAATTGCTTTACAATGGTGTGTTAGTTTCTACTTTATAACAAAGTGAATCAGCTATACATATACATATATTCCCATATCTCTTCCCTCTTGTGTCTCCTTCCCTCCCACCCTCCTTATCCCACCCCTCTAGTTGGACACAAAGCACCGAGTTGATCTCCCTGTCCTATGTGGCTGCTTCCCACTAGCTATCTGTTTTATATTTGGTAGTGTATATATGTCCATGCCACTCTCTCACTTTGTCCCAGCTTACCCTTTTCCCTCCCCGTGTCCTCAAGTCCATTCTCTAGTAGGTCTGCGTCTTTATTCCCATCCTGCCCCTAGGTTCTTCATGACCATTTTTTTTTTTTTTTAGATTCCATATATATGTGTTAGCATACAGTATTTGTTTTTCTCTTTCTGACTTACTTCACTCTGTATGACAGACTCTAGGTCCATCCACCTCACTACAAATAACTCAGTTTCGTTTCTTTTTATGGCTGAGTAATATTCCATTGTATATATGTGCCACATGTTCTTTACCCATCTTTCTTTCTCTCTTTCCTTCCTTCCTCCTTTCTTTCTTTCTTCTTTCTTTCTCTTCCTTCCTTCCTCCCTCCCTCCCTTCCACTCATGCATCCTCCTCCTTCCCTTCTTCCTTTATTTCATTTTTTCTCTTATTCCTTTCCTCCCTGTCTCTCTTGCTTCTTTCATTTTTGGATAAGAAAACTTTGTCGGTCCAGACAGAGCTTGTAAGTAGATCTGAGCTCTCTATACAACTATGCTTGATGGAAACTAAGAGACTTAGAAATGACTATATGAGGGATTATGGTGAAAGGAAAGTGAATGCTATTGAAAAGTTTTAAGATCTCCTTCCTTCGGGTAGCGTTAGGGGCTGAAATAATGGTCGATACATGAATGACTGAGGTTGATATACAGTTATGAAGGAATAATTCAGAAAAAATATATTGATATGGCTTTTTAGCTTTTTTTATTTTCAAGGAAATAAATTTTAATTAAAACAAAATGTAAGAAGGAGACCCCAAACACAGTAAGATAAGCAAAATGAGAAGAGAGAAAAACACACAGCGGATGAAGGAGCAAGGTAAAAACACACCAGACCTAACAAATGAAGAAGAAATAGGCAGTCTACCTGAAAAAGAATTCAGAATAATGATAGTAAAGATGATCCAAAATCTTGGAAATAGAAGAGACAAAATGCAAGAAACATTTAACAAGGACCTAGAAGAACTAAAGAGGAACCAAGCAACAATGAAAAACACAATAAATGAAATTAAAAATACTCTAGAAGGGATTAATAGCAGAATAACTGAGGCAGAAGAACGGGTAAGTGACCTGGAAGATAAAATAGTGCAAATAACTACTGCAGAGCAGAATAAAGAAAAAAGAATGAAAAGAACTGAGGACAGTCTCAGAGACCTCTGGGACAACATTAAACGCACCAACATTCGAATTATAGGGGTCCCAGAAGAAGAAGAGAAAAAGAAAGGGACTGAGAAAAAATTTGAAGAGATTATAGTTGAAAACTTTCCTAATATGGGAAAGGAAATAGTTAATCAAGTCCTGGAAGCACAGAGAGTCCCATACAGGATAAATCCAAGGAGAAACAGGCCAAGACACATATTAATCAAACTATCCAAAATTAAATATAAAGAAAACATATTAAAAGCAGCAAGGGAAAAACAACAAATAACATACAAGGGAATCCCCATAAGGTTAACAGCTGATCTTTCAGCAGAAACTCTGCAAGCCAGAAGGGAGTGGCAGGACATATTTAAAGTGATGAAGGAGAAAAACCTACAACCAAGATTACTCTACCCAGCAAGGATCTCATTCAGATTTGATGGAGAAATTAAAACCTTTACAGACAAGCAAAAGCTGAGAGAGTTCAGCACCACCAAACCAGCTTTACAGCAAATGCTAAAGGAACTTTTCTAGGCAAGAAACACAAGAGAAGGAAAAGGCCTACAATAACAAACCCAAAACATTTAAGAAAATGGGAATAGGAACATACATATCGATAATTACCTTAAGTGTAAATGGATTAAATGTTCCCACCAAAAGACACAGACTGCCTGAATGGATACAAACACAAGACCTGTATATATGCTGTCAACAAGAGACCCACTTCAGACCTAGGGACACATACAGACTGAAAGTGAGGGTATGGAAAAAGATATTCCATGCAAATGCAAATCAAAAGAAAGCTGGAGTAGCAATTCTCATATCAGACAAAATAGACTTTAAAATAAAGACTATTACAAGAGACAAAGAAGGACACTATATAATGATCAACGGATCGATTCAAGAAGAAGATATAACAACTGTGAATATTTATGCACCCAACATAGGAGCACCTCAATACATAAGGCAAATACTAACAGCCATAAAAGGGGAAATCAACAGCAACACAATCATAGTAGGGGACTTTAACACCCCAATTTCACCAATGGACAGATCATCCAAAATGAAAATAAATAAGGAAACACAAACTTTAAATGATACATTAAACAAGATGGACTTAATTGATATTTATAGGACAGTCCACCCAAAAACAACAGAATACACATTTTTCTCAAGTGCTCATGGAACATTCTGCAGGATAGATCATATCTTGGGTCACAAATCAAGCCTTGGTAAATTTAAGAAAATTGAAATCGTATCAAGTACCTTTTCCGACCACAACGCTATGAGACTAGATATCAATTACAGGAAACGATCTGTAAAAAATACAAACACATGGAGGCTACACAATACACTACTTAATAATGAAGTGATCACTGAAGAAATCAAAGGGGAAATCAAAAAATACCTAGAAACAAATGACAATGGAGACATGACGACCCAAAACCTATGGGATGCAGCAAAAGCAGTTCTAAGAGGGAAGTTTATAGCAATACAAGTCTACCTCAAGAAACAGGAAACATCTCGAATAAACAACCTAACCTTGCACCTAAAGCAATTAGAGAAAGAAGAACAAAAAACCCCCAAAGTTAGCAGAAGGAAAGAACTCATAATGATCAGATCAGAAATAAATGAAAAAGAAATGAAGGAAACAATAGCAAAGATCAATAAAACTAAAAGCTGGTTCTTTGAGAAGATAAACAAAATTGATAAACCATTAGCCAGACTCATCAAGAAAAAAAGGGAGAAGACTCAAATCAATAGAATTAGAAATGAAAAAGGAGAAGTAACAACTGACACTGCAGAAATACAAACGATCAAGAGAGATTACTACAAGCAACTCTATGCCAATAAAATGGACAACCTGGAAGAAATGGACAAATTCCTAGAAATGAACAACCTGCCGAGACTGAAACAGGAAGAAATAGAAAATATGAACAGACCAATCACAAGCACTGAAATTGAAATTGTGATTAAAAACCTTCCAACAAACAAAAGCCCAGGACCAGATGGCTTCACAGGTGAATTCTATCAAACATTTAGAGACGAGCTAACACCTATCCTTCTCAAACTCTTCCAAAATATTGCAGAGGGAAGAACACTCCCCAACTCATTCTATGAGGCCACCATCACCCTGATACCAAAACCAGACAAAGATGTCACAAAGAAAGAAAACTACAGGCCAATATCACTGATGAACATAGATGCAAAAATCCTCAACAAAATACTAGCAAACAGAATCCAACAGCACATTAAAAGGATCATACACCATGATCAAGTGGGGTTTATTCCAGGAATGCAAGGATTCTTCAATATACGCAAATCAATCAACGTGATACACCATATTAACAAATTGAAGGAGGAAAACCATATGATCATCTCAATAGATGCAGAGAAAGCTTCGACAAAATTCAACACCCATTTATGATAAAAGCCCTGCAGAAAGTAGGCATAGAGGGAACTTTCCTCAACATAATAAAGGCCATATATGACAAACCCACAGCCAACATCATCCTCAATGGTGAAAAACTGAAACCATTTCCACTAAGATCAGGAACGAGACAAGGTTGCCCACTCTCACCACTATTATTCAACATAGTTTTGGAAGTGTTAGCCACAGCAATCAGAGAAGACAAAGAAATAAAAGGAATCCAAATCGGAAAAGAAGAAGTAAAGCTGTCACTGTTTGCAGATGACATGATACTATACATAGAGAATCCTAAAGATGCTACCAGAAAACTACTAGAGCTAATCAATGAATTTGGTAAAGTAGCAGGATACAAAATTAATGCACAGAAATCTCTTGCATTCCTATACACTAATGATGAAAAATCTGAAAGTGAAATTAAGAAAACACTCCCATTTACCATTGCAACAAAAAGAATAAAATATCTAGGAATAAACCTACCTAAGGAGACAAAAGACCTGTATGCAGAAAATTATAAGACACTGCTGAAAGAAATTAAAGATGATACAAATAGATGGAGAGATATACTATGTTCTTGGATTGGAAGACTCAACATTGTGAAAATGACTATACTACCCAAAGCAATCTACAGATTCAATGCAATCCCTATCAAACTACCACTGGCATTTTTCACAGAACTAGAACGAAAAATTTCACAATTTGTATGGAAACACAAAAGACCCCAAATAGCCAAAGCAATCTTGAGAACAAGAAATGGAGCTGGAGGAATCAGGCTCCCTGACTTCTGACTATACTACAAAGCTACAGTAATCAAGACAGTATGTTACTGGCACAAAAAAAGAAACATAGATCAATGGAACAGGATAGAAAGCCCAGAGATAAACCCACGCACATATGGTCACCTTATCTTTGATAAAGGAGGCAAGCATGTACAGTGGAGAAAAGACAGCCTCTTCAATAACTGGTGCTGGGAAAACTGGACAGGTACATGTAAAAGTATGAAATTAGAACACTCCCTAACGCCATACACAAAAATTAACTCAAAATGGATTAAAGACCTAAATGTAAGGCCAGACACTATCAAACTCTTAGAGGAAAGCATAGGCAGAACACTCTATGACATAAATCACAGCAAGATCCGCTTTGACCCAGCTCCTAGAGAAATGGCAATAAAAACAAAAATAAACAAATGGGACCTAATGAAACTTAAAAGCTTTTGCACAGCAAAGGAAACCATAAACAAGACCAAAAGACAACCCTCAGAATGGGAGAAAATATTTGCAAATGAAGCAACTGACAAAGAATTAATCTCCAAAATTTACATGCAGCTCAATAACAAAAAAACAAACAACCCCATCCAAAAATGGGCAGAAGACCTAAATAGACATTTCTCCAAAGAAGATATACAGATTGCCAACAAACACATGAAAGAATGCTCAACATCATTAATCATTAGAGAAATGCAAATCAAAACTACAATTAGATGTCATCTCACACCGGTCAGAATGGCCATCATCAAAAAATATAGAAACAATAAATGCTGGAGAGGGTGTGGAGAAAAGGGAACCCTCCTGCACTGTTGGTGGGAATGTAAATTGATACAGCCACTATGGAGAACAGTATGGAGGTTCCTTAAAAAACTAAAAATAGAATTACCATATGACCCAGCAATCCCACTACTGGGCATATACCCTGAGAAAACCATAATTCAGAAAGAGTCATGTACCAAAATGTTCATTGCAGCTCTATTTACAATAGCCAGGACATTGAAGCAACCTAAATGTCCATCATCGGATGAATGGATAAAGAAGGTGTGGCACATAAATACAATGGAGTATTACTCAGCCATAAAAAGAAACAAAATGGAGTTATTTGTAGTGAGGTGGATGGAGGTAGAGTCTGTCATACAGAGTGAAGTAAGTCAGAAAGAGAAAAACAAATACAGTATGCTAACACATATATATGGAATCTAAGGGGAAAAAAAAAAAAAGGTCATGAGGAACCTAGTGGCAAGACGGGAATAAAGACACAGACCTACTAGAGAATGGACTTGAGGATATGGGGAGGGGGAAGGGTAAGCTGTGACAAAGTGAGAGAGTGGCATGGACATATATACACTACCAAACGTAAAATAGATAGCTAGTGGGAAGCAGCCACATAGCACAGGGAGATCAGCTCGGTGCTTTGTGACCACCTAGAGGGGTGGGATAGGGAGGGTGGCAGGGAGGGAGATGCAAGAGGGAAGAGATATGGGAACATATGTATATGTATAACTGATTTGCTTTGTTGTAAGGCAGAAACTAACACACCATTGTAAAGCAATTATACTCCAATAAAGATGTTAAAAATATATATATATATAAAAAAACCTAAAATGTAACAATCATTATTGTCATTTCCCCTTATAGCAATTATATCATGTAGGTTATTGTATTAATTTTAACAAAGTGATCTGTCTTAGTTCATTACCAAGTTTAAGGGTCCACTAATGGTTAACAAAACCAGAAATCACATTTGTTCTTTTTTGTTTGAATAATCAAATAAAGGGCGTTAACTAAGTTATAATCATGAAAATGTGTATTGCAGTAATAATAATAACGTTGTATTTTTCAAGAGATATCTTATTGAAATATTACAGGGAAATGAATTTAGTAAACAGAATACAATTGCCTCCTGATAACTAGATCCTTTGTCTTGTTGAACGCTCAAACCGTTGCCACAGAATTTTAATGTCCACAGTTTTTACTATTTCAAAATTCTAAAAAATTACTGATCAAAACACTGCAGTCAGCCATCTGTAGCTTGAGCCGTTAAAAACCTCTTCAACTGGCAAGAGACCCACATTAATCAATTTGTGATTTAACTGGACTTATAATTGATTTGCATTTGAAATCATAAATATAAAATAGTTTCCATTAAAATAGACTCACACTGCTAGCAGTGAAATAATGCACTATTCTTCTGACAATACAGAGTTGAAGTTCAAGTTCATAAATGGAAGAACTGGGTTCAAGTAGATGACAACATGCAGAATTAGATTTGTAACCGGCTCTCGAAAGTAAGACCAAAGATGAATAGAGACAAATCAAAGTACTTTTGCATCCTGAATAAATCATTTTAAGTACAGGTCTGAAGGAGAGTTTCTCGAAGGATAATTTGTATTATTTAAGCCCTATTTGTAATGTAATCCTCCTCTGTTAAACTTGTCACTACTCTTTCAACAGATGTCTGGGGCTTGCATGGGGAAAACAAATTTGAAATAACATTTTTACTGTTCTAAATAATAGCATTTCCCCCACCCCCACCCCCCACCCCCCCGCTTTCTCTGTCTTAAATATCAGTTGTAAGCATCCTCAATGCACATGTAATAGCTGAGCAAGTGGTGATATTAAATAATCAAATAGAATTTGATGGCATTACAGCAAAAAGAGTTTGATATCAGATGCAAATAACAGTCAATTTCAAATATTATCAAAATGATATGATTGAACCATATAACAAAGAAAGCAGGAAAGGCTCATTAGTAAATAATACAAGCAAGGATATTTTGTTACAGGGAAATGGTCAATCTAGAAAAGGAGCATGTATGGTTTCATTTCATATTTCATTTCTAATCACCTTTGATTGAATAAAAGAAAAAGATGTTTTGAATACAGATGTGATGATGGGGTCTCAGTATTTCAGCAGAATCTTATTTCTTCAGAAAGTTTAGCAATGGAAATATTTGAGCCACTATTTCCATGTGAGACCCAGCAGATGCTTCCAGTCAGTTCTGAGGTTTTGAGAGCCCAGTCTCCCTCCCCCACTGTGAGCATCTCCTGTTCTGAAGGTCATGGCAGTAGAAGGCCCTCTCTGTTATATCTCCTGGAAACCTTATCCCTTCCCTCTGAAGCCCACTGAAAACACTTATGAGTAGGCACTAGTCTCCCTACTCTTCAGACTGAACCCCTGACCCTCTCCTATATTAACAGAATCTTCGTTTCCTATGCCAGTCCATGCCTGACTGCCCCCCATGTCCTGGGAACTAGGTCTGAATCCAACATAAGAGGACATCTGTTATGCCTCCTACTACTGAATGCTCTTGGAGAGTCCATCCAATGTTAAAGAGAATGAGGGGACGTTTATTCCACAAGTGTGTGTTTGCATCTCTGTGTGTCTGTACGTGTGTGTGTATGCATGAGAGAGATTTCCTTAGATAACTGTTCCTGTATATCTGAGTAAATATGTGGCTTAATGGCTTTTCCAGTGCTCTGAAATCAGTTACTAACTACTAACTACTATTGAAGCATTTCTATGGGGACATATATCAATACATTGAATCCCAAGAAAATAAAAAGTATAAAAGTCAGATTCTGATATTTGATTACACCTATACATTGGTTTATACATACCACAAATAGATTACCAAATACAAAAGAATTAGAACATATTAAATATATTTAGCATGTACATGGATATTATATAAATTTAGTTTTCATTAATGATCTTCAAGGTTATTATTAAAAATATATTCTTCAGCATTATAAATGCAGATAGAATAGAGATTTCTTCACAAATTCTAATAATTTTCTGATAGCTGCTGAAAATTACATGTGTGTTTAAATTAGTTTTATTCTTTACCTTGTTTTATTCTTATTTCTCTGTTTCAAAATAGATCTGAGTTGTCTGAGTCGTTCATATATTTCAATTTTGGGTAAACATGCTTTGAGGTAGCTCATTAAACAAAACAAAAAGTCATGCACCCAAAACATGCAGTTTCAATTAAACCTAAAACCTATCTCTAAGCTCCGTGTCAGACTGGGAAGTTCTGTTTCTGAAGGAAATGTTCTGTTAAAATGCGATGAAACTTTCATCAGAATAAAACTAGCAATATTATGGGAGATAATATTTTTCCTGGTATTCAAGCTGTAGAGAAAATTCTCATGTGGACAGTGCAGTAGCCAGGCCCAGACTGGCTGTGATCACTTCCATCAAAGTCTCCACATAATGGATCATGTGACCACGCAGAACAGGCTTGTTCTCCTTGTGCAGCTGCAGAGTGACTGGACATGTCTGATTCCTACTCATTGTTACATAATTTGTGGTCCAGGAAGCAAGAAGAAACCAGAGGCAAAGTTGGAAGTTTTACCTGATATTTAAATCTTGGATCCAGGTGACACGGCTTGCTAAAGGTTGAAGTTCCAGGTGACATGGTTGGAAGTACGAAAGCTTGATAAGTTCCTTCTTGAGAAAGAGATGTGGCCATCCTTCTCCCTGGGCAGGTAGAACCCCAGTGCCACTAACCACACATGTCTGCTGTGGAGGATGGGGAGTCCTGAGGAGCCCACATTCCCAAGCCTGTGAGGCTTTGGTGAGAATTCATCCTTTTATCTCATCCCAATAAACTGCAGCATTTATGAGATTTATACGTGAGAATGCTCATTTCCTCCAGGCCTCCAACTGGGTTCTCTGTGAAACTAGTTCAAATGTTATGCATAACATTTGAGTAAATGACATAACACATAATATTCAAGGCAACGATTTTATGTTAATTGAAGCAAGAATACACATGTAACTTTTTCCTGTAAGGATGTTAATAGGTGTTAGATGATAAAAATACATTTATGGATAAGTCCTTTTAGGACTCGTTGAACTTACAAGTTGAAACAGATTTCTTTACTGAAACACACAGGACTTTTGATATGTTATTATGCATTATGACGGTAAACTTAAACTTTTTTAGAAACTTCCCTCACCTCACCCTCTGTCCCCACAATTCTCTACCAGGGAATTTACTGGGTTTAATATTCTATAGTTGATCACTTTGGAAAATATTATTTTCAAACAAACATATTTTACATTTCTTATACAGTGTCACAGCTGGTTGAAATTAGCCCCATATAAAATAAGGTGCACCATATGGAGAGCTGAAGAGAAAGTGGCTAACATGAGAGGCAGGCTTATCTGGGCACTCACTGAGGGATGTAGGTTACCAGGGCAGAAAGCACTCCTGAGTCTCTGATTGACTCAAGAACAGCAGAGAAGGAGGCCGCAGATGAGGAGAGACTTTTTCTGGAGTCAGAGAAGACATTAAAGACAGACGTCTCAGTTCTACCAGTGTTAACCCTGAGTGTCACTATTTAACTTTAAGAAATAAGACAAGAAAGGCTGAGATACTGTTGAGTGATGGATTGACCTTCATCAATGACACTGTAGGAGGGATGAAGCATGAACTTGAAATGATCAGTGTGCAGTGACAACAACTGGAGAAGAAAACCACCAGGATACATTTTCTGTGAAGTGAGGTAATGAATACACACCTTTCAAAAGCAATCTTTGATAAATGTTATTTCCAAGGTTAAATACGAATTCCTAAGCTAATGCCCTCCATTTAAAAACACTGTGGCCCAGGTCCCTACAGGTCCTTGGAACAGTCAGCAAGGGACCTGTACACCCCTAAGGTAGGTTAGGGTCTGTGGCCCCTGTCCAGCAGGAGGCAGTTACAGAAGAAGAGACCTTGGGCCCCTTATCGCTTAAGAATAAGGGTGTAGAGTCTCTCAGGGGGGAATGAGACGGGCTGGGACCTGGGACCCTTTGCTGCAGTGCTTGCACCTGGACACACCTCTCCTCTGGCAACAAAATGTAAAGAAGCTATAAGGGACTAAAAATAACTGCATTCATGTGCAGCTGGGGCAAATTCTGGACAAAAGATACAAAGTGACCAAAAAACCCAACTGCTACTTTTGAAGAGCGTGGAGCAAAAGCAGGGTACTGCGCATGCCCCCTGCACACAACACCACCTAAGAGGTGGCAAACCCCCTAAGCCACCCCTCCGGCCCGACCCCTGGACCCGCCTTTACCCTCTCCCCACATAAGGAACAAGCTCGCCACCCCCCGCCAATAGGGAGCAAGCAGGCAAGGGAACCTGTTGCTTGTTCTCATTCCCCCCTGCTACAGCAGGGGCCCCAATAAAGCCTGGCCTGAAAAAACAAAAACAAAATGAAACAAAAAGTCCAAACAAAACAGAAGATAAAAACATTGTTAGAGCATGGTTGCATGCAATATGCAAGAGCTGTATGTTAGCACTAATCCCCCTCCAACAGACACACATACTTATGTATGTTTACATTTACACATATATACGTATTATTTTTTTCTAGAATAACATAACTATTTCCATTAAAGTGCAAACTTAAATCACAGTAAGCCTACAAATTGATTTAATTGAGTAGATTATGTGTACCACACACACACACATATATATATATATATATATATATATATATATATATATATATATATATATACATGTGTGTGTGTGTGTGGGTGTGGGTGTGGGTGTGTTATATATACAGACAACTTAATGAAATACAAATTCATTAAAATACTTAGTTACCCAGAAAAATAAAGTATGAATTATATAGTTTGCCTTGTTTAATAATATATTCTCAATATGGTTTACATATTTAACTGAAACATAAGTAAAAGAGTGGATTTAAACTTAAAAAATAAATAATCTGAATAAATACAATCAATTTTAAGAAAAAGGCTAACTCACCCCCAAAAATGATTACAAATAGATTGTTGATTTACTACTGGAATCAACACATAGGCATATTCAAGTTTTCACTTCTGGGTAAATTTGATTGCATGTCTTTCTAGTTATAGTATCCTTATTTATTTGATCATTTGGCAAACAAGTGTTTTTGGAAGGTGTAAATTTAAAGATATTAATATGCATTCATATGTCTTTAATTAAGAAATAAAAAATATCCTGTCTTGACAGATAGGTATTTTAGATAGATATATTCCCCTATTCAAATATTTTTACATTTTTTAAGGGGTTAGCTTTAAAATCTGTTGGTGTAAGTAACATATAAATTTGACATAGTGTAAAGATTGATCTTTTTATTTTGTCTGAAATCCCATTGACATTTGACTTATAGATATACTTACTTAAAGAATGTGAACTATATCTATGTTAAGTAGTACGACATCCTAATTAGCAAGCTTGCAAAATATTTTTCTCTGATGGCTTACACCTTAACAAATGGGCTGTGAAGATAAACACTGACTGTACTACTTTTCCTCCTATACGTTCTGAACCAACCGATGGATTAGGAATGGGATCCCTGCAAAAGTATAAATAGGCTTGATATCACTTATTGATTTGTGGCCAAATGTTTCCTCACACTTATCTGCAAGTCTAGGCCTTGGGATGACCCAGCCAAGCATTATCAAGATCTGCAGATAGACAACTGCTGGTTTAGATCATTCCCCACATGTTACAGAGAGGGGACTCACGTGTGCTGGAGAAAGACAGGGAAACTTATAGAACCTTCCTCCCAGATCCACCCCGGCAATGGTTCTCAATCATTAAATCAACTAATTAAATCAGGATATCTGAGAGCGGGTATTTTTTAAGCACCTCTTCGGTCGTAGCATTTATGTGCAGGCAGAGGTGAGAAGCTCCACAAATAGAAACTCTCTCCTACCAGCACCCTATAATTTTGAAGTGGGGAGTTCCTACTTTAGGGACAAAGATGGAAATCCTGGAAGAGAAGAAGTTTTTCCTGTTACATAGACTATATTATCCACTCTGTTACTATGTTTAGGCTTCACTCCATACTGTATTAGAGAGAAGCCCTGGGCATATTTTCAGCAATAATTCCATGCTTTATAACCAGTATTGGTCTAAAACAAGCCCAAAGGAGTGTGTGTATGTGTTTGTACATTTCAAGAAAGAATATTTTATGTACTAGAAAGGTTGCTACACGTAGTTGAAAACACCTTTGAACTCAGATGGAGAAGCCTTGAAGTTTGAGGTCCAATGCTGATTCTGAGTAATTGTATTGAGCAGATGATCTCTAAGATTCCTTCTAGCTCTATAACTTCACACCTCTCACTGGGTTCAGGGGTCTCTTAATTCTGTTTCAGTTTCGCTTTCTCTTCTGGCCTCAGCTTTTTCTCTCCCTTCAAGATATTCTCTGTGATTTCCGCCATCTAGGATTAACTATTATTGTTTATTTTTATAGTCTAGATTTCCATTCCTAACCTTTCCCTTGGTGCCTTTAAACTCACATTTTGAAACGTGTCACCCAGAAAGTGATCTACTCTTATTTAGTTACAATTTTATAAATAATCAGATAACATTGGGTCTTAGTAGCTGATACAGTCCCTTTCTTGACCTTTGATTCAATTAAAATTGGAACAGTTCCTTTATCCAAATGAATGAACTGTCAGTTCTCAGTGCAAGATTAGGAGAGAAGAAAATTTTAGAAAAGATGTTCTTCTCCAAACATTAATAAATATGTGCTTAACTTATGTGTAAAATCACCTAGGGCTTTAAATAGTGGTTACCCTCCCATAATTAATCTAGTATTAGGACTTTCTCTCCATAAATATTCCTATCCCTTTCAGTACTATAATTCAGTAACATTTATAGATATCTTAACATTGCCTCTAATCAGTATCCTTATTGCTACCTGTGATTTTTAATTTATTTCCCATGGTTAGTTAATGAACATAAAGAGTTTCAAAAGAGATAAAAACATAATTTTATATATTATACAGAAATCTAATTATATAATATTTAACCTATGTGTAACATCTAATGTTCAACAGGAAACAAAGATCTAAATCTAGGGACTAAAATTCCGACTGTGTTGGGATCTTAGAAGCCACATAATTCAGAACACAAATAAATTGTCTTCTGTGATGTGTGAGCAGTTCAATTTATCCAGTCAATAAAAAATAATACAGAGATGGAGTCAGAGGTATATTTCCTCTCAGTTAACTGTTTTCTGGTTATTGGTTTTAGATTGTTTTCTAACAATTTGATGTTTCTAATAAATTGTATGCTACTGTGTTCAATTGTGCCCCTTCTACTCCATATTGCTGACAGAGCTTTCTATAAGGCAAATCACATCACGTTACTCAGCTAATTAACATCTTTATGCTGCTTCTTCTCATCTAAAACATTGATTTTCAACACTGGCTACACATCGGACCTGGAAAAATTTTGAAAGATATTGATACCGAGTTCCCTCCCTCCCTAAACCTATTAAATATGAATCTTTAAGGTTAGGGACACCCATAGTTATTTTAAAAATTAGGGGCTTCCCTGATGGCGCAGTGGTTAAGAATCCGCCTGCCAATGCAGGGGACACGGGTTCAAGTCCTGGTCCGGGAAGATCCCACATGCCGCGGAGCAACTAAGCCCGTGAGCCACAACTACTGATCTTGCACTCTAGAGCCCGCGTGCCACAACTACTGAAGCCCGTGCGCCTAGAGCCCATGCTCCGCAACAAGAGAAGCCACCGCAATGAGAAGCCAGCGTGCCACAACAAAGAGTAGCCCCTGCTCGCTGCAACTAGAGAAAGCCTGTGCGCAGCAACGAAGACCCAAAGCAGCCAAAAATAAATAAATAAAATTAAATTAAAAAAAAAAATTAGGATCCCAGGGGCTTCCCTGGTGGCGCAGTGGTTGAGAATCTGCCTGCCAATGCAGGGCACACGGGTTTGAGCCCTGGTCTGGAAAGATCCCACATGCCGCGGAGCAACTAGGCCCGTGAGCCACAATTACTGAGCCTGCGCGTCTGGAGCCTGTGCTCTGCAACAAGAGAGGCCGCGACAGTGAGAAGCCCGCGCACCGCGATGAAGAGTGGCCCCCACTTGCCGCAACTAGAGAAAGCCCTCGCACAGAAACGAAGACCCAACACAGCCATAAATAAATAAATAAATAAATAAAATTAAAAAAAAAAAAATTAGGATCCCAGGATGATTCCAAACAGGTTGGCCCTACATATCTATGGGTTTCGCATCTGTGGTTGGTTGAATCCCAGCATGTGGAGCCCACCATAATGGAGAGCTGACTATACTATGCCATTTTATATAAGGGACTTGAGCATCCAAGGATTCTGGTATCTACAGGGATGGGGGGAGTGTCGGGGGTCTTGGAACCCATCCCCCTTATACTGAGGGACTGACTATATAGTCATTCTTGAGAACAGTAGGCTAAACGCTCAAGCCCAGTTTCTCTAGCCTGGCATATATGTAGAATGCCCTCATCAGAGACTACCTCTGTAACCTCCCAATTCTCTTCCCAACTGCACCTTGTTCCCCCAAACACATGGACACGTATATACACATGCACATGCAGCCATATACACACTACGCTCAGATGCTTTTTACAATTTTTTTCACAACTCTAGAAGGTTTCTCAAGATTTTAAGGTTACAGTAAGAGTAGTAGAGTCTTCTAAGTAATTGCAGTTATTGTTATATTTTTCACATGTGAAATACAGTTAAATCAAGTATTTTTGAAACCCTTGAATACTTTAGGTATCGAAGTCTTTTCTCTGTGAATTATTATGTGATCCTATTTGATTTAATTTACAAAAAATTTTACTAAGATTTTTGTTTTAAGCATAGTTTAAGATTCACAGCAAAATTGAGGGAAAGGTACAGAGATTTCCAATATATCACCTCCCCCCACTCATGCATAGACTCCCCCATAATCGAAATCCCCCACCAGAGTGGTACATCATTTGTTACAGCTGAGGAACCTACATTGACATATCATTATTACCCAAAGTTTGTAGTTTACATTACAGTTCACTCTTGGTGTTGTACATTCTATGTATTGGGATAAATATATAACGACATGTCTCCATCATTATGGTATCACACAGAGTATTTTCACCGCCCTCCCCAAACCTCTGTGTTCTGCCTATCCATCCCTCTGCTCCCCGTCAACCCCTGGCAACTACTGACCTTTTAACTCTATCTATGGTTTTTCCTTTTCCGTAATGTCATATAGTTGGAACTGTACAGTAAGTTGCCTTTTCAGATTAGCTTCTTTCACTCTCAGCTGCTTTAAAACTCCTTAATGTTTCACAAATGAGCCTCAGATGAGAGTAAAAATCTAGCTGAAAGTGGTCAATGTAAGTTCTGGATCATCCAGTCATTCAGAGGAATCCTCAAATGACTCTGGTTTGCGCAGGTACCTCGATCTTACGGAGAAAAGCTGTGCCTCACCTACCCTTCCTCCCACTGCATAGTGACCCACCTTCATCTCACCGGAACAGGTGTGCGCCAATCAGACACCCACTCAAGACGGACAGGCAACCGGACTCCTGGCGGAAACGCCTCCTCCACAGCCCAGAAAAGGACCACATCGTGTTCCCCTGCTCTGCTTGCAAATACCTGAGAGACAGAAAGGAAGGAAAGACCAGCTTTCATTTCTGGCATCTAACAGGCCACTAGAGTTCAGCTAGCCCTGGTTATCTGCTGTGCTCCACAGATCAGTTGGGACAAAATCCTTCAAGACTCATATCCCACTTTGCTCTGGAACTAGCAAAGTGCTTTGTTACTAATAGACATACACTAAAGTTTGTTGAAAAATGGATGATAGTAATAATAGCTACCATATATCAAGTGCACTTCCAAAAGATCAGAAACTGAACTACATGTTTTTTATATGCTACCTTTATATTTTAATCCTTACAAGAAACCTTAGTTGAGTAGTATTATCTCCATTATACTGATGAGAAAGCTGGAAAGTTAGGGAAGCAAGGCAACTTGACCATGAAGATCATCATTATCATTGTAACTGATATTTATTGAGTTCTCCTTTTGCTAGTCACTATACTGTCTTACAAACTCATTTAATTCGTATTACTACCACATGGGTTATGTGCTAATATCATCCCAATTTTGCAAATGAGGAAATTGGGACAGAGAGAAGTAAACTTGCCCAAGGTCACTCAGCTACTAAGTGTCAGGGTCTGGATTTCAATGGAGGCCCTTTGACTTCAGAGCAATGGTCTTAATTATGATGTAGTACACTGTTATTTAAACATTGGCCTGTGGCTTGAACTCTCTTATTATTAACCAATATTTAATGATACATAATAATTATATGACTTCAAAAATTATTCTTCTAGAAATTGGAAGCGCTATTTGTTAGCTTTTCTTGTGATATACAAAATCTTGATTGCAGATATTTACCCAATGGATAAATGTAGAAAGAACCATATCTAGGATAGCACATGTCGGAAAAAAAAAAATTGAACATGAATTTTACTGTGACCTGAGAAGTAAAAATAAATTTCATTAACTAAAAGCACTTACAAAGACTACATTATATTAGTCCCCTGGAGAATGTTATTCATTTGCACATTGGTGCAAGGCCATCGGCCTATATTTGGGGGATATTTTAAGAAACTATCTCTATGAATCTTTGTGCTTTACTTGCACATGGTTGCCGATGAGGTAGTTGTTCATAATATTTCACAATGTTTTCTTAATTGGAACCATTGGGGAAACATCTCTCTCATCTCATTTTCATTAAACGTTGTGCTTCCCCTGAGAAAATGACTTGCTTTAATTTTATGAACCTTGTAACATATTATGATTACCCCTTTATACTGGCTGCTAAAAATCACAAGGACAAATTTGTAACACATTAAGCAAATATATAGGAAATCATAACCCACATTGGGTATATTAACTTCATTTTGTAACTTCATTCATTAACTATATTTTGTATTCCTACATTTATTTCATCATGAATGCTAAGCTATTTTTACAAGCTAAGACTATGTTAATATAATTATTTGTGTCCATATCAGCAGAGAAATTTGCCCCATTCTTGTTTGCCTTGATTCGATAACTATTTTTGGAGATTGAGAGCACAGAGGGCCTAACATGGAAATAACCTAAAATGTGAGGGTTCTTGAATCTGCAGAATACAGGAAAAGGAAATGCTCTTTTGCTTAGAGGGACTAGGTGTGGAAGTACACACAACTCTGTTCCAAAAGCAAAATCTGTGATCCTCACCTAGATGTTAGCTGTTAAGTTCACAGACCCTGGTGACAGATCTTATGGGTTCAAATCCTGTCTCTTCTTCCTATTAGAGGAACCAAGTGAGTAACTTGACATCTTGTGTCTCAGTTTCTTCATCCGCATAATGGAGATAATAATAGTCCCTACTGTATAGAGTTATTGCGATGATTATCTTTATTAACAGAGGCTTTTATTTTTTGAAATTCCCTTTCTTTATTAAGATATATTTGACATATAACATTGTATAAATTTAAGGTATACAACATGTTGATTTGACACGTTTATATATTGTAGTATGATTGCCATTGTAGCCAATGTTAGCACATTTATCACGTCACATAATTGTTATTTGTGTGTGCTGGGTGGGGGGAACACCTAAGATCGAATCTCTTGGCAAGTTTAATAATTGTAAAACAATATTGTTGTCCACATTCACTCTACTGTGCATTAGATCTCCAGGGCTTATTTCTCTAGTAGTTTCACGTTTGTACCGTTAAACAACATCTCTCCTATTCCCCTTCCCATTAACAGAGACTTCTTAACTGTGCTTGTCATATTGCAAGCCCTATAAAAGTGTCAGATATTATTGTTTGCTGGATTTACCACAATTGTTGATTTTATCAAGAATGATATTAAGAGTAGGGATAGAGAGAAAAAATGAGCAAGTGCTAAAGTCTTCAGCAAATGAAAAGGAATTACTGGGACGTCAGTTTATGATCACCCAGGGAGGAGTAGCCAAGGAACGTCCTTCAAGACAGTGTGTGCCTTGAAAGACACAGGAGGTAAAAACAGATTGGAAGTCACAATAGGACCAAGCAGGACAATACTCCCGCCTCCGCATTCTGCCGTACACAGATGTAATGAAAGCCAAGCTTCCACCTGAGAGGGCTACAGGGCAGTATTCTTTCAGAGGCCAGCTTTCAGTTAAGGGAAGAAGGTGACGAACGTTAAATAAATTTGAGGATTATAGGTATTTGTTGTTGCCTATCTACCAAAGGTTAGAGTTTCAAACTTTCTTATAGTCCTTCCATTCTCTGTGCTAATAGTTGCGATAGATGTTTCTTAATTATTTCAGTTCCTCCTAAATAACACCTTTTCCATTTTCACATACATTTCACGCCTCTTCTGAATAATGGCTGGATGCTTAAGTTCTCCAGGTGCTTTAATCTTATGCCCTGTTGTTACTATCGTGTTAGATGCTCCATAAAGTTTCCTTTTTATACCTGAAGTGGAAACCACAGCTTATTTTGTACAGTCAGTATCAATGTGTAGGAAACAATTCCTTCCACAGCCTATACTGGAGTGCCAAAAAAGGAATTATTGGCATTAGCTGTTGAATTCCATCTATCTGAGGAGAAAAAATATTACTCTGAAAATGCCTCATCTATAATGCCAGACATTACCAATAATGCCACTTAATTTAGAAATCACTGTGGAGTAGAAAAGGAACTAAGATATTTTTATTATTGATTGGTAGGCATTTAACATCTATATTCTTTTTTCCCCTTCATATAAAAGGAAGCTGAGGAAGAAAACATATGGGTTCACATGGATTTTATTTGGTGCTTGGTGTAAAAGAAAATCAGAGATGTTGGAAATATCTCAGACCTGGAGGCAATCACTTCTCAGTATCCTCCAATTCATTGTAATGATTATTAAATAGATCCTTAAAGTCCGGTAATAAGGAGAATTCCATAACTCCATGAGCAAAAACAAAGCTCCACCTCAGAGGGTTTCAGGGAAACAGTATTCGCGAGAAAGCTAGGTTTTAGATGACATAAGAAGGTGATATAAAAGCTAAACAAATTTGAAGATTATAGAGGTTTGTGGGTTATTCCATGGGACTTTCAGAGAGTACAGTGGAAAAGTTTTGTAGATCTCTGAGTAGACAATGCACAGAAGAGTGAAATATGGGTATTCTGGGAGTTTGGAGCTTCTGGAAATTAGATACGAATGACCATAAGTCATAACGGGGTTGGTCTTGAAAACTGAAGTAAGGTAGTCTATCAGTTCAAACTAGATGAATGGTTACTTAGCTTCATGAAACCAGGCTTCTGAACAACTATTTCCTCCAAGGACTCGGGTTGGACAAGGGAGAAGGACAATCGAACAGGGAACACATGGTAGGATAAGGACATCTGTGATACCGTCTCACAGGCAGCCACAGAAAGCATGGCAGAAAGATGAGAAAGATGCTAAGTGATAATCCTCCAGAAGACTGTTTTCTCTTCCGTTAATGTTGTTAAAATGAGAGGTGTAAGTGAAGTGGATTTATCCAGTGATGGATTAGAGGATATGGCATAAGTGGATATGTTGCTGAAAAGTTGCCCAATGATGGAACACATGGCTTGCTTTAGTAAGTTTGCTGTCAGTTGGAAAGAAATCAAGGATGTCATGAAAAGGCTTCCATAAATCAAGTTAACGAAGGGTGCTAATGTTCTAGGCATAGCATGGGCCATTGGTCTGAGATGGAATTCACATGTTAGAGAGGTTGAGAGGTCAAAGTGGCTGGAGTCCAAAGACAAAGTTGTGAAGATGAATGTGAAGGAGCTAGAGGTGGAGGCAGAGGCTTTATCTCAGGAGTGGTTTTAAGCCACGAAAGCATCTTCAACATTGGGTTAAAATAATGTTTGTTTTGTAGGTGGTCAGAATTGTAGGTAGAACAATTATAAGGCTGTGACAGTAGTATAGTTTAGAGGAGCTTGCAGTACTTGTGGAATTAGGCTGTTACCTGGGATTATCTTGGCCAATGACCCATGTCCTGTAGGAAGTCTACCCAGTCCTCATCGTTTCTTTAAATTTGAAAGTTTATGTTCTGATGGTCATTTTTTGACTTGAGCCCTGCTGCTGTGGGATGCTTGGACTGTCACACTGCACACTGCTGAACCCTCCTCTGCCCCAACCTTCCATAGCCATGTGTGCAGCTCATTTTCTATGCTTTCTTCAACACAATATGCACACAAGGCAGTTTTGATTTGGTAACTAATGCAGAGGCTTTTTGGTGATGGGGAGAGTGGTCTACCACACAGTAAAAAACCTGAAATATTGATAGAATTAGACATCATTGTGCCTGAAAACATTTGACCACCTAGCCCAATAGCCAGAAATTGTATACTGAGTGGCATTTCCCTCCATCTTCTTCAGACTACACATATTCTCAGCCCCTCAGTAGCTCTCACATCTCCCAGTCCTTTAGACTGCTTCCAAACCCCTGAATTTGATGAATTTCATATGCAGAGCAGTTTAGCTGTCATCCTGTCACTATTTTATTATCTCTTTCCCTTCATGGAAATATTTAACTTAAAAAAAGCAATCTACATCAGAGAAAAAATTATGACAATATATTGTGCAGAGGGAATTGCAGTCATTTGTGTGGTTTTAAACAGCATGTTTTTTATACCTTAGAAAAACACAGACAACTAACACCACTCATGAAGAAAAGAAAACATCAGAGGAGTTTTCAAATAGAGATCAGGAGTTGTATTCAAATGGTATAAATCAAATTGAGTTTATCTCTACCCGCTAACGTCTGGGCAATTTTCCAATGCAATAAAAAGTCAATAAATTTATAAACTATTACCAGAGCATGCAGTCCTCTTTTTAAAGTGTGCATAAAGATTTTTTTATGGTATTAAACATGTGAAAGATTAATAACTATGATTATTTTTTGTAACTACTTACTTTGATTTTTATTCTTTGGTCCAAATATAGTGCCATGGGAGAAATGAGGATAGATGGGAAAAAACAAAACTAGACTTTAAAAAAAAGTTTGCTTTAAGATCTGCTGCTGAGATGAGAGATAGAGGAGCTTAGCCTAAAGGAAGGGCATTTGTTTCTCTGTCACTGCTCATAAATCTAGTTATACTTTACTTTTACTTCATTCTGAACTTTTAAGACTAGAAAAGTTTCACTAAGATAACAGGATATATTTTTATGTATCTTTTAAAGCAGTTTTCTAGGTAGAAATAGTAACAGGTATATTTTTAAATAACAGGTACCAATTTGTTAAACAAATTGGATTCACCAATAAATTCACCTACCTTTGTTTAAATTCACTATCTTGTGGAGAAACATATCTGATTTCCAATGCCAATTACACTTTTGAGGGCTTGAATGAGCCATTGATTCTGGAATAAATCCTTTGGGTGGCTTTGTTGGAGAAGCCACTTAGGGATAGAACAGTTTGCTTTGGCCAAATTCAGGATTCATCCAAGCAGTGCTGGTTTTAGGGATTACTTTGCATCCTACTGAGTAGGTACGTATCAAAATATATGACAAAACAGTTTGTAATCCATTTCTGATGGGATCCACCTGAAAATAAATTGTTTCTATTCAGTCATTATTGAATTTATCTTATAAATACTGGTGAAATCACTGATTTAACTTGTAATTTCCTGTACATGGCATTAGACTCAGTCCACAAGGGGGCTCCCTTGCTTTAATTTTTCAGAATTTCCTTTAAAATGGATTATGATACTTCTGAAGATTTTTTAAAAAAAATCTTTGCAGAGGAATTTAATAAACCGATTTTGAATGCACCAGAAACTCTGAAATGTATTAGTGGGTCACATTAACATGAAAGAAAGAAGTGTAGCCTCCACACTCTCTGGGGCAGCTCATTTTCTTTAGTAGAAACCTTCTTTACCAAATGTCATCTTGTTAGTCAATTATGACAAAATTGTGCTTCTCTAGGTTGTGCAGAGCCAACTGTATCAATGATTACCCAAACACTGTGAGACAAATAACATAATTTCAATGGTTAAGTTCGGTGAGACCCTCATGGTTTCCATACGGCAAACCATTATGTCAAATAGCATGTATAGTTTTTGTAACATGAGTCTGTAAAAAAGTATCCCTATTTGTTTCTTCCATAAAATAGGACTTGGGGATCTTTGAAAATATGTACTCAACTATGCATTTATTAGATTCTTTTTCACGAATCCCACTGTTTATTCAATTTAGTTCAAAAGAGATTTCTTGAGTGCTGACTTCATCATAAATACTGTTTTAAAAACCAGATGGGTTTTATAGATGGAGAAGAAATGATATCCCCAAGAAGCTTGGAGTTTCCTAGTAGAGAGTGAAATAGAACCATTGTAAGGCAAAATGATGGAGGTGCTGAATAATACAAGAAGGTTTTTATCTTGATAAGCTAGGAACAAAGACCATGAATTTATGTTAGGTTTAAATATATCTGAATATCACATAATTTGACATTTCTTACTCAAATATTTGTTGCCTATTTGCCGTGTGCCACTCACAAGTGAGTGATGAATACTTTTTGTGCATTCTCTCATGTAATCTTCATACTAGACCATGCAGTGGGTGGGTATGATCATTAGCCTACATTTCAGGCAACAATGGGGAACTAGACAATCCAGTGGTGCCCAGATCGGTTTCTAGGTGGTGTACAAGTCTTTTTTTGTTATGAAACAAAAGTCACTGTTTTGTTTCATTCCCCCCTTTTCTAAGAAAGAGTAAAATTCCTCAGAAAATACTACATGCTTTCAAGTCTCACAAAATTCTGTGAGTAGCAACATTAACTTAAACATTAATACAAGAGAGGAATAAAACACAAACATGTGACTGGAAGTTTTATGTTACCAAGAGCAACCTTAAATAACTGAAATATTTTATAAAGAGGGAAAGGATTGGGAGGTTTAAATGGAATTGGAATGATAGAATATTAGCTGACTCTAGAAGGTAAGTTCTAAAAGGTCAGGGATCTTTATCTTTTTGTTTCCCCACTTTTATATTCTTACCACTTACTATATAGTAAATGTTGAAATATTATTTGGTCAATAATCTGCCTCCCAAACATTTTCTGCTAAAACACAGAGAGCAAATATTTTCTTGGTTTGTTGGCCATGTGGGGTCTGTCACAACTATATAACCTCGTGGTCATAATGCAAAAGTAGCCATAGACAGTATCAAAGAAGAATGAGCATGGCTACTTCCAGTAAAAATGTATCTTAAAAAACAGGTGGCCAGCCCATGGGCTGTAGTGTGTCAGCTCTTAGTGTTGGTTTTTTGGCCCCTGTTATGTATCTTCTTTCTTGTTCCTTGGCTGTTCAAGAGTTTAGAAAGTGACACTTCGTGGTCTGTAACAAACCAGATACTCTGGGAGTGCAGAATCATGTCTTGATATTTACATTAGGATCTTTTTGCTAAATAAGATATTAACGGAGGTGATCAGTTCATTACCAGTGCTTCAGTCTGTCTCTTTTGAAAGTGGTAGTTCTTTGTGAGTACCACTAATTATATCAGAAGAGCCTCTCCAATCCCACTCCAAGTTGATAATAGATCTGGAAATTAGCAATAGTTACCTCTCATGTAGAAGATTAAAGCAGAGGTCTTTACTAGCTGAGGTTTTCAGTTTATATGTTTGCTTGCCCTATAACTATAATACTTTCATTACCAGAACCACTTGAAAAAAAACACAACAAAAAAAATCTGCCTGCAAACTTTTCTCAATTTACATAGTTCAGAGAGAAATTATATCAGCCCAACTATACACAGTTCTTGAGGAACTAAGGTTTAGTAACCAGAATTGTGCAAACCCTGTTACTTTCATTCTCTACTCCCCCATTCCTTCATCCCTACCATCAGGTCTTTACTGTGCTAAGTGTCAATGCAGAAAAGATAGGACAACAACCCTAAAGAACAGAGATATCCTTGAAGAGAAAACAAGGGTTTTCTAACCCCTAGATCCTCTATTTCTGATTTATTAATGTTTGGCATATTGTGACGGTTATTTTAATGTATCAGCTTGACTGGGCCATGAGGTGGCCAGATATTTGGTCAAATATAATTCTAGTTGCTTCTGTGAAGGTGTTTTTGGATGAGTGTAACATTTCAATCAGAAGACTGAGTAAAGCAGATTGCCTTCGTCAGTGTGGGTGGGCCTCATCCAAGCAGTTGAAGGCTTGAATAGAACAAAGAGGCAGCCCCTCCACCAAGCAAGAGAGAATACTTCCTATCTGATGGCCTTTCAACTAGGACATTGGCTTTTCTCCTGCCTTTGGACTGGAACTAAAACTTCCTGGATCTTGAGGCTGCCGGAACTTCAGACTGGACTTATACCATCCACTCTCTTGATTCTCAGGCCTTTGGACTTGGAGTGGAACGAAACCACTGGCTCTCCTGGGTCTCCAGGTTGCCAACTCACCCTGTGGATGTTGGGACTGGCAAACCTCCATAACTGCATGAGCCAATTCCTTATAATAAATCTCTTTATATATAAGTGCACACATACATACATACACGCACATTTACATTGGTTCTCTGGAGAACCTGAACTAATACACACAGATGTCTGTGTGGCATATATGTGTGACTTCACTGGGCACACAGCTCCCTGAGTTAGCAGCCCAGAAACTCTCCTTTATGTTCTGTGCTTGGCCTGTGAACACTGCCTATAGGTCCTCCTTCTGCTTTGATTGGGAATTCAATGAACTCTTCACTTCTTTGGCTGTCTGCTGCGGCTAAAGCCTTGAGATTCTTTTTTATACCATGAATATTTTTAATATTAAAGTTGAGTATAGGAAGAGACAAACTTCTCCCACAGCTGAATTTACAACAGGGGAGGAAGATGTGGCTGACATTTCAAACTGGAACATCACTGAGTTTTCCAAATACCCTCTGATAAAACTCAACTATGAAGATATTTTATTTAATATTTTAGGTTTTCATAGAAAACAAACATTATGAAAAACATTTTTCAAAATACAGAGACATTCAATCTTCCACACAATTCACTAATAACTCTTGGAACATGATATCCATGCAATTTATAAATCAAGAGCTGCTGTGGTTCTTTTTGGTTTGTTGCACGATTTCTTAGGGTTTGGATTGAGTTTTTAAACTTTCTGGCTTGTACACGTATGCTAATTTGTTTAATTTCTTTAATGGATAAAAAAAAAGACATTAAAATGCACTGACATTAGTGATGAGGTTGAAGAAACCAAGGCATCTGGTTTACATAAGGTTCTATTGAAATGTCTGGGACCAAAGAAGCAGATTGTATTTCAAGGCTCTTTAGAAAACAAGACATAAATCTTTACTTGATGAAAGGAACAAATCAATAGAAAACAAAACACATTTATATGTTTCTGATAGCACTACAAATGGGGAATGGAACAAGAGGTTAATCTATTGCTTAAGGAGAGCCATCCAGCCTTGTTGTGCACAGTGAATATAATTCAGGAATTTTGATAATTTTGAAAGTTAAGTGCTTCTATTTTTTAAGTACCTCCAACCCCTGTTTTATGAGTTGAAAATATGATAGGGTTTCTTATTTTTAACACTGTTAGATTCCCTGCAAAGTGTTGAAACAAACAGAAAAAGAACACAGTGTCTCTATTTAAAACTGAGGGAAATCTACTTTGACATTCATAGTTGCTAGACAAAGTCATCTTTTTTTTTTTAAGAGTAAGAAAACACTAGAAAATATGGAACAGTAGCAATGAGGAAAGAAAAAAATCATTCTAACCCAATATATTGACTATTAAATCAACAGGTGAGGATAAAGAGTTATGACCCCACAGATTATACAATGAAGCAAATTTCTATCCAATCTTGAACTTGATTTATTTCTTTGTAGTAATGAAAACTTTTCTTTGATTATATTCCCTTTCCCCTGTTTAATGAAGAGTTCCTTCCTTCCCTTCTTTTTTTCTTTCTTTCTTTTTATGAATCTACTAAAAATCCCTAGTGACTTGCTACTTGAAACAGAATCTGGCATCGTGAAGGTATGAATTCCTTACTGCAACTTTTTCAGTTCTATGCTATCAGTAGACATCATAAGTCTCTGGTTTACCAAGCAATCGCACATAAAAGCAGAGAAGTGGATCCTGTATTCCTCCTCTACGACACAGTAGAGCTTAGCCTTGCAGAGCCAGGCTCTATCACTACATTTTAAAGTCAAATTTGGACATCCCATTTGGAGATGGATTTTGGGCACACCATGTGCCCTTTGCATATCATAAGACATAGAGTTATTCCGGGTCACATAGAACATGCTTGTTGCTTCTGTGACATTGTTCGATACCTCACTAAAGGGTATTTAGAAAAGTTTCAGAAATGGTACGGCCACAGGTCATCATAATGTTGAAAGAATTTTCCTTTGTGCAGTGTGGAGCAGCAAGTGTGACTGGACTATAAAGTAAGATTTTTAGTGATTCCAATCCAGTGACTTAAAAAAGAAAGAAAGAAAATCTCTTTTTTCGGATTTTGCTAAATTTGAAACTTTTTGATTTCCACCTTTGTCCTAGACCACTTCACCTCTCTCTATTTACACTGATATTCAAATTGGTTCCAATCAAATAATTCTTTTTGGTGTGCAAATCCTAATTTACTTGAGCAAGAATAAATAAATTTTCCTTTGATAATAAGGTGTAGGTGTATCGTACTGGTACATGGAGGTAGACTTTCATGAGAAAATCACTTTTCATAAGTGAGACAAAATTTTAAAAGATAATCACAATTGTAGGTTCACAAGCCTATGACCTTGATCCAGCTCAAGATGTTCTCTCCAGAAATCTGAAAGGTCACTGAGAGATCGTCTACATGAAGCAGACTGAACACACTAGAGGGATATCTGAATTCTCTCTAATATACTAACTTTGCAATATTATTCTCAGAAAGAATATTACTTATGTAATGGCTTTTTGCCAAGAGAGTCAACTGTTTTTGTGCTCAACTTTTCCATCTATTTTTCCAATGTTGATTTAACACTGATAATTAAATTCCTCATTTAATAGTTTAAATTTATAAGATTAGGAGAACACATAGGCCCAGGATCCACCATTAGGCGGTAACAGATATACATTCATGAGTCCTCTGCTATATATTTAACTGCTACATTATTATATCAGAGTGCATAATGTATCAGATACATGCCCAGGGTTATCAAAACTATACTACAATTCAGGCTTCTTTGGCCTCAGTCTAATGTTCTCTTTCCCACAACATACTATAGATATCTACAAACAGTTATTCACATAGAGTCAACATAGAATCCACAGTCATTTAATAATCTCAGGACAAAAACAAAGTTGGTGGATGGATACTGGGCCCAGAGAACTTTGTGCATCTTCCTAAGTCTTTATTGTTGAAAAATACCCATTTTGCAATGGTTTTTAAGCAGCATTTGATGATACGGCTTATATATATATATATATATTTTTTTTTTTTTTTTTTCTGATAATGCCTTCCTTTCTTTTTGAAATGTGCTCCTTCCTCATTTTCTTATTCCTGTCACTCTTTCAGGATTAATTATCTGCCTTTCTGATCATTCTAGGTAGGACTCTATATGCTCTCACAATCTCACAATAGTCACATTTCTGTTACAGAACTTATCATGTAGTATTATAATTAACTTTATATTGAATTTATCTCCCTAAATTGCCCTTGTATTTCTTAAAGGAAATGATCTTGTCTTAGATATTTGCAAACTCTCTTTGAATCCCATAGTGCTTCAATGAAAGAGCAAGCAACATGTGAATGAGGTCACGGTTATTTAAAAACCTAAACCTGTTACCTGCACCAATTCCACTTGCTTATTCAATTCCTCATTTTAGAGCAAGTATAAATGATAAGGAGTTGTTTATTTTTAGATTGAATTCATGAATTCTACTCTATAATGTTGGCACTGATGGATGCCAGAATATTCAAGAAAATAACCTTTTGCCCATTCAACATTTTAGTAATGATTTTAATAAAATTGAAATCAACAAACAGTAAATAATTGGTGGGTTGAGAAATTCCTAACTTCACATTTCTCCAAAGTTTAATTATTGATCTTATTTGCTATTGTGTTGGCAATTTGACCAAGTGTCCTGCCAAGTTAGTAATTAAAATATAAATTAGTTTTATGAATCAAAGTGTTTTCCTCTGCATAAATAAATCCTCAGGGACACTGGCAATTGATATCATACAAATTTGTAAAGTCAAACAAGAAAAGGTTATTTGCAATTGGAGAGAGAAAAACCATTACAGGTGTTCTGATTTGTATTGACAGAATTACTCTAAACAGAGATTCCCAGTCTAAACACCATCATCCATTGTGATAAAATTTGCCAGATAATCTACACCATGAAGCATTTAGTTCATACTAATCCCCTTGAAAATGCAGATAATCCAGTTGTGTAGTACCTGTGTTTATTTGTAAATCTATAATCTCAAACTCTGAAAAATAAACATCTCTCGTGATGGTTATGTTTCTTTTCTATCTTTGACAGGACTATTTCAAACACAGGCCATTCCTGGGGAATATATTACATTAAAAGCATTGAAAGTCCTAAGTGTCATGTATAGCAAGATATCAAAATTTCACTTTACACACACAATACACATGTTCCACTTGGAATTGGGTGTTTTCTTCCCTCCTACCTGTTAGAGGGTGGGATGGGGACAATCCTGAGGCATGAGTGACTTTGAGGGAGAAACCAGGTGCTTGATGGGGGTGCAGTGCTAGAGAAGTTACACTTTTCACAGGGGTTTGGAGTGGGTATTCTGAGTGAGACTCTGGGGATGGGAGGAAAAGGAACAAAATCTGTAACTGTAAGAACTGATATGGCCCACCACCACTTGGATATTGCTGTTTCCTTTTTTCCTTACATTTTTCTCTACTCTTACTGAGAATAGAATGGGAGGAAAGGAGAAGTGACAGTAGTAGGGGCTCTTTCCCTCCTTTTCAAGTGTAACCTTACTGAGGTTGATAGGATTGAATGTGACTCTTGTGAAATTAGTACCAGTTCTCCTTATCTGGCCACTTTCCTCCTCAGCATACCAATTAGATCTTACTTTTTCCTTGTGGATTTTCTGAAAACTAAAGGGTCATTCCAATTACCTCTCTCCTTAAATAAAAACAGTTTCAAACCCCTCCTTCTAACCATAATGTCCTCTTATTCCAGTCTGATGAGGCAGTGCGGAGGTGGGAGCTCTGACGGTGCGGAGCTGGGCAGGCTGGGGTCCCTGCCCCAGGAGATCTCTTTCCCTCTCCAGTTACTTAATCTTTTATAGTTTAGGTAAGACTAGGAGTCTCTGATTAAAAGTTACTACTGTACATAGTTCATTATTTGGTCCATGTATGTTTTAAAAACGCTTCTCAAATTGTGCAATAAAGGAGAAAGTGATAATGTTGGGTATTAAGTTGAGTTCAGAAAACAAGGAGGGAGGCCTCACAACTTGCCATCCCAAGTGGACACAGGCAGTGAGACATTAAGAGTAAAGTATTAATCTAATAATAAATGTGTCAATTAAAATTATATATTTCTATTATATATCATATATTCACATCTTGGTGCAAGAGCCCTTTGGATGGAAAACCACCCACCTTTTTCTTGGTTACACAGACTAAGACACTAGGATAAAGACTTGCACGGGTAGACCACTCCAAGCATTTAAAGTGCATATGCCATTGTTTGTGTGTAGGGATGCATGTGCATACAGCAGCACACATGACAATGTTTTAAGTAGGTTTTACGCTATTATAGGAAGAGAGAGAGAAAAAGGGGGGAGAGACTGCAATGCAGGGAGGATAGGGAGCCATTGACAGCATTACAAGAAGATCATAGTAGGGTGCTGAATGGATCCAAATATTGCTGTGATGGAGACAAATGATAGGAGGGTGAAGATTGCTTTTCCATCTTTTTTCCTCTACCAGTTTAAATTTATCCTTCTAGCTGCATGAATGTTATCATTCAATACTGGATCTTGGTTAAGGAAAAAAAAAAAAGACAGAGAGACTGGGCCTGGGGTGTAGCACTGAGAGCTAGTGATCTGAACTGCAGGGTTGGTGGAGAGCAGGTAAGAAATCATTCTTTTTCGAATCCAGAGAGCAAGAGTGGCTCATGCAACCCCCGTATTGGAGGTGCCATTCTTAGGTAACATATATACAGAAGAACAGAGGAGATGACTTGCATTATCTGAATCAGAAATAGTTTTCAATACAGTGAACAATCTTATTTCTTCCCAATCCTGTAAACTGCATTACTTAAAGAAAAATCTTTATTATTAATAATAACAAATTGAAGTGAAGAAATGTGTATTCTTCAGGAATCCTGTCAAGGACACTATTATATTTGTTCAAAACAAATTTCAAAACAAACTCACATAAGGTTAAGTTGAAACCTCCAGGGGTCTCAAAGCAGTAGAACCACCACATGTAAGAAGGGGTAAATTTTACTGGTTATTCCAGAAAGGAGGCTTGGGAAGACGTAGGGATGTAGGCAGTGCAAGGGTAAAAGTTCTTGCACAATATGAGATGACCCCATCCTCAGTTCCTTCAAACTTTTAATAAAATTAATACTCACAAGTGTTACAGGCAAGTAATTGTGTTGGAGGAGGGTGGTGGTGAAAGAGTCAGGCTTCATGTTTAACTCGACGTAGGAGAAACTGTGTCACCAAATTTGGAACAGGAGTCCACAGAAGGATAGTGTGAGAGAAGAAAGTGTACAGAATTTGAAAAATTCCAGAAGTTGTGTGGAGGGTTAATCTGGATTAGTGTATGACATGACATTGTGAGTTAAATCCACTTTTAATCTATCTCAGTGAGCTCTCAGCTGACAGGTGGTCTAAAGTATATTTAAGGTCATTTTTTTGGTGTCCATATATATGGATGTATACATATACAGCTGAGATCGTCTTACTAAGTATAAAACGTCTCCTTATTTTTATGAAGCTATAATTTGTTCCAAAAAACTAAAAATGTATAGGTAAACATGATTTTAATTTATAATATTTCATAAAATGAATATGCCATGTTTTACTTTTTGATTTCCTTATTTGGATTTTTTCAGATTGCTTTGGAATTACATTTGACACTGTAATAAACAACCATGTACTTAAAGAGTTTTAAATGTGATTATCTCCCTTGGAGAAATTCCTGGAAATATCACAATACATAACATTTTTAAAGCTGTTAATACTTATAGACAAATAGCTGTTCAGAAATTTTTCACTCTCTAATCTCCCTGGAAATTGGAAAATCTCCTTTACATCACCTCTCGTTGGAATGGAGAATATCAAATTCTGATATTTGCTAATTTGGTAGCTGAAAGTGTTTTTAAAATTTAAATCTGAATATTAATAAACTCAAACAGTATGTGTTTAATTTTTTGGAGGGTCTTGGTGATTTTCTAACAGATTTGTATAATCTTTGTATAAGAATATTATTTGTATAAAAATATTAATGAATATTAATGAAAAGTTTCAGATATATTACCTGGGGATATATTAATATAACTTTTTTTGAAACGGTTCCTATGATATCTAAGTGATTTAAATTTACAGCCCTCAGAAGAGTTCCTTTTGTTTAGAAAGTACTATATATATTAGCTTTTTATTACTATTAGCACTTCACTTGCAAATTCATCAAACAGAAAATAATTTACAAATTCTTACAGCTGAAGAGATCTTAGCAACTATGGAGAGAATTGATAATAGATATTTTTTACAAGTGGATCACTTATTCTAATTATAAAATATATCTTTTAAGAAACAACAAGTATAACTACTCTAACTTAAATGTGTAGGGAAACTGAGGTGCCCCCAACTCAGCTTTTCCTTTGTTTCCAGAGTGACCCATCTTCAAGCCACCTGTGAGGAACTTTCAGCATCCTGGAACATTAAAGATTAAACATCATTACAAAAGACCAAATTTCTTATTTACAAAAAAAGACTCAACCATACCCGAGAGGCAAATTATCAGTCCTTGATCATACAAGTTAAAAGAAGAGGCACATCTCTTATGTCTTTTCTTTGCAATTGATACAGAGTAAAAGAAAATTGATCTAGTATATTCTCCAGGGGTATGAAGTAAAACAGTCCTTATTTCAAAACACTTTGGAGGAAAGAATACCAGAATTATTTGCAGGGTCATTGTTTTGTAGAACCAATGGCGAAACACATGTGAATTATCTAGAGACGTCCTTATTTTATCTATTCTAAAATTTTCACTAGAATTACACATTGAACTCTACTTACATAAATATAATTCAAATACTATCTCAACTATGATTCACATTTAAAACCCACACATCTTTCACAGAAGTGTAAATTCTAAGAATTTACCTGGCATGCATACAAAAAAGACATTTAGACGGAAGAAGAAATCTCAAAAAGTCACATGTATGGGAAGAGTTTTCTTTTCCTAAGGGACTAATGAGCAAGTATTTTATACCTTGTTATTTTATCGCTTAACTTCATCTTTTATTTTCATTACCTACTTGAAGAATTAGTTGAGGAATTACAGTACTTTTACTTATTCTTTTCTTACCACATCCAGTGTGTCCATAACATTTCCATATTTCTTACATAAAAAGGATATTTTAGGTGACAAGTGTTTGTTTTAGTATTGCATGCAATACACCACAAGCAAACTAAACACTAATATTCAACAAGTTTGATCTGCTTTCTTTTTCTTTCCTCTCTTAAAGTTGCTTTGTGAGGGTACTGTATAGGTTATGCTTTCTGAACCCCGGGAAATCCAAGCAGGACTTTACCCTTTCCTTTGAATTTGGGAGTTTAACTACATGCACGTAACAATGCGCAGTCCATCTTTATGCAAATAGTTTAGAAAGGCAATGTGCCTGAAGAGCTGTTTTATAGCATTATCTGGTTTTATATCTTTGCAATCAACACTATACAGCTAACATGGCCATGTAAATTCATGAGAGATTTTTCTATCGAAACCCAAGCAAGGTCACCTCTGTGTGAAGATCAGAGTGAGATAAAAGTGACACTGTTTCTACAACGCACTAAAAACAATGTGCACAGCCTCTTTTTTTAAACCTGATTCCATCTTTGAAAATACATCATTGATGTTTTTTGTTTTGTTTTGGAAATTTGGGTTTCTAATGCTAAATCTATTGAAGGAATTTTGGACAAGCTCTGCTACCAGCTATTCATACTTATTTCCTTTTACAGAATGTTCTCTAAAGCAGCGGTCCCCAGCCTTTTTGGCACCAGGGACTGGTTTTGTGGAAGACAGATTTTCCAGGGACTGTGGGGACGGGGGTGGTGGGGGGGGAGGGAAGGATGGTTCAGGCGGTAATGTGAGCGATGGGGAGCGATGGGCAGCAGCCGAGGAAGCTTCGCCCACTCACCTGCTGCTCACCTCCTGCTGTGTGGCCAGTTTCCTAACAGGCCAGGGACAGGTATCGGGGGTTGGGGACCCCTGCTCGAAAGCATTAAAAAAAAAAAAAAAAGGTTTCACAACTTGGTCTGCTTTCAATGGCTACAGTTAGTTTTCTCAGACACCACATTTATGCATGGAGGTGAATGGGCATCTTTATGTTTGTATGTGTCCTTAGGATGTATTCTGTGATGCGTACCACAGGATAGACTTGTAATGTTGTTAAAAATCAACTGGCCAACATATTTAATGAGTTTTCATTTTTTCTTTTTTTTGGGGGGAACTGACTGCCTTTATCTCCCTTCTTCTACCCTCTTTTCACAGTTTCATTTATTTATTAAAATTAAAATGTATACAAAATCAAGTTCATATTCACTTACACTTTTTTTTTTCTTTAGCAGTGCAATGGGTTTGTGCTAATCTATCTATTTCCAGTGTGTCTCGTTCTGATCCCCTTTCTGAGACGCTTTATGTGGATAGCTATCTCACAGAGAACATAAACTAGCTTACACAGAGATTAATCCTAGGACTTCCCTCCTTACCAGCCTGGAGGCTGTACACACAGGAACTCTCTTCTATTACTCTGTGTTGTAATAGTTCTAATGGGACTTATCCTGATACTGTTATGAATTATAGGCATAGCGCATTTCATTGTGCTTCCCAGACGTTGCATTTCTCACAAGTTGGTTTGTGGCAACCCTGCCTCCAGCAAGTCTACCAGCACCATTTTTCCAACAGCATTTGCTAGACTCCTGTCTCTGTGTAACATTCTGGTCATTCTCACAATATTTCAAACTTTTTTCATTGTTACATTTATTATGGTGACCTGTGATCAGTACTCTTGATGTTACTACTACAAGTTGCTCAGATGAAGGTTAGCATTTCTTGGCAAGAAAGTATTTCCTAATTAAAATAGGTACATTGTTTTTTTTAAAGACAATGCTATTGCACACTTAATAGTCTACAGTTTAGTGTAAACATAACTTTTATATGCACTGGGAAACCAAAAGATTCAGATGAGTCACTTTACTGCAATATTTACTTTATCACGGGTGGTCTGGAACCGAACCCACAGTATCTCCAATGTATACCTGTATCCATTTCATTGTCAGCAATTTCATGCCTGGGTACTATGATTTTCCCCATGTTAATGACAAGGAAACCGAGGCAGAGAGTAAACAAGCAGCTTCACAAAGCCCATAGAGCTAGAATATGGCAGAGCTGAAGTTCAAGGGCATACAGGGCCCTCATCTACTTCCCTATCACCTAAATTTGAGAGCGCCAATCCCTCAAGTTTTCTTAATAAGACAAAACAAAATGTAGAGTAGGGAGAGCAGAAGGGTTACACTGAAATTTCTTAAAGTGTCTTTTGCCACGGATAAGTTCAGTGGAAGTTCTCATAACGCTGACAGAGAGACTGCAGGAAAGAGAGAGGGGGTACTGGCTTTGGCTTCAGAAATGCTGGGATTGAACTTCCCCCTCACCTTTGAATAATTATAAGGAAAGGTTGGGATGAGGCACTTCACCTCTTTGAGGCTTAGTTGATGAAATAAGAATAGAGATACTTTAACCCATCTCCACAATAAAGGAGGTTATGAGGCAGTAAACCTGGGAATGCAGGGCAAAGTATGAAGAATGATAAAAATACAAGGGATTATGTGAAGAAAATTGTTCTTTTAAAAACTAATTTTGAAACGTTTAAACAATTATAGAAAAGTACAGAGGTTGAAAAAAGTGCGTACTCACTGCCAATAACTAACAATGTTTATATTTGGTTACTTTTTAAAGAGTTGAGAAACCAAATAGTGGCCTCTCCTTTTTCTTCCTCTGGTAAAGTTCATTACCCACTTTCCCTCTCAGAGGCAGCCATCATGATGAGCTTGGTGTGTAGTTCATCAGACCCTGTTAGTATACTTTTACTGAAAATCTACATATCCACTGTTTCATTGCTTTATGTTTCCACAGATTTACATCAATGCGATCAATGTGTATGAAGCAATTTATATTTTCACTCCAATTATGTTTTGGAGCTCTTTCCTGTGCATTTCTATATGTCTGATATCAGTGTATGAACATACCACACAGATTTACCCATCCTCCTACTGATAGATACTTTGAGTCCAAATTTGGCTATGCTTTAATAAGCATCTTTGCACACAACTCCTGATTTGCCCATGGAAAAACTCCTCTCCCTGTGTATCCTTTATCAGAGGCATGCCAAGGTTCAAGACACAATGCCCTAATGTGATAAGCACACCTCATTTAATAAATGGTTCATGTTTATTCTTGTTTCCTGCACTGATTCATTTGTCAGCCTCACATTTCTAAAGGGCACAATGAAACAAATGTTTAGGATTATAGTACCTTGCTTTAATGGTGTTTTGAAAGATCTTTTCTGAGTATTAAAGAAGAAAGCACTTAAAATAGACTGTCATCTGGCCACTGGAATTCATTTCCAACAATGCAAATTTGAGTATCAAATTCTTCAGCTTAAAGTCTTTCAATTAAATTGACATCCCATGACTACCAAATAGGAACAGAATTCTTAGCATGCTTTAAAGAACCCTCGATGATCTCAACCCCTACTTTCCTCTTTCATCTCTTGAGTTGTGGCCCCTCACGTATGCTTTATCTACGCTGAATCACTTGCGGTTCTCAATCTGTACTGTACAGTTGATATAGTTGAATACTTTTGTGCTTTGTTAATGCTGCTTCCTCGGTCATCCCTGAGAAGACAATCCTTTTGTGCTTGGTGAACAAGTTCAAGACCTGTCTGTTGAAACTCTTCGTGACCACTTGCTCTTTCCTTTTTGCATTCTACCTGGCCTCTAATTTAATATCAATTGGTTTTACGATCAGAATTGAAAAAAAGACCCAAAAAGGCTTCCTGTGTTCCCATCAGTGATTTTACTTGCGGTTGAAGGACTCAAAGCAGCATAAGTACACATAGCCAGACAGCAGCCGCGTGCAGAGGTCTTGCAATTGCTCAGGCCGGCTCCCAGGACACTCCATGCCTGGGCCGAGCTCTGCCGCAAGAGACAAAGCTGAAGTGGGCAGGGGCTGGAAGGGAAGCTACTAAGCTTTTCCTTAACCATCACTCACATTACGCTCACCAGGAAGCCTCACCAGGCATGTGTGCCGAGCCACAGCCCTCCTCGGGTGGCTGCAAATCCAGGGATTCCAATACTTAGTTCTGAAAAACAGGTGCTATCTGTGAATTTACTAGAGCACGGACTAGTTTCTTTATGGGTCATAATTCATTATGGCTCAGAGAACGGCGTTGCAACAAGATAAAACCATGGTTTTAATCCCCAGCTGTCTCTCTCCAACTCTAAGAAAAAAGTTATGGGCTGAATTGTGTCTCCTCAAATTCATAAATTAAAGTCCTAACCCCCAGCACCTCAGAGAATGTGACTGTATTTGGAAACAGGACTTTTAAAGAGATGATGAAGTTAAAATGAGGCCTTTAAGGTGGGCCCTAATCCAATCTGACTGATGTCCTTATAAAAAGAGGAAATAAGGACACACAGAAAGACACGAGGACTGTGTGGGCCAGAGGGAAGGCCATGTGAGGACAGAGCAAGAAGGCAGCCATCTGCGAGACAAGGAGAGAGGCCTCAGAAGAAACTAACCTGCTGACACCTTGATCTTGGACTTCTGGCCTCCAAAACTGGTGAGAAAATAAATTTCATTCCAGGTCTGTAAATTTCTATTCCTTAAACCACCAAGTCTGAGATATTTTGTAATGGCAGCCCTGGCAAAGTAATACAAGAGAATCGATATGTCATCCTGTACCTTGGCCAATGTAGTGTGCGTACTCAGCTCAAAGTCTGTTTCTTTAATCAAATGGTGAACCTCAGTGGTGCTTCCCTGACTAGTCAATATAATGTTGCTCAAATCCCCAAGAGTTTCCTATCACTTACCACCCTCTCACAATCTATTAGTTTTTCATGCATTTGTTTATTATTGGGAACCCCTATTCTCCCTCCTCCAACCTGTATCCAATCACTTCACTGGAATTTTAGCTGCTGGAGGCACACATTTGTGTCTGCTTTGCACACCTCAGAATGACCAATGCCTAGAAGAGTGCCTGGCACAGAGTGGCTGTTCAAAAACTATTTGTTGTACGAAAGGCGGATCAATTTCAGGATTCAGCCATCTTCATATTTCTACACAGAGCACAAGCATGGTATAGCATAAACACATGTTTTTGTAGATATTTAGTGTTTGTTCAGTGAATACAAGAAGATTTCAAATATCTTCTCCAGAAAACCTAATAATCGCAGAATTTCTATTCTCTATTCAAGTTCAGTGTTCCCTTTAAAAAGTAATTTTATGTGCTTTCTTTAAATTTAATAATAAAGAAATTTTAAAATTTGTTTAAAATTTAATTTTGCAATGATTTAGAAATGGTTCTCAAAGTTTTATAAAATTGATATGTTTGGCTCTCATGACAATCCTTTGTTGGATTTTTAAAATCAAATTGTAGTCTCCTAAAAAGTGGTGTTATTGGGAGAATGTGGGGAAGAGAGGGGCGTGTTTCAGGCTTTGCCCTGCTCGGCAATAATTCCTGGATGGATGTGGAGATCAATGGAATCTTCAAAACCCAGATTAGTATCAGGTAATAGGAGAATTGGGAGTCCTCACTGCTGACTTGATTTAGTGCACGGAGAATGTGTAACCCAGGGATGCATTTTTTAAAAATTCCATCAGTGGCATTTTTAATAGTAATTTCCACTGGATTCAACTACATGCCCCCCCCCCTTTTTAAATATATCAGTTTATAGTATCATGGTGTCAAGAACAGTGAAGGGTATGAAAATTTACAGTTTGCAAACTAACAAGTTAGCCTGCACAGCCTTATGTATGCTGGCAGAAAACACAAGACTCTTGTGTCAGAGACAGTGGACTTTGTTACTCATTAAAGTGAACATAAGCCTCATGTTTGCCTCTGTTCCTTTTCCCCTACAAGTCCATAGGGACAATGTGGAGGCCCTGGAGGCTGCACCATATACAGTGGGTTTGTGCCACAGCTGAGGAACTCTGAGGTTAGGCAATCTCCAATCTTATAAAGAGTTCTTCTAGCAAACCTTCCCCACTTTTGACTTGGAGGGAGACATTATCTTTATTATCCTGGACAGCAAACAAATCTGCCCTTTGTTCCAAAGGGAGATACTCTCCCTATCTTCCAAGGCTGTTTCTGTAGAAATATCCTTGTAAAGATCATCCAGGAAAAAAAGCTGCCATAAGTACAGAAATGCAAACAACCCATGGTGCCTTGTCCTCCAGCATGTTGACATTTTTCATTATAATCTTTATGCATTTTCATGAGCTACCTTGCACCTGAAATCTTCATTCTCCTTTTAAAAAAATGTTCTCTATATGCTTTTTAAAAATTCATATAAACATTTGTGCAGCATCTCCTAAACCTCACTCTGAATTCCAGTTTGATTTGCTATGCTAAATGATTCATTAAGTCAACAAATATTTACTGAACACTTGCTATGTGACAGACACTGTATAGCAACCAGGGATACAACAGTGAACAAGACAGACAAAATGCCTCCTGGTCTGGGGCTGGGGGTTCAGGTAATTAACAAATAATGAAATTAACATACAATAAAATTTTAGAGACTGTTCAAAACTATTTTTAAAAAAACAAACAGTTATGTGATAGAGAAGGATTTGGCAACTGGCAACATTAGATGAGAGGTACTGGCAAAATGCCCTCTGAGAAGGTGATTTTGGACCTGACACTTGACAGATGAAAAGAGGCTAGTGGAGATTAGAGGTGAAGAACACTCCAAGAAGAGGGAAAAGATAGTATAAAGATCCTGGAATGGAAGAGGTAGGCTGCTTGATGAACAGGAAGAAGGCGTGTGTACCTAAATACAGTAGTGTTAGGAAATGAGATCAGCAGGAGATAGAACCCAAAACATGTAGGATTCTTATAAATCATGGTGAATAGTTTTGATTTTTATACTAAATGTTATGGGAACAATTTTTCTCAAAGTAAAAGCTAAAGGTTTCCAAGTGGGCTGGCTTAGTCTGGGGTGGTAGCTATGAAAATGGAGAAAAGGAGACTACTTCGGGAGTTTCAAAACTAGAGACAGTGAAATAATTTATATGCTCAAATACAATTTTATACCCAAGCTTATTCTATATTCTGTTTTAACTCTGATGCCTGTTAATGCCAAAATTTTTCCAAATAATAAGTAAATAAATCCAATTTTTAGTTCTTTTATGTAATATAACTGGCAGTATCATCTCTAATAAATCATAATAAGGAAATAAACTAGGAATATTTAAATAGTCTTGCTAAGAAAAGAATTTTTTTGATAGAATAAAATAATTATCAAATAATAATTAACAGTCTCTAATAGTAGTAAGGGACTGAAAGCATAAATAATTTAGCTCTTTCTGCTTAGTAGCACTTTTTTGGTTTCACAACAGACAAAATGACTAACTTCTAAGTACAATTTAGGACAAAGCAAAGATTCTTCTTAATATATGTAAGTCACCAAAGCCATGAAACTTTTAAATATATTTTAAATCTTTTTCATGGGCAGTCAGGTCCCAACTGAGGAAATAAATCATGTTTTGTAAAACTGTTGCAATATTCTCAGGCTAAAATGTGAGAACCAGATTAACAAAAATAAGGAAATAAAGAAACTATACAAAAATATCTTCATTGCAAACATGGAATTGACAAGGAAATCTCAGGTTCTTATTAAATATGATCTTAAAGTATTTAATGTTGAATTTATTCTATAACAATTTGCTATATTTTCCCTCCATTTTAGTTTAAAAACACAAACATATGTTCAGAGAAACAGAAAGCTAAAACATATCAAGTTGAAACAACTTGTTTCATTATCTAATTTGGTTCGGTCTCTAAAAGTGTGACTTTTCCAGAACCAAAGTGATTGCCTGAAACTTAAGGATTAATTATTCTAATGAATCAATGTGATCCTAAGTGACAGAAATATGCAAGATAAATGTTCGAAGTCATCATTATGATATGCCAGCCAACAGATTTTATCTTAACACACTGATGACTTGTTTAGGATTTATATGTAATTTTTAAAATGTAGTTATAATTTAGACTTACACTATCCATTTTGTTTTCAGTTTAGCTTATTCTTTTTAATGCTTAGATGTAGAATTAGCAGACATTTATCAAAGCCACTATCTTGAAGAGTTTTCAGATGTTTAATATAGATTTTAAAAGGCAAGAGTTGATTTGGTCAATTGAGTTCACTAGTTACTGTCAATAAAAACATATTCTGTTATTTTAGTGTTTAAGAAAAAAAAAAAGGAAGAAAGGAGGAAAGAAAGAAAGGAGCTATTTGTTAGTAGCTTGAGACTTCCCTGAGTAGAACAGGGGAGAATAGGATGGTACAATGAGAGGTATTTCAACTGTGTCTAATACAATTAACCATAAAGACATATAAGAAGAAATCTGTTTCTGTACTTCTGTACTTTATTGATAATGTAGGGCCAAACCAGATACTCTACTCTTTGAGCATTAGAGAAAAGGCTTTCTGTACTTCATTTTGGTTTGTTCCTTTTGCTTTGTTTTGTTTTGCTTCTAAGAAAGTAAATTATTCATGGTAAGAATTCCTCTACATAAAATTTATTAATTGATTTCAAAAGAGCTACAGTGATGCCATTTTTACAGATATTAAAATGACTGAGAAACCTGATAAGCCAACTGTCCATTCCACACTGTGTAGGTGCAAAGACTTTGATCCTTGGTACATTTGAATTTACTGTCCATTTGGCTCTTTGCCTCACGGGCCTTTGCCTAACAGTATCTTGTGTATTATCTGTGCATCTGTTGGATATCTATTCTCTTTGTGCTCTCTTTTTCTCTTTTACATTATTTTAAGATGTTTATTATTATATCCACAACGTTTTTCTTCAGCATTCAGCTTTCAGTCCATTATCCAAAGTGGTGTATGACATACAATTACTGTCAGCTTTCTTGTGTGCTCTGTCCCACTGACTTATGTTGGATTCATCATCATACTTTGCTTGCAAATTGGTTGAGTTTTAGTAGCTTGTTTTCAATGCTTCTGTTTCCCTATTTAGTGTGAAGCATGACTCATGAGTGACATTACTGAACCTACTTATAAAGACTTTTTGTAATGTGTTCTGAGGAACACACTACGAAAACTACAGAAACTGCCTTGTTTACCTCTTTAACCTTGTCCCCTTTATTGCCCTTTCCTGTTCTATTTGTTAGTATCATAATCATTTCACCACCCACGTAGTTTTTCTTGTCAAAGAACATCACCTATCTCTTTCAAATTTTTCCACCACTGAATCACTGTTGTTTGTTTTGACCTCCAACAGCTTCTGACAAATTCCATTCGTTCTAGTCCCTCTTTTATCTAAAATGAACCTATTTTGCACCAAATTCAACTGAGTTGCATTTTTTGGGCTTAGTCCATAGAATTCCAACTTGCTAATTGTTTATATATCTTTCTAAAAAACAATTTTGGGGACCAGATGGCTGTAACTGCCCAGGATTGGCAGCCAAAACCACTAGTAAACTACCAACAATCTTTGGCTCTTATACTAGTTCCTTGTTATTAGATCCCTGGGAACAGGCTGATAGAATTAGGATACCCTAATTCCTTTCTTACAGTCTCTTGACTCTGGTGTTTTCTAAAATAAAACACAGCTACACTGTCCATAGTAACAGTTATAATTTTAACACCATCATGACCATTCCCACTGGGAGAGCTGTCAACATGAATCCTTGATAAGAACATGGGGATTTTTATTGTTATTTTCCTAATCAAAGATAATTACTGTAGCAAATAAATGTTCACAGGGAATTGCAACCTAGGTTACATCAGACTTCCTTTTTACTGCGATATGCTTCCAGCAGAATAAATTATTTTCCACGGTAGTTGAGATGTAGTAGAATTTCTACAGACGTGCTCCCATCTATATTATTGTTATCAGATGCTGTTTTTAGTTGCTTTGTCTATATTGACAGCCAAACTAAATGAATTCCTCTTATAAACAAACATTTATTGACTATTTGTCTTAAGAAGTGTAATGGCCCATTATCATTAAAAAAAAAAAAGCCCACTGTGACGTTAAAACATTTCTCTTGGGATTAGTTCCTTTATATTGATGCAATATATCACCATGTGGCATATTTTAGCCCTACCTGGGATATTCTTTAGAGTCAATGTTCTTCAATTTGGGGGAATATTATTCATGTGAATTTTCATCTAGAGAGTGAAAATGAGATTGTGATCAAATTTATCAGAAATATTGAAACAGTATGGAGGTACATACTTGTACTTGCATTTCACCAGAATGAAGCCAACATGACTGACAACCGATCAAATTCTGAAGTCTTTGATGAGTTTTCTTAAGCATTTCATTGCCTTGCCTTAACACAATCACTTCAGTTGCCTATTGTTCTCTCTTCCAACACCATATCTTCGCAGAAATTAGTGTATTTGAATTGTAAGCCAATATCTGTTGAGCAATGGTCATTTTTTCTCTGCTTGGAGAAATTATGTGCTCTCCATGAAGGGCAGTGAGAACAAACAGGCTCTCCATACCTTTATCCTGAGGTTGACATCATTCTTTCCATTCCAGGCTGTTCTCTGTTCTAGAAAGTAGATGCAATAGACATCTATTGTTTTTGCCTAAATAGGATCCCCCTTTTTTGGTTAAAAGCACCCATCCCTTGTATTACATGGTTCTGGAAGGACTGAAAGTAACTTAGCACCTTGATCAGAACTCAACAATCAGATTATCTCATTCCTCAACAAAGAGTAAGCCACGTGGACACCTGAGTTCTTCTCTGGTATTGGCATATGGACACTGGGGGAAAAAAACTTAATTTTTACTTCTCTGGTGCAGTAAAGTATGGCTGCCTAAGATATATTCCATGATACTGGAAGAAAGTATATCCACAATAGCTGAAAAATAAGAGCAACATGTAAAAATGGCTAAAAAAAGAAAAAAGCAGATGGGAGATAATGCATAAAGCAGATAAGGTGTACAACTTTCACCTTAACCCTATGGTACAGATACGATTTGCAAATGAGGAAACTCTAACTCTCAAATATTATGTAATGTATTCAAGTCACAGTTAGTGAGAAAAGGGGATGGGATCTAAATAACCATTTGAATCCAAGGCTTATGTTCTTCATTCTGCTTGACCAACAAAGACATGTAAATGTTAAATTACTTTAGGCCATGAGTTTTTTTCAATAAATAACCTACTTTAGGTGAGAAAAGTAAACTCTCTTTCTGCGTATAATGGTGCTCATAGCAAATCAGATGTAACTCTAAATTCCATTTGATCTTATGATAAACACAAAGTGATATGTAAAGAAGTAGAGAAAGAAATGTTTGGGACATGTTATAGAAAAAAAGATGACAACTGAGTTGGAAATTGAAGTATGAATAGAATTGGCCAAAGGAATAGGAAAACAGATTATTTATGACAGATTAGAACAGCTTGAGCAAAGCCAAGTGAGGAAGTTCAAGACAATTGAGTTGTTCACTGTCAATGGATTTTAGAAAGTGTGAAGTGGAGTGACTGTGAAGTTTGAAAAGCTGTCTGGGGCCAGGGTGTTAAGGGCTTTCTTTGCTTAGATAAGTCAAACGTGGTTGGCAATGGAGAGTCATCACAGGCTTTTGTACAAAGCAGTGATGTGATGGGTTCACTTCCCAATGATTTACAGAACATCCATCATGTACAAATATTGCTCAAGCACTGTAGGAACCAAGGGAATAAAGGCATAACCTGATATTGTCATGAGGGTAGACAGCAGCCATGTAAGCACACAAGCCACAGTGAAATGGGTTCAATGATAGATGTACAAGCAAAGTTGTATAGCACTGTGTAGTGTGCTCTTGATATAAGCCCCAGAACAAATTGGAATATAGAGGGAATTGGGGAGGGTACTGAAAGGGATTTTAAAGGAAGTAAGAAAGCGTGAGACCAGAAACACATAAGGTATAATCAGCAGTAAGCTATCTCCTTTTGGCTTTTAACACTGTTTTCATGATTATCTCCATTTTTTAGTATATATCCCATCAATTCATCCTAATGAATATCTGCTGATAACTTTGTAAAGTATATAAAGAAATAATAGGTAGAAAATTGAAAGAACCACTTACATGTTGGCAGTTTTCATTCTCTGAGTTAATGCGTCTTTTAAAAAATATGAGAAATTAAAATAAAGTGCATTTGACATATTTTATTGTCCATATTTTGTCCACCTATTTTATTGTCTAATTTTCATTGGAACCATGTAACATGCTTGAATAGGCACATGGTTACTTCTCAATAAACATTTGTGGAGTGAATGGATTTTATACATCTTTTTTCTCTAAACAAAAATGTGTTCAGAATCATTAATGCACATGCCATCATAAATGTTTACTATAAATATTTAAATTTATTTTTCTTTATCTCATTCTGTACCCAGAGTTGATTGCTTTCCAGCTCATAAGTGAAAGGTCACCACGTATAAGTAGAGTAAAATGAAATTGGTGACTCATAAATACATTTATTTAAATGGAATCAGGGCAGCAGAATCTAATTCCGTATATAGTATTGTGAATTATTCATGTTTTTTATAGAAGTGGGCCAAAAGCATTTGATGACATTTTATAAATTCTAACATTTTTATTATGCTGAGTTCAGTTGTGCTGCAGATTTACATTAACTTTACAGGTGTCCTAAAAACCATAAATACTAAGACATTACACCCTGAGTACACATTGTTTTAGTTACAATTGCATTTTCAAATAGCCTAATTAGTTGATACATCTTTGAATTACTCAAAACCAAGTAGCTGAATTATTTTTGGCTATTGGCTTAGTAGGAACAAACAGTGATTATAAAGACTAAACTGCGAAGAGAAAATGAACAAAGCTGACTTATTTATGATGGCTGATGTATATTCAGACTGAGCTAGAATAGTTAGCATTACTAAAAGCAGTATCAAGGTTCTATCATCCTCAGAGATTCTTAATTGTATAATTGACCTTATCCTCCTAATATATATAGAGGTGCTAGTTCCCCTATATACCTATTAAATTTAAATGTAGAGCAGAATACAATCAAAGGGAAAAAAGTTGCTGTAGCTTAACTACTCAAAAGAAAGCCCCTGTTTACATCTATCTGATTTAAATATTCATCCCCATGATTCTGTGACAGTAACTTTTTTTTCTGACAATCTTCACCTTTACGCCATTCTTTTCACCATCAATGGTAGTACTTGGAAGAGAGATGATATAAGAATGGAGGGAAATGCTCACTAATGGTAAATAAAAATTGAGAAGAATAAGTATTTGAACTTGAACTGTCTGTATGTCAAATATCCGTGCATTACTAATGGCTAAAATACCATGTATTAGTTCTGTTAGTTTAAAAATTGGAGCAATTTAATGTTAACTAGGAAACTTGAAATTCAATGTCTTCTCTTCTAGTAAGGCTAACTTTTTCTTTGTTCATTGGTTGGACCAGTGATTCATAAATATATTTTCTTTTTCCTAATAATGATAAATGCATGTGTGTATTCAATATGTGAGCATTCTTGTGTTCTTTTCTATCTAAAAATAGAGGCATTTTATAACTAGAGATTTCAGTTCATCAAGTCAGGTTTATCTCTATCACAAACTTAACTTCTTTGAACCTCAAATTTTTAATCCATAAAAAGAGAGCATAATTGCCATGCTCACAGCGTGGCTGTGAATTAATAGATGTGAAACCATTTTAAAACATTTTTATAAGATATGCAAATCCAAGATGTTAAGAGATGGTCGTATAAAAATGAAAGATTGGCCTACCAAACTACAGAAATAATAAATTTTAATGTAAGTTTTATGTAAATGATCTTTAGATGCTTAGCAGGCAAAGGTATAATCTGTCTGACCCATTAATGCCTTTATTCATGCCAGCCTAAAATAAACTTAATAAGGCTTATTCAGTTTTTAAAAAAAATATAACCTTGACCTTGTCTTAACTTATTTTTCTTGAACTTTAACACTGCCATGCTACACGCCTTTTTAGGACAGAGCCAATTGATGTTATTTGTTAAATAACCAGGATATAGGACACATTTCCTAAAATGTGGCAGTATTGGCAGTTCTCATTTCAATAGTTTAATCCACTTGTTAAAGAAGAAAATAGCCTTATGAATCTTGAGCTGATAGAAAAAGGAAGACATCTAAATTCAAAGACAAAGACCAGTGAAGAAAGCTTTATCTCATTTAAAAAAACAAAGGAAAATTAAAAAAATAGAGGATAGACAACAGTCTTAGTTAGGAACTGCTTAAAATAATTATAGCTACAAACAAAAGTAGTATTTTTATGATATCATGATACTTTTTCCAATGACTACCCAGACTGATGAAATGATCTAAAAGTAATTGAATATGCTGACGGAATTAGAGCTGCTGAAGAGTTTTCTTGCAGGTTTAGCGAATAATCTCAAAATGTCAATATTTACAAATAATTTTTCTAAGGTGTAAAATGGCTCTATGGAGTCCAAATTCTATTGGCGTCTCACATGGCATTCTAACTAGAAGATTATGTAACAGTTACCTTTTTTTTTTTCTAATTTTTTTTATTTTGGTTGCACCGAGTCTTAGTTGTGGCAGGAGGCTCCTTATTTGTGGCTCATGGGCTCCTTCATTGTGGCTCACGGACGCCTTAGTTGTGACATGCGAACTCTTAATTGCGGCATGCCAACTCTTAGTTGCGGCATGCATGTGGGATCTAGGCCCTGATCAGGGATCGAACCAGCATCCCCTGTATTGGAAGGCAGATTCTTAACCACTGCGCCACCAGGAAGTCCCTGTAACCGTTACTTTTACGGCACTCACCTACATGATCCAAACACGTGGTTCATTCCTATACCAGTTGTCTTTTTATGAACATATCAGCACGTTCTTACAAGTAAGTGAATCTCTTACTCAGTATTTCCTCAAGGTTTACAGAGAGTTTATGAAGCTTTTCAGTGGATCACATATACGTTGAGAAGTTGTTAAGAATTTTGGCCCCACTCCACAGTAAGTCCCTACACATACATCATTCTGTTTGCCATTTCACAGGGTTCACAAACTCCTAAAGCATGTTTATGGATGCTTTAGGGCAGGAGTGGGTAAACCTTTATGGAAAGGGTCAGATAATATTATTGGCTTTGCAGGCCATAGTGTCTTGGTTGCACTACTCAACTCTGCTGCTATGGCACAGAAGCAGCCATAGAAAAATAAGCAAACCAATGGGCATGACTGTGTTCCAATAAAACTATATTTACAAAAGTAGGTGATGTGCCACATTTGGCCCTGGGCCACTGTTTGTTAAGCCCTGTGCTAGGGGTTAACAAACAAACAGATCAAAAACTCTTGGAATAGGGCATGGTTGTAACTGTTAGGACTTCAACCATCTGGTGTTTGGAAGCCAGTGCTTCCAGAATCAGTCTAGCTCATTTTTTAGCTCCTGAGACTGTAGGATGTCCCCACATATCTCATTCTCTATATATTTAATTATTTTTTGTGTAAAACTGTGGTCATTCAGATCAGGGACTGCATTCCTGCTATGGCTGAATTGTATCCCCCTGAAATTCATATGTTTAAGCTTTAACCCCCAATGTGATGATATTTAAAGGTGGGGCCTTTGGGAGGTAATTACATTTTGATAAGCTCATGAGGGTGGATTTTCATGAGAGGATTAGTGCCCTGATAAGAGGAGACACCAAGGAGCTTGCTCTCACTCTCGTTCCACCATATGAGAACACAGTGGTCATCTGAAAGGAAGATAGCTCTCACCAGAACCCAACCACGCTGGCACTCTGATCTCAGACTTCCAGCCTCCAGAACTAGGAGAAAATAAATTTTTGTTGCTTAAGCCACTCAGTCTATGGCATTTTGTTATGGAGACCTGAGCAGACTAAGACAATTCGCAGGTCTCTGTTGCTACTAGATATGGCCTTGGATTGTGAGGACAAGGCTACCACCTTTGGGATGGAAGAACAGTGAGCTGGAAAGAGACACAGGTTTCCTAATGATTTTGTAAAGCAGAGATGATGCCATTCAAGGACAAACAAACAAACAAAATACTATGGATTTTATGTGAAAGGAATAAACCTCTATCGTATTAAATTTCCAGATGATTGACCAGTGATTTGGGGGCTTCTTTTACATGCCACTGAACCTACTTTTACCTAATAAAGGGGATGTGGGTGAGTTCACCTCACACTCTTCAGTTAATGGAGTTGTGGTTGTTTGGTATAATCTCTCCAGGCAATTTCCTGGGTATCTGCTGTCAATATTGACTTGTTGGGGCCCAATACCATAGGTGTGTTAAAGGTTATCATTCATCTCAGGATGGTGATGAAAACCAGTCTCAGAGCCAATGTGATCAGTGCAGCCCTTATACTGTGTGCTGATGATATGTCACCATATGAGTGATAGCCTCTGGATTTTGGTAGGACTACACACATCTTGTAATAAGCTTGACTAAGAATGTAACTGATGTTGTCCTGGCTCTCTCTGTTATCCATTTCCCCCCGATCTCTTGTAATCACTTCTGCCCACCTTTCTGGAACCATGCTTGGTCTCAGATCAACACCACACAGAGCAATCTGCGGTGTCACAAGCTTTCATTTTTATACAGGAATTGGGGAGAATGACCAACTGAGCTACCAGACACCCCTATTTATACCACTGCTTTCTCTGGTTAGTTTAATTTATCCACATGGTACCATGCTTTGCTTACTAAACACAGAAAACAAGAGCTTTGCGTGAATTATCTTAGAGAAAAGATGACTTTGAGGTTAATGGGACTGTTGCCATTTCTCTTGAATCTACTGTTCCCTCAGATGGGGCAGAGTGGTACAATCTCATGGAGTCCATAGTAGCAACTACTGGAATAAAAAAACTAGAATTAGTGGCAGGTAGGATAACGAGATCCAAAAAATTCTCATGCCCATTCCATTCATTTTAGTGGCTTCCATTAAGTCCCAGTGAAATTTGGATCCTCTTCCATTTTGGTTTTTGTCAGTTGTTAATTGGCCTACTGTTTCTAATGAAAAAAATGAAAGTCTTTGTGTAACTGCTCCTTTAAAAGTCCACCAAGCACTCAATTATTTTCTCTGTCTAAAGGTAAAGAGGTGAAATTCTAGTTATAAGGGTATGGTCTTAATATCAATGGTGATGAAATGGGTTTCTTAATCAGCAGCAATAGGAGCATGAATCCCACATACCAAGAACACATGGTTAATGAGTAATACAGCAACTCACACATAAGAGATTTTTTTCTTGGCAATACACCACTCTTTCAGTCCCACTGAAATATCCAGGAATTGATAGAAATTCATTATTTTCCTAGAAAATTGCCCATCAGAGGCTCTTGTCCTTACTAGGCTAGAATACTGTTTCCGCATACATCTCCCATTCTCCTAGAACTTTCTTCTATATAGTCTGCACTTCCTTACTATTAGTTACAATACAAGCAGAGTCTACAGTTACTCTGCAAGCAGAGTCTAAGGAAGGCTGGGAATGACCTAAGAGAATTATCCTGAGTACTCCTAAGAATCCGTTTTTAACCAAATATTATTAGCTTCAAACATATACTTTACCCTTAAAAGCCCATTCCCCACCTATCCTAGAGGGTTTAATAAAGAAGCATTCAGCCTCCAGAATACTAAGGGGTAGCCACAGCCAAAATCTGAACCACAGTTTGAATTTCCATTTTCATTTCCTAAATACTCACAGGCCATCAGATGCCAAGAATTCTTACAGGCAATTTCAGTACCAGAAGCTTTCACTCTTACCACCATCTCTACTCACTCTCATGTTAAATCATATCAACATGATAAATCCTTAGGAATATGCCAAATGAGCTAGACTGGCTCAAAGGTTTGATCCAGGCTTAGGACTAACAAGGAATCTGTGGATCCAGCTGAAGTTCCTTCTACTTAGTTTTACTACTCAACCAGGGAAGAAGCAATATACATAATATACACATGGCCAAGGCTATACAGTACCTTCCTATACTTCCCCTATTCCTCACCATGGCATAACTCAAGTTTGGAGGTCTTGGTAGTCTCACTGGAGAGTGAGGAGTCAGCCTGATGAAAGAAGCCCAGACACTGGGGATTACTGTCTTCTTTCCTGGAGCATAACTGGCATTCTAGAGTCCATCTTATTACAGTAGTAACTAGTTCTTGTTATGTTACAGGAGCATACCTGTTTCATTTCTTTTTTCTGTATCAGAATCACACAAATAACAGTTGGGTAAGCCTAGCTGTGTCCTACCTCAGAGACTACCTAAAATTATATATAAAATTATCTGTATAGCATTACATCTTTATTTTTCTAAAGAAAAATGTCATCCCTGTCATCAGATTCTCAAAGTGGTCTATGACCCAAAGTTTAAAGAAGAAAACAAACAAACCAAAAAATAAAAACTCCACTATTACAGAAGATGCCAGTAAAATGAGGAAACAAGTGATATAGTAACCACAACATTTAATACAAAACAATTGAGATAAAATAAATAAATTATTAATGTTCAGAAAATATTCTAATCCAATTCTAATTTATGAGAACATAAATTACCACATTAATAAATCTGGAAGAAAATTAGATTTTACTTACTTATCCAATTCAAATTCCAACAAGTATTTTTTTAAAATTAATTCATTTATTTATTTATTTTTGGCTGTGTTAGGTCTTTGTTGCTGCGCGCGGGCTTTCTCTAGTTGCGGCGAGTGGGAGCTACTCTTCGTTGCAGTGCGCGGGCTTCTCATTGTGGTGTCTTCTCTTGTTGTGGAGCACGGGTTCTAGGCGCTCGGGGTTCAGTAGTTCTGGCACGTGGGCTCACTTAGTTGTGGCTTGCGGGCTCTAGAGCACAGGCTCAGTAGTTGTGGTGCACAGGCTAAGTTGCTTCGTGGCATGTGGGTTCCTCCCGGACCAGGGCTCGAACCCGTGTCCCCTGCATTGGCAGACGGATTCTTAACCACTGCACCACCAGGGAAGTCCCCCAACAGGTATTTTTGAGAAACTTCCCATGTGTTGGCTTCTAAATTAGGTATCTGATGCAAAAAATGGATCAGATAATTTTTTTCCCTAAAGAATGTGATTTTTAATGTACTCGTTATTGTAACCAAGTGCTATAGTTTTATAGTCATCACTCATTAATTCCACAATAATAAAATTAATTCCCAAATTCACTGAGGACCTAGTAGTTTTCTATTAAACAAGTATTTATTGAGCATCTACTGAGGGCCAGGTATGGTTCTTTGTCCAGGAAATTCAGTGGTAAACAAGATGCATCTCTGCTCTCGTGGGAGACAGGTAAGGGAGCAGGAGATATCAGAGACAGGAAATGTTCAGGGATAAACAAATAACTGAAAAAGGTAATTTTAGGCTACTAAGAAAATATAGCTTGGCAATGTGGGTAAAAAGATATTATGGGGAGAAGGTTTCCTTTAGGTTAGGTAATCAGGAAACTGCATCCTAGGTTGATATATCTATATATAAAATGGTACCTGGCATAGATTTAAAAGATATTTTCTTTGTCCTCAAGAAACATACAATCTAGTGATAGACAAACGTGAAAATAAAATAGAATAATAAAGGTTGGTAAATGCTATGGCTGAAATGACAGCTGTGGAAATATAGATGAGGAAATAATAAATTTTGCCAGAGCATGAAGCCCATTTGTCTGTTTGGCTATCTATATGTATTAGCTTCTTGAAATGAGTCTTGAAAATAAACAGTAAGATAAAATGTGCAATATAATCTTTTAGAATACTGTTGTAAAATAATTAGACTTATTATTTGTCATCATTTCAACTTGCTTATAATTAATTCATCCCACAGATTAGCCTCTTGTAAATGGACTTGTCTAAATTTAGTTGCAGACAGAAGATTTCTGCCTTTCAGAAAGATTAAAGGTCATGAAGAAAATGATAATTATTCAGAAGCAGGAAGCAAGATTAGTCTAATGGCATCATATAATTAGGTATATTTTGGGTTTGGAGAACATGATAAATGTTAGGAAACCCAAGAGATAGCAACTTGGCTTGGAATAGCTATTGATGGGTCATAACATGAGGAGCACATAGGTCATTTAAGTCATTCAAATTCAAGTCGTACATGTAGTTCAATTCTATTTGAAAATATTGTGTGCTTAGGGGCACTCTCTGAAATTCTCTGAGCCTTTGCTTCCTATCTGTAAATTGAGGATAATACAATCTATGTTATACGGCTGCTGCTGAAGAGCAAGATGGTAATGCAAGAATGCTTTATAATTTATTATGTATTACATCAATACTAGCTTGAATTATTTATTTTATTAATGAGTATAATGCAACTGGATTGGAAAGACAGAGTGGGGAATTGTGGTTCATTCAACTTGTGTTTTAGAAAGCATCTTTTTATTCGTTTCTTTCACTACCCACATCTAATCCATTATCAAGTCCTACTGGTTGTAGTGACAAGATACATCTTAATTTCATTCTCACCTTCTTATCATCACAGCCTGCCACTCCTCATGTCCCACCTCATTCCAAGCTAAAAGCATCTCTTCATGGACTACTGCAAAAACCATTTAAATCATCTCTCCATCTTCACTCTTGGGTCCCTCTAATAACCTATTCTGTCTTCAGAAACCAAAGTTCTCTCTTTGAAATATAAATCCGAATAGCTTGGGACTTCCCTGGTGGTCCAGTGGGTAAGACTCCGCGTTCCCAATGCAGGGGGCCCGGGTTCGATTCCTAATCAGGGAACTAGATCCCTCATGCCTGCCGCAACTATGAGCCCGCATCCCATGTGCCACAACTAAGACCCAGCGCAGCCAAAATAAATATTTTGAAAATAAATAAATAAATACATCAGTAGAGTTCATTTCCCACTGAAAACCATTCAGTGGTTTCTTTCTGTTCTTAGAATAAGATCTAAGCTATAATGAATGGTACCTCCTACTTTCCCATCCAGTGTCAGTTCACTGTGCTCTTTCCCTCCTTCAATGTATCTCTTTCATTGTATACATCGTATGCATATGTTGGGTGGGTCATAACGGTAGTAGATGAAGATCAGTTATAATGTATTCCTAATCTGATAATCCGATGACTTAAGAACATGTAGAAGAATGAAGAGCCTGAATATCCTTCAGACAGTGTTCAGCAAACTTTATGTCTCTCAAAAAACTTTACAATAGAAACTGATTAGTAGAGGGCTGTGGTTATTAGTGCAAGTAATCTGAATTGCTGGTTGCGGCTAGATCTATTTGTTTTAGAGAACAGATCAGCGTAAATCTCCACTGGGTGGAGAGGCATTCTACCTTCCCTAGGAGGGGACCATGGTAGGCATGAAGGACACTGCATAAAAATTTGTATACTTATCAATAATATATTCTATGTACATTGAAGTTTTCTTTTCCATTTTAGTGGCTCTACTTTATTTTTATCTTTTAAGAATTTATTTAACTTATATAGAGTAAAATTTTTTTGTTGTACATTTCTATAAGTTTTGACAAATGCATAGTTATTTGAGCACCACCAACATCAAGATACAGAAGAGTTTCATTACCCCAAAACATTCTCTCATGCTGCCTTTCATAGTCAGTCCCTCTGGGAATCCCCAGCCCCAGGCAAACGTTGATCTGTTCTTTGTCCCTCTAATTTTGTCTTTGTCAGATATCATATAAATTGAATCATATAGCATGTAGCCTTTAAACTCTGGTTTCTTTCACTTCTTTCACTCCCCCGAGGTTCTACTTGATTCTACTTGAGCTTCGTCCATGTCGTTGAATGGTCATTCCTTTTTTTTTTTTCTTAATTGGAGTATAATTGCTTTACAATGTTGTGTTAGTTTCTGCTGTACAACAAAGTGAATCAGCTATATGTATACGTATATCCCCATATCTCCTCCCTCTTCAGCCTCCCTCCCACCGTCCCCCCCATTCCCCCCCCCCCAGGTCATCACAGAGCACCAAGCTTAGCTCCCTGTGCTATACAGCAGGCTCCCACTAGCTAGCTATTTTACACCTGGTAGTGTATATATGTCAACACTACTCTCTCAATTCATCCCACCCTCCCCTTCCCCTGTTGTGTCCACAAGTCTGTTCTCTACGTCTGCGTCTCTTTTCCTGCCGTGCAGATAGGTTCATCAGTACCATTTTTCTACATTCCATATATATGTGTTAATATACAATATTTGTTTTTCTCTTTCTGACTTATTTTACTCTGTATGACAGACTCTAGGTTCATCCACATCACTACAAATAACCCAGTTTCGTTCCTTTTATGGCTGAGTAATATTCCATTGTATATATGTACCACATCTTCTTTACCCATTCATCTGTTGATGGACATTTAGGTTGTTTCCATGCCCTGGCTATTGTAAATTGTGCTGCAATGAACATTGGGGGTACATGTATCTTTTGGAATTATGGTTCTTTCTATCTTTTCTCCCAGAAAAGTAGAAACTACTTCTGGGAAACTCGAACTGGTACATAACTGTAAGAAGGTCTTGACTTTTGGAAGAGATAATAGATGTAGGTCAAGATCTTTAAATCATAAACTGAGAGGTACAGCCTGTAAAAAAATCTTCTTAAAGTAGAATATATGTAACAGTTATCTATGACTTGAGAGGGGAACAGATTTTTCAATTTAAAATTAAAATGCATCTCTTTTAGACAGCGTAGAATTCAGTTTTCCTTTTTCATACTGTATTTATTCCCAAGACCTACCAAAACAAAATACCATAGACTAAGTGACTTAAGCAACAGAAATTTATTTTCTTATGGTTCTGGATGCTAGAATTCCAAGATCTGGTATCTAAGATCTTGGTAGATTTTGTTTTTTTCTGAGTGCTCTCTCTATGGCATGAGATGACTGCCTTCTCACTGTGTACTCATATAGTCCTTCCACTGTGTGCACATGTCTACATCCAAATTCCCTCTTCTTATAAGGACATCAGTTATAACAGATTAGACTCACTGAAAAGGCCTCATTTTAACTTAATTATCTTTAAAAAAATATTATCTCCAAGTACAGTCACATTCTGAGGTGCTGGTTAGCTCTTCAATATATAAATTTGGGGGGGCGCATAATTCAGTCCATAACACTACCTAATGATCTCTGCCTTTTAAGTGGAATGCTTAATCTATTTACATTTAATATAATTTTTAATATACTTAGATTTAGGTCTGCCAATTTTAAAAATTTTCTTTCATATATGTCCCACCTGTGTGTTTCCCTCCATTTATTCTTTCTTTGCCTAGTTGTGGATTAACTGTGTATTATTTAATACCTCATTTTAATTCCTTTATTGGTATTTTAGACATATCTCTTTGCATTTTTGCATGTGTGCTTACTTTAGAGATTACTATATGCATCCTCCACTTATCACAGTCCACTTAGAGTTACTATCATACCACTCCATATAAAGAACATTGCAGCAGTTAGTATCATTCCCCCCCCCCCCCATTTTTCTTATATATATGGCATCTACTTATAAGCCCCACAATGTTACAACTTTGTGTTTAAATAGTCAAATATCTTTGAAATTTATTAATAAAGGAAAAATATATTTTCTGTCATTTCATTCCTTCCTTCTGGTGTCGTTTTCCTTCAGCCTGAAAGCTCTTCTTAGCAATTCTTATAGTGCAGGGATTTATCTTGTTATGGATTCATCATGAATTCCTTAGTTTGTAAATTGATGTTTTTCACCAAATTTGGGAAATTTTCAGCCAGTATTTTTCCAATATTTTTTCTACTCCATTCTCCTTCTACTCTGCTTTTAAGACTTAAAATATACATATGATAAAATGATTGATATTGTCCCATACTTCACTGTTTTGTTTTTAATTTTTCTCCTGTTCTTTAGATTGACTTTTCTTTAACCATCCTTAGCTGGATCACCATATTTAATAATTTATTTAATCTATCTTTAGTTTACTGACAAATTTTTCTGATATCTTCCATCTGCTGTTAAGGCTGCACATTGAATTTTATTTTATTTAAATATTTTATTATTAATTTATGAACAGTATAGATGTATTTAAAATTTTCTTGACACTTTCTATTATTGTATTATTATTTAATTAAAATTATGAGTTGGTTTAATAATCTTGAGATTTGACATTGAATACAACATCATCAAATAAATTCACTGCTTTATTTAATGGTGAAGCTGAAAACTAACACCTAGAACTTTTAGTCATTATTCAGCATAACTGAACCTTAAATCGTGTTTATTTCTTTTTAACATACATTAAAGTATGAAATTTGATAAAAATATAAATGTTAATCAGTATTCAATTTTCAATATATGTTAGTTTCTCATGAATGGGCAGCTTCTTTTCTGCATATGAAATATTTCCTCTGATAAGTCAGTTAAATATTAAATATGTGCTTATGTTCAATAATATTTTCCTATTGCAAATAACTAAAATTACTGAATGCTAGCAATGACACTGTAGTTGTAGATAAGCAGTTTGTTAGTCTATTCTTCCACAAATTATTTACCATTTATTATAACAGTGATAAATATTATCACAAATATTTTAAAACTGAAACAAAAAATCATGGCTTCTCCTTGGACATAGTACATATAAATTTGAAAAGTAGATGGAAAATATCTTTTTAATAAAAATGCGATTTAATTTATTTTAATATTCATTTTACTATTATAAATGATAAATACTAAACAGTTTAAAAATAAAATGGGTAAAGACAATTTAATAATAAAGTTGGATAATATACATGAAGAATTTTTTTTAATGTTTCATATTTTCAATAAACTAAAATGCAGTAAAAATGATTCTATTTAAGGTCAGTTGTGATGTTGCAAATACTTTTACTAGCTACTAGTATTTTAGTAGCTGTAATACTAAGAATGTTAAGTTTAAAAAATTAAAATTCTGAGCATTCCTACATTAGAGAGAATATTATTTTCATCATTGCCTTCTTTATTCTATTTTGGTGTGTTTCACTGTAAAATGACAGTATTTTGCAATGGGAAGAACATTTAAACATTACTGGTCTAACCCACTCCTTTTTATAAATAAGGAAACTAACTGCTATGCTCTGATTATTTGAGTCCCCTCCAAATTCATATGTTGAAAACCTATTTCCCAAGGTGATGGTATTAGGGGGTGGTGCCTTTGGGAGGTGATTACATCATAAGGGCAGAACCCCCATGAATGGGATTAGTACTCTTATAAAGAGGTCCCAGAGATCTAGCTTGTCCTTTCTACCATGAGAAGACACGGTGAAATATTGGAAGTCTGCATCCGGAAGGGGGCCTTCATCAGAACCCAACCATGCCGGCACCCTGATTTTGGACTTTCAGCGTCCAGAACTGTGAGAAATAAATTTCTGTTGTTTATAAGCCATTCAGTCTGTGGTTTTTGTTACAGCAGCCTGAATAAGACATAAGACACTACTCCAATGATCCTATGAATAAGAATAAGACATAAGACACTACTCTAATGATGCTATGCAACTTTCCTGTGGTTGTAGATAGGAAGTGGCAGAGAGGAAACTGGAATTAGGTCTACTCAGAGCTATTTCCAGAATACCTCACCTTTCTCATTTATATCTAACTTTTTAAAGAAGCTTATTGGATTTTCCTAGTTATGCATGTCACTTTAAACTTTTCCATCTAAATGTCTACAACAGTGTTGTACACAGAGGAAGCAGTTGCCAAAACAGTGCTCAAACAGAATCTAGCCTAGAATCTAGCAAATGGGCAGTTAAACTAAAGCTAAATTTCCTTCTAAACCTAAGATAAAACCTGCATGGCGTATCTGTATGTGAACATGTATTATTTTCTTGAAACAGTCAATATTCATATATATTAAGAAGAAACATAACAGATATTTTCTATATAGGATTATGCCATATGCTCTTAAGTATGAGCATATCATATTCATAATGTGGTATTTTTAGGAAAAAGACTTTGTTTCAATGTTGTCATTAGATAGTATAAGAATTTGCTTCCTAAACTAAAAGTAGTAAATGTAAAAAAAAAAGAAAAGAAAAGAAGCAGCAGCATAGACGTTGTAAGCAGCCTCTAAGATGGCCCCCAATGATCCTGGCCTCCTGATATTCTTTCTCTGGTATAACTGCCTCCTGTTGAGTATTGCCCACTGGGTGGGGGGGAAACACACACACACACGTACATCCTAAAAGTTGTGAGCTATGTTTTATTCAGGAAACTTATCGAGGACTATAGCCCAGGAAAGCAGTCTCTCAGATAGCTCTGAGGAACCATTCCAAAGAGGTAAGGGTACATAAGAGTTTCTGCTGAAAAGAAAACATGTAGTTGGAACATCAAAAGACTACTGCTAATCACAAAACACAGACTTCTCAAGTTAATGATTTTAGTGATTTTCTATGTATGGGAAGATGCAAGAGTCATTGAAATTAATCCTTTGATATACATCTTAACTATCTAGGACCAGTATCCTGCTTTTTCTCCATCCTGAATTCCTCACAGGGTACAGAGTTGGGGGGCGGCTGCAGTGGCTAAAGGCAGGCAACATTCATTGTGTACTGGCATGGCAGGCGACATTCTTTGTTTACTGAAATGTCAGGCAACAATTTTTTGTCCACAAGGTGGAGTGGACTTATTGATTACTAACAAAGAAAATGCTGCACAAATGATGGGACGCCACTTCCAAGACTAGGTTCCAGAAAGACTTGGCTTCTATCATGAGTGCTTCCTGACACACAGACACACACTCTCTCTCTCCCTCTCATCACCAGCCGCCATGTTGTGAGGTCACTCAGGGAGCCCATGGAGAAGCCTATGCGATAAGAAGCTGAGATCTTCCCTCAACCATGTGCATGAGTTTGGAAGAGTGTTATGCCTGCCTCAGAATAGCCCTGACTCAGTTGCCTGAAGTCCTGCCCAACAGGTTGATGGAAACTGCATAAGAGACTCTGAGCCAGAGGCACCCATCTAAGCTGTACCTAGATTCCTAACATGCAAAAACTATGAGATGATAAAAATTTATTGTTTGAAACCTCGAAGTTTTGGGGGTAACTTTTTACACAGCAGTGGATAACTATTAGAGTTGAAGAGGAGTAAAAACTAAAACTCAAGAGTATCATCATTATTTTCTTTTCCGTAGCAAAAATATTGCTGTTGGGAACTAGTTTTTAGATAAAGGTCAAAATAAATCTTGGTTTCCCTTTTAAAGACTATCTTGTGTTTGCTTCCCAGAAGACTATTTATATTTCCATAAACCTTAAGGCCACACTAAGTTTCACATGTATTTTAAATAACAAAATCACTCTGAAAATTACATTGCTTTTTTACATCTTCCAGTCACCTGGGATAATGGAAGAGAAATTGTTTGCCAGTTGAGCTCACCTCGAAGTAACACTCCACTGCTAATCAGTGTTCTCACTCTGTAGGTAAAGAGAGACTGCTAGCAAAGGGTTCTGTTTTACGATGCTTCAGGGCAACCATTATTCACCCCTGGTTTAACACTGCGTAGAAGTGGCAATAAGAAATCTAATGAAGAAACCATCAAGCCTGGAGTAGTAACTTCAGGAGAAACCATGCATGGTTGTTTGAATAGGGTTGACGACTAATTGACATTTCATGTGACTGACTGTTGTATAGGTGCTTTACCTCTCATCATTTGTACATTTATGCCAGTGTGATTCCTTCTGTTTTAGCAGGCAATAGAGCATACTATAATTAGAGCCCTCTCTTTGTGCCAGACTTGGCTGCAACTATTCCAGCAATACTTTTTTAACAACTGTCGACTAAAAAAAAATGCACAACCTAAAAGTTGAGAGTTATGTTTTATTCGGTGGACAAAACTGAGGACTTAAGCCCGGGACACAGCATCTCAGATAACTCTGAGAGACTACTCTGAAGAGGCAAAGGGAGGAGCCAGGATGTAGAGGAGTTTTTGCAACAAAGACCAGGTATTCGGAACATCCGGACATCTCACGTTAAGGAATTTAGTGCTTTTCTATGTATGGGAAGATGCCAGAGTCTGAGCTCACTGAAATCATTCCTTTGATGGGCACCTCAGCTCTCCAGGGCCAGTATCCTGTGTTTTCTCATCATAAGTTTCCTCAGGGTGCACTGTTGCGGGGTGGCTGCAGTGTCTGATGATTTGGTGGTGCCATTATGTTTCCATCCTGAGTTGCCTCAGGGCTCACCGCTGGGGGTGGCTGTAGTGGCTTGATGGCTGCAACGTCCTTTGTTTACTGATATGGCAGGTGGCATTTCTAGTTCACACAACAATCTCTAATATAGGCTCCGGGAACCTTTGTTACTCTTAGGCTGGTTTCTTTTCTTTTAATTGTTTTCCTACAAAATCAGATAGCCTAACTTAGATAACATGGGGATACTGAAGGTTTTTTTTTTCTTCTAAACTTTCATGTCTCTTTTTTCCCCTTTAATTGAAATGAAGTAGAATCTTTTTACATATTTCATAAGAGTTGTGACACATACATGCAGCCAAATTCTCCTCTTTTATGAAAGGTAAGCTCAGGCTTGTTGACAAGATTGGAGTAATGCTATTATAAGGACATAAAATCTGAACTGTGTAATTTGTGACATCTGTCCTATTAAAAAGTCTATATACTTAAACTTCAAAGGTAATCTAAATATAGATTATTTAAACATAAACTTTAAATATTGAATGTTTTGACCTGGCTTTTAAAAGTTTTTTGTGTTCACAGGAAGGAAAACTATCACGTTTATCAAAAGAAATAATTTATTACACCTTTGAAATCTAATAAAAATGGCAATATTCCTTATTACTTTCATGTATACTTTAAAAAAAACATATTTATAGAAGACAGGAATGTATTCTGTTTTATCAAGCTAAAGGGGATATTCCTATTTCAGGTATTTAAAGGAGTGAGTCACTGGCATAATACAACTGTCTGAAGATAAGTGCTTGATCACCAAGTGAAAATTAACTTTACAATCTTTAAAATGGTGATTCATCACCCTTGGTTGAAAATCTATACCTGAGGTAACTATTATTTATTATTTTCCTCCTTAACTGAGTATTCCAATTGAATGCTAACATACAGTTTTTTAAAATAAGCAACAATTTTCTGCAGATAATTTAACCACAAATCACATATCAAATTAAGACAATCAAATCTAATTTCTCAAATATCTAAAAGCAAAATTCTTCCAATTCTTTAGGATTTTATATACATCTGATGCATAAGTTCTGTAATCGAATTTAAACTTTAGGCTCTGTTGCCCCATGGCAAGCACACTCAGACAGTTCATTCAGCTGATAGGACTCTAAGAGACCAATTGAAGCTATTCAGCTCAAATGGTATAAAAGAATTCAATCCATGTGCCTTACTGAGTTATAGCTTACCATAATCAAGAGGGCTGCAAAATGAGTCTGGTGGCATTTCATCTGAGATATAATTGTTCAAGAAATAAACTCATGAGTAGAGGTTAAAGATGCACTGATAGAACACTTTAATTTCTTTAGTCTCCCATTTAAACAAATAGTTCTCATTGTGGCCTATTTCTATCAACAACTGTAAACTTGTAAATATTCCCAGATTGCTCTTAAGAGTGGTACTAAATTTAGAATATTGCATAAGGAATTTGTGCCCAAATTTCAGTAGCCTTCTGACTACAGAGATAAACACTTTCATTTCCAAGCAGTCTCAGAGTTTCCACCTTTCAAACAATATGAAGTCTGAACTCTGTTCTTCTACCAGGTTTCCCTTCCAAAAAAATTTCAACATGTTGGGCTTCCCCGGTGGCGCAGTGGTTAAGAATCTGCCTGCCAATACAGAGGTCATGGGTTCGAGCCCTGATCCGGGAAGATCCCACTTGCCGCGGAGCAACTAAGCCTGTGAGCCACAACTACTGAGCCTGCGTGCCACAACTACTGAAGCCCGTGCACTTGGAGCCCGTGCTCCACAACAAGAGAAGCCACTGCAAAGAGAAGCCTGTGCACCTCAATGAAGAGTAGCCCTTGCTCGCCACAACTAGAGAAGAAGCCTATGTGCAGCAACGAAGACCCAATGCTGCCAAAAAAAATTAAATAAATTAAATAAACTTTTAAAAAAAGTTAATTATAAAAAAAAAAAAAATTTCAACATGTTATTGAACAATGCTTGCAGGCTCCACAAAACTGTCCAGACAATTGCTGACCTCCTTCAGAACTGCTGGGCTAAATTCCCCAGACCCCCCAGATCAACTGCCTGTTCTTCCTGTGGATATGTGTTCCCCCCAGGCCATAGGCAGGTTCTTCCCTCAACTCACCAGACCACACTAAGTCCAGCCTGGCTGTACCTGTGACCACAAAAGGAATGTATGGTAATGAGAAACAACTGTACACAGTACACACTAGTCTTGTAAGTATATAGTTACTTCTTCCAAGCTTCCAAGCTTGATTTGAAAACTCAGTAGTCCCAGGTAGGGTAAATAAGTTCCTCTCTACTTATTATAATACTTAGTAGTCCAGGAGAAAGATGGTGGTGGCTCAAACATAGGTGTATTTCTATAATGGAGAACTGGAATGATTTGGGATGTGTTGAGAGAAAGATAACTAGACTTACTGATGGATTGGGTGTGGAGGTGATGGGAGAAGATCAAGTTAGCATAGGACTGTAAGGGAATAGATGTGGGAAATAAAGAAGGAAGAAAAACTCTTTTCATGGTTTTGAAAATTGGGAAACCCTCTCTCACCCACATTCAATGAAATGCATTGCTATTCCAGTTTTTACCTAACACTGCAGAGACTCATTAAGGGCTGAAAGGAAGTGCAGCATTCATTACCCACCTCTTCATTGTAGTACTATTCCCTTAAAAGTCCAAATGGTTGCATCATAATAATTCTTGTTTCCTTGGACAGGTTGTAATTTGCTTCCTTAGACTAATAAAATTTGCCTAAGTAGAGAGATTCTAACATATAAGAAGTCAACAGCTGGATACATTTAAATAGCTGGACATTTAAAGCACAATATAGAAAACAGTGAATCGGCCATGAAACCCCATACCCATAGCCTGTTACTACATTTTGTAAAATGCCTGGACAGATTCTCATTGAATTTAGAGGGTAGATATGTAAAATCTCTTTGGGTGGCCTCAGGGATTTCCCCAAAGTTACAGGCAGACATTCTTCAGCAAAGCTAAGGCTATGGTAAGGAGAGACCCAGATGATGGATTGCTGATTAAGAAAGTTGTGTCTCCTCTTAATGATTACATCCTTAGAGACCTTCCTGACCATGATTTGTAAAACTGCATCCCTCACTCTAGCCTCTAAGCCTCCTTTCCTTTCTTCACAGTTCTTATCAGGATTTGACCAAGTCACGTATTTACTTCTTTACTTTTTTATTGCCTGCCTCTCCTTTCCCAGATTCAGAATGGAGGACATGTTTTGCTATATGATTTGTTTACCACTGTATCTTTAGCATAGAAGCACCTTACACACAGGAAGCAAGCACTTAAGATCACTTATGAAAGGAATAAATGCTCCACGTTTGATTCTGGCCGTGGTCACCAGAGAATCTGCCATTTAATATCCATTCCAGCTTTAGCCTTTTCAAGACAAAATTGGGAAATGTCAACTTCATTGTCATTTCTGACATCCCTGAACTAGCACGTGATCAATGATTATGTTAGCACATAGGCTACCATCATATCTCATCAGCAACACAGCATCTGTCATAGGGACATGGCCTGAATAAGAAAATATTCACTTTTTTTAAAAGTAGGAATCATAGATGTAACTTGCAGTGAAAAAATCACCTTATTTGTTTTATGTGTTGAAATTCTATTAGTCAGTTAAAGAAAAAGCCATATTCTGAGTAAAATAGTACAATATTTAATTATGGTGATATTCAATAACTGTAATAATAAAGTAATTATTAGGAACTTTCAAATATTTTAATAAATACCAAATTAGCTTGACAGTTAATATAAATATTAAAAGAGAATATGTTAGCTAAATAATATATTATGAACATGATATCCCTTTTATGCAAATGTATGTTTATAAAAATTTAATAGAGATAATTATTTATTATACTGACTCATAAAATTAAAAAGAGTAACTTTTTAAAACTATATTTATCTTATTTATTTCCACATAGACCAAGATTGTTTCAAGAAAACTCCTATTAAAAATTCTTTACATATTTGAGGATGAAATAAAGTTAACACAGTAACTTTGCCACCTCTAAGTTTCCTGAGGGGAAAAATCTCCAAAGTGACTTAGGACATCTACGATAAATCATCTCCCATCCAGTCTAAAGTAGAACACAAGAAGTATAAAGAAAAATGAAGTGTTAAAGTAAATGAGATACTAACAACATATTTTGTTTTCACAAATCAAACTTTATAACAACAGGTTTTCAAAACTGCATTAAGTGTAGAATATGCTTTTTAACAAGAGTAAATTTGTTCTAAAACAAGGCATTTCCTCAGTGCTGAGTTTATTGAGGCTAAAGATGGAATCAAGTTTGCTGAAATGATTGCGGAATACCAAATATTTTGCAGAATTGAAAACATGGTGCTTTTGCAAGCTACCCAAGTTACAAACGAGAGAAGCAACTTGTTTTCTTTAAAAAATGTTACTGAAAAACATTTGTTTTTTCTAAATCATGTACTTCTGTAAAATACAGTTAGTGGTATTTAGTGAGCCAATTGCAAATAAGCATCTATTTGGATGCACAAATGTAAAAGGCACAGTAGACAGCAAGAGTAAGCTAGGAGCTGGCAATGTTAAGAATTTAAGACCTGCATTACTGATTGTCAAACTTTTAAAATTTGACTACTAAAAATTTAAATAGTAAACTTGGACTTAAAAAGTTTTGATAAAGTTTAAAATTTATTAAAAGTCCTGCCTTTAATGTCTATGTTAACAAATATATTGATTGGTTTTTTTAAGATGCAAACATCTTTCAGCGAAATGTCTATTGCATAAACCACTGTTGTGTAAAGACGTTTTGGGGGCTTCCCTGGTGGCGCAGCGGTTGAGAATCTGCCTGCCAATGCAGGGGACACGGGTTCAAGCCCTGGTTTGGGAAGATCCCACATGCCGCGGAGCAATTGGGCCCGTGAGCCACAACTACTGAGCCTGCGCGTCTGGAGCCTGTGCTCCACAACAAGAGAGGCCGCGATAGTGAGAGGCCCGTGCACCGCGATGAAGAGTGGCCCCCGTTTGCTGCAACTAGAGAAAGCCCTCGCACAGAAACGAAGACCCAACACAACCAAAAAAAAAAAAAAGATGTTTTAGATACAGAACACAAAGTTGCTTCTTGTCCGAGTGCTCAGTTCTTGACATGATGCAGATGCTCTGAATCGTATACACTGGACATTGATGACGTGGCCTGCCACCAGAACTGTATTTAGTGTGTTTTGTGGTGAGTAGTGGCACAAGGGATTTATTTGTTTAACGGTGCTTTATGATTCTTTATTGCAGCAAAAGGAAGGCCAGCTCGAGTACAACACTGTCCTTTTAGAAGCATTAGCTTGACCCGTGTTATTGCCACAATAAGAAAATTCTTGATATATGGGCTGTTTTATATAATTGTGCTACGAAACGGCCCCTGAAAATGGCATGGATTCTCTGAGAAGAGCGCAGGTTTTGAAAAATGCAGTTCTTGTCTTGTTTTCATACATACCATGATGCATGCTGAGCATAAACATTTTAAGAGTAGAAAATTTGTGTGAGAAAACTTTGAAACTAGCAATTTATCTAGCAAATAAACTTTGCTTAGCTTTCTCTTGGTCACGCTTCTCTTCAGCTTGACCGACGAGAATGGTCTTAGTCACTGATTTAACAATTTATTCATGTCCCATTGACTTCTAGCAAAACGAAAAGATCTTGGTTAAAGTTAGAATTGTTTGAAAGCATTTAGAGAAAAAAATAACACTTTTGTTGGCTTTTGCTTAATAAGAAATAGAAGATATTGATATAATCAATATCTCATATTTATTATATAGAACATTAGAAAATACCTAGAAATTATGTAAATATAAGTATTTTACATTTCTGTATTTTCTATGGAAATATACTAGAAAACATCTAGAAATTATGTAAATAAATCAGAACATTTTTATGTAAATTTTTTATAGAATAAAATTTTATATATTGAAATCTAAAAAAAATCTCAATACAGTGTGAAATTTTTTTTAAAAGTACAGTATTGGCTATACCTTTTAACATATTTATGCCCCCTCAATTTTAAATGTTTATGAAAAAGAAAACCAAACATCTAAATAAGAGTTTTAAATTTTGCTCCTTGTTACAAGTCAAAATCATATGGAAAGTTAAACATAATTTTGAAAATTACTTATGCTTTTGGTAGAATATGTCTCAGCCATCATTATCGCCTACAAATATGAAAGAAGTTTTCTCTACAGCAAAGAATGTTAAAATTTTTCTCTGAAAACTGTATCAGGCTGGGAATAAGGACTTTCACGTCGTAATTAGGGTTTCTGCCAACAGGAGAAAGAGCTGAAGTTCTGAGCAGCCAGATGAAGGTAGCAGCCAGAAATCAGACACCACACCACTAAGTGAGTAGCTTACTCACTACAGCAGCATGCAGTTCTGGATGGGAGAGGGCCGCACACTGCAAGGCAGGAAGTGCTCTGGTAGCATGTCCCCTTAGTGGCCCCAGTGACATGCTGAAAATCCTGGCTTCTGTTTCACTTTCACTTTGAATCTCTCATGGGTTTCTCTCCTCAGCATATGGCCAAGAGCAGTTCAGAAGAGGAATTCTGAGAAATGTAGTTGGTGGCTTTTGAATCGACTACTGATGGTGCCAAGGTGACAACAAACAATAGACGTTTGAAAATACATTAACACTGCATTGTCCAGTTTACTGACAATATATCAAAAATCAAAGTGAACAAATTAAATTCCCATCATTACGCAGTCTTTGTGCAGAACATGAGAGGCCTGGAAAGGGAGTGGCTGTAGCACGGGGTCCTGTGGAAAGGGGCAGAGACTATTGTGCCAGGGTGCCTGTGAGGGAAAGCTTTACCTGAAAGTGGATGCAAGTAGTGGGGTTGCAGAGACAGTCAAAAAATGTCCAAGGTCCCTCCAAATGCTGGCCCGCTGGACAAATACCAGACCTTAATTCTTTCAATTTAAAAGTTTTCATACCTCCTTTAAAATAAAAATGTCCTGTGATGGTTAGTCTTGAAGTAGGAGTTGGCTACGTCATTATAATCAATGAAGAATCTGAGAGGAGGTTTTGATTTTAGGGAAAGAGAAGTGAGGATGTAAGAGCCCTGACTTACTGAGTGAAGAGCAGAGACGAGGGAAAACAGACATCCACATGTGCCTATTTCCTCTACTTCAGCGGTCCCCAACCTTTTTGGCACCAGGGACCAGTTTTGTGGAAGACCATTTTCCCACAGATGGGGTTGGGGGGATTCTCAGGTGGTAATGGGAGTGATGGGGAGCGATGGGGAGCGGCAGACAAAGCGTCTCTCGCTCCCCCGCTGCTCACCTCCTGCTGTGCAGCCCGGTTCCTAACAGCAGGTTTGGGGACCCCTGCTCTACTTGACAATCATGTTTGAATTGAGTCCTGGGGGATTTTCCAAGTGTTCTGGCTTTCAGAAGCACCTTCCTATTCTTTTTGGGCGGGTATAAACTATATATTCCCAAAATAACCTTATGGTAGCTTATTGTTCCACCTTATTGTATGCATATATATGTATACAAAAAAGTATCTTGATTAAAAGGTGATAGTACAATCAATATTATTTGCCAACAGTAAAAAACACACTTGGTTTTTAAAGAGCAGTAATGATTGTGGTCCTTCAGAGCGAGGAAATCAGATTTTACGCTTCCTCCAGTGTAAACTTAAGCCTAATATCCTGCTTATGAGGTCATAATTGTGTAGTGTTTTCAAATTAGTTGGAAGGTCTGCGAAAACTTTTAGTAATGCATCTCACTGATACTAAAACTGTATTACCCATTACAAAATAACCACACCTGGAAGAGCTACAGAGGACACAGTTAAACTGTATTTTTAAGTGTTGCACATTTATAGAACATTTACCTTCTCAGAACCCTGGAAAACACAAGTGTCAAAAAAACAATTCTCCCAGTCTTGAGAAAAAGTAGGAAAAAACCCCAAAACACATAAAATAGGATCTGTTCCATATATAATTAATGCATTTACATAATTGAGTCATCCAGTCCCAAAATTTCATTTCTCCTTGAAACTCATCCCAGAAAAAAAAAAATAGCCTCAGGGGAAATAGTTATAAATAGGTCTTCTACCCGGGTAGGTGTATTTCATTTTACTGAATAGAAAGTATTTGTTTCTGTAATTGCTTTACTGGTCCCAGAAAATGTTCTTTGTCTTGGTGAGTAACCTGAGTCCAGTTAAAATTTAGGGATTAAAACAAATCCATTAATTAAGTTTGGGCTTTTATAATCATTGTCCTTAGATTAAAAAAAAAAATCTATGAAGTGTCTATTTTTACTGTGGTTCTCCTTAGTGTTCCACAAGAAGACTAGTGATATTGTCTTTCAAAACAATTCAGGGACAGAAAACTCTAGCATAAAATTGAAAGCATGAGACTCATCTTACTTACTGTGGTATATGGTGGAAAGTACACAGAATGGAAGTTAGAAAGCAGATGTTCTCTCATGCTGCTTGTATTACTAACAAAATGTATGACTGTGAACATTTCATTGAACTACTTCAGGCCTTATGTTCCTTATTTGTAATTTATAAGATTGGACAAGAAAACAAGAGGTCCCTTTCAGTGCAACATTTTCTGACTGTCACTTTAGGTTATTTATGTGAGAAAGATTTTCAGCAATACTGTGGTAGAGAGGAAGGTAAGTCTGATGCCACCTTTCCTGGGTTCTTGGAGAATAAAAGAGAAATTCTTCTAGAGGTGTTTAAGGGAGGGATTCCAAAGGATTTACAAGGGGCATATAGTATAGCTCTCCCTGGGAATAAAAGAAGCTGTATAGTGCTTGACGCCCAACAGAAAGACAGAAGTTTACCAATCAGTTAGTCTTTAGTGATGTTCCTCTCCACACATGGAGAAGTAGTACAAAGAAGGAAAACCCAGTAATGGTTAAGAAAGTGGACTCTGGAGCCTGGCCTTCCAGCTCTGTAATCCCAAGTCTACCACTTACAAACTGAGCGTCATGGACAGATGACTCAGTTCCCTCATCTGTACGTTGGAGGACAATTCTCCTTGGTGCTTCTACGTGTCTCGTGACAAACTTTGTCCTGGCCTAATTTTCCAAGGGGGCTAGGGTAGCAAACAGTCTTGAAAGATAAAGATTGGGTCTCTCTGTGGGTGAGAAGACAGTTTTGTTTCCTGATTAGGATAATATAAATAATGTCTCTCTCCGGGTTAGAAATTGGGCAGGTTTGCTAGCAGCCCCCTTTATTGACTGAGGTTTTACTAAGCTTGATGTTTCTTACTTGTGACACAAACCTGCTGTGTCCTGCCTGGGCATCTTTTGCACGGGAGTTGGGGGGACATAGGGTTCTGATGTGACAATGAAGTTCATGGTACTACTATACCATTCGAAATTAAGACCTTTATCTCTAACCCAGCATCTATGAAACTGTGGCAGGGCAACCACTTAGTTAGAAAACAATCTCTGACCCTTCACATTTCCTGACACTGTAAAAGGGGATAAGACAATATTCATCTCATCAGATTATTATAAAGGGTATGTCATGAACATTTGTAAAAACCTCCAAATGGTAACTTGTACAGAGTAAGCATCATGTGTTATGTCAAACAAAAAATAAGATATATCTTCTTCATTTCTCAAAAGTATCTTCTCTCATAAGACTCTTAATGCTTAAATGTATATCCTTATATTCAAAGGGACTTCAGAAATACACGTAAATTTAAACTGTTACTGGCATATCTGTATTTTCATTATTCCCATATTAAAGGCTCTATTTTGAAACCCAGGACTTGCACTGGGAATCCTGCTCTGCTATTTACCGGTTTTGTGGGCTTATGGAATTTTTTAAAACTCCATAATGAGTACTTATCTCAGGCCAAACTATCAGTTTAATTTTCTACACCTGAACTTAATTTCTTTTACAAGATCTATTCCATGGGATATTAAAAAACAAAAACAAAACAAGCCTTCATTTATTCAGGTTCTTTGCTTTGTTTGTTCTTTAGCTGCTTCTGAGCACTAGAGACCTATGTGATGTCTTGCTAGGGGTTGGAGGGAAGGGTCCTCAGCTATGAGCTGTGCATGGAGACAGACTGAGCTAGATGTTACCCAGGGGTGGATCCAGGCTTTGTATGTATTGAAAATTGTACATTTAGTAGTGGATGGAGGAGGCTTTAATGAAAATTATGGACACAAAATTAGGTACAAAAGCAAACATCTATTTAGAATGAGAAAATACATCATGACAATGTACAACTATAAAAAAGCTTTGACACCCTAAATATTATAAACTCCAGAGAAATAATAACTTACACTTTTATAATCTTTTTGCCTACAATTCTGATTGCATTTTAATCCTCTTGTCAAATGACGAAAATTTAAAATATAATTATAGGAGAGGAAATAGATAACATGTTTTCCTTTTGATGGAGTTTTTTTTTATTATTGGTAGGATTATAAAATATGATTTCACATGAAGACAAATTCGTTTATAGTACTACTATAAGTTTGTAACCTAAAAAATAAAGGGGTTGTGATAAATTCTACATGGTGTAGTTGTTATATATCTATCTTAATATATTGGATTAATAATTATATATACTGCACCACCAACTACATTAATAGAAGTTACAACCTCCTGACAGAGATGACTAGGAAACTTTCACATAGTATGTTCTAGTTTTCAAAATGCAAATGAGATATTTTAAAGGAACATAGGAGCCCACTGGAAGAGCTCCAATGGTCAAACCTAAAATAATTTGAACAAAAAAATGAATAAATTAGGATAGGATTAAACTCAAACTATAAAATAAACATCCATGACTCCATGTTGATATAAATAAATTAATAAATTAATAAGTGGAGGAACAGATACAGATCTCCTAGGCAGAATTCAAAATAATTTATGCAGACACTCTACCATCAAGGATGTGGAACACAGTACTTTACTCCTTGAATGGGCTATGCATAGTGAATTCCTTCCAAAAGCACAGTATTGAAAATGGGAAAGACTTCCTCTTGCGAAAGCACCAGAATCACAACTAAATGCTAAACAATCATTGAAAGGAAGACACTGGAACTCACCAAAAAAGACACCCCACATCCAAAGACAAACCAGAAGCCGCAATGAGATGGTAGGAGGGGCGAAATCTCAATAAAATCAAATCCCATAACCACTGGGTGGGTGACTCACAAATTGGAGAATAATTATACCACAGAAGTCCACCCATTGGAGTGAAGGTTCTCAGCCCCACGTCAGGCTTCCCAACCTGGGGGTCCGGCAGTGGGAGGAGGAATTGCCAGAGATTCAGATTTTGAAGGCTAGGGGGATTTAATTGCAGGACTTCAACAGGACTGGGGGAAACAGAGACTCCACTCTTGGAGGGCACACACAAAGTAGTGTGTGCATCAGGACCCATGGGGAAGGAGCAGTGACCCTATAAGAGACTGAACCAGACCTACCTGCTAGTGTTGGAGGGGTTCCTGCAGAGGTGGGGGGCGGATGTGGCTCACCGTGGGGACAAGGACACTGGCAGCAGAAGTTCTGGGAAGTACTCCTTGGCGTGAGCCCTCCCAGAGTCCGTCATTAGCCCCACCAAGGAGCCTGTGGGCTCCGGTGCTGGGTCACCTCAGGCCAAACAACCAACAGGGAGGGAACTCAGCCCCACCCATCAGCAGACAAGCAGATTAAAGTTTTACTGAGCTCTGCCCACCAGAGCAACACCCAGCTGTACCCACCACCAGTCCCTCCCATCAGGAAGCTTGCACAAGCCTCATAGATAGCTTCATCCACTGGAGGGCAGAGAGCAGAAGCAAGAAGAACTACAATCCTGCAGCCTTTGGAACCACATTCGCAGAAAGATAGACAAAATGAAAAAGCAGAGGACTACGTACCAGATGAAGGAACAAGATAAAACCCCAGAAAAACAACTAGATGAAGTGGATATAGGCAACCTTCCAGAAAAAGAATTCAGAATAATGATAGTGAAGATGATCCAGGACCTCGGAAAAAGAATGGAGGCAAAGATCAAGAAGATGCAAGAAATGTTTAACAAAGACCTAGAAGAATTAAAGAACAAACACCTACAAGAATTAAAGAAAAAACAAACAGAGATGAACCATACAATAACTGAAATGAAAAATACCCTAGAAGGGATCAATAGCAGAATAACTGAGGCAGAAGGATGGATAAGTGACCTGGAAGACAGAATGGTACAATTCACTGCCACAGAACAGAATAAAGAAAAAATAATGAAAAGAAATGAAGTCACTCTAAGAGACATCTGGGAAAACATTAAACGCAGCCACATTTGCATTATAGGGGTCCCAGAAGGAGAAGAGAGAGAGAAAAGGACACGAGAAAGTATTTGAAGAGATAATAGTTGAAAACTTCCCTAACATGGGAAAGGAAATAGCCACCCAAGTCCAGGAAGGGCAGAGTCCCAGGCAGGATAAACCCAAGGAGAAACACAGCAAGACACATAGTAGTCAAACTGACAAAAATTACAGAAAAAGAAAAATTATTACAAGCAACAAGGGAAAAACGACAAATAACATGCAAGGGAACTCCCATAAGGTGAACAGCTGATTTCTCAGCAGAAACATTACAAGCCAGAAGGGAGTGGCAGATATATTTAAAGTTATGAAAGAGAAGAACCTACAATCAAGATTACCTGGCAAGGATCTCATTCAGATTCAACGGAGAAATCAAAAGCTTTACAGACAAGCAAAAGCTAAGAGAATTCAGCACCACCATACCAGCTCTACAACAAATGCCAAAGGAACTTCTCTAAGTGAAAAACACAAGAGAAGAAAAGGAACTACAAAAACAAATGCAACACAGGTAAGAAAATGGTAATAGGAACATACATAGTGATAATTACCTTAAATGTGAATGGATTAAATGCTCCAACCAGAAGACACAGGCTGGCTGAATGGATACAAAAAGAAGACCCGTAAATATGCTGTATACAAGAGACCCACTTCAGACCTAGGGAAACATACAGACTGAAAGTGAGGGGATGGAAAAAGATATTCCATGCAAATGGAAATCAAAAGAAAGCTGGAGTAGCAATTCTCATATCAGATAAAATAGACTTTAAAATAAAGAATGTTACAAGACACAAGGAAGGACACTACATAATGATCAAGGGATCATTCCAAGAAAAAGATATAACAATTATAAATATATAAGCACCCAATATAGGAGCACCTCCATACATAAGGCAAATGCTAACAGCTATAAAACAGGAAATTGACAGTAACACAATAATAGTGGGGGACTTTAACACCTCACTTACATCAATGGACAGATCATCCAGACAGAAAATTAAAAAGGAAACACAAGCTTTAAATGACACAATAGACCAGATAGATATAATTGATATTTATAGGACATTCCAACCAAAAGTGGCAGAATACACTTTCTTCTCAAGTGCACACGGAATATTCTCCAGGATAGATCATATCTTGGGTCAAAAATCAAGCCTTGGTAAATTTAAGAAAATTGAAATCATATCAAGCATCTTTTCTGACCACATGGTATGAGATTAGAAATAAATTACAGGGAAAAACCCGTAAAAAACAGAAACACATGGAGGCTAAACAATACACTACTAAATAACCAAGAGATAGCTGAAGAAATCAAAGAGGATATCAAAAAATACCTAGAGACAAATGACAATGAAAACACTACGATCCAAAACCTATGGGAAGCAGCAAAAGCAGTTCTAAGAGGGAAGTTTATAGCAATAAAATCCTACCTCAAGAAACAGGAAAAATCTGAAATAAATAATCTAAACTTACATCTAAAGGAGCTAGAGAAAGAAGAACAAAAAAACCCAAAGTCAGTAGAAAGAAAGAAATCATAAAGATCAGAGCAGAAATAAATGAAACAGAAGAAAACAATAGCAAAGATCAATAAAACTAAAACCTGGTTCTTTGAGAAGATAAACAAAATTGATAAACCTATAGCCAGACTCATCAAGAAAAAGAGGGAAAGGACTCAAATCAATAAAATTAGAAATGAAAAAGGAGAAGTTACGATGGACACCACAGAAATACAAAGCATCCTAAGACACTACTACAAGCAACTCTATGCCAGTAAAATGGACAATGTGGAAGAAATGGACAAATTCTTAAAAAGGTATAACCATCCAAGACTGAACCAGGAAGAAACAGAAAATATGAACAGACCAATCACAAATAATGAAATAGAAACTGTGATTAAAAATCTTCCAACAAACAAAAGTCCAGGACCAGATGGCTTCACAGGTGAATTCTATCAAACACTTAGAGAAGAGCTAACACCCATGCTTCTCAAACACTTCCAAAAAATTGCAGAGGCAGAAACACTCCCAAACTCATTCAACAGGGCCACCATCACCCTGATACCAAGACCAGACAAAGATACTACAAAAAAGAAAATTACAGACCAATATCACTGATGAATATAGATGCAAAAATCCTCAACAAAAGACTAGCAAACAGAATCCAACAACACATTAAAAGGATCATACACCATGATCAAGTGGGATTTATTCCAGGGATGCAAGGATTCTTCAGTACACACAAAGCAATCAATGTGATACACCATATTAACAAATTGAAGAATACAAACCATATGATCATCTCAATAGATGTAGAAAATGCTTTTGACAAAATTCAACACCATTTATGATGAAAAGTCTTCAGAAAGTGGGCATAGAGGGAAACTACCTCAACATAATAAAGTCCATATATGACAAACCCACAGCAAACATCATTCTCAATGGTGAAAAACTGAAAGCATTTCCTCTAAGATCAGGAACAAGACAAGGATACCTACTCTTGCCACTACTATTCAACATAGTTTTGGAAGCCCTAGCCACGGCAATCAGAGAAGAAAAAGAAATAAAGGGAATACAAATTGGAAAAGAAGAAGCAAAACTGTCACTGTTTGCAGATGACATGATACTATACATAGATAATCCTAAAGATGCCACCAGAAAACTACTGGAGCTAATCAATGAACTTGGTAAAGTTGCAAGATACAAAATTAATGCACAGAAAGCTCTTGCATTCCTATACACTAAAAATGAAAGACCAGAAAGAGATATTCAGGAAACAATCACATTCTCCATTGCAACAAAAAGAATAAAATACCTAGGAATAAACCTATGTGAGGAGGTAAAAGATCTGTACTCAGAAAACTATAAGACACTGATGAAAGAAATCAAAGATGACATAAGCAGATGGAGAGATATACCATGTTCTTGGATTGGAAGAATCAATACTGTGAAAATGACTATACTTCCCAAAGCAACCTACAGATTCAATGCAATCCCTATCAAATTACCAGTGGCATTTTTTACAGGACTAGAACAAAAAAATCTTGCAATTTGTATGGAGACACAAAAGACCCCCAAGAGCCAAAGCAATCTTGAAGGAAAAAAACGGAGCTGGAGGAAATGGACTCGCTGACTTCAGACTATACTACAAAGCTACAGTAATCATGACAATATGATACTGGCACAAAAACAGAAATACAGATCAATGGAACAGGATAGAAAACCCAGAGATAAACCCACACACCTATGGTCAACTAATCTATGACAAAGGAGGCAAGGATATACAATGGAGAAAAGGCAGTCTCTTCAATAAGCAGTGCTGGGAAAACTGGACAGCTACTTGTAAAAGAATGAAATTAGAACACTCTCTAACACCACACACAAAAATAAATTCAAAATGGATTAACGACCTAAATGTAAGACCATACACTATAAAACTCTTAGAGGAAAACATGGAACACTCTTTGACATAAATCACAGCAAGATCTTTTTTGACCCACCTCCTCGAGTAATACAAATAAAAACAAAAATAAACAAATGGGACTTAATGAAACTTAAAAGCTTTTGCACAGCAAAGGAAACCATAAACAAGACGAAAAGACAACCCTCAGAATGGGAGAAAATATTTGCAAACGAATCAATGGACAAAGGATTAATCTCCAAAATATATAAACAGCTCATGCAGCTCAATATTAAAACAACAAGCAACCCAATTAAAAAACGGGCAGAAGACCTAAATAGACATTTCTCCAAAGAAGACATACAGATGGCCAAGAGGCACATGACAAGCTGCTCACCATCACTAATTATTAGAGAAATGCAAATCAAAACTACAATGAGGTATCACATCACAGTGGTTAGAATGGGCATCATCAGAAAATCTACAAACAAGAAATGTTGGAGAGGGTGTGAAGAAAAGGGAACCCTCTTGCACTGTTAGTGGGAATGTAAATGGATACAGCCACTGGAGAACAGTATGAAGGTTCCTTAAAGAACTAAAAATAGAACTACCATATGACCCAGCAATCCCACTACTGGGCATATACCCTGAGAAAACCATAATTCAAAAGGACACATGTACCCCAATGTTCACTGCAGCACTATTTACAATAGCCAGGTCATGGAAGCAACCTTAATGCCCATTGACAGACAAATGGATAAAGAAGATGTGGTACATATATACAATGGAATGTTAGCCATAAAAAGGAATGAAATCAGGTCATTTTTAGAGAAGTGGATGGACCTAGAGACTGTCATACAGAGTGAAGTGAGTGAGAAAGAGAAAAACAAATATCATATATTTACGCATATATGTGGAATCTAGAAAAATGGTACAGATGAACCAGTCTGCAAGGCAGAAATAGAGACATAGATGTAGAGAACAAACGTATGGACACCAAGGGGGGAAAGCGGGTGGCGGGGGGGGGGGTTGTGTGGTGATGGTGGTGGGATGAATTGGGAGATTGGGATTGACATATACACACTAGGATGTATAAAACAAATAACTAATAAGAACCTGCTGTATAAAAAATAAGAAAAACAAACAAACAAAAAAAGAAAATGGGAAAGGGAAGGAAGAGTAACTTTACATTGTAGAAACCTTAGGGGATTAAGGTCCACATTAACGGTCATAAGTCATCTTGATGTCAGCTAGCACCCTAATATGAAGTGATGAAAATGGTAGTTTATCTCTGTGGTCTTCCTGTGTTCCCAAAACCCATAACCCCAACATAATCATGAGAAAATCATCAGATAAATTCCAACTGAGGGACATTCTACAAGATGCCTGACCAGTATTCCTCAAAACTATCAAGATCATCAAAAACAGGGAAAATCTTAGAAAAGGTCACAGCCAAGAGGAGTCTAAGGGACAGAAAGACTAAATGTAATGTGGCATCCTGGATGGGATTCTATACAGAAAAAGGACATAAGGTAAACACTAAGCAAATATCTGTAAAGTATGGACTTTGAATAAGAATAATGTATCAATATTGGTTCATTAACTGTAACAAGAGTACCATACTAACATATGGTGCTAGTAATAAGAGAAACTGGGTGTGAAGCATATGAGATCCCTGTGTACCAGCTTCACAATTTTTCTGTAATTCTAAAACCATTCTAAAAAATAAAAGATATTAAAGGGGAAAAAAAAATTTTCCAGTTTTGAACATCTGAAATCTTGTTCTCACCCACTATCCATGCATTTCTTGTGCCAGGTAACCACTGGTATTACACACTCAAGTTATTATATGAGCTGAGAAAGTGCAGTGGGCAGCAAGAACATTCCTGGAAACCCTTCGTTCACAGGACGCTAGCAGTAATATACCTGAGAATCATCTAAATATATCCCAGTAAATTAAAACTATATGTATTGTCAACTGCACTTCTCCTTTACCAGGTCCCCAAAATGCCTGCAACTATGCTAAGGCCACCCCGCACGAGTGGAAGTGTGGTAGAGTAGAAGTCAGTTAGAAAAGAGGCAGTGTACTTAACAGACTGCAGTTAAAATATATTATTTCTGTAATTTTTTTTAACATCTTTATTGGAGTATAATTTCTCTACAGTGGTGTGTTAGTTTCTGCTTTATAACAAAGTGAATCAGCTATACATATACATATATCCCCATATCTCCTCCCATTTGCATCTCCCTCCCACCCTCCATATCTCACCCTTCTAAGTGGTCACAAAGCACCGAGCTGATCTCCCTGTGCTATGTGGCTCCTTCCCACTAGCTATCTATTTTATATTTGGTAGTATATATAAGTCCATGCCACTCTCTCACTTCGTCCCAGCTTACTCTTCCCCCTCCACGTGTCCTCAAGTCCATTCTGTACATCTGCGTCTTTATTCCTGTCCTGCCCCTAGGTTCTTCAGACATTTTTTTTTTTTTTAGACTCCATATATATGTGTTAGCGTACGGTATTTCTTTCTTTCTTTCTGACTTACTTCACTCTGTATGACAGTCTCTAGGTCCATCCACCTCCCTACAAATAACACAATTTTGTTTCTTTTTATGGCTGAGTAATATTCCATTGTATATATATGCCACGTCTTCTTTATCCATTCATCTGTCGATGGACACTTAGGTTGCTTTCATGTCTGCAGTGAACATTGTGGTACATGACTCTTTATGAATTATGGTTTTTTCAGGGTATATCCCCAGTAGTGGGATTGCTGGGTCATATGGTAGTTCTATTTTTAGGTTTTTAGGGAACATCCATACTGTTCTCCATAGTGGCTGTGTCAATGTACATTTCCACCAACAGTGCAAGAGGGTTGCCTTTTCTCCACACCCTCTCCAGCATTTATTGTTTGTAGGTTTTTTGATGATGGCCATCCTGACTGGTGTGAGGTGATACCTCATTGTAGTTTTGATTAGCATTTCTCTCATGATTAGTGATACTGAGTATCCTTTCATGTGTTTGTTGGCAAACTGTATATCTTCTTTGGAGAAATGTCTATTTAGGTCTTCTGCCCATTTTTGGATTGGGTTGTTTTCTTGATATTGAGCTGCATGAGCTGCTTGTAAATTTTGGAGATTAATCCTTTGTCATTTGATTCGTTTGCAAATATTTTCTCCCATTCTGAGGGTTGTCTTTTCGTCTTGTTTATGGTTTCCTTTGCTGTGCAAAAGCTTTTAAGTTTCATCAGGCCCCATTTGTTTATTTTTGTTTTTATTTCTATTTCTCTAGGAGGTGGGTCAAAGAGGATCTTGCTGTGATGTATGTCATAGAGTGTTCTTCCTATGTTTTCCTCTAAGAGTTTTATAGTGTCTGGCCTGACATTTAGGTCTTTAATCCATTCTGAGTTTATTTTTGTGTGTGGTGTTAGGGAGTGCTCTAATTTCATTCTCTTACATGTAGCTATTCAGTTACCCCGGCACCACTTATTGAAGAGACTGTCTTTTCTCCATTGTATAGTCTTGCCTCCTTTATCAAAGATAAGGTGACCATATGTGCATGGGTTTATCTCTGGGCTTTCTATCCTGTTCCATTGATCTATATTTCTGTTTTTGTGCCAGTACCATACTGTCTGGATTACTGTAGCTTTGTAGTATAGTCTGAAGTCCGGGAGCCTCCAGATCCGTTTTTCTTTCTCAGAATTGCTTTGGGTATTCAGGGTCTTTTGTGTTTCCATAAAAATTGTGCAATTTTTGGTTCTAGTTCTGTGAAAAATGTCAGTGGTAGTTTGATAGGGATTGCATTGAATCTGTAGATTGCTTTGGGTAGTAAAGTCATTTTCACAATGTTGATTCTTCCAATCCAAGAACATGGTATATGTCTCCATCTGTTTGTATCATCTTTAATTTCTTTCATCAGTATCTTATAGTTTTCTGCATATAGGTCTTTTGTCTCCTTAGGTAGGTTTATTCATAGGTATTTTATTCTTTTTGTTGCAGTGGTAAATGGGAGTGTTTCCTTAATTTCTCTTTCAGATTTTTCATCATTAGTGTATAGGAATGCAAGAGATTTCTGTGCATTAATTTTGTATCCTGCTACTTTACCAGATTCATTGATTAGCTCTAGTAGTTTTCTGGTAGCAGCTTCAGGATTCTCTATGTATAGTATTATGTCATCTGCAAACAGTGACAGCTTTACTTCTTCTTTTCCAGTTTGGATTCCTTTTATTTCTTTTTCTTCTCTGACTGCTGTCACTAAAACATCCAAAACTATGTTGAATAATAGTGATGAGTGGATAACCTTATCTTGTTCCTGATCTTAGTGGAAATGGTTTCAGTTTTTCACCATTGAGAACGATGTTGGCTGTGGGTTTGTTATATATGGCCTTTATTACGTTGAGGTAAGTTCCCTCTATGCCTACTTTCTGGAGGGTTTTCATCATAAATGGGTGTTGAATTTTGTCAAAAGCTTTTTCTGCATCTATTGAGATGATCATATGGCTTTTCTCCTTCAACTTGTTAATATGGTGTATCGCAATGATTGATTTGCGTATATTGAAGAATCCTTGCATTCCTGGAATAAACCCCACTTGATCATGGTGTATGATCCTTTTAATGTGCTGTTGGATTCTGTTTGCTAGTATTTTGTTGAGGATTTTTGCTTCTATGTTCATCAGTGATACTGGCCTGTAGTTTTCTTCCTTTGTGACATCTTTGCTTTTGGTATCAGGGTGATGGTGGCCTTGTAGAATGAGTTTGGGAGTGTTCCTCCCTCTGCTATATTTTGGAAGAGTTTGAGAAGGATAGGTGTTAGCTCTTCTCTAAATGTTTGATAGAATTCGCCTGTGAAGCCATCCAGTCGTGGGCTTTTGTTTGTTGGAAGATTTTTAATCACAGTCTCAATTTCATTGCTTGTGATTGGTCTGTTTATATTTTCTATTTCTTCCTGGTTCAGTCTCGGAAGGTTGTGCTTTTCTAAGAATTTGTCCATTTCTTCCAGGTTGTCCATTTTATTGGCATATAAATTGGTTATTGGTTACTTCTCTTTCATTTCTATTTCTACTGATTTGAGTATTCTCCCTTTTTTTCTTGATGAGTCTGGCTAATGGTTTATCAATTTTATTTATCTTCTCAAAGAACCAGCTTTAAGGTTTATTGATCTTTGCCATCATTTCCTTCATTTCTTTTTATTTCTGATCTGATTTTTATGATTTCTTTCCTTCTACTAATTTTGGGGTTTTTTTGTTCTTCTTTCTCTAATTGCTTTAGGTGTAAGGTTAGGTTGTTGACTTGAGCTGTTTTTTGTTTCTTGAGGTCGGACTGTATTGCTATAAGCTTCCCTCTTAGAACTGCTTTTGCTGCATCCCATAGGTTTTGGGCTGTTGTGTTTTCATTGTCATTTTTTTGTAGGTATTTTGTGATTTCCTCTTTGATTTCTTCAGTTATCTCTTAGTTATTTAGTAGCGTATTGTTTAGCCTCCATGTGTTTGTATTTTTTCCAGTTTTTTTCCTGTAATTGATATCTAGTCTCATAGCATTGTGGTTGGAAAAGATACTTGATACGAGTTCAATTTTCTTAAGTTTACCAAGGCTTGATTTGTGACCCAAGATATGATCTATCCTGGAGAATGTTCTGTGCGCACTTGAGAAGAAAGTGTAATCTGCTGTTTTTGGATGGAATGTCCTATAAATATCAATTAAGTCCATCCTGTTTAATGTATCATTTAAAGCTTTTGTTTCTGTATTTATTTTCATTTTGGATGATCTGTCCATTGGTGAAAATGGGGTGTTAAAGTCCCCTACTATTATTGTGTTACTGTCAATTTCCCCTTTTATGGCCGTTAGCATTTGCCTTATGTATTGAGGTGCTCCTATGTTGGGTGCATAAATATTTACAATTGTTGTATCTTCTTCTTGGATTGATCCCTTGATCATTATATAGTGTCCTTCTTTGTCTGTTGTAGTAGTCTTTATTTTAACATCTATTTTGTTTGGTATGAGAATTGCTACTCCAGCTTTCTTTTGATTTCCATTTGCACGGAATCTTTTTGTATCCCCTCACTTTCAGTCTGTATGTGTCCCTAGGTCTGAAGTGGGTCTCTTGTAGACAGTATATATACAGGTCTTGTTTTTGTATCCATTCAGCCAGTCTGTGTCTTTTGGTGGGAGCATTTAATCCATTCACATTTAAGGTAGTTATCGATATGTATGTTCCTATTACCATTTTCTGAATTGTTTTGGGTTTGTTATTGTAGGTCTTTTCCTTCTCTTGTGTTTCCTGCTTAGAGAAGTTCCTTTAGCATTTGTTATAAAGCTGGTTTGGTGGTGCTGAATTCTATCAGCGTTTGCTTATCTCTAAAGTTTTTAATTTCTCCGTAGAATCTGAATGAGATCCTTGCTGGGTAATCTTGGTTGTAGGTTTTTCCCTTTCATCACTTTAAATATGTCTTGCCACTCCCTTCTGGCTTGCAGAGTTTCTGGTGAAAGATCAGCTCTTAACCTTACGGGGATTCCCTTGTGTGTTATTTGTTGTTTTTCCCTTGCTGCTTTTAATATTTTTTCTTTGTATTTAATTTTTGATAGTTTGATTAATATGTGTCTTGGCATGTTTCTCCTTGAATTTATCCTGTATGGGACTCTGTGCTTCCTGGACTTGATTGACTATTTCCTTTTCCATATTAGGGAAGTTTTCAACTATAATCTCTTCAAATATTTTCTCAGTCCCTTTCTTTTTCTTCTTCTTCTGGGACCCATGTAATTTGAATGTTGCTGCATTTAATGTAGTCCCAGAGGTCTCTAAGACTGTCCTCAATTCTTTTCATTCTTTTTTCTTTATTCTGCTCTGCAGTAGTTATTTCCAGTATTTTATCTTCCAGGTCACTTATCCGTTCTTCTGCCTCAGTTATTCTGCTATTGATTCCTTCTATAGAATTTTAAATTTCATTTATTGTGTTGTTCATCATTGTTTGTTTGCTCTTTAGTTCTTCTAGGTCCTTGTTAAACGTTTCTTGTATTTTCTCCATTCTATTTCCAAGATTTTGGATCATCCTTACTATCATTACTCTGAAATCGTTTTCAGGTGGACTGCCTATTTCCTCTTCATTTGTTTGGTCTGGTGGGTTTTTACCTTGCTCCTTCATCTGTTGTGTGTTTCTCTGTCTTTTCATTTTGCTTAACTTACTGTGTTTGGGGTCTCCTTTACACAGGCTGCACGTTCATAGTTCCTGTTGTCTTTGGTGTCTGCCCCCAGTGGCTAAGGTTGGTTCAGTGGGTTGTGTAGTCTTCCTGGTGGAGGAGACTAGTGCCTACGTTCTGGTGCATGAGGCTTGTCATTCTGGTGGGCAGGACCGTGTCTGGTGGTGTGTTGTGGGGTGTCTGTGACCTTATTATGATTTTAGGCAGCCTCTCTGCTAATGGGTAGGGTTGTGTTCCTTTCTTGTCATGGGGTGTCCAGCACTGTAGCTTGCTGGTTGTTGAGTGAAGCTGTTTCTTAGCATTGAGATGGAGATCTCTGGGAAAGCTTTCGCCGTTTGATATCACATGGGGCCAGGAGGTCTCTGGTGGACCAATGACCTGAAATCAGCTCTCCCACCTCAGAGGCACAGGCCTGACACCCGCCTGGAGCACCAAGACCCTGTCAGTCACACACCCAGGTACGTGGGGAGTTTCTTGCCTTTTGGGAAGTCTGAGGTCTTCTGCCAGTGTTCAGTAGGTGTTCTGTAGGAGTTGTTCCACATGTAGATGTATTTCTGATGTATTTGTGGGGAGGAATCTGATCTCCACATCTTACTCCTCTGCCATGTTAAAGTTCCATCTATTCAAAATGTGATCTTAAGACCAGCACATGGGAATCATCTGGCAGCTTGTTAAAACTGTAGAATCTCAGGCCAGACCTACTGAAGTGGAATGTGCATTTTCACAGAATCCCCAGGTGATTTTTATGCACATTAGAATTTGAGAAACACCATTTTAATTCAAACCTGAGCAGAGTTACTGTCATAAAACCTTTTTTTTTTTCTTTTCCTTTGTGCTTTGTCTAGTTTCACTTGTTCACAGGGTGCTTCATGCAGAGGTCTTGCACCCGCCACTTCAGAGTGCCTAGTGAGAAATGGCTGCACTGTCACCTTAGCTCGGGGCTGGGCCGTGTGCGGAAGTGCTGCCCCGACACTGCAACTCAAGATCTCTGTAAAATTTTAAAAGTAGATGACAGTTTCTGGAAATGTCAGAGTATTGTATAGAAAACCAAAGCATCTCCCAATGACAATTATACTTTCTAGCTAGACAAATTATTTTTTAAAGTAACTGTGAAGACAGTGTAGGGTGACCAAAACTAGGCGGAAACCAGAGGGTACCTAATCCTCGAAAGAATTCAAAGAGTGTGGGTGAAGCTCAGATCTATTTAGTTTTTCTACTAAACAATGCCCATTACATATATCTCAAGCAAACAGTGAAGTCGTAATGGGCTGAGAAGTCAGAAGCCAGAGTTTAAGATCAAAAGCAGCTGGAAAGTGAGAAAAAATACCACAAAAAAGTGAATAATAAATGGAGGTGCCCCAAACTTGCATACAAACTCCCCCAGGCCCTTGGCTGCTTCCTGAACTGTGCACACATTGGGCAAAAGCCCCAGGGTGTTCAGGAAAACAACAGCTTGAAGGTTGAGAGAACTGAGTAGAGATCACAGCAGGCACTGAGTACTAAGGAGACAGAATTCAGTGTTTAAAATTCAAAGTCTTTTTGAAGAAATTAACAAGGTGATTCTAAAACTTACATGGAAACACATAAACTTAGGACAGCCAGGACAATCTAGAGAAAAACTGAACAGATAGGAAGTGTGTTTGGTTCTGGGTGTGGGCTATAGTAGATAGGGGCACAAGAAAGCTTGCTGGGAGGATGGAAATGTGCTATATCTCGATGTGATTTGTGGTTACACGTGGATATAAGTTTGTCAAAATTCACTGAACTCTACACTTTCAAGCTGTCCATTGTATTTTTGCAATGTATTCTTCAACTAAATAGAATATTGGAGTAAGGTCATTTCAACATATTCCATGCCACTGAACGAACTCACGTGCGTTAGGATCCCTGAACCTTAGCCTTCAATAGCTTCATGAAAAAAACCTGTCCTTGTGGTCATCCCATTTTGTCCTCCCATTTGTGTCCATGTAGCCACCGCTGTGGGCATCTCAGGTCTGGGGAGCTACTTGGTTAGTTCCACTATTTCCACATCCCCACTTAGTGACCTTGTGAAGAGTTGTCTGATCTTGTGCTCTTCTGGAGCTCTAAGAAATTTAGCATGGTTGTGACATGCTCCATCTCTGCGCTTTTCTGTGGAGCAGGAAAAATCGCTGGGACATGTTGTGGTATGAGGTTGACAAGATACAACCATCCGCTTGGACATATCATGCTAACACTTTTCTACTCTGATTTGATGGTGGGCTTTGGGGAACTCTGGGCTCTTGCAGCTTCTCTAGTGCCTAGCAGCATTTCAAGAGCACAAGCGCACTATATCCTTGGATCGCCAAATGTGTTATTTTAAAAAAATTATTTCTTCTTTAAGTGGGCTTATCTAAAAGGCAGAAGAGTACAGGGAATAAGAATCTCTTCAGCCTCTCAGCTCTTTCCTTGGGGGTGAAGCTTAGAGAGTTTTGAAGCCTCATTCTACTTCTTAATATCTATGTGCCTGGGAAAGATAACCTATTTCAGGTCTGTGTAAGGTTTTATAAACTCAGAGGTAAGGCTCTATAAAATGTGTATAATCACAGAACATCTCTCCTAGTGTTTTTCAGAGGAGTAAATAAAATAATGTAAGCTATTTACAAAAATTTCTATTATAGGGTAAAAAAACAAAATAAAATTACTATCATTAGCTACTATGCTAATGATAGCTACTATTACTATTATTAGCTACTATTAGGACTATAGTTTAAGAAAGAAAGGGGGATTATTCTTATTGGAAATTAAAAAATTCTGTGGTGTCTTACTGTTCCTGAGGTATTGGGCATAAAATACACTAGCTACCACTGAATAAAGGACAAGAAATAGAGGAGCAACAACACATTAGTTTAATATATAAAAATATTACTCTGATTCACTCTCCACGCCATAGTTTCCTATGTAGAGAAGATAATATACTCATAAAGTTAATGTAAGGATTACATAGGAAAATAATGCATTCAAATTTCTTACCACGATGACTGATATATAGTAAGCACACAATAATGTTAAGTGAATTGACTTGTACAATCATCGTTTCTCATGAATTCAGAGGAGAAGAGCACATATAGGAAAACGTTTATCAAGAATAAAATGTAGGGCTTCCCTGGTGGCGCAGTGGTTGAGAATCTGCCTGCCAATGCAGGGGACACGGGTTCGAGCCCTGGTCTGGGAAGATCCCACATGCCGCGGAGCAACTAGGCCCGTGAGCCACAACTACTGAGCCTGCGCGTCTGGAGCCTGTGCTCCGCAACAAGAGAGGCCACAACAGTGAGAGGCCCGTGCACCACGATGAAGAGTGGCCCCCGCTTGCCGCAACTAGAGAAAGCCCTCGCACAGAAACGAAGACCCAACACAGCCATAAATGAATAAATAAATTAATTAATTAAAAAAAAAAGAATAAAATGTAACAACGGCCAATTGCATAGTTATTTCCAAAAACTGACCTGAGTAAATTAGCCATCTAATAACAATATTGAGCCACCACCTTTCTAACTTAATGTTAACTTACACTAACATACTACAATCTATTACATAAAGTCCTATTACACTAATCTTCTGAGGTAATCCTCAAAACCTGTGAGATAGATATTATCTCTCTTTAATGAGAGGTTACAAGTCCTACAGAGGTGACACACAGCTAAGTGTCAGAGCTGGGATGAAAATCCATGAATTTAGATTCAAAGTCTCTGGACTTTTCCACCAATCCAGAAATTTTTCATATGCAAAAATAGAGCAAGCTATTTCTGCCACTTCCCAACTTTTCCAATTAGGACTCTCCTGAGACCTCTTACTCTTATCCAAGTTCTTTCTGGCTTAGTCTTCCATGAACGTTTTTGTGCCTTATCTTTTTCTAATTAGTTTTGAAACAGAATGATCATGTGCATTCTTTTCACTGGATCTGAGCTACTGCAGAGCCTGAAAGAAAGGTGACAATATACTGTGAGGATGGGAGGTAAGAGCACTTAAGAAATAAATGGAATTCAAATGTGTATGTCGGTTCAGAATGGGCAGGAAAGAACCAAGAAAATGGTTTTCATTTATCTTCCTTTTAATCAAAGCCTGCATTTGAGGAGATGAGGTCCATCCTTCAAGGTAGAAGGCTACGGGCTCTGTAATCACCAGATATTAATCTATGGTAGAACAGACTCTACTGTCTACCTCTTTCCTAAAATGGGGAAAATTCATTTTTTAAAGACACATCTCTAGTTTACCTGCCAGACAGATAAAACTTTATATCTGGTAACACTGATATTAATTAATTTTATCAGATCTCATTGCCAGGATTCATTTGTTTCTTTGTATACAAATACTGTAAAATCACTAAGACATTAACCAATAATGAAAATTTGCATAAAAATAGAGAACTTGTGCACCAGGGTGATAAGTACAGTACTTAGTAGCGTAAGAAATATTTTCTGTATTAGTATTGGTATACGAGAAGTTAAAATTGATTTGTCCACCATTGCTTCATTGAATTTTAATGTTTTGATCAACTCATTATGATATTACAGTTTTTTGGGTGAATTTTAATGAGTTCAAATATTCATTAGGATACAATATAATAATTTCCATGGAAGTATGTGCTTTGGTTCAGTGATATTTTATTGAATCATATAATTATGAAATCAAATGCAGCATCATAAACATCCAGAATTGAAGAGACATGTAGCATTATACACTGAAATCCTGGCATTTAAATTCAAAATTAAGTATTACTAACACCTTTGCTGGAGAGGACAATGTAAAGTATCTGAATCATGTCTTGCTGTCACAGGAAAAAATGCATCCCAAATAAGTTTTTAATAATTCATGCTTCAAAGTCACCAGTGACATAAAATAACATGGTGAAGATGTCTAAATTTTATTATAAAACAAAACTTTCTCATTGGTTAGTATTTTTTAAAAAAGGAGAAAAAGGAAACCTACCCACTATAGACCTAAGTAAAAAGATGACCCTGGGTGAAGATGTAATTTATAAAATGTGTAAAGTATCATCAATTCAATTGTAATCAAGGATAAGACCAGGGCTTCCCTGGTGGCGCAGTGGTTAAGAATCTGCCTGCCAATGCAGGGGACATGGGTTAGAGCCCTGGTCCGGGAAGATCCCACATGCCGCCGACCAACTAAGCCTGAGAGCCACAACTACTGAGCCCGAACGCCTAGAGCCTATGCTCTGCAACAAGAGAAGCCCACACACAACTACAAAGAGTAGCCCCCGCTCACCACCACTAAAGGAAGGCCACACGCAGCAACAAAGACCCAATGCAGCCAAAAATAAATATATGAATAAATTTTAAAAAAAGAATAAGACCAAAACCACCAGTGGGAGTGGCCTAAAACTGTGATTAAAAATAATGTTAAATGTGGCTGCTCTGCCAAAAAAAAAAAAAAAATTAAATCTTACTTAACTTCTGAGTGTCAATTTCAAGAGGTTTCCACTGGCTAAGACTTTGTAATCGGTGCTGTTTCTTTACTGAAGTAGAAATAAAATTTTCAGATACCTGTGTTATCCTTTGGGTCCTTCCTGGTTTCTGTAGTGGAATGGCTAGATTGATCTGGGTCCAGATTCATGACAATTAAAGCATGACAGGGTCTCACTGGCATTTTGGGGTGAAGAGCTGATACCTGTTGTCAGAACCCATGTCCCAGCCATTTGCCTCTTTGTCCTGCTTTCAGATTTGAGCTGCTGGCAACTCTGTGTCACCTCACATGGCACAAGGAGAGATTCTGTGTCTATTGAGGGTCACATGGGGGCCACAAGATGTGACCGACATTGTCGCTTTTGGACCTTCTCATGTGTCTCCTACTGCCTCATGGCCTATTCAGGGGCAGAGGAGAGTCCTTCTCTAGTGGGAAAATCTTCAGTTTGTTCTCTTGAGGTCTGCATTTTGATATGTCCTAAGGAATTCAGAAAAACGGGTTCTTCTTCACGAAACCTGGCATTCAAGGGCTTTTCTGATGAACACCCAAAAAACCTGTTTTGGATACCAGAGGTAAAATAATAAACTCTTTGCTCCAACAATCCTTATGCCTTATCCTTCAACCCTCTTCATCGTTTTTCTCCTCCTCCCCACAGGTGAATGCCTCAGGAAACCACGGAGAAGACTGGTATATGAAACTGCACAAGGAAAGCCCATACTAATACATACATAAAATATTAATATATATTATTACCTTTGTTATACATGTATAAATAATTCTTTACTAAATACCTTTGCTGGAAATATTGCTTTGAATTTCTGACTACTTTTGTACTTAGTTATTTACAAGAAAAATTATTTGCTCATACTGTAGTAAACTTTATAATATTTAAAAAAGTATCATTAAATTGCATTCCAGAAAGCTTGTGTGAGGGACCCAAACTGAGCCCATCCTGAACAACCTTATCTTGGCCAATTGAGGGTGGTAGGGAATGAGAGGGAGAGACAATGAGAGGTTTTGAGAGAGTTGTGCTTCATTGTATGTATTTACATAAAAGGAAGTTGAACACTGGCCTCTTTTTTGAGGATCATTACTCACATTTTTGTCTATTCTTAACTGTGGCAACATTTAAGACTGGTGATATTGTGCTTTTGTTATCAACTTTTATGAGCTCTTTATACATTAAGGGTATCAAATCTTTGTCATATTTATTACAACTTATCATTTTCCTTTAGTTTTAGATTTTACCTTTCTGATGGTATTCTTTATTATAATTGCAATTTCCATAATCCTTTTACACTTTAAGTCCTGCAAGTACATAAACCACAACTGTCTTATTCTTTAGTTTATCCTAAGTACTTTAAAACAGTAACTGTAAATACTTGTTACTCAATAAGTACAGCAACCTAAGGTGAGCTAAAAGTAAGGAATCCAAACATGAAAAAATAAAGATTTACTTTTTGCTATGTAGAATGATTTGCCTGGCTTAATTTTGTTCTTTTCAATTGTAAGAACAATTTGTACTTTTAATACAAATTACTAGAACTTCAAAAGGGAAACTGAAAGAGGTTGAATAGTTTCACAATCAAATATAATTTTTTTTTGTATTATCTCTATTTCGCTAGGAATGTATTTTGCATTTCATTTATATTTCTTCGTACCTGTGAACATATTGAATGTGGAAACAATTATCCTTTTTATTTTTATTTTTTTAAATTAATTAATTTATCTACTTACTTTTGGCTGCATTGGGTCTTTGTTGCTGCGCGCAAGTGGCGAGCAAGGGTTACTCTTCATTGCAGTGCGCGGGCTTCTCATTGCGGTGGCTTCTCTTGTTGCAGAGCACGGGCTCTAGGCGTGTGGGTTTCAGTAGTTGTGGCACACAGGCTCAGTAGTTGTGGCTCGCAGGCTCTAGAGCACAGGCTCAGTAGTTGTGGCGCACGGGCTTAGTTGCTCCACAGCATGTGGGATCTTCTTGGACCAGGGCTCGAACCCGTGTCCCCTGCATTGGCAGGCAGATTCTTAACCACTGCACCACCAGGGAAGTCCTGTCCTTTTTAAAACTAAGTATATATAACACTGATCTGGGATTGGCGTAACCTTCCTAATATGAATGATCATTTCATGTGACTACATTTTGTTTACAAATTTGTGTTACTAACTCCTTCCCCAAGCTCTGTAACCTTTCAATTCTTAATATTGGGATTAATTTCAGAAAGTAGTGTTAAAAGATAAACTGAGGCATATTAAAAATTTTAAGAATTTATTTGTGCAAAAATTAATTCAAATCAGGGAGTGTTAAATAGGAAGTGGTTAGAAGTGTTCCACTGAGAGGAACTTGGGGGAGAGATTTTATAGAGAAAAGGCAGAGGCAAAGTTAGGAAATCATTGACTGCAATAACTTAAAGAGTAGTTGGCTCTTTGTGACTGGTTGTTCTTAGGTTTCAACTTTGTAACCTTAAGGCATTTACAGGCTTAGAGTCTGCTTTGCTTATGTCGACCACCATGGCACTAGAACCAGGTCACTCTAATGACCTCCTTGTTTAATTAATATAACAGTGGTTACACTTTTCTTAAAAATATGTATTCAACTGATAGCAATTGTAATTTTAGTACTAACTGATTAAGAAAATGGATAATGCCAAATGAATTTGAGTATATATATCAGCAAATCAATATGTATATCAGCATACACTTGAAAAATGAGATATCCAGTCTATAGTCATGGCACATGGATTTATAGACACCTTCCAATACCTATCTTAACTTCAGTGTCATTCTCTCACTCAAACCCCCATGTATGGCTCACACATTATGAACCACTCTTTGAAGAGGATAAATGCATGTCAGTCATCCCCCAAATTTATAATCCTATGAAAATGAACAATCATCACTTTAAAAATGGTTGATTTGTCTGCTGTTTTTCCTCAAAGCATAATTTTCTCATTCCCAAAGCAGAAAGTTATTTCCTACTTGTCAATCTTTCAAGATTAAAAACGGCTTTAGTCTACTGCAAAACCCAATGATAATTTGAAGAATTATGGGCTGGCTTCTTCACTCCAAATCTATGCAGGATACTCTGACATATGTTACCATGGAGAGGACAGTTGGCACTTTTAAAAAACAAAAGAAGAGCATTTTGTTTTTTCATGAAGGAGACATTTCAATATCTTAAGTGCTCATTTGCAGTCACATAAAATGTTTTCTTTTTCTTTAAATGTCAAGGTGATGTTTTTGTGATAAATGTAAAATCAAATTCACAGCTCATTCTTTATACCTTAAGTGACTTTAGCAGGTGGGAGACAAACAATTATAAGTAGGCATTCCTGAGGCTAAAGCAAAAACACCTTTACCTTTAGAACTTAAATTCTTATATAAGTGGTAATAATTTTAAAAATATTTTTCTGCTCTAAATATTTTTAAGGTGCAAAATAATACTAAAGTACCAAGAAGGCATTCACACACTCACAGCAAATTTAACTGCATATCCAGTAGAGAAGCAGCTATATTTAAGTATGACTATCATTACTCAAATGATCAAATTTATTTTAACTGCTAAAATTACACTAGCAATAATAGGTCTTATACTTTATCATTCACCACATATCCAAATTACATATTATCAGAGTTATTTTGCTCACAACAACTGTGGGAAGTATGTAGATTAAGTATAATTGTCCTCATGAAAATTCCAAGGCAGAGAGAATGGGAGGGCCCAGCTGTAACTCAAACAGATAATTAATGGTAAAGATAGGACCAGAATCAAAATAAATCCATTCTCTGCCAAGGCTTTATTCAACCAGAGTACCTCTCTCTATTGGCAATAATATAAAATGCTTTATTATATTTAATATTTATAAAGAAATTCTTAATTCTATAGTTGATGTTCTACATAAAAAAGGTTAAAAAAGATTATGAACATTGTTGCCAGGAAAATAGTTATATCATATCAACATTAATATAAATGATAATATTATGCTGGGTAGGGGTTGCCCTCCTCTCTGCCCACCTTCCCCCCACTCCCCCCCATGGCTCCAGGCAGATCTGCTTTCACAGTTTCAGCTTCAGTTCACCTGGCCTGAGGTGATGGCCCTAATGATATCTGAATCACCTTCAGGGCCATTCTCCCCTTTTCTTGAAGAATAGCACACATTCACAGCCAAAAATATTCTGTCATCCGGTTCTACAAAATCAAAAAAGTCCAACAGCCTTCCTTCACTCTGTCCCGTTTTCTCCGTTCTCTTTAATCCCATCTGGCAGTATTTCTGCTGGTATAATCCCATCTCTGATCCTGGCCTCTACTTGATGGCTGATTAAGTCCATGGTTTGTATACACTCTGATCTCCTCATCAAAATGCTCAGTTACACTCTCAGTGTCCTCTTCAGAATATGCTTTCTCATTTTTTTGCAATATGGATAGGCTGAGAATTTTTCAAATCTTTAAGTTCTAGTTTCTTTTTGCTCATTGCTTAACAATTCCTTCTTCAATTTATTTCTCTCTTGCATTTTACTATCAGCAGTCAGGAGAAAACACACCGCTCCTTCAACACGTTGCTTAGAAATCTCAGCTAAATATCCAGTTTTATCACTCTCAAGTCCTATCTTCCACAAGACACTAGAACACAGACACAACACAGCAAAGTTCTTTGCCACTTTATAACAGGAATCACCTTTTTCTCCATTGTCCAACAACATGTTCCTCATTTCCATCTGGACCTCATCAGAATGGCCTTTACTGCTGTCAACTAAAAAATTATTCACAACTTAAAAGTTGAGAGTTATGTTTTATTCGGTGGAGATTTTTAGGACTTCAAGCCCAGGAGGCAGCATCTCAAGTAACCCTGAGAGAACTGCTCCGAGGAGGTGATGGGGGAGCTAGGATATATAGGAGTTTTGCAACAAAGGGCAGGTAGTCGGGAACATCAAAAGATTACTGTTAATTAAAGAAAACCATGTGCCTCTTGGCCATCTGTATGTCTTTGGAGAAATATCTATTTAGGTATTCTGCCCATTTTTTGATTGGGTTGTTTGTTTTGATGACATTAAGTCTCATGAGCTGTTTGTAAATTTTGGAGACTAATCCCTTGTTGGTCACATCATTTGCAAATATTTTCTCCCAATCTGTGGGTTGTCTTTTCATTTTGTTTGTGGTTTCCTTTGCTGTGCAAAAGCTTTTGAGTTTAATCAGGTCCCATTTTTATTTTTGTTTTTATTTCCATTATTCTGGGAGACAGACTGAAAAAGATATTGCTGCAATTTATGTCAGAGAGTGTTCTGCCTATGTTTTCCTCTAGGAGTTTTATAGTGTCCCATCTCACATTTAGGTCTTTAATCCATTTTGAGCTTATTTTTGTGTATGGTATTAAAGAATGATCTACAATGAGATATCACCTCACACCCGTCAAAATGGCTATCATCAAAAAATCCACAAAGAATAAATGCTGGAGAGGGTGTGGAGAAAAGGGAACCCTCCTACACTGTTGGTGGGAATGTAAATTGTACAGCCACTATGGAGAACAGTACGGATAGAGCTACCATATGACCCTCCTGGGCATAAATTGGGAAAAAAACATGGCCTGAAAGGATACATGCACTCCAATGTTCATTGCAGCACTGTTTACAACAGCCAAGACATGGAAGCAAACTAAATGTCCATCAACAGAGGAATGGACAAAGAAGATGTGTTACATATATAATGGAATATTACTCAGCCATTACAAAGAATGAAATAATGCCATTTGCAGCAACATGGATGGGCCTAGAGATTGTCATAACTGAGTGAAGTAAGTCAGACAGAGAAAGAGAAATATCATATGATATCCCTTACATGAGGAATCTAAAAAGAAATGATACAGATGAACTCATTTACAAAACAGAAACAGACTCATAGGCTTAGAGGACGAACTTATTGTTACGGGGGGGAAGGGTGGGGGGAAGGGATAGTTAGGGAGCTTGGGATTGACATGTACACACTGCTATATTTAAGACGGATAACCAACAAGGATGTACTGTGTAGCACAGGGAACTCTGCTCAATGTTATGTGGCAGCCTGGATGGGAAGGGAGTTTGGGGGAGAATGGATACGTGTATATGTATGGCTGAGTCACTTTGCTGTGCACCTGAAACTATCACAACATTGTTAATAGGCTCTACCCCAATATAACATAAAAAGTTTAAAAAAAATAAAGAAAGAAAACCAGATACGTGAAGTTAAAGAATTTAGCACTCTTCTATGTGTGGGAAGATGCAAGAGTCTGGGCTCACTGAAATCATCCCTTTGATCTGCACCTCAGCCATCTGGGGCCTGTGTTTTCACATCCTGAGTTTCCTCACTGTGGGGAGTGGCCGCAGTCTGATGGCTGCTAGATGGCAGGTATTCCTTCCTTCCTGAGTCTCCTCAGGGCTTAAGGGCTCATGCTGGAGGGCTGCAATCATTGATGACTGTGACATCCTTTGTTTACTGATGTGGCAGGCAATATTCCATTTATCACTGTCTATATTTCTACCAACATTCGATATACATGATTACTTTTGTATTCTCTAAGAAGATGGAAGATGTATTCTCCTTTCCTTTCTGAACTCTCAGCAGGATCACTTTTAACAGTCCGTAGGCTTTTCCTAACATGCACCTCAAAACTCTTCCAGCCTCTAAAACAACTTCCACATTTTTCGGTATTTGTTACAGTGGCACCCCACTTCTTAACTACCAAAGTCTATCTTAGTTCAGGCTGCTATAACAAAATACCATAGACTGGGTGGCTTAATAAACATTTATTGTAACAATATTGATATGATTATCATGTCAATATTGATGTACATGAGAATACTGTTGCATATGAAACTGCCTATATCATATTATAAAATCAGTGTTTAGGGACTTCCCTGGCAGTCGAGTGGTTAGGACTCCACCCTTCCATTGTAGGGGGCCTGGGTTTGATCCCTGGTCAGGGAACTAAGATCCTGCAAGCTGGACTGCATGGCCAAAAAAAAAAAAAACCAAAAATTACGTATTGAATGGGGATTAAAACTAATTTAAAAAGTTGTTTAAAAATCATTATGTTTTGGCAGCACATACACTAAAATTGGAATGACTCAGAGAAGATTAGCTGGGTCCTTGCAAAAGAAGACACACAAATTCATGAAGCACTCTATTTTGTGAAGCATGTACTCTTAGAGATTATTGTTTCATTGTAAATCTGAAAGCGATCCTGCAAGGCATTCAATGGTGGATAACCACTTTTAGAGAAAGTAGGTTAATAATTTTTATACTTTAAAGTAATTTTTAAAGTTTAAATTTTGCATTTTAAGTGCTAAAAGTGACCTATTTTATTTTCTGAATTAACACTACGTTCCCTTGTATTTTACCTTTTTCTCTTGAAGTGAATTTAGAATTAAAGAATATTTTAATGTGGTGTTATTACAGTGTAGTATAGAGATATTGTATATAATCTACCAACTCATTTGTCATCTACTGGAGATTTCCAAAGGGAATAAAAAATAATTTAGACATTAAAAAATAGGTATTGATAGGACTTGCAGATTATCATACTAAGTGAAGTCAGAGAAAGATAAATAGCATATGATATCCCTTATATGAGGAATCTAAAAAAAAAATGATACAAATGAACTTATTTACAAAACAGAAACAGAGTCACAGACTTAGAGAACTGAATTTATGGTTACCAGGGGGGAAGGGTAGGGATGAGGGATGGATTGGGAGTTTGGGATTGATGTGTACACACTGCTATATTTAAAATAGATAACCAACAAGGAACTACTGTATAGCACAGGGAACTCTGCTCAATACTCTGTAATGACCTAAATGGGAAAAGAATTTGAAAAAGAATAGATATATGTATAACTGAATCACTTTGCTGTACACCTATAACTAACACAACATTGTTAATCCACTATACTCCAATATAAAATAAAATTTTAAAAAAAATATTGCAGAAGCATCATACATATTACAAGTATATTAATCGACAGTGTGAAATAATAAAGAGGTACCTTGATCATAACAATTTATTTTGTTCTTTAATTATTTGTTACCTGCTGCATCTGACTTTTCTATATATATGTTCACATCCAGAGAGGCAAAATTTTAAGTACCAATTTATAATTAATTTGAAAAATTTATTATACCTTTAGCGTTGTTTGAGCTCCAGAATTCCTTTTTTTTTGTGCCAGATCTAAAGAACTCAGAGGGTAACTTGTAAAGCCATATAGGGGAGAAAATTTTTCCATTCCAACAAAAATTTCTCTGAAGAATTCCTCTAAGAACTTCTTCTTGGGCTTCCCTGGTGGCGCAGTGGTTGAGAGTCTGCCTGCCGATGCAGGGGACGCGGGTTCGAGCCCTGGTCTGAGAGGATCCCACATGCCGCGGAGCAACTGGGCCCGTGAGCCACAATTACTGAGCCTGCGCGTCTGGAGCCTGTGCTCCGCAACAAGAGAGGCCGCGATGGTGAGAGGCCCGCGCATCGCGATGAAGAGTGGTCCCCACTTGCCACAACTAGAGAAAGTCCTCGCACAGAAACGAAGACCCAACACAGTCATAAATAAATAAATAAAAGAACGTGAATTTCTAAAAAAAAAAACATTTAAAAAGAACTTCTTTTATCTACAGGTCAGCAAATTGGGCTCCAAAAGTTATTTCATATGATAAGTATATACAAGAACCATTAATTGCCTACTTCTTAGATTAAGAATCCTGACAGTTAGTGGAATTATCCTTGTAATTTCCAACAAGACAATCCAACTTTAAATGGCTGAAGCCTCCAAAGAATCTAATATGTTGGTTTTAATACACACTGAGGAAAAAATAGGTACTAATCTGCATTTGTGTATTAAAATCAAAACAACATCTTAAGGAGACTAATTATAAAGATAACTGATAGACACAAAAGGATAAACTTGGATATTGATTGCCCTAATTATCAGAAGAGGACCCACGTTAAATTATTTTTAAGGGCCTTTCCTCTCCTGCCCCTCCCCCCTCAGTGTTTTTTTTTTAATATAAATTTATTTATTTTATTTTTGTCTGCGTTGGGTCTTCGGGCTTTTCTCTGGTTGCGGCGAGCAGGGGCTACTCTTCGTTGCGGTGGGTGGGCTTCTCATTGTGGTGGCTTCTCTTGTTGTGGAGCACGGGCTCTAAGCGCGCAGGCTCAGTAGTTGTGGCACACGGGCTTAGTCGCTCCGCGGCATGTGGGGTCTTCCTGGACCAGGGCTCAAACCCGTGTCCCCTGCATTGGCAGGCAGACTCTTAACCACTGCGCCACCAGGGAAGTCCCCCCCCCACCCCAACAGGTTTTGAATATTAGCAATTGGAACTAGAAACCTCATTGTCACATTTTTGCATTATTAAATGATAGCACTTAATTCATTTCATTTTTACCAGCTTAATTGTTAGAAATATTCATTATGCAGAAATCTTAGCCCCATTGACTCCTTACTGAGTAAAGCTATTATGCTCATTCCAATACTTTTAGTAATCTGTCACATTTTAATTCTTCCTTTGAAATAGTGAATATTGAATAAAATTGAAATCCCTTACATTATTATTTCAATCTACAATTCAAAAAAATTTTTAAAGGAGTAAAAGGGCATGTGTCCTATGACTGGATCCACTTAAAAGAGAGTGCCTATCTTGTCCAGATCCCCAGAGGGACAAAAATTCAAATGAGTTAACATTTCAGGTTTAAATTACCCTCTTCTGTTTAGATTTTAAATTTCTGAGTGAGTTACACTAATGTATATTCAACACTGTTTTGTTGGAGTAGAAGGGCAATGGTTATGTGTTAAAATTCACTTGGGAAAAGAACAAGGTCTACAAAGAAAAAAATTAAATAAAGGAGAGTAATATTTATTATAAGAACTACTTTTTAGACCTCTTTTCCTTGTCCTTGGAAAAATTTTAACTGAAAAGAAATATTACTTATACCGTTTTGCTATTCTCTTGAGTTCTGTGACAGGATTAGCTGGCAGGAATCTTGGGGCCAACTTGAATATGAGGCTACGAAGGGAGAAAAGCAAATCAAACTCAGCCTCCAGAAGTTTCTCTGCTACACTGGCTGCCTGGGAGGCTGCCTCATTGTTCTGTGTCTTTTGGGGGTTAAGACGCTGGCACTTTTTCCTCTGAATATGACTGCTCTGTGTCTATGTCTGACCCTTAGGATGTCATAGTGCTTTTTAGACTATGGGAAGTCATTTGGCAATTATCAAATGCATTAGGATTATAAGTAATGATTTTATAATTCTCATTTTGCTCCAACTGGGAATCAGAAAAATATGCTTTATATTTAGCACTTTCAAAGAAATTTAATGAAGCATTACTGAAATACTTCTTGCTGATCCCATTTTTTACAAGGTAGCAAGCGTGCCAGCTCGCAATTATTCAAGTCAGTGGCTAACTCTCAATGAGCAGAGGGTAATTTCATTTTAACCCATTGTTACAATTTCCTCTTCTAACTCATCTAAAATGTCAGAAGCACTTTCTGGAAATATATTTGAACTATTTAGTTTTCTTTCATCTTTATGTCTCCTGGTACAACTCCCACGTTGAAATTGCTCTTGTGTGAATTGCCAATGAATTTCACGTTATGAAAGCAAAAGGATGTTTTTTGGTGGTGTTATCTTGCTTAACCTCTTTTCATTCATTCATTTAATGAGTTATTGAACATTTACTATCACCAAGCACTGGGAAACAGAGGTGCACAAGACAGAGAGAGACCATATCCTTATGGTATTTATAATTTAGTTTGAAAGACTGAATAGGTAATTATAGAGGTGTTAAATGTTAGGAAAAAAGTGCCTTGGGAACATATAATGGAGACCTACCCTAGCTTTGAAGTTAGAAAAGGTCTCTCTGTGGAAGCAATTTTTACTTGGGTTCTAAGTGTAAGTAAAGGGTTGATTTGTGAAGTGGAGATAAGCAAGACATTTTTTAACAGAGGAGAAAGCAATTTTCACTTTCTCAGTTTTCTTTCAGTTAACACCTACTCAGCTACCAAAGTAGCACTAAATCTAGATAAGAAATAATGAGGATTTAAAATCAGGGACAAAAAAGAATGAATGTATGCAGATATATTAGGAATGTGGATTTAGTGATTGCATGCATACGAAGATGGGGGAGGGGGTAAAGTTAAGGAAGTCCTTGAGGTTAGTTTGGGCCACTAAGTAGGTGATGGTGTCCTTTCCTAAGACTGGGAACACTGAACAGCAGCAGGTTTGGGAAGAGCTCATAAATCCAGTATTGCGTGTGTTGAATTTGAGGGGGTTGAGAGAAACTACTGGGAATGTTAAATAGTCAATTAAATGTATATTGCCCCAGAAAAGAGGCTGAAGATGCATATAGATATCTTAAAACAAACAAACAAAGAAACTCATCATCACACACAGCAAAATATGATGCCAATTCCCTGATCTCTTTGTGATCATGGGTCTAGCATCCATGTGGTCATCAAAAACAGAAGACCGAGACACATTTATTCCTCATATTTTCTTATTTCCCATGTCTTTTCCATCATTGTGTCCCCCCAATTCCACTTTTTAAATTTCCTCGTCCTCACCCTGTAGCACTTTCTCGCTTCTCTGGGGGATTGCAATAGCCTGCGAATTCAAGCTCTTTCCTCAGTGGCATCATTAAAATGAATATTTATATTGCTGCCAGAGTGAGCCATTTAAGATAGAGAACATTCCTGCGTTTTCTTTTTTCTCTTCTTCCCAATGTTAACTTCTAATAGGTCTTCTTATGCTTCTGGATAATGCCAGTGGAGTGTTATCTCTCAGTTTTCCATACTTCTATTTTTCCAAAGTATATATGGGTATAAAGTCCCTTTGATTATTTTCTCCTTTGCCAATTGCTTTGCTTAAAGTCTAGCATATAGATTGTAAAGCGTTACTTTCATCATGGAAGTAACAGGAATAAGACAATGGTTAACAGCATAGCCCATGAAGAAAGGCTATTAGCATTCAGAATCCAGCCCCAATATTTACCAGCTTGGTAACCTTGGACAATTAAACTACCTGTGCTTTATTGTCTTCACATTTAAAACAGGTATAATAATAGTGACTATTTCACAGTATTGTTCTGAGGATTGAATTAGTTAACACATTAAAGTGCTTAGAATGGTACCTGACACAAAGAAAACACAGCATGTCACTATTATTATTAACTATATAAAGGATGACTTCTGAATACTAATAAAAGAGGGACTTTATATATTAACTAAATTAACTTAATTATTAATGTAGTTAAGATTTATTGTGTACCTGATGTATGACAGGCACTGCCCCAACACTGGTTATATAGGAGCAAACATAAAAAAGTATGGTTTCTTCCATCATGAAAAATAGCACCTGGAGGAAGAAATGTACATTACACATCTGTGAGAAGTGATGTGCTTATCAACAGCTGAACATCACACGGACATAGCATATTTAATATTTTTGAAGTAAGATTTATCTTTTTATTCTAAACCTACTTTGCTTTTGCTTCTTGGTTTCCATAATGGAAATATGTACTCATTTGCTCTATTCAGAACTGGCAATTGTCCTCCATTCCTTGCCCCTTGATTCATGTATTTAACAAGTATTCATTGGGTACATTCTTTGGTGATATAACATTAAACGTAATGGATACAATCCCCACACCCTCAGAACCAATGCTATTGTGAATATCTGCATGGTCAGGCCACCCAAGGTGGCTGTTCTCTTGCTCTTTGTCCATCCCCTGCTCAACCAGTGCCTGCTTCACCTACACCCTACTCACATGACCCACCTTCCTACATACTTGCCCCTGCCCCAGCTAGTGCTTGTTCTAACCTGTAGCTCAGAACATCACCACCATGATAGCTTATCAGAGGGACAGTGAGGGGTGTGCCCTTCTGCTAGTTTCTCTGGTAACCGATGAGCCAACCTGTTGGCCTGTGTGGTGCAGCCCAACAATATTTCACATTCATGGTAAGTTTTCCTTAAAGAGGTAGTGGTCTTGTTGGTGAGAAGAAGTCAAACATCTAAAGCACTAAATTGCATTAAATAGTTAACTCATTCAAGGAAACAATATAAGAGCTGCTATAAGGCAGCAAGTGACTCTAAAGAGAAGGAAAGAGGATGGCAGAGTTAGAGGGGGCCATCTTTTTCAGGAATGGTCACCGAAGCTTTTTATATTAGACATGGAATTTATGAGATGGAGGACTTGAGGCAGGAGATAGATGGGCCCTCAGGGCAAAAGGTTTGAGTTTGTTCCCTGTGGACCCGTACTCCAAGATGGGAATAACAGGACAATTGAGAGAAGAGGCTGGGCCCTGCCCAGATAGACGATAAGAGACCACCTGTTCCTCATTCTTGAAGTCAGGAGACCTCCTGACTACACATGCACAGAAAGGCTCCTTGGAGGTCAAAACGGGAGTGATGCCAAGTGGCCAAATCTACCCACAGGCCTCTTTGGTAGAATCCATCTTGGCTAAGAGATACACTCGCACACATGGGAAAATCCTGAGATATACCAGATATGGACTTTGAACCAGGCAAATCAAAATGATTGGCCCAAGGAAACCCAGAAGAAACGCCCCATATAAGTGATTCAAACTGCCACGAGGGTGTGACTCTCTCTGAGCCCACCCGTGTGTCTATCCACTCGTACTGCACTCTTTTCTCCTAATAAGTACTTTACTTGTTTCACTACTTTCCGTCCTTCTGGGAATTCTTTTTCTGCAAAGTCGTAGGGCCAGGACCTTGTCACTGACCCCTGGTCTAGTGGCTGGGATTCGGCGCTCTCACTGCCGCGACCCGACTTTAATCACTGGCCAGGAACTGAAACCCTGCTTCAAGCCGCTGCAGGCCGAGGCCACCCGAGATCAGTCTTACATAAGGAAGGAGGAAATATGACATTCCAGAGAGATTGAGTCAAATTCATTGTTTTCCTTTAATTTCTGGCCAAATGCCTGACTGTTGGGACTCCATCTCAGCCCCAGATTGGAGGTCTAGATCTTGGAAGTAGAAAATGACATTGAAGAAGACTCAAAAGTCACATTATATTAGCAAGTACCTAGCCAGTCCACAGGGGATCCTAACACCCACCCTACCCCCAAACCTAGCTTTTTTGGTGTGCTCATAATTTGTCCATTTTCGCCAGAATTGTTTCTGTACATGGTTACTAAGGATTTCTGAAATGCCAGAATGGATCCAAAATTACTTTCACAGTGCTAGAATAAAGTTTAAGAGAGCTTGTCTTGGACACAAAACCCACCCCCAGAGCTTGTTTTGTCTGCATTTTCATGAAACCTCAGTTAGCCTTATCTATTTTCTCCATGTTTATCTCCGCTGATTCTTGTTCCCATCAGGCCTGTCTATAGATTTGTTTATTCCCCCTGCCAGTTGACAGTGACCTTAGCACATGCTGTGCCAGTAAACTTATTTTGTGAGTTCATGGTCATTTGTTTAAATTCTGCCTGCTCTATGACCCTGGCTTTCCAGACAAATTTGGGGTTCCCCATTAACATAATTCCCTGATCTAATACACAGTCGTTTAATGAAAGGAAGGTATCTTAATTAAAACATATGATTAGCTGTGTCAATTCAAATGAAAATGACTCTAATTTAAACAAAGGCATAGAATTTTAAAGTTAGAAGGGGCCTCCGGGATCACCTAGTAAATGAATGGTTTTGGTAATTGTTCTTCCCTGCTGTGTGCATTAGCATCTGCATTTTATTCACTGCTGTCAAATACATACTTTTAAAAAAGATAATAAGACCTTAAGAATATGGAAAGTTCCTAATAGTTGTACTTCTTAACAATCTTGCTAAAGTCCTCTGACCTTACAGTTCATGACATAATTATTTATTAGTCTAGGGATAGAATCATTTATGGCTTAGAGTAGATAATAAAAGGGATTACTACCCAGGCAGTTTCTTCCTTAAACTCAGTTTTCCTAATCTCTTTTCCTATGGCAACAGAGCAATTACTTTTCAGCTTGTTGATTCCTTTGTACTTTAAATATAGATAAATGTAATCATGCTGAAAACCTGGGGGGTTAGCTAGTGCTCCTGAACTGAAATCCCAAACTGCAGAAAAGCATTGATTCACAGCTTAGTTTTCTACAAAACCTGGTTACAACTGTATGTAAAGAACTAGATGGCCCTGAAGTAAATCTATAACTGTCACCACTGTGAAGAATAAAGTCTAATATGCCTGAATCTTGATTAAAACATTATTTCCAGAAAATGGAATAAGTTTGTTGGTTTTTGTTTTGTTTTTTAAGAAATTACAAGTAAAACTTGGTTGATACACAAAGAAAGATTATAAAAATAAAAGGATGCTTGGCTTAAGATGGGGAGAAGGAAAATGATACAGCAGAGCATAATCTCTGGAATATGTAAAAGAATCAAACAAATCATACAAGGAAACCAAATTATGCCAAAGAGAGTGTGTTTTAAAGTTAATATTGTACAAGAAACCAAGTAAGTTTAAGGAATGTAAATCTGTGTATCTCACAAGAAATGAGTCTTTCAAAGATTACAACACCTGAATCAAGAAAAGTTTCTACAAGCCTGGGTGTGAACTTGCCCTAAATGAGAGTCAATTACACCAAAAACGAAAGTCCATCAAAAACACCATGAGAATTCATGGGTCTTATGTCACCTACTCTATTTTTATCAGTTCCTGAATAGCGCAAAAAACTTTGTAAATATATCATAACTGGGATAGTTAAATAAAAAGAAAAATCTATGGCAGGAACTTGTATTCTATATCATTATCAAAATAAACGTTGAATTTATTATTCCTTGGGTTAAGAAGACTGAAGACCAAATAGCTAAAGTATCTGAAGATTTTCTTCCCCTTTTTAAGAATAATATTAAAACATATCATTGTGTCAGGGAGGAAGAAATTTTCCTCTATGCTTTTAGGTTCTTTTGGCTAGTCTAAGAATTAAATTTACATGAGACAGACTAATTGGAGGACTAACTGGAGAAAATCTTTAAAAAAATTTAGTAACAAGTGTAAATGGGAGAGAGCCAGGAGAAGTGAGTAATTCTCCAAAATGGCTGAAATCCTCACCTTAAATACCATCTTCAACTAAAGACCAAAGAGGATTTGGGGAATAGTGGTTTGGGACTTCAAAGGGGAGGAAGGCAATTCACACAGAGTTGGAAAAGTAAATGTTTGGTAAATAAACGCTTGCTGGGCCATGTGGAGACAATGGGACTCAGAGTGGACCCTGATCTCTAAGCTCTGTGGAGTTTCCCCCACCAAACCCAGCCCATATTCTTTGCAGATTATCTCTGGTGATAGCTCTGTTCCAGGGACAGGCCCTTTATCTAAATTTTTAAGCAGTTTAGGGAGAGTTAAGTCTTCTGTTTCTAAAAATAATCAGCCTAAATTAATCCTCATGCCAAAGAGACATATTTTGGAGTGGTAAAGTTTGCTTCCCTACAATGGAAAATTGTTGTAATCTTTGATTTTCTTATCTGAATGGTAGAATGCAGGCCAAAATTATACAATGGCATGTCTTTAGAGAATTAAAAGGGATAAAGAAAATGTCTCTCCCAAAGTGCACATTTAGCAATACTCGTGTTCAGTGATGGTAGATGTGACGTTTTGAGACAATCCAATGTCTACTGCTCAGCTGTACTATGAACTAGCAGTAATTGATGATGAAGTAGGTGGTTGACTTGATTACATTATTATTGTCTAAATTTATAAACATTGCTTCTTGATTCAAGAAATGCTCTTGTAGGTGGAAACATTTTCCCTTCTCTTCTAAATTCTTTGGCTGGTCTAATTAAATTGACACAAGACAGATTAACAGGAGAAAAACAAGTTTAATTTTGCATGTATAGGAGCCCCGTGAAAATATGAGACTCAGAGAAGTGACCAAGGCAGGAAGCTTTTATACCTTTTAGATAAGAATAAATAAATTAGTGAATAATTGACAAGACAAAGGGATTTGGGTTTGAGGTAATAAATTAGTGAAGAAGTAAAAAGGGTGGTTTATCTACCCTTCTTGGCCTTACATTCCCTGTCTCTGGTAAAAAGGATACCTTATCATCTCCTGGTACAGTGAGGGTACCTTTCCCATGGAAGATTTGTTTCCTGATTTCAGGACAAAGGAAGGTCAGAGTGGCCTTGCACCAGGTTACTTATTGCTTAAGTAACTTTAATTCATGCGTGCCAAATGGGCATCTTTAGGAGTGGCGTATTCTGCTCTCCTTTACAATCTTTCAGTGCAATAGTTAAAGTAGTATTTTGAATTAAATTCTTAGTTATTAACTGAATAATCACCTCTATCTTTAACTGAATAATCATCTCTAATCACCTGTATCTTGAGGCCTCGTACATAATTGATGCAGGTGTTACTTTGGGGCCTATTATGTAGAGCAGGTGAAAACAAGATTTAAAAAGAGCAGGTTTTAGATCATGAAAAGTTCTGAGTGTGTTGATAAGGTCATATTTTATTCATTTAGTCAATACTGATGCAGAGGTAATATTTTTAAGCAAAAGGGTTAATATAATTAGATTCATCATGGAAAGGTGATTCAAATAGCTTGAGAAGGGACTAACTGGGGCAAGATGGGAAAGTCACCCAGTTCTAATGACCCACACAGAAAATGTATGGGGTCAGAATAAAAAGCATTAGGATGGAAAGGATGGTAAGGATTAAAAAATGATCAGGAATTAGAGTTGTATGTGTCTTACTCCTGATTTGATATGGGGCAGAGAGAGAAAAAAAAAAAAACAATCCAGGATAACAATCACATTTGTGGCTTGGGTATCTAATGAGTGGTTGGTTCATTTTCTCAGGTAGTGGGTATAAAAACAGAACACATTTGAGAAAGGAAGATTTTAGTTGACTTTTGAATACACAGAGCTTGAGATGACTGTGTGAAAATGGCAAGCAGGTTGAGTTCAGAATTTCTGTTACTCAGATGGTAAAATAATGAGCATGGTTGTGGTGGCCCAGGGAATGAATATAGAAGAGAAGACAACTGAAGATGAAATTCTCAGAAATATTGGCTTTAGGTTGAGAACCAATGCTCAAAAGGATGAGTGGGAAAAACAAAACAACACAAAACAAAACTGTAGAGCAAAAGGAGGAAAATCAATAAAGACTGCTGTCCGATTAGCCAAGTTTTAACAGTGTTTTTTGAAAAGACCGAAACAATAAATATTGTCAAATTTAACTCCAGAGGAAAAAGAATGAAAAGATGCTCTGTGATTTATGAATGAAGATACTGTTATTATCCTTAATCCATAAATATTATTAGAGAAGAGATAAATGGGCCTAGAAATATTTTAATATTGACAGTTAATTTCTAGAACTGGAGGAGTTTTATAGAGCAGACAGCTTCAAATTTTCACAAGAAACACTTATTAGTTAACAAAAATTGAGCCCACTGCTCATATAAAAGATAAATTATATACACTCATGACTCTAATATATTATTATAAAACATAGCAGGATTAAAATCTGCATATAGTTTAATAAAGTGGAAGTAACTAAAATATTTTAAATAAATATATTTTAGCTGATATGTTATAAACATGCTTGGTCTCAAAAATATGTAAGAGGGAGTAAAAAGCACAATCTTTAACAGTCCTCTCTGATGGTATGAAAATGTTAAATTAATTGGTCAGAGCCACCTTGCCCAAGTCAAATAGGAAGTTTTGTTTCCTTCAAAGATTATCTCAAAGTTTATGAGAATCCTCTCTAATATGAAGTTTTTAGTCTGAATAATAAAAGCAGTAGTTTATTTTTAAAGAGAGGAGGATTCATGCTGTTTATTATTATTCATATTATTTTGATCAAAACATCTACTGTTTATCACTGAAGAGGAAGGCAATTTCTAAAGTGACTTCATATCCTGGGAGGGAAAAAATCCCATTATAATTATCTCACTACTACCCAGCATCTCCACATGTCCCAAGGACAAAGAAATGAAAATCATTTCAAAAGCTTTCAGAGGTCAGCTGATCTTCTTGGTGATACAGTAAGACAGGAGTACTGTAAATTCTCTGAGCATCAACTCATTGCAGAAAGCAGTACACTCATTTCATTTAAGCAATTTGCCCTTAGGATGAGTTTATTTTTATGCAGATTATTTAAAAATCTTTTCAAGAAACATGTATTCTTCTTAAAAGAGAGATTGATTTTCATTTGCAATGTGCACACAGACATTCCACCTGGGAAGTAGACTATGTCACTAAAAAATAGTTTTAACCTGAACAAGTTATTAGCTTTATTCTTTACTATTAGCTAACGGTAGGGCTATTACATCCCAGTTTTCTTCTCTATCAGGTAACACACAAGTGTAGAAAAAAACGTATTGCCTCTTCCTATATTGTGTGTATTTTACTTTCTCTACATGTTGAGCAGGTATTTATTTCGTTGTTAGCAGACTCTCAGTTGGATAACAAATCTGTTACGTAATTTGGGATCAGAAAATTATATGAATGAAAATAATCAGATTTAGGTGGAATATTGCAGTCTTTATTCAAAGATGTAAACATATAATTAACTAAGGGTGGCAAAAGATAGAAAAGTAAACTGAGCAGTGAAATCTGCCTCGTGTTTATCCTTAATTCAAAAGGACACTATTGTGGCCTTGACTCATCAGTTCTGTGAATCAGCCTCATCTTGAAAAGTGAAGCAAACTTAGCTCTATCTCACAGGGATTTCAGGATTCGATGCTAATTAATTAGTGATTACAACATATTCTGAAGAAGCAAACACTCATTAAGTAGCAAGCTGTCGCCAGGGTTCTTTCTCCTCCCCTCGCCAGTGAGCTCTGCGTGAGTTTGAACAAATCACGTAAAGACTTGGGGCTTCAGTTTCATCATCAAGACAGGATAAATTCTAAATGGTCTTGGATGGCACTGTAGGTCCCTGTGGGCTTTCCTGGACTAATTAGTTCAGACTTATCTTTTGCTGCCCCTCTTATTACCTACCCCCACCCCCATTCACATCTTATGCTCCAAGAATACTCAATTACTTGTAGCTCCCAGGAAAGGTTCTATTTTCCCATGCCTCCACGTTTTCATATGCGCTGTTCTTTCTGTGCAGAATGCTTCCAACTGAAGAGCTGGCCTGAACTAGTTCCCTTCTCTTTCAGCCCATCCTGTAGTGCTCCTTCCTCTAAGAAGCTGAGGTGATCTCTGAGGTCAGTGATTTCTGGCAATGTCCACACCACACTTGTTCATTCTGCCTACTCTTAAGTGAGGCATGTATATCTGCCTGGTATACCATTAAATAGTAAGCTCTTCAAAGGGCTTGAACTTTTTCAAGGATATGACTTTGATGTCCCTATTCATATACAGAATATGTTTAACACCTTTATTGAATATACTTACATGATGGGTTTATTCAATGTATTTTTTTAAAGTTAGAAAATTAATTTATCATTGTAAATGAAACATTCAATATCAAAGAACACTCTAAAAATGTTTACTGAGCAACTACTATGTACTAGGACAATTTATAAGTACTGAAAATATAAAGCTAAATAATACAGAGTCTTTGTCCTAGAGGTGTTTAAGACCAGAGGAGCAGGCAGGACGATGAACAGACCAAACGGAGAATAACCTGGTAAGTTCTACTGAGGGATAAACAGAGGTTATGTACTATGTGAGGCCAGATAATGGAGAAACTAACCCTGCCTAGAAGACATAAGGATCATCAAGCTGGTAAAATTTAAACTGGTCTTATACTTTTGGTAAGAAAAAGGAAGAATGACTGACTCTTTTAGAAGGAGTGAATGGAATGTGCGAAGATAAAGAGTAGTGAAAATAGTTTGGGTCAAATAAAGAATGAATTTCCAAAATATCAGGGCATCAGAAACTTTTCTTAAGGTAGATGAATTATTTTCCAGTTTGGAAGAACTTCCAGGACCACAGGAGAAGACTTGCAAGTAATGAATCTTAAGGAGGGAGAAATTAATGAATGTATGAACACCTTACAATTTAGGGACTGGTCTGTAAGCATTTGAATTTCATTCCTCAAGCAGCCAAACAAAACACGAGTAGTCACTGCCACCACATTGCGTTTTTTGCTCTCTTGTGTGGATCTCTTTATTTTCATTAACTTTCAGGGTCATCATGCTTTGAAATTGGGAGGGAGTGAAAGGATTCACTCCTCCTGCCAAGTAACACATTAGCATCTTACATTATTTCGTAACTGCATCCAATTGCAAATGTCACCAAACAGCTATTAAACAGCAAGTCCTGTGCACGAAACTCAGTGGTGCATGACACCTCTGATTAGGTGCGGTTTTTTTCTGAAAGGGTGATTATTCTTAGAAGGAATATTTCATTACCCTTAATCTGAGTCCAGTTTATGCAATCATAACCTGAAGTCTCATAAGATATGTAACCAAACCTCAATATAAAACTATCAGTGTTTGTGGGTTATCTTGGTGAACCATCTGTATGACTGAAATGCACTATCCAAGTTATGTGTCAGAGCTGATTAAAACTCTCATCAATTGCGTTGTTGAAATTTTAAAAAGGTTCTACTATTTTAATGCATGATTTGTATTACCCTTCACTTGAAACAAAGCAGTGTTCTCTGCAGTTTCCAAGCAACACATCTTTTTCAATTACTATTTAGCATTGAATTCCGGCCCTAGATTCCTAACGCACTTCCCTTCTTCACTATGTGTATATTTAGCCTTGCAGAGGAATGTAACTACTGCATTACTTTGACCAAATCTGTTGTGTCATGTGTAAACCTTCTGTAAACAAGATAAATGCATTAAGACATTCAAAACTGAATTACAGCAGTTGAACTTACTTTCAACAAAGGAAGAATTCAATTTAGTTAAACCTATTCAAAAATATCTTTACTGACTGGAATTTTCATCTTATTTAAGAAAATATAGAGTAAAAATTCTGAACCCAGATACCATATTCACTCTTACCTTATAAATTTTTGAAGATTCAACAACTACATCGCAGAAATGAAGTTGATTAAAATAGGTTCATAAATATAATGATGACAACAATGACAATATCATGTGCTTGGCCTTGATCTAAGCCTTTGATGTATTTTAGCTTTATTAATGCTCAAATTAATGCTTAGTTTGATGCATATAGTAAATTAGCATATTTAAAAGTCTGTTTTAGCTAAGGAGTAGGTGCACTGACAATGTTAATATATGGAACTCATATGAAGAAAAATGTTTCTGTTTATGCAACCATTATGAAAGAATGTTGCTGGGCAGTTATCACCTGGATGTAGCTTCCTTAAGGAATTCAGATTAAATTAGTAAGGTTTGCATAATTTGATGCAGTTTATATGTTTCTTCTTGATATTGAGATTTAATGACTTAGTAGCAGAGCATCTGAGATTGTGTTGTAAATTACCTGCTGTACATAGGTTATAGAAAATGCTAAACATGAATTCAGGAAAAAAAAATGTGTTTATTCCTCTTTGTTGTACTTTCCCCAGGTTATTGTCTGGTTTTCCATCCATTCTAACATAAACAGAAACTTAAAATTGTCAACATTTTTACAATAAAATAGAAAAAAAAAATGCTTGGTTTGATGGATAAAGTTCACTACTAGCATTAGTCTTACTTTATAGATGAGGAAACCAAGAAAGAGGGAGTTTACTTGAAATGCCCAAAGTCAAAAAATTAAGAACCAAAGGCATTACTTGAGCATAGATAGTCTGACTTGTATGTAACAATAATTAATCGATGTTCCAAAATTAATTGTCATAATTTATACTCTGAGTTAAAGCTAAATCCAATGATCTACCAAAAGAAATTGCCAGAGTTTCAACACATCCAAAATTACTTCTGAGTTTTATGACAAAAGTTGTATAGCGATTGTTTTGTTCAAAAAGCAGTTATGATTTCATGATAAACCATATTGTGGAAAGCATTACTAGAAGTAAAATGAGACATTTCATTCCCCATGCAGTGGACTTCGATACTTACCGTCACTTTTCCAAGGGTCACTGTTTACCTCTTTCTTCAGGAGATCCACTGCTGTTTCAAGTAGTCAGGGTGACCTCCCCTGGAAAAAAGACAACATGGAAAAGTCTTTACAAACTGGCTGTTGTTGCAGGCAAGTGATTCTCTACCGACTGGCTCTGGAAAAACATTGTTGGGGATGGAGCTTCTTTCTCTCTGTGGATTTCTCTGTAGCTCTGTATGTTATTGGTATCTTCCAGGCCAGAGGGAAAATCGAGGTGAATAAAAACATATCAGTTCATCATGCAGCATACTCTATTCATTTGCTTTAACAGATGTGGTCTGTTTTTTCCACACACAGAATTTATAAACTTCTTTGCTTCCTAAGTAACACATTTTGATAAAGTGACACTATCTAGAGGACAAAAATTGGCTATTGAAAAAAAAATTTAATGGCTGGTAGGTTTTCTTGGGTAGTGGACAGAATTTGTACATAATGAAATGATACTGTGCAAGAGGTTTAACAGTTTTGATATAATTATCCAGCACAACGATATAAATGGCTTAGCAACATACGCTTAGCAGCCAAAAAAAAGGTTACCATGGATATATAAAAATAGCTCTAGGTGGCTAGACATTTTATGTGCATTGGTGATGAGATAGGTAGTCTATGCTCCACTGTTCCAAAGTCCAAAATAAATGGGACAATTCTCAGTTTTTACCTTTGGTGCCTTAAAGACAATGGTGTGAGGGGTTCAGGTTCACCCCTAATTCTAAATGGAGTAATAGATGCTCCTCCCTTTGTTCCTTTTGTAAGAAGTCATGGATTATTTACTGTATGCTTGTTATCTTATGTCCAATGAATGGAATTCAAAAGAAATAATTTAAGTGATTAGGAACAACTTTCCATGTGCCTTGAGATAGTAGCCATATCTACTTCTTGAAGGCACAATGGTTTAAATAATCTGTTCATTTTGGTTCGCAATTTTATGCCAACCTCAGTGCTTGGTACAGAGCAAGCAGAGCACCTCATAGAATGTTGCTGAATAAAGAAAAGAATTCCTAATTGTATACTGGTGCAGTTAACTGGCACAGTCTGCCTACAGGATAGCAAACAGGGTCAGAAAAACTGTTAATTTTTGTTACCATCACTATTTCTCAGACACAAGACAATGCTTTATTCTAACCAGCATTTCATGATCCTTCTTGGCCAATGAGAAAGGAGACAGCAATTCGTGTGTGTGTGTGTGTGTGTGTGCGTGTGTGTTCAAACGCATGCATGCACACACTTGTGTTTTGTGTGTGGGTGGGGAGAGAGCGAAAAGAAGAGCATCAACACAACCTTTATGAAAACAATTATTTTCAGTTTGCTTTACTACCAGGTTTGCCATCTTAAATCCATTCTTCCATAAATTTCATCCGTATTCTCTTCCCCGCATAAATTCCTTTAATTTTTCCCCATATTCCGATATTTTTAAGCATCATCTCTCTTATTTACCACCACCCATATTGTTTATGGCCCAGCCATACTAAAGAAGATCATGTCTTTACAGGAAAAATTATTATATGTAACATAAGCACTAAATATATCAGAAATATATTATTTTAAAAATGCCAGAAACACTAAATAGATAAACTTACCATCATCAATATCTATTCTTATCCACTTCTCCTATTCTCTTGGAGAAAGTATCTTTTCCATAGAACATACTCATTCAGAATGTACCTTTCTATCCATCCATAAGTATTTTCATCCCTTCTTTGCTCCCTTCACAGGAACTGGATATACTATCAAATATGACTTGTAACTCCTTTATCTTCAAACTCTTCCTGTTTGGTGCATCCTTCCAACTATCATTTAAACATAATCCAGTACTGTTCATAAAATTCCTTCCAAAGCCCCTATCTTCTTTTCAGCTACTTCACAACTCAACTTCTGTACAGGCCAATAAAACAGATGTGACCACTTCTGCTCAAGTCACCAATGACTCCCATCATGTAAAATTAGGAATTGGATTCTGTGGACTGCTCCCTCCATTGTGAAACAGTTTGGCCTCTAAGTTACCATACTTTTCTTTCTTCATTTATGTCCCTTTGATCTTTCTTTCTTTTTTACCCTTCCTTGTTCCTCCATTTCTGCTAAAACTTTAAATATAAGAGCTCCTCAGGGTTTTTGTCCTCTACACTCTTTTCTTTTCAAACTATACTATCCTTGTAGAGAAACTTATCTCCTCCCATGGAATTAAAAGAAAGTCATCTATATGTCAACAAATTTATAACTCTAGCTGAGACCTCATTACTGAGTTCTATGCACAGATATCTGATGGCCTATTCAGCATCTCTACTTGGATAACTCTTGGGCATCTCACACAAAATCTGTCCAAATTTCAATACTTGATCACCCTCATCCATGTCCTTCCCATCCCCATCATCCTTCCTCCAGTTTCATTTCTCCACTGACAGCCTCATTACTTGGTGTTGTCTTTAATAACTGATTCCTTCCCATATCCAATCAATCACTGAGTTCCACACTTTGTACATCTGATTATATCTCAAATCTGTCTATTTCTCTTTCTTTCCATTATAATCCGGCCAAGCTAACAACACTGTTGCCTGTATGACTACAGTAGCCTCAGAGTTTGTCTTCCTACATCTTCTTTTACCTTGCTCTAACCCATTGTCCACAGAGAAGCGAGAATAACCTTTAAAAAAACCTTACACATTTAATCATGCCAGATCTCACCTTAATGTGCTCTTGAGTATGCATTGGTCTTAGGATAGCAAATTCTTTAACCTGACTGACAAAAGCCCACTGTAGTCATCACTGTCTAGCTAGTCAGCTTCATTTTAAGGAACTCTTGCGATTCTGTGTTTTAGCCACTTCCTTCTCCATTTCTTTACTGAAAATCAACCCTCACTTTCATTCCTCAGATCATTGTCTATATATATCCCTCTGTCAAAAAGTGTTCCCCAATTTTTTAGAAAAATTTCGAATCTTTCTTAGATTCTTTTCCCGTAATCTCTGTGCTGTACACCTGAAACTAACACAACATTGTAAATCAATTATAATTCAATCAAAAAAAAAAAAAAGATAGCAGAACTGTAGGAGGTGATAAGTGTGACACCCTATAACAGTGCTTAGAAGAGAGCCACCCATCAATCAGGAAAGTCCACTTTAAACTCATAGAAGCAAGAAATAAATTTCCATTGCATTTGGAAAAAAAAAAAAATTTCGAATCACCTTTCAGGTCTGAGATTAAATTCTACCACTCTGGAAATCTGTCCCTGACTCCCTATGCTATTCTAGGGGTTCCCTGTTATAATATCTCATAACATTTTACTTTTTCTTCATGTAACTTAGAGCAATAGTATTGATATAATTTATGTAACTATTTGTTGAATATGTGTATAACCTACCAGCTATGAATTCCATGAAGCCAAGAACCTTGTTTTTATTTTTCTTCACGTTTTCCTCAGCATGATTTCTGCCATATAAGGGATCCTAAATGAAAATCTATGAAATGGATGTTGAATAAATTATGCAACCACATTACTGAAGCTTCTTTTTCCTTTTGCTATCCCTTAGCTTCAGCAGAATTTGAAGAATTTAGCAGAAATCAGAGAGATAAATCAACTATAGAGTTTAATGGAGTTCATGTTCGATTTCCAATTCCCTATCCTTCTGTGTTCCACAGGTTTAAGGACTTGATATTACTGAGTCACTAGACTGGTGACTCTTCCCATTATTTAGTACACCAAATACCCTATGTTATTTTGGACTTTGAGAATTAGATATGATTAGCAAGAGATAAAATTTTATTTTGAGAATCCATATTTTATATGTACTAGCTCTCTTATACTACCATATTTGAGCTTCAGAGGTTTAAATGAATGATTTGAAGTTTGTCTATTACTAGTATCAAGGATAAATATGCATTAATTTATTTCATGCTTTATTAAAATTCATGAGGTGACCTATAAAAAATATCAGGGTAAAAAATTCTCAAAATCTTGTCATTTGACTTTAAATTTCCCTCTTATACCTATTTGTAGAATAATTAATGCAAAAGAGGTTATCTTAAGAATTTTCACTTTCAAAAAAGTTCATAATGCATTCATCAAATAAACTGCTCCAGAAAATTTCAGATTACTTCATTGGATATTTGCTCACAAGTTACAAATGTGATATCCTATTTGTATTCATGTCCCACAATCATGAAAATTTTAAATGTAAAATAGCAGTTGGTCCTTTCAAAAGCCTAGATTCATTATATAAAACTGAAATAATGCAAATTAAAAATAAAAAATTGGAATTTTGTAATTAAGAGTAGTACTTTTCATGTAGATTTTTCTAAATCTCATAATATTTACCTCACAAAACATAGTTTATATCACCATAACTTAGAAAGCGAGAGTAATATAAACTTCCTTCATAGTGTGTATACCTATTTAATCTCTATCTTCAATCAAAATTTCAACAAGCTAAGTTAGAATCATTGGCATTATTAAGTTTCAGTTAAATAGTGAACAAACAAGGAAAACAACACACAGTGGAGGATAGGAAGACTTGCCGCATAACAAACAGTCTTTTAATGTTGCAAAACTACTCTGGAATTGCTGTGCTCATAAATGTACAACGTTCAGCTACAGAAACTCGAATACATCAAAACCACTTACATTGAATCATAGTACTCTTGACATACATAGAAATATGTCTGTTTGAAGATATTTATCAACCACCATTTTGTTAAAATTGTGGACTGAATGACAACTTGTACTGCAAGTATATCTTTACACTCAGAGAGACATGATATGATAAAGCTATAATGGAGTGTAGAGATTAGAAGTCAGTGTTTAAAAAGGTGTTTTACCCATGTAACTTATTTGTCTAAATCAATCTACTCCTTCAGAGAGAGTATGGAATTGACAAATGTAATGTTCTTCTGGATGAGGCTGAAGCATTTTGCTCCATTCATACAGCAATCATTTGATTTCAGTTAGAGATTGTTCAGTCACTGCTTAAATATTTGCAACAAATAAGCAGTTTAAAACAGAAAGTTTCAGTTATATTCAAAGACTTTTTAAAAACATAAATTCTTACGAACTTGCAGTAGAATATTCAAATAAGTGACTATATTTTTCCTGATTTCATTTAGTGTTTCTTCCTATGAGCACCCAACTTTTATATGACACAATATGCACAGAAGCAGTGAGGCATAGAGGAATGACAAATACCTACATGCGAATCCTACTTTCAGGAGTATAAGCTCTCTCTGCAGGACAAATCCCTTTGCATCTCTGAGATAATTTTGTCTACCTTGAAGCAAGATTATGAGAATTGGAGATAATAACTAAAAATTGACCAACCACGCTCATTCCAGACACAAAATATGTGGTGGATGTTTTTATTAGATGGTTAAAAAGAATCCTGTATCTCTTAAAATATTTTTCATCTCTACAAGATGGCAGAGAATTAAAGCACAAGAACAGAAACACTTGGCCCAATTATGTAAGAACAGAGAATCTTTCTTAAACAGGAAATTGAAATACAGTTGACCTTTGAACAACACGAGTTTGAGCTGCACTGGCCCACTTATAGTCAGTTTTTTTTCAATAGTGTATACTACAGTACTGTTCCATCAGTGGTTGGTTGAATGCCTGGATTCAGAGGAATGATGGATGTGGAACGAGGGCCTACTATAAATTATATGTGAATTTTGGACAGCATGGAGGGAAGGTCCCTCTAACTCCCTGCTTTGTTCAAGGGTCAACTGCAGTAGAAAGAAAGAACGATAATTAGTATTTAAATAGAGCCACTTTTGTGGTATAGAATAGAATTGTACCTATTCTGTACAATTCTTACAAAAATCCCATAAAGTAGATATTTTAAACTCCAGATCTCTCAAGAGAGTCCAGAAGCACCAGGATCTTAATGTAATTTTCTCGTTGACTCCAAAGCCCATGTTCATACTGCCTCAGGCTGGGCTCTAGAATCTCTCTAAATGTTGGCCGTGACTCAGGAAAGGAATTCCCTGGGAAAAGTCTAAACCTGTCTTCTACTGAAGGGCAGAAGACAGGTCCCAGGCAGGGGAAGTTTGGATCTAAAGAGCTTATCTACATGTGCATGGAACTGAGGGCACGTTAGACTTCCTGTCCAAACCTTTCATGGGGCACAAGACGGCAGATAATTATTCTGGTAATATTCTGATTCTTGATCTGGATTGTTGCTGGTATACAAGTGTGGTAACTTCCAGAAAATACATCAACCTGTATCCTCTTGTAAATTTACATATATATTTATACATACACACATATATTTTTATATTTATATATATACACACACTTAAATGTATTTCTATATTTACTTCAATCAAGTTAACAAAACAACATAAAAAAAAATCAATGTGCAGTGTGCACTTATAACAAAGGAGTGTGGACCTAGCCTGAATGGGGTCAGATAGAGCTCACCCAATGAAATGGCACTTAAGCTTTGACCTGAAAGATAGAAGAATCTAGCCAGAGTTACATGACATTAGAAAAACCGAAATGTGTACAAAATGATAGAGGTCAAGAGAGTGTTCACAAATGGACAAGGAGATTGAGAGACCAGCCAGAGAATCATTGGAGTGATCTGGACAAAGCGCAAGCTGCTTATTACAAGTGCAGTTTGTGAGTAAAATAAGAACATTTACTAAAAACAGACAAAGTCAATAACATTTACAAGGAAGCAAATGTTAAAATCTCATATCTTAAGTTAATAATAGCCATAACCCAACTTTTTTGTAGGAATACAAGGTATTCCTTATGATTAGAATACTTAAAGGGAAGTCTTGCTGTGAGAAAAGTTTTTTTAATTGGTTGTTTTTGTACATTCTTTGAAATGCACTTTTAAGAACTCGCTCCTTAGCAGCAAAATTGACATTCTGCAATGTGTGTGGCACCTCTATTATAATAAGCATAGGGACTTTTTTAGGGGTAGAGAAAGCCAGACTGCTGAAGATTTATATTCAGTTTTTAAATAATTAATAAGAACAGAATTTCTCAAGTTAGCTCAAGATCTTCTTGCTGCCTATGATTAAGAACTGGTTGGGACAGAGAACAAGAAGTGTGATTAAATTCTGGACTATTCTGAGGATTTACAAAATTTACTCTTATTTAAGGCAGTTATTCTCAAGGTTTCATCTACCAATCATCAGCCCTAGCATCACTAGGGAACTTGTTAGAAATGAACATTCTTGGGCCCTAACTCAAATCTACTGAATCAGAAACTCTTGAAGCAGACCCAGCACTCTGGTTTACAAGCCTGCCAGGTGATCCTGATGAAAGCTAAATTTGAGAACTAACACTTACAGCTTCCACTTTAACCTCCCTGTTGGAAACTGCAAAAAGAAGGAGGCCATACATACCCAAGAACCCCCCAAAGGCACCTAGTCACATCTTGGAATGGTTCTTATACATGCTGTCAACATTCCCCAGCAACTTGTATGTTAGAGCCTTTCTTCTAACATATAACCTGAAGCAATAATCAGCCTACTCTTTATCCCATTCCAGCATTGCCTCTTCTTCATTCTTCAATTTGTGGCCACCTATCCAGAGAATCTACTTCACTTAGGTAATTCCCATGAGCTCCTCACTGGTGTCAAATCATGGTCTGCAGTTGCACTACTGTCTGTTTATCTATCTTCTACCATAATTTAGTCTCCATTAGGAAGGTGATTTTTCTCTTTTGTTTACTGTTATATCTGCAGCACCTGGAAGAGTAGCTGGTACTGATTAGTTGCTCAAAAATTTTTTTGGATGACTACAATAACTTGTTGTTATTCCTCATCCTGCACGACTTTGAAGCATGTTTCAAGGTTAACAAACATCATTAAAATCAAGGTTTAAAACCATCAAATCTCTACCTTTGATTTCAAAAGTACTTCAGTCTTCTGGTGTTCTTCATATGCTTCTCAGTTTTCTTTCCATTCTCCTTTGCTGGAGTTGTTTGTTTCTGGGCAACCTCAATCATTTATAGAGAGGCAGAAAATCATAGTAATTAAAGAAGACAAACTTTGAAATCAGAATCTAGACAAATTACCCTCTATAAGCTTCAATTTACTCATCCATAAATTGGTGTACCTGATATTGTTTATCCTGTAGTATTCTTTTGAAGACTAGAAAATGATACTTGTAAATTATTGCAACTGACCCTTACTACATTTTTTGTTCTTTGTTATTGTTTCTCCACATATGATGGAAATCACTAATCTCCAACTTTTAACAGTGTCTCATATCTACATTTTCAATTTCCTATCAACACAGAGATATCACCTGAAAACTTTCTACTCAACTTAACTCCAAGCTCATTAGTTTTCCTCCTCATTCAGATGACTTGGCATCCTTTGGCTCAATGCTATTTTCTCAACTTCAATGTCCAATCAGTATGCCATCAGTGATTCTTTTTTTTTTTTTAACATCTTCATTGGAGTATAATTGCTTTACAATGGTGTGTTAGTTTCTGCTTTATCACAAAGTGAATCAGTTATACATATACATATGTTCCCATATCTCTTCCCTCTTGCATCTCCCTCCCTCCCACCCTCCCTATCCCACCCCTCTAGGTGGTCACAAAGCACTGAGCTGATCTCCCTGTGCTATGCGGCTGCTTCCCACTAGCAATCTATTTTACATCTGGTAGTGTATATATGTCCATGCCACTCTCTCACCCTGTCACATCTTACCCCTCCCCCTCCCCATATCCTCAAGTCCATTCTTTAGTAGGTCTGTGTCTTTATTCCCGTCTTGCCACTAGGTTCTTCATGACCTTTTTTTTTTTTTCCTTAGATTCCATATATATGTGTTAGCATACTGTATTTGTTTTTCTCTTTCTGACTTACTTCACTCTGCATGACAGACTCTAACTCCATCCACCTCACTACAAATACCTCCATTTCATTTCTTTTTATGGCTGAGTAATATTCCATTGTATATATGTGCCACATCTTCTTTATCCATTCATCCGATGATGGACACTTAGGTTGCTTCCATGTCCTGGCTATTGTAAATAGAGCTGCAGTGAACATTTTGGTACATGACTCTTTTTGAATTATGGTTTTCTCAGGGTATATGCCCAGTAGTGGGATTGCTGGGTCCTATGGTAGTTCTATTTTTAGATTTTTAAGGACCCTCCATACTGTTCTCCATAGTGGCTGTATCAATTTACATTCCCACCAACAGTGCAAGAGGGTTCCCTTTTCTCCACACCCTCTCCAGCATTTATTGTTTCTAGATTTTTTTGATGATGGCCATTCTGACCGGTGTGAGATGATATCTCATTGTAGTTTTGATTTGCATTTCTCTAATGATTAATGATGTTGAGCATTCTTTCATGTGTCTGTTGGCAATCTGTATATCTTCTTTGGAGAAATGTCTATTTAGGTCTTCTGCTCATTTTTGGATTGGATTGTTTGTTTTTTTGTTATTGAGCTGCATGAGCTGTTTGTAAATCTTGGAGATTAATCCTTTGTCATTTGCTTCATTTGCAAATATTTTCTCCCATTCTGAGGTTGTCTTTTGGTCTTGTTTATGGTTTCCTTTGCTGTGCAAAAGCTTTTAAGTTTCATTAGGTCCCATTTGTTTATTTGTGTTTTTGTTTCCATTTCTCTAGGAGCTGGGTCAAAAAGGATCTTGCTTTGATTTATGTCATAGAGTGTTCTACCTATGTTTTCCTCTAAGAGTTTGATAGTGTCTGGCCTTACACTTAGGTCTTTAATCCATTTTGAGTTTATTTTTGTGTATGGTGTCAGGGAGTGTTCTAATTTCATACTTTTACATGTACCTGTCCAATTTTCCCAGCACCACTTATTGAAGAGGCTATCTTTTCTCCACTGTATATGCTTGCCTCCTTTATCAAAGATAAGGTGACCATATGTGCGTGGGTGTATCTCTGGGCTTTCTATCCTGTTCCATTGATCTATATTTCTGCTTTTGTGCCAGTACCATACTGTCTTGATTACTGTAGCTTTGTAGTATAGTCTGAAGTCAGGGAGCCTGATTCCTCTAGCTCCATTTTTCGTTCTCAAGATTGCTTTGGCTATTCGGGGTCTTTTGTGTTTCCATACAAATTGTGAAATTTTTTGTTCTAGTTCTGTGAAAAATGCCAGTGGTAGTTTGATAGGGATTGCATTGAATCTGTAGATTGCTTTGGGTAGTAGAGTTATTTTCACAATGTTGATTCTTCCAATCCAAGAACATGGTATATCTCTCCATCTATTTATATCATCTTTAATTTCTTTCATCAGTGTCTTATAATTTTCTGCATACAGGTTTTTTGTCTCCTTAGGTAGGTTTATTCCTAGATATTTTATTCTTTTTGTTGCAATGGTAACAACGGACACTGTAGAAATACAAACGATCATGAGAGATTACTACAAGCAACTCTATGCCAATAAAATGGACAACCTGGAAGAAATGGACAAATTCTTAGAAATGCACAACCTGCCGAGACTGAACCAGGAAGAAATAGAAAATATGAACAGACCAATCACAAGCACTGAAATTGAAACTGTGATTAAAAACCTTCCAACAAACAAAAGCCCAGGACTGGATGGCTTCACAGGCGAATTCTATCAAACATTTAGAGACGAGCTAACACCTATCCTTCTCAAACTCTTCCAAAATATTGCAGAGGGAGGAACACTCCCAAACTCATTCTACGAGGCCACCATCACCCTGATACCAAAACCAGACAAGATGTCACAAAGAAAGAAAACTACAGGCCAGTATCACTGATGAACATAGATGCAATAATCCTCAACAAAATGTTAGAAAACAGAATCCAACAGCACATTAAAAGGATCATACACCATGATCAAGTGGGGTTTATCCCAGGAATGCAAGGATTCTTCAATATATGCAAATCAATCAACGTGATACACCATATTAACAAATTGAAGGAGAAAAACCATATGATCATTTCAATAGGTGCAGAGAAAGCTTTTGACAAAATTCAACACCCATTTATGATAAAAGCCCTGCAGAAGGTGGGCATAGAGGGAACTTTCCTCAACATAATAAAGGCCATATATGACAAACCCACAGCCAACATCATCCTCAGTGATTCTTTTTTAAATTATCTCTTATTTATCTTTTCACATCCAAAATTTTTTTCCATTTCCACTGCTACCCGGATGGTGCAAAATCTGTAAAGGCATGTATTACAATAGTCTGCAAATGCTGCTTGCATTCTCTCCTTCCTTGGTCAGATATTTCACCATTCTGCAGCCAAAGTGCTTCTTCGGAAACACAAATATGGCATTAAAACTATTTATTGCATTCTCACTTTTTTTTTTTTTTTTTGGCCTAGGAGCCTCAAGCTTGCTTAGTGCAGTTCCAGTCCTCTAATGTAGAGGGGACTTTCCTCCCTGAAGCACGTCAGTTACTGTGTACAAGCACTCTAGGATGGCAGCAACAGGCAGCTGGAGATGGTCATGCAAGTCTGGATAAAAATCAGATTGCCCCAGATTTGGTCCTGATGTGAGATCCTGAATGCTTATGAAGGCCTCACACAAATATATCTTGCAAGTTCAACTCACTTATTTCCTATTTCTTTCTGGACTATTTAAAAAATTATATTCCTATTATGTTTTTCAGGTTTCTCAGTCCTTATCATGTAGCATCCCCTACCCCCAAGTCAATTCTAGGGTTCCTAGGTTCACATTTTATCTTTCCAATGGGTTTCGGGGGAGAGGCAGAGAGAAACTAACAAAAAAATTTTATCCTCTTTTTCATTTAGCATTTCATTAAAGTTAGAATATGAATTTTCTTTTTAATTTTTTCCCTGATCTGAAGGACAGAAAGGGTTTTAACTTCAAACATTCCCAGGATGTGAGGAAAAATATTTGCCCTATATCTTTCTTATGCATTCAAGAAAGTAAAACCAATGCAAAGGTGCTTGAATGTCTAAATCCTATTATTAAAAGAGAAATTCTTAACACGGTCCACATCATCCTTCCTCGCCCAGCCCTCACCTGTCTCTTCAGCCTCCTCTCACCCAGGAACCTTCTTGCCGTCTTCTGAAGTCACTACTGGATTTATTAGTTCCTCAGACTGCCATGCCGTCTTGCCACCAGAACTGTACATGCTGTTCCCACAGTTTGAAATACCCTTCCTTTTCTGCTTCACCTCACACTTAACCCTTACTGTTCCTTTCTCAAATGTCATCATTTATCTCATCTCCTTGAACATGTAAAGAGAATCACTATTTTACACTTTAATAGAACTATATTCTTAGGTGCGAGACTTATAGTAAGCACTCAATAAATGTTAACAAAATCAGAATTAGCAAATACTTTAATAAATTGCTTGTGTAGGGTCTATGGTCTACATTTGCAATCATTAGGTTTTTTTTTTTCCTTTCTTTCTTTTTTCCACACTATTACTGATGCTGCCGAGAATGAGGTCTTCATTCTTTGCTCTGATTCCTTGACTCAAATTTCTTCCCTAGATCGCTTATATTTCCTGCTGAATCCAATGTTATAGTCTCAAATCTCAAATATAGTTAAGCTACTTTTCTGTTCAAAATCCTTCATTGCATAAGGAATAAATACAAATATCCTAGCATGGTAAGGTACTCTCAATTCTGAACTCTTTGTCATTTACCTACTTAAGAGTATCCCCACAAAATATCTTCTGTGTTAACTACAACAAAATATCTGCTATTCCACAGATATGTACTCCAACTTCCTAAAGACTGATAAATAAATATATAGAAGGGAAACTGAAGATACACTGTAAACAGTATGGGGTAGAATCAAAGAATTAAAAGGACTGAGAAAACCTAGGGTCCCTTAATGTCTCAAAGAGAATTCCCTTCCCCCACGTCAGACATACATGTTTGCCTCTTTCTCTATGTATTATTTAAAAAATTTTCTTAATAGCTGTTCTCTATTTTAAGTAACGTAGATTTATTTGTAAACATGTTGTAAATAAATGCTATTGGTTGAATTATTATTATAGTAACATATGTCAGTCAGAAAAAGGGAAAAGAGTTTATGCATCAAAACAACATTAAAAGTGAGAATAATTGGATATTTTCTTTATTGCGTCAACTGGATATGAGTGGGTAATTAAAAGAACTCCTGTAATATTTAACTGAATAACGACTGTGTATATGGAACACTGTTAAGACCTAAATGAAGAATGCAAATGTGATTAGAAAGAAACCATTGTCCTCATGAAGCTTAGTTTCTCCTGAGGGGCGTGGGCAGGCACATTATTACATTTAATTTAAGGCACATAGTATAAAGTGCCAAAAGTTCAATAAAAACTAAGTGTCTTGGCAGGGTCTGGGCAGGAAAGAGATTAATTTTTACTGAGATGAGGGCAGCTGACTTATTTGTATAAGTGACATTTAACCAGATTCAAAGAAAGAAGAAGATTTCATTAGCTAGAAATAGGGAAAGAGGTCACTCCAGGCTAAGGTTAAGTATGAGGCAGAGCACAGAGGTGCACAAGGGCACAATCTCTTTGGAGAAAGGCAGCTAAAACAACCAAGCTGGAGGTTAGATAGGCCTTCTGTAAGAAAGTGTTTCATAAGGTGAGATGAGGAGCAAGAGACAGATTGGGGGGTCAGGCTGTGAAGTCATGAATACCTTGCGAAGAAATTTTTATGGGTACAGCAAGGGGCAATGGGAAATATCACTTTTTTTTCATTTTGTTTCATTTTGTTATTGTGTTAAAACTGACCAGGTTTAATTTCCAGCTATTCTACTTACTATCTCTATGACATTGGGAAACATACAGAACTATCTTAGCCTTCATCTTTTATTCTATACAGTGAGATTGTACCAATTAAATTACATTTTGTTTTCTGAACATTTACTCTGTGCCAGGCTCTGTTCCAGAGCTGATGATACAGCAGTGAATAAAAGGGAAACATTCCAAGTTTACATTAAGATTAAATTTTTGAGGAGAGGAAGCACTTAAAGAAATCCATATACAGTATGTAATGTGGAGATAAATTCTATGAATGGAACATATTTTAAGTGTAGTAGTTAGGGTAGAACTCACTGAGGAGAAAACTGCTGTTCAGGTTCCCATTTGGCTTTGTCGTGTTGAAAATCCAGGCAGAAAAGCTAACAGGTGTAAACTACCTGAGGTAGGAGTATGCTTGGCATGTTCACAGAATAGCCAAGAGTGCAGTGTAGCTGAAACATGATGAATAAGGGTTAGAATGGGCGGGATGTGATCAGAGGGGTGGACAGGGGCCAAATGTCATGAAGCCTTGTTGACTAGGTAAAGAACTTGGATTTTATTCTGGGTAATTAAAGAACACATCAGAGGTGTTGGATATAGCTGTGATAGGGTCTTCTCTCCACGTTGGTAGGATTACTCTGGTTGTTCTATGGAGAATAAATGAGCATTATATAAGTGAAAGGAAATGTAATGCCGTTGGAATAATCTGTCTGAATGAAAGTGATGGCTTGAATGAAGGCGGAGGTGTACAGTGGTAAAAGTAGTTGGATTCCAGATATTTGGAAGGTACAGGTGACAGTAATTTCATATGGATCAAATGTGAGATACACGAAAAAGAGTAGCCAGGGATGAAAAACAGTTTTTCAGCCTGAGCACCTCAATAAATGGAAGTGCCCTTTACTGAAAGCAGAATATAGCAGAACAGGTAAGGAATAGAATCAGGACTTTTGTTTGAGGTCCTCTTTAGATATGCAAGTAGAGATTTCAAATGGTCAATTGTTAGACAAGTCTTTAGTTCAAGAGAAATTTGAGGCTGGAGATACTCATTAGAAACCATCAGTGCATAAATGGTATTTTGATCATGGTACTATATGAGATCACCCAGAGAAATAATGTAGAGAACTGAGAATAAGATAGAGAACAGAGCCTTTGAGTTTTCTCATACTTTAGTGTTGAGAAAATGAGAAGGTCCAATATTAGCTCCTGAGAAGGAATGGCCAATGAGGAAGGAAAAAAATCAAGAGAGAGAGAGTACCTGAAGAAATGTAGAGAAAGTACATCAAGAAGAAAGAAGTGATCAACTATGTCATATGCTACTAATAACCCAAGTAAGCTGAAAACTCACAACTTATCATTAATTCAGCAACCTGGAGTTCCTGATGAAAGCAATCAGGACAGTTTGAGTAGAACTGTGGTAATTTGGTAGGTTAAAAATCTTTCCTACCCAAAGTTCCCAGTACTATAAAATTCATTCCTACTAAAAGACCCAAAATATTTAACAAAAATTTCAAACTTTTTAAACATTAAAAAAAAAAACTTTTTTTACATGGTTGAACTAAGTATATACAGGAAAATTTTGAAGGTCAGAACAAAGAACCAAAAAACAAAATGGAATACTATTTCCAAAGAGATATGCCTGTCATGTATGTGTTTTTGTTGTTTTTCACTTTGTTTTTCTGTTACTCATTTTTATCTGTGGGTATTCCTGGTGAATTTTGATTGGATTCCAGACGTGTATGAAATATTAGAGGGAAATTTTGAGGTTCTGAAACATCTTTCCTAGAGAGAATTCTTTGCTCTTAGCAGTCAGTTAGTGGAGGGGCAAATCTTAATCCAAGTAGAATTTAAGTGATTCGAAGGCAGGCTTATCTATTTCTCATTCATTTTTTTCCTGGCATTCACAACTAAAATCCCAGAGTATTTACCAAGGCCTCTTCTCTTGGTATGCCTGCAATCCAGTCTTGTTCCCCATTCCTGTAAGATGCTCAGAAGATTTTCTGTGCTGCTAAATGTCTCACTTACCATATTCTTTCTGGCTTCTCAGTCTCCTGGCTTCTGATTAATGCCTAGAAGAAAGGCCTAGAATATTAGGCTCACTTGTCTTCAAGAGCACTCTGTCTTGTTAGCATTTTAATTCCATCAAATAGATTCCTTTAAAATATTTTCCCAATTTGTATGTTTTTCTTTCTATCACTAGGAAAGTTGGTCTGAAATAAGCCAGTCTACCATTGCCATAAATAGAAATCCCAAGGATGGAATTTTACTTCTAGGAAGACAACTGGGAATATAATTGTTAAAGAGCTTGCAGGGGACTTTAGATATTCCCTTGATACTCTGCTCTATGGCCTAACCTGGGTGGTAAGCATTGTGCTATTATTTTGTTAGATATAAGCAAATGAACCTTATATATTCTATAGTGTGGATCCTAAATCCTAAAAAAAATTTTGAAGATAGAGAATTGGAAAAGAGAAATGGAATCAGCAAATACAGAGAAGTTTTTGATTTTGTTTCAAAGGGCAAGCTGAGAATTTGGACATTATTTGAAAGAATATAGAGAAAGAAGAGAAATTATTTTAAAAAGTTGTCTACAATCCACAATGTTCCCATGCCAGTGTGTGGTGGTGTAGAGATTGCGTTGATTCATCATGTAAAGCACAGAGCAAAGCATGTGTACTTATATCAAGAGTGTAATACATTTAAGTTTCTTTATGGCCATAATATTTTAAAATTCCAGCTGCAGGAAGAGTGGATGGGCAGTAGTGAAAGCAGTGGAAATCAAAAAACTCAAGATGAAGTCTTAGAGAAGATAGAGTTAAAGATGAGGTTAGGTGTGAGGGAAAGTGAGGAGTTAGAGGTAACTCTTGGATTTCTAAACTTCATAATTCAGAAGCAAGCAAGCTAGCCTTGCAAGTATTAGGAACTGCAATGACAATTTATTATATTAACATCTAGTTCCAACTCCAATGAGGAAAGCAATAATCTGTTTGGGAAATTACTTTGTTATGGCTTGTCTTGTAAGTTGGCATTGCTATCAAGTGTACCTACAGGATCCCATGCTATGGCAATATGGTAGTTCTAATAGGGGCAAACTTTTGGGTAAAGTTTGTGTCCTACTTAATTTGATATGACCGATACTTAGTCCTGAGTTATATAAGGGTCAAGTAAAAGCAACACGATTCTCTTGTTGCCATGCTTAAATGTCATAATTTCTTTCTCTTACATAGTCCAATTATCCAAAATTGGTGTTCAGATAGGGAATAAAATATTAGGGCAAGATGGACAAAATTCACGTAACCCACAAGGGATGTTATCTACTGAAATTGTTAGTTTGCATGAACTTGCTAAGTTTGGATTCCGAAAGCATGACAGCTCTGCTTGAGATGGAGAGTGTTTGTCAGCTGGTTATTCTATGCTGTTTGGAATAGTCCCCTATGTACAGAACTGGAGCCACTGTCACTCAGACAGAGGGTTAAATCATTATGAAAATGTAAGAATTTATGGGAGGATAATTACAATTTATGTTCATTTCACCTGGCATTAAAATTTATTATTAACTATCAATACTAATATTTTTCTAAAGGGGACAAAACTTTATGATAAAAATGTTTTTAAGAAAAATTGTCTTCCTATAAAATGTGCCATATCCCATTTGTGGCTCACTGTATTCTAGAGCCATCAGTCTTATGAAGCAATAAATTTGTGTTGTATACTCCATAAGCTCCTGTGATAACATTTTATATTGCTTGTCTGCTGCCTGAAGGAGGAGGGTAAAATATTATTTCAAGGTGCATTTTGCATCCAAAGAGACTAGACCTGTTTATTGCAATAGTCCCATTTTCACTCTTGGGCAAGAGTCATTAGATATGAAAGAGAAAATGAGAAGGATTTGTTTCTTTTTCCCAAGGAAAGGAAGAGAGAAGACATGAAAGAGGAGAGAAAAATGGGAGGGGGAGATAGATTAGTAAAATCTTGGGAGGCAGGTAATAAGCAGGTGACTGTTTACTGAGGCAACCTGCCCCTTAGTGGTGGTGGGCTGAAATGTCTTGTAAGAACACCAAGTAAGCATTCTTATATTTTGCTTTGTGATGAACATTATAATTCTAACCATGTCACCCTCAAATCTTCACTATTGTTTTATGAGAGGTAATTTTTTGTTTTGTTCATGTGGTCCCTAAGGAGGAGGTTAAGTGTCATGTTTGGTGTTTTGGGTTGAATTGTGTCCCCTTAAAATTTATATGTTGAAATCCTAACCACCAGTACCTCAGAATGTAACCTCATTTGGAAATAGTGTCACTGCAGATATAATTAATTAAAATAAAATCATACTGGGGTAGGGTGGGCCTCTAATTCAATATGACAGGTGTCCTTATAAAAAGAGTGCCATGTGAAGAGAGAGACATGTACAGAGGGAAGATGATGTGAAGACACAGAAAGGAACACCCAAGATTGCCAGCAAATCACAGAAACTAGAAGAGAGACGTGGAACAGATTTTTACCAAAAGTCCTCTAAAAGGAACCAATCCTGCAGACAACTTGATCTTGAACTTTCAATCTCTAGAGCTGTGGTACAATACATTTCTGTTGTTTAAGCTGCCTAGCTTGTGGTACTTTGTCATGGCAGCCCTAGCCAACTAATATCTTTTAACGGGTGAAGAGGAGAGAGAGCGTGGAGGCCAATTGTTTCTCAGAGGTGGAATCACCTGGTGTTAGGTTGGGTCCTCAGAGAGATACCAACTGGGATTAGATGACTAAGAGGTTTTATTGGAAGAAACACCAATGAGAGATAAAAGGAGGCACAGGGAGAGTCTTTTGGTCACCATGCAAGTCTGACACCTGTGGAAATAAAGGGGCTGAGAAAAAGGATTGGGTGGGAGGAGTCTCAGACTACAGTATATAACTAAGAAAAGTTAAGCCAGGCTAATGGGGACTCTTTGACCCCAAGTCACCCCTCATGGGAATACCCATGTCTTGCAGCTGCAGGCTTTCTTAGTATCTCTGCCATGCTCGCTCACTGACTGAGAGCAGCCTGAGGGACATGTGGCCTCAGCATGAATGAAGCCATGGATATGGAGGGGTTCCTGAAGGTTGGTCAGTTAAATGTGCTCCCCACAGCATGTGATCTGAGTGGCGTAGCTCCATGGCCGCCACACCCGGGAATCTGAAGAATCCTTGAGAGAGTAAAGAATTTATTTCTTGAGGTTCAGTTGAAATATAAGCTATATGTTTAAGGTACTCTCTAGATAAGGTAATAGCAGAAAAAAAAATCTAAATAAGACAGACATCTCCCTTTCCATCAGGAGTTGCCAAATATAGCCTGTGGACCAAACCCAGCTTCTGGCCTATTTTTTGTAAGGTCTGTGGGTTTTTAAATTTTTAAAGAGTAAAAAAAAAAAGGAGAAGTTGAAGAAAGAGGAGGAGGAGGGGAAGGAGATTGGAGAGAGACTGTGTGAAGTCTGTAAAGCCTACAGTATTTACTCTCTGGCTCTTTACCGAAAAGATGCTTCCTGACCACTGCTTTAGAAGATACCTAAAGTCATCAGTATTGGGGTTCTACCACGATGTCAGGGTAGCCTGTTTCACAGGATTCATGATCAACCAGTTTTTCCTAGACCTATGCCTATAGAAATAAGCCAACCTGGGCTGGGCGTGATGCAGTGAGCTGGGGGGTTAGGTCGCACTCCCTTTGAAAGGAAGGGACTTGGAATCACTAGGCACAACATGCCTGCCTTCTCCTGGGAGTCACTTACAATATTAGTTCCGGCTTCACTTCTCTTATTTTCTCCTCCAGATGAGTGGGATTTTCACTGTGTGGTAGGTGTGGCCAGGTCACAGCCACCGATCTGATGAAAAGTGGATGATGGTGACCTGTGATCTATCATCCAACCTAACCCACTAGGTGTCAACATATGCTATTCAAGCCAGCTCATCCTTCGAGGCTTTTCTTAGACCTCATGGAAAATTCATTGATGTATGTTAATTAAAATTTAAAAGTGGCTTGACAAAATAATCTTTGAAACTATGTGTAAAAACAATAATAGATTTTGAGATTTACCTATATAAAAATGTATTATAAAATTAACCATTTTAAAGATAAATTACTAGCAAAAGAACAGACACACATGTGGCTTTTTACCGTGAGAGAAATGTAGGAGCAGGTTTTTGAGCAAAGAAATGACATTATGTTTTAAAAGAATCACTCAAGCTTCTGGGTTGGGAATAAACTGTATAAGGGAATGATATAAAACGTCCAGAAATAGACACAATGCAGATATACAGCCTACGTATAAATAAGTTGCTAAACCCAGCTGTTATCAGCCATCACTTTCTCACCCTATAGAGCTTCAGGCCCAGTTGATTTTGCCTTCTCCTTATACTTTCTTCACTTGGCTTCCAGGATGGGGAAAGAAAGAATTACTTAACAAATGGTATAGAAACAATTGGCTACCTATTATAAAAGATCTTACTCATTTTTTATATCAAAATAAACTCCAGATAGAACTTGATTAATATGTAAAATAGTATCCTTAGAAATTAAGAGCATTTTAAATAAAAAGTGATGAAAAAATATTACAAAGAACACAGAATTCACAGATTTAAAAATGTATAGATGCCCATTATTAATATTCAATCATCAGTCAAATATATATTTCATGTCTACTATGTTGCAAAATGTAAATTAGGCACTTGGGATGTATCAGTGAATGGAATAGACCACAAAATACACAATTGTGAAATTCATTTTTGGGGAGATGTCAAACAAGAAGCACAGTTACAAATAAGTGAATTATTTGCTATTTTAGATGGTAAGTACACAGGGTTCATGAGTGCTGAGGCAGGAGTAGGGGCTTGTTTGCAGAATTAGCAAGCATGGTCTGGGTAAACCTGATTTAAAAGGTGAAATTTAAGCAAAGATTGAAGGTGAGAGATTTAGCCTAGAAGATACCTGCACAGGGAATGTCCTATGTGGAGGGAATATCAGAGCAAAGGCCCTGCAAGCAGACCATGCATGATGTGTTGTAGGAAAAGGAGGGTGGTCCATGTGACTGGAGCATGTGGGTGGAGAGAAGTCCTTGAAGAGATGGTAAGCGGCCTGGATAATGATGGGCCTTGATGGCCTTGTGGAGAACTGTGACCATTACTATGAGACAAACACAGCACATATTTTTACACAGAGGAAAGACATCATTCAACTTGGGTTTTAAAAGAATTCCTCCTTAAGTTTGACTATTTTAAATACCTCATATAAGTAGAATCATGCAGTGTCTGTCTGAGACTTATTTCACTATGCATAATGTCTTCCAGGTCCATCCATGTTGTTGCAATGGCAGGATTTCCTTCATTTTTAAGGCTGAATAATTGTATAAATATAACACACTTTTTAAAAATCCATTTGTCTGTTGATGGACATTTGGATTGTTTCCATATCTTGGCTGTTGTGAATAATGCTGCAATGGATGAACATGGGAGTGCAGATATCGCTTCAAATACTGATTTCTATTCTTTTGAAGAGGTAGCCAGAAGTGGGATTGCTGGATCATATGATAGTTCTAGTGTTAATGTGTGTGGGGGAACCTCGTACTGTTTTCCATAGTGGTTGTACCATTCTACTTTCCTACCACCTTGATTGTGGTGATGCTTTCATGGGTGTATGCATATGTCAAACTCATCAAATTTTATATTAAATATATGCAGTTTTTTGTATATTACATATATCTCAATAAAGCTTTAAGAAAATGAAATTACTTTGGATAATGGCATGGAAATAGATTGTATAGGACAAGGACAGAAGAAGTTTTTTTGTTGTTGTTTTGAGGCTATAGTATTGTAGCAATTCAGGTTAGAAATGAGGACAGACTTTGATCCAGGAAGGCAGCAATGGTGATAGTAAGAAGTTTTTGTATTCTGGATGTTTTAGAGGTAAAGACAAAAGAATTGGATGACATTAAATTTAGATAAGAGAAAACAAGAGTCCAATATTTTTTGACCTATGCAACTGGAAGGTGGATTTGCCATCAACTGAGATGGGGAAGACAGAAGGAAGGAGTGAGTGGGTGTGAAGGGAGAAAGCAAGTAAAGAGGATCATTTTCACACATGTTGAATCTGAGATGATTATTAAGCATCCAATTGAAATTTTGAGTAGGTAATTATGTATTTAATCTGGAAATCATGGAAAAGTTAGAGGTAAATTTTGGGAAGTATTTGAAACTATGAAAATGAATATGGTTTCCAAGAGAGAGAGTATAAAGAAAACAAGGACTGAGTTTTGAAATATTAGCACATTAAGTGCTAGAGGATAAAAGATGAAACCAGTAAAGGAGACTGCAGTGCACCCACCAATAAGGAAAAAAGAAACAGGGAATTGTGGGGTCCTGAAAGATAAATTAAGAAAGGGGTGTGTGTGGGGGGGAGAGAGACAGACAGACAGACAGACAGACAGAGAGAGAGAGAGACAGAGAGAGAGAGAGAGAGAGAGATCAACTGGATCTGAAGAACTACTTCTTATATATCAAGTAAGATGAGGATTGAAAACTGACTTAGATTAGCAACAGGTGACCACTGGCAACTTGGATGAGAGCAGTTTTGGTGGCTTCCTGGCTTAACTGAGGTGAGTTAAGAGAGCCCGGGAGGAGAGGAATTGGAACAACAAAACTTTTGACGAGTTTTGCTGCAAAGAGAAGAAAGAAATGAAGAGGCAGGCGGGGAAGTAGGGTCTTGATCAAGCTCATTAGAAATGGATCAAATAGCCCATTCAGTAAGAATAATTCAGTAGAGAGTAAAAAAATATAGATACATGATTTAGAAGCAAGAGAAGAGCATTGTTGAGGTGATGACATAATGGGATCTAGTACTCCTGTAGAGAGGCTGGGTCTAGAATAGAAGTTTGGTAAGATCATCTCTGACAATAGATGGGAAAAAAAAACGAGGGACAAATGCTGATAGATGGGGCCAATTTGTTGGTAGGAACCTGTGAAGTTCTCTGCTGAAGGCTTCAATTTTCTCAGTGAAATAGGAAGCAAGAAGATTGCTGTGAGGATTGAATTAGGTTATATATGTAAAACACACAGAAGAATTCCTAATGTTTATTGTAGCAATAAGTATATTGACATAGAAAATATTCATAATATATCAATAATTAAAGAGGGTTACAAATGGTATTGATATAAAGCGTATAACCCCATTTTCTGAGTCTACAAATTTTTTTTGGAGGATAAACATTAAATTTTTAACAGTAAAAAGAACCTTGTGTTGAGTCTGAGCCCAAGAGTTAAAGTTAAAGAAAGCAAAGAACACTTCAAAACCTCAAATGCAAAATTATTTTAGGTGCAAATCAAGTCAGAATAGGTGCCCAGGTGGAACAAATTGGACATACATTTGGAAGCAATGTCAGGAAGGGATATTTGGAAGAACCCAAAGAAGCATTGATATATCTATGCTTATTGATCTTTATGCTGCTTTTAAGATATGAGGTTGAGAGTGGGGTATTGTAGAGTGGAAGCTTTAAAAGGCAACCATAATCTCCTTCATTCCCCATATAGGTTTGTAGTGATTATTGTATCAGTTGTTATAGATTAGAACGTTGACTCTCCAGTTCATGTGTGTTTATTATGTATGCTGGGAAACAGCTGCCATCAGACAATTATTTACAATGGTCTTAGAGAGCTCCTAGTTAATATTCTGTTATAAATCTTTACAAATTTATAACTGAGTTCATGATTTATCCAGAGATTAAGTACAAGGGTGTTTTTTAAAGTTTGAAATAATTCCATAACTTGAAAGATGTAGTTTATAAATTTTTTTTAATAATTAAATTGAAATCAAAAGAATTTTATGAGTTAGAATAACTTTTAAAAATAGTTTAAAAGTAGTGTAAGTTAAAAGTACAATATTTTTATGACATTTATTCTTTTGTAAATTGCGTTGCTCTTATTTTATCACTGTTTTCTCTTTTGGCAGTATCCTGACCCACATCTATTTAAAAATAATTTGCTTTTAAGTTTCAATTTTCCCTTGTAACTGGCATTTGGGTATTTTATTCTATATGTTCTTTTGTTTCAATTAGCTATTGAAGATACCTGTTGCTTTTTAATATTCCAAACATAAACTAATGTGGTTTTGAAAGCTAGAGACTAATACAAAGCATTTTATTTTTAAATATATCTTTCAATCTCCCTTTCCATTTATTTTTTATTTGCACATTATGCCAACAACCAAGTCACTTTTCACCTTAGAGACTTTAACTCCTCATTCGAAATGTGAGTCCAGATGTCCCTGACTTATGATGGCTCAATTTAGAATATTTTGACTTTATGATGGTGTGAAAGCATTATGCATTCAGTAGAAACCATACTTTGAATTTTTATTTTTTCCCGGGCCTGTAATATGTAGTATGATTCTCTCATGATGCTGGGCAGTGGCAGAAATGCAGCTCCCAGTCAGCCACGTGAGCACGAGGGTATACAGCCAATAAACTGACAACCGTTCCGTACCCAGACAACCATTCTGTTTTTCACTTCCAGTACAGTATTCAATAAATTACAAGTGCTATTCAATACTTTATTATAAACTAGGCTTTGTGGTGGATGATTTTGCCGAACTGTAGGCTAATGTGAGTGCACTGAGCATGTTTAAGGTAGGCTAGGCTAAGCTAAAATGTTTAGTAGGTTAGGTGTATTAAATGCATTTTCGACTTAATGATGATCTCAACTTACAATGAGTTTATTGGGGCATAACTCAATCATAAGTCGAGGAAGATCTGAATATCAGACTACTCAAAAGGTACCTGCCAACTTTAAGACATGATGATCTATGTTTATTTCTTCATAAGTATTTCTGATCTTTTCCAAGTTTATGAAACTTAGCAAGAGCAAGGGCTGAATATTTTTCAGTTTACTTCCTTTACTGTAGTGCTAATTTAGGCCCCTACTAAGGTGATACCCTTCTTAGAATTCTATTCAGTATCTTATACCTTATGGGTCTTTCCACTCTAGCTGGTAGGACACAAATTATTTCAGTCCTGCGTGAGCTTCAGAAACTGGCCTATTTATTTCTAATGGTTCTTTCTCTAGTCTTAGGTAATTTCTTGTTATGCATACCCAGAGCAGGACTTAATAATTCAAGGGGTTCTTTGTGTAAATCTCTGGAATCTCTATACTGCTCCCTTCTCCTTAGTATTCTGCCCTGTAAGTTCTAGCTACCTTGGCCTCCTTAAATTCCTATCTCAATCTCCTCAACTCAGCAACATTACAAGACTCTGGTGGGGTACTGCATCCCTACATTGTCTCAAACATTGTCTCCAAGCTGAGGTAATTTTAGGGTTCACATTATTGTATTCCTTCTCTAAGGGATCTCAGTCCTGCTTTGTTTCAGTATCTGAAATCCTTGTTTCAGATATTTTGTCCAATTCCCTAGTTGTTAAAGTTGGGAATGGTAAATCAGGTCCCCATTATGTCTTGAAGTTGTAACCTAGAGAATAAAATTTAAATATATTTTCTGTATCATGGAAAGTCATCAAATGCATTAAGAACAAATCTAAGGAAATATTTGGAAATCCTTTCCAAAAGCCATACAATGTTATTAGGAGCCTTAAGGAAGACTTAAATCAGTGGAGGGATACACCATGTTCAAATATCGAAAGACTAAAAATTGTAAAGAGGGCAAATTTCTCCAAATTAATTTATGGTCTTAATGCAATGTGATTTAATATCCCAGAAGGTTTTATAATGGATTTTGACAAAATCATTCTAATCATGTTCGTCAAAATTCAAAGGGAAAAGTATACCCAAGACAACTCTTGAAAAATAACACTGTGTAAAGATTTAGTCTCTCAGAAATCAAGAAATATTCTAAAGCTACTTGATTTAACACAGGATGAAACTGGCACAAAGGATAGCAAAGAGACCAATATAACAGAATAGACCCACACATATGTGGGTACTTGATTTACGACAAGAATTTTACTGCATAATATTAAAGGAAAGATGTTCTCTTCAATAAAAGGTTCTGGATGAACTGGATCTTTTCATGGAAGAAATGAAACTTGACCTTTATCTCACACTGTACACAAAAATCCATTTCATATTGATTGTAGATCTAAAATATGAAAAGCATAACATTAAAGCTTTTAGAATATAGTAAAAAAAAAATCTTATAAATTTGGGCTAGGTAAACAGGACACAAAAGCCCTTAAATATAAAGGAAAACAGTAAGTTGGATAATATTAAAATTAAAGAATTCTGTTAAGTGGCCTCATTAAAGGAATGGAAAAGAAAAAATCTAAAGAGAAGAATATATTTGCAACAAATATATATAAGGAATTGCTATGCATCAGTATGAAAAAGGCAGACGACCTAGTAGAAAACTGACAAAAGACTTGAGCAAGAAATCACCAAAAGCTGGCATCCAAGTACTCAATAAGCTTGAAATTCTAATCAAGCATTAATAATGGGAAAAAAGCAAATTAACATGACAATGAGATATTCTAATATGTATCAGTATGACTAAAATAAAATAATCAACAAAGGAACCACCACTACATTCAAAAACATGGTTTGATCTCATAAAGCTAATGTTGGATAAAAAAATCCAGACATATAAGTATATATATTGTATGACTCCATTCATAAAAGTTAAAAAAAAAAACAGGGAAAATGTGTTGACATATTTAGTAATTGGAATAAGAGTTACGTTGTATGGGATGGGAAGTGTAGCTAGGAGTCAGTGTAAGAAAATCCTGTTTTTATCATCTTTTATTTTTTGACATGGATGGTCAAGATATGAGAAATATGTTCACTTTGGGACCATTCATCGAATAGTCTATAGGTTTATATACTGCTCTATATGTCTGTTATACTTCAATTAATTAGAATTAAAAACGAGGAGAAATTAGAGAACAAGAAAACTTGCCAGACCCAATAAATGATTAAAGGCCCCTATATAGGTTTACTTTCTGAATTTTCAATGCACTAGGAATGAGGAGACATTCTCAAAAACTTCAAGACTGAAGAGGAAAAGCAGGTCAGCTCCAAAAACGGAAGGATCAGACCTGTATTTTTATCAACTTTAGATTATAGAAAAGAAGGGCAGAATAACCTCAAATTTCTAAGAGAAAATGATATTCAACCTGGAATTCTACACTCAGACAAACCGCCCAATTATAAATTCAAGATAAATACATTTTTTATAAATGATAGCATCTTAAACAACTGTCCTCCACACACCATTTCAGAGGCAGTTGCTCAGTACGGAGGTAAAAAAACAAGTGGGAACAGAGGCTGTGGAACTGCAGAAACAGTGGCCATGACTAAACTAAACCCTAGGGTGATGGTTCTACAGCAGGCCCTGCATCTTAGACCGTTTCAACTGCCGCAACAGGATACCATAGACTGGTGGCTTATAAACAAACAAAGTATTTCTCACAGTTCTGGAGTCTGGGGAATCCAAGATCAAGGCACCAGCAGATTCCAGGTCTGGTGACAGTCCACTCCTGATTTATTAATGGCTATCTTTTAACCTCACCTGGCAGAAAGGGCAAGGGAGCTCTCTGGGATCTCTTTTATAAGGGGCACTAACCCCATTCACGAGGGTGGACCTAATCAACTCCCAAAGTCCCCACTTCCAACTGCTATCACACTGGGGGAATAGCTTTCAGCATATGAACTGGGGGGCGGGTGGTGCACAAATATTCAGTCTATAGAACATTGAAAGTAGTCATACTAGGACTGAATATATCAGTGGCTCCAGAATGATTATCCAAACAAGACATTAGCTAGTGAATAGTCAAGTAACTGAACGCAAAAAAATTGCTGGAAGATAGACATTAAGTGATATATTGAAGGAATTCTCTCTCTTTTCTCGCCACAAGAATTGAAAATTAGAAAATTGAGGAAAAAGAAAACAACACAAAACAACAAACCAAACACAAGTAATAATCAAGGTCTACATATGAAGCAAAGTAAAATGTGTCATTATTTGGAACAATTAATAGAATATAAGAAAATAGAATCTGTCCTTGATGTTAGGAACACTCCTCCGTGAGTGTTATTCTTGCCCTGACATTGGACCTTAGAGGTGCTAATAAAGAAGGGAATGCTTTTTACTTCTGCTGTGTAATTTTGGCATGAAAAATAGTTATAGTCAGATTGATGTAAAAGCTTGTTTTCAACCTTCAGAAATTATCTGTGGACAAAGGACTAAATACATATATTTTTAAAGAAAAAAGTACTCACCCTGATAATATAAAATTATAGGGAGCTGCAAGTGTTGAAAAGGAAGTGAGGAGTGGGGAAGAGATATGGAGCAATTAGAGGGATGATAATATTCATACCCAGTCAGTAATTAAGAGAGAATGTATAAAGACGATTAAACAAGAAATAGAGAATGTGTATCATTTGCATTTACAAATAATCAATTGAGCACTAAAAGTGATTTAAAATTTTGATCAAGTGGGTGTGAGGAGAGATAGGGGAAGTGGCAGAAAAGATGTGTTGCACCCTCATCTTTCATGGCAGGAGTCGAAGACAATGGAAAAAGCCAATACGTTATGAAAGAGCATATATGCACGTCTTTTTGAATTATGGCCCTTACTATCAGAATAACTAATAACACATAAGGTCAAATGTAGTTGCCTCTGGAGAGTTGATAAAGTTATGGAGGGAGAGGGAACTACTGATTTTGAATGTAAATTCTTGGATACTACTATTTTACATGTTTAAAAATAATAAAAGTTTATAATTTCAAATTAATGCCTTCCATTTAATTTGCAACATTTAATAATACATCAAATCCTCCTATCTTTTTCTGTGTTTTTCTTTGAAATGAATAATCTTCACTCTTGGGTAGTAACTAGATCATGTCCTTGGCTGATCATAACAAGATAAATTCCTTTAGTTTCCTCTACAAATTAGCTAGTTAATGCTCTTCATGCTTTAGGAAAACTTTGCCACCTTTGCCCTGTTAGTCTTAATGTTCTTTTGGCTCAACTAGCACTTCTGTCCTCACTCATCCTCGCTGAGTGGGTAGGGGCGATTTAAGAAAAGTCAAAAGCTAAAACATATGAGTTTGCCAATTATTGTTTCACCAAATGATCACGATTTGATTCTCTGCTTCTGGCTGCTGTGATGGCTCATTTTACTAAATTTAATCAGTCAGACCTATCAATTAGCACTTGTTTATGTGAAAAAGGGAAACTGAAGGGGATCGTTTGGGATCCAGTCAGGGTAAACTTCAATTTGTGAGATGCTGCTTCCTACCCACAGTCTGGGATGGCATTCTGGAAAGCATTAAATGACTACTGTTTCTACCTTACATTTCAGTAGTCAGGTAAGCTGAAATAATTTCTCTATAAATATCCATTAAATTAGGTGCATTTAGAAGAAATCAGATTTACAGCAGATTTACTCCTACAATTTACATTTGTAGGAGTAAAACAATATATGCAGTGGTTGACCAAATGGATGCCTGGCATAGCCAAAAGATAAGGCAACATAATTTACCACTTGCTTTTGTTTATGTGACTGGAGACATTTTATTGGCATATTGCTTCAAAGAGACACTGACATTTTTTCTATGAAAGAATAGCTGAGTTTTTTTAAAAATGTGGATTTTGCTTGAAACTTTCCTTCACATGTCATTTGTCTTCCAAATTGCAGAGGTAGTTTTGGGGGTCAAACAGTGTGACACTGATCAATCAATGGCATTTTCAACTAATGTTGTAAAGTGCATTTCTGACACATTTCCAGTTGTTTCCATTTCATATAATAGCATCACGCACATTCAGCATAGGAACAGATTGCTCATTAAATTTACTATCAATCTTCGGTTAGGTACATTTAAAAGATGCTGATGAAACTGCATTCATAATAATGCAATATCCCAATTGTTTTTTCTTTTCTCTGTGTGCTGCCAGTGTTGACATTGGCAAGCAGACTTTAACTTGCATTGTTCAGATAGTATCTCATAATATAGGATCCTTAAAATTGAGAAAATTACATACACTATACATTTATAAACTCATGTATGACTCAATGAGAGAGTTCAGCATTTACTGTTAATGTTCATTTTATCAAAATTCCATTAAGGAGTCACAATGTGACATAAAAAAGTAAAACTTATTTGAGTTAAAGATTTCATAGAAAAATGATACATATCATAAAAAACTGTGTAGCTCCAATTATTCCTTTATTGAGCTAAATTCATTCACAGCATAGTGGTTAATAGAAATGACTTGTGTCAGGGTGCCTGGGTGTGATTATTGGTTTTGTGATTTACTAACAACGTGGCACTCAGTTTGTTTCATCTGTAATAAGACAATCATTTACCTATATCATAAGGTTGTTATAAATATTAAATAATATGTAAAATATGTAAAACATGTACATGGTACAATTATGCACATGGTACAATTATGTAAGTGTATGCTCCTATTCTTTCTTCATTCATACATTTTAATTATTCAACAAGTAGTTATAAGACACCTAATATGTGCCAGCAGGGATTCAATAATTTCTCAGAGTTTCAGATATTTCAAAAATCTTGGACACATTATTTGAGAAAAAAGTTATAGATTTCATAACTAACCATTTTTTAAGTGACCAGTGTGTATTAAAAAAACTGTTAGGTGCTTAGGGTGTGCAAAAATGTTCAGGATGCATTAACTGCTAAAGAGAAAACTATGCTATTTGTCATATTAGATAAATGAATAGTGATAACACAGAAAACGTGAAAAGGGGGAAAAATCAAGACAGTGCATGGGTATTTGAATAAGGTAATAATGACTATTATTAGTTGCTTCTGTGTCTCCTTTAACTCTTTTTCACAATAATTTATCCACTGTAACTTTAGTTAAGATTCCCATGGACAACTTAAAAGGAATGGATAAATTCTTAGAAACATAAAACTTACCAAGACTGAATCATGAAGAAATAGAAAATTAGAACAGACTGATTACTGGTAAGGATTTGAATCAGTAATCAAAAGCCTCCCAACAAAAGTCCAGGACTAGACAGCTTTATTGATGAATTCTACCAAATATTTGAAGAAGAATTAATGCCAATCCTTCTCAAATACTTATAAAAAATAGAAGGGGAGGGAACACTTACAAACTCATTTCACAAGGCCAGCATTACCTTGATATCAAATCACACAAGGACACCACAAGAAAATTACAGCCCAATAGCACTGATGAACATAGATGCACAAATCCTCAATAAAATATTAGTAAACTAAATTTAACAATACATTAAAGGCTTACACACCATGATCAATTCAGACTTATTCCAGGGATCCAAGGATGGTACTACATCCACAGATCAATGTGATACATTACATTAACAAAATAATTAAAAATTATATGATCATCTCAATAAATGCAGAAAAGACATTTAACAAAATTCAGCATCTATTTATGATAAAAATTCTCAAAGTGGGTATAGAAGGAACAAATTTCAACCTAATAAAGGCCACATATGACAAACCAACAGCTAACATCATATTCATCAGTGAAAATATGAATGCTTTTCCTTTAAGACAGGAAACAAGAAAAGGATGACCACACTCACCACTTGTATTCAACATAGTACTGGAAGTCCTAGCCAGAGAAATTAGGCAAGAAAAAGAAATAAAAAGCATCCCAATTGGAAGGGAAGAAGTGAAACTGCCACTATTTGCAGATGACATGATATTATGTATAGAAAGCCCTAAGGACTCCATCAAAAAACTGTTAGAACTAATTAATGAATTTAGTGAATTTGCAGGATACAAAATAAATATACAAAACCTGTTCCATTTCTATACAATAATAATAAACTCTCAGAAAGAGAAGTTAAGAAAAAATCCCATTTATAATTGCATCCAAAAGAATAAAATGACTGAGGATAAATTTTACCAAGGAGATGAAATATCTGTACACTGAAAACTATAAGACATTAATGAAATAAATTCAAGAAGACACAAATAAATGGAACATTCTGTGGGTTATGCAGTGGAAGAATTAATATTGTGAAAACGTCTACACTATTCAAAGTAATCTGCATATTCAGTGCAATCCCTATCAAATTCCAATATAATTTTTCACATAAATAAAATAAGCAATTCTAAAATTGGAATGGAGCCTCAAAAGATCCCAAATAGCCAAAGCAAACTTGAGAAAGAAGAACAAAGTTGAAAGCATCATGCTCCCTGATTTCAAACTAGATGATAGAGAGCCCAGAAATAAATCCATGTCCATATAACCAATTAATTTATGACAAAGAAGTAAAAAATACACAATAGTGAAAGGTCAGACTCTTCAAATAAGTGGTGTTGGGAAAACTGGACAGCCACATGCAAAATAATGAAACCAGACCACTATCTTACACCATACACAAAAATCTACTCAAAACGGATTAAAGACTTGAACATAAGACCTGAAACCACAAAACTAGAAGAAAACATAAGCAGTAAACTCCTTGACATCAGTCTTGGAGATGATTTTTTGGATTTGACACCAAAAGCAAAGACAACAAAAGCAAAAGTAAACAAATAGGACTACATCAAACTAAAAAGCATCTGCACAGCAAAAGAAATCATCAACAAAATGAAAGTCAACCTACCAAGTGGGAGAGAATATTTGCAAATCATATATATTAAAGAACTCATACAACTCAATAACAACAAAAATAACTGATTTAAAAATGGGCAGAAGATCTGAGTAGACATTTTTTCCAAAGACGACATACAGATGGCCAGCAGGTACATGAAAAGATGCTTAGCATCATTAATCATCAGGAAATGCAAATCAGGGAGCTATCACTTCACACCTGTTAGAATGGATATTATCAAAAAAAACCCCATGAAATAACAAAAGTTGGCAAGTTAGTGGAGAAAAGGGGACCCTTGTGCACTTTTGTTGGGAATATAATTTGGTGCAGCCACTATGGAAAACATGAGGAAACTATGGAGTTTCCTCAAAAATTAAACAGAACTACTATATGATCCAGCAATTCCATTCCTGGGTATTTTTCCAAAGAAAATGAATATACTAACTCAAAAAGATTTCTGCACCCTCATTTTCATTGCAGCATTATTTACAATAGCCAAGACATGGAAGCAACCTAAATGTCCATCAATGGATGGATAAAGAAAATGATGTATATATACAATGAAATATTATTCAACCATAAAAACAAAGGAAACCTTGCCATTTGTGTCAACAAGGATGGACCTTGAGGGCATTATTTTAAGTGAAATAAGTCAAAGACAAATATCACATGATCTCACTTATATGTGGAATCTAAAACAAAACAAAAACTCATAAATAAAGAGAAAGGATTGGTGATTGCCAGAGCAAGGGGTGGGAAGTAGCTGAAGTTGGTACAAAAAGTGTACACTTTCAGTTATAAATTAAAAGTCCTGGAGATACAATATAAAGCATGGTGATTATAGTTAATAACACTGTACTGTGTATTTTAAGGTTGCTAGGAAAGTAGATCTTAAAAGTTCTTACCACAAGAAAAAATATTGTAACTATGTGTGGTGATGAATGTTAACTAGACTTACTGTGGTGGTTTTTGCAATATATACAAATATTGAGTCATTATGTTGTACCCTTAATGTTACATGTCAATTGTATCTTGAAAAAATGTTTAACTATATGAGGACTTTATTGTGGTCCAAGATGTGATACAATGAAAAATACTGACATTTAATGAATAATTCCACCAGTTTTCTGCTATACAACATTTAATGTTTAGTACTGTGAAGAACAGATTTATTCCCAGGAAGTAGTATTTCTCCAAACGTAGGAACTGCTAAAATGAATTCAGAGACCTCTGAGATATAAACAGTTAACACCATACATGTTGACCTTTATGTTACATAACATGTGAAATATCCTCCCTTATCAAGCCTTGTACTAAAAATATTCTCATGAGTTATCAGTATATCCTTTGCCTTTCCTGAAGTTCTTACTCTCTCTTCCCCCTGCCAACAAGTGTACTAGTTGCTCCCACCATTTTAGGGGACTTGACCATCTTTTCTCTCCTCATTGTTCCCCTACTCTCGGGTTTATTCTCCTTAGGCAATGTCTCATATTTGTTGATCCGCTTACATCCCTCAGAATTAACTATTTGGGGTCTCATGTCCATGATAATCTTGGAAACAAATATGTTGGTGACAGCACAGTGGTGAGTGTATGAAGAACTTCAAGAAAATATTGACATGGTAGTCAAAAGATGCCATGGTAACTAAGAGACCTAAAAACCTAAATTGAAAGAAAGGTGATATTCATGAGAATTTCATGTAATCATATAGCCTTTTGAGTCAGATATTTTTGAGTAGATAAGTTGTGAAGCCTGATGTCCGTTATACCCATCAGGTGGATATTTGCTCTGGCTGTGTTTAGGGCTACCATGCATCAGCCAGTCCACTCTTCAAGACCAAAAAGGGCATAGAGAGCAAGCCCTGCTTTCTAAACACCTGGGCACATTGCTTTAAACAGCTACTGGGTTTTCTGCTCACATTGTTCCCTGCTTGCAGAATACCCAGCCCATTATTCTCATTCTTTCAAATCCGACTGTTCCTCAAGAATGAGTTCAATTATCTTAACTCCCCCCAAGCCTTTTAAAAATATCTTCATCTGACATAATATCCAGCTTCACTATGTTGCTAGAGTTACTATAATAACTAGTATCTCTATGATCACTAAGAAAAGTCTTTGTTATCTCATTTGCATTATTGTAGCATAACTTGTATCACTTTTGTGTCTTATTTCTCAACTAGACAATGGGATATGTTTTGGGAGACTCCAGAATGTCTTGCAAAAATACACTGGCTACATTAGCTGAGTGACCTTTAGCAAGTGATTAAATATCTCTAAGACTCAGTGTCCTCTTATTTAAAAGAATGAGTTGGACATCTGTCTTCATATTTAAATGACTCTACTACCCAAAGCAATCTACAGATTCAGTGCAATCCCTATCAAACTACCACTGGCATTTTTCACAGAACTAGAACAAAAAATTTCACAATTTGTATGGAAACACAAAAGACCCCGAATAGCCAAAGCAATCTTGAGAACGAAAAATGGAGCTGGAGGAATCAGGCTCCCTGACTTCAGACTATACTACAAAGCTACAGTAATCAAGACAGTATGGTACTGGCACAAAAACAGAAATATAGATCAATGGAACAGGATAGAAAGCCCAGAGATACACCCACGCTCATATGGTCACCTTATCTTTGATAAAGGAGGCAAGCATATACAGTGGAGAAAAGACAGCCTCTTCAATAAGTGGTGCTGGGAAAACTGGACAGGTACATGTAAAAGTATGAAATTAGAACACTCCCTGACACCATACAAAAAAATAAACTCAAAATAGATTAAAGACCTAAATGTAAGGCCAGACACTATCAAACTCTTAGAGGAAAATATAGGCAGAACACTCTATGACATAAATCACAGCAAGATCCTTTTTGACCCAGCTCCTAGAGAAATGGAAATAAAAACAAAAATAAACAAATGGGACCTAATGAAACTTAAAAGCTTTTGCACAGCAAAGGAAACCATAAACAAGACCAAAAGACAACCTCAGAATGGGAGAAAATATTTGCAAATGAAGCAACTGACAAAGGATTAATCTCCAAGATTTACAAGCAGCTCATGCAGCTCAATAACAAAAAAACCAACAACCCAATCCAAAAATGGGCAGAAGACCTAAATAGACATTTCTCCAAAGAAGATATACAGATGGCCTACAGACACATGAAAGAATGCTCAACATCATTAATCATTAGAGAAATGCAAATCAAAACTACAATGAGATATCATCTCACACCGGTCAGAATGGCCATCATCAAAAAATCTAGAAACAATAAATGCTGGAGAGGGTGTGGAGAAAAGGGAACACTCTTGCACTGTTGGTGGGAATGTAAATTGATACAGCCACTATGGAGAACAGTATGGAGGTTCCTGAAAAAACTACAAATAGAACTACCATACGACCCAGCAATCCCACTACTGGGCATATACCCTGAGAAAACCATAATTCAAAAAGAGTCATGTACCAAAATGTTCACTGCAGCTCTATTTACAATAGCCAGGACATGGAAGCAACTTAAGTGTCCATCATCGGATGAATGGATAAAGAAGATGTGGCACATATATACAAGGGAATATTACTCAGCCATAAAAAGAAACGAAATTGAGTTATCTGTAGTGAGGTGGATGGAGGTAGAGTCTGTCATACAGAGTGAAGTAAGTCAGAAAGAGAAAAACAAATACAGTATGCTAACACATATATATGGAATCTAAGGAAAAAAAAAAAAAAGGTCATGAAGAACCTAGTGGCAAGACAGGAATAAAGACACAGACCTACTAGAGAATGGACTTGAGGATACGGGGAGGGGGAAGGGTAAGCTGTGACAAAGTGAGAGAGTGGCATGGACATATATACACTACCAAATGTAAAATAGATAGCTAGTGGGAAGCAACCGCATAGCACAGGGAGATCAGCTCAGTGCTCTGTGACCACCTAGAGGGGTGGGATAGGGAGGGTGGGAGGGAGGAGATGCAAGAGGGAAGAGATATGGGAACATATGTATATGTATAACTGATTCACTTTGTTATAAAGCAGAAACTAACACACCACTGTAAAGCAATTATACTCCAATAAAGATGTTAAAAAAAAAAAAAAGGCCTAGCATACCCTGGATTGTAAAGTTTCAACATTTATCAATTTCATCATTTTTTGAGATCAATGAATCTATCTTGCATTCCCTTTATTCTCCACAGTACTCAATTAGTGTCTTGCCATTTACTTTGGAACTCAAATGTACGGAATTGATTTTGCTCGATAAAGAAAAAGGAAATGTGACTCTCTAAAGCATGGCAAAGGAACTATGTGAATATTTTGATATATAATGTGAAGCAACATCCCACTGCTATTGATTGTAGGGAGGAGGCATCAGCAGCTACATTGCGAGGGTGCCCATCAATCAGTAATGGGCTGAATTGACTAGATCAAAAACATTAGGCAGCCAATGAGGAAAGAGGCAGAACATTAAACAAATTTAGGTTTTGCTAGCTGTATTTCGAGTCTCCAACCAGAGGACAAATTACAAGTATTCTCTCTGTTGAAAGGACTTTAAGTCATGCAGTTCTCTTTTGAGCCTCATTTATTCATACAAGTCGTGCAATCAATGATAATACCATTGTAGGGAGGGAAATGTAGATCTTCAAAGGCTGAAATATATTCAAATGCAAACTAAAGTGCAGCTTTGCCTTATGCAAAACAGCTCTCTTGATTCAGATCATGCTTTTCACTCCCACTTTCGATTATACTTCCTTGTGCTCAACTGAAAGACGAAAGGTGATATCTTGGATGCTAGGGACACTGAGAACTGATACAATTAGGATGTGGAGTGAAATTATTTTGATTTGGGGTTCAGTTGTTCCGAGCGGAAGAAGCTGTCCTGGATGCCAGTACGTGAGATTTTTCTCCTCTACTTCACCCACGTTGCCTGGGAAAAATCAATTGTTTGACAATTAAATGTGGAGCCCACTGCTGATCAACAGCAGGTCTTGACAGATTGGGATTAGGTACCGAGCTGCAGCTGTTTTTCTCCTCCCCTTTCTAGCACTGATGTGCTGTGGAATTTGATTTAGGTATTTGGGATATAGAAAATTACATGTTAGGTAGGAAAAAAAAACCTGAACTCTTTTTTAAAATTTTCAGGTGATTTTAAACAGCCCTGATCATAATACACAACTGTAAATACTTCATCTTCTTCTCACCCTGCCCTGAGGCAAAGCAGAATATATTCCTTGGGAAAGATTCTACTTTTCTGAGTAAAACTAAGTTGTTTATGTATCATACATTTCTCTGAAGTACATGGTTGACCGTAAGATCAACAGGAATAAACACTTTGATGGGACTGCCAAAAGGTTAATATGATCTTGGACTGGCAAGTGTTAGGCCCCAGTTGATGTAGGTGAACCAGATGACCTCTGGGGTCCTGTGATTTCATGGCTGGAGAAGGGTGAAACTGACATCATTGTTATTAATAGGTTAAGACTGGCTAAAAACACCAATGTTCTCTAAGCTGTACATGAATGAAGAATTTCTTTGTTCAGCAAAACTGCTGTGTGCCGCCAGGGGTGGTTAAAATACATTACACGGAGATGCTGGAAACCTAAGTTCTATTCCTTGCTGGTTCTCTAACAATGTGACCTCAGCCAGCTCAATTAACCTCTCTGTACTCCTTTCCCTGCATATAAAACAGGCAGAACAATACCTTGCCTTTTCTAACTTTCAGCGTTGTCTTCCAATTCAACTGAGATAAAACATGTGGAAGTGTTTTAGAATGTATTGTGCAGCATACAAATGGAAGTTAATAATCATTGCCAACTCTGTTTATGACTCTTTTTCTTTCAAAGGCTGTCCTTGCTCAAAATGAGTCATTCCTCTTACTGCAATTACTTCAAGCTGATTATGTGTTCATTTTCCCCCCTCTGGCATCCTACAGCCATATGACACGCACTGTAGGATTCTTGCTTGTGTCTCTAAAATTTTTCTTTTGTATACTGCTTTACATCTGCCCAATCAAACTTACCTGTCATCCAAGAGTTGTTTGGGGACATAGGTGTTGCCTATTAAATATGTTTTCTTAGCTCAGTAGAATTAAGTTTTAGTAAATGTTGTGTCTACATTTGACAATGTTCCCAGACCTCGTTCTTAGCCATATGGCATCGTGAATTCAAAGGTATAGGTTCCTCGTAGGTGATATTAATACAACTGTTCAAGACATTGGATATGGTTGTTGTAGGAATTCCATGCCTGAGAAACGTTAACCTTATTGTTGCTAGTAAGTCAGTATTTTATGATCGAAAGTTGATGCCCTATACATTCAGCCCTACATGCTTACTTCATCATACTTGATCCTCAGAAAACAAGGCCAGGAAGCATACCTCATTGCTTATTATTCCATACTCACAGGACCTCAAACCCCTATTTCCAGATTTATTTCCATATCTCTGACTACTGCCCTTTAATTACAACAGAGTTATCAGCATTTACCTATATACCTTATGACACTAAATATTTACAACATTCACAGAAAATGATGAAATCTTGCCAACGAGACTCGCATCTAGCAGACCGTTTATGCATATGCAAGATTTTGGGTCAAGATCTTCTCTCCTTCTCAAGTTCATTTCTAAGCCTTTGGGGATTCCATCTATTCCAAAACATCCTGTTCCACCAAATCAAAATATCTTGCTGCTGCTATTTGTCATACACTAGGATTTGCTTCTTACCTAAACTGTAAACTTTGCTTCAGATTATGGTTACCTATTCCACCCAAGCTTACCCACAGGGGGCTCTAAGATATTCTTAGAAATAAGAGGCAGGGGATTCACTTTACACCAGGACTCTGTGCAGCTGAGTTTATGCTGGGCTCTTTGTGTCCCCAAGGAGGGTACAGCTGTTTTTAAAGCTACAGGCCCATGTTCTTTGGTAAGGGGTTTTCAGCTTCTCAACCTCACCTGCCATACCCTGGAGAATATAAGAACAGGGGATTGATCTTGTGCTAAGATTACCATGGCCCAAATTACTGACTGAATGGGATTTCTACCAGCTCCAGTTTCATAGCTAATATCCCATGTAGGTTGGGGTAGAAGAGACAGATTCATAAAAAAATAGATTCCATGAAAGTCATCAGTTTCATTTGAAGAGAGTAAGACCAGTACTACAGTATACTTTGTGATGTAAAGTCTGACTGGGAAATTATCTTTGGACTGTAAAATACCTGAGCGATTCAAAAACCCCTTTGGCCATAATTTCTGCAGCTGACTACCTCAACATAAAAATACCCTCTCTGGGATTGGCTTCACATAGCCACATGTTTGGATGATGCTAGAACCAACTGTAGGAATAACATCTCTAGACATTATAGAATATTGTGTTTATAAGTCTAAAGGCCAAGTTCCAAGGTTCTTTTTTTTTTTAATTAAAAAAATATTTTTTTTAACATCTTTATTGGAGTATAATTGCTTTACAGTGGTGTTAGTTTCTGCTGTATAGCAAAGTGAATCAACTATACATAAACATATATCCCCATATCTCCTCCCTCTTGCATCTCCCTCCCACCCTCCCTATCCCACTCCTCTAGGTGGACACAAAGCACTGAGCTGATCTCCCTGTGCTATGTGGCTGCTTCCCACTAGCTAGCTATTTTACATTTGGTAGTGTATATATATACACTACCAAGGTTCTTAAGACCAGAATATTGATTATATCAGCAGAGATAGAAATTTTCCTAGAAGTTGCACCACTGGGCTACAATGGGTATACAAATATTTTTGGTTTTTCATTGATATCTTCCATAGATTTGACACTACTTATATAGACTTTATTGATATTCTACAGAAAGGGAGAGGGCTTATCTGAAACAAATATAGCTGAAGCACCATCAGGAGCAAAAGGTCACTTCTAACCTGTCAGCCAGGAGAGGAAAGACTCTTCCCATTTCAAAACTCATGGGGAGATCAGAAAACTTGTTTTCATAAACTCTGGCATGTGGGCAGTCTGCATTTTTTTGTTTCCCATCTCTTCTTTGGCTGGCTCTATTCTGCATTAGACTTCCTCCATTTCTCAGTGTGAGTCTAGAAGAAAACAGGGCAGAATGTACTCAACCTTCCTTGGCCACTTTCTTCTTGTCTCCACCATCAGAGACCAATTTATTATACTGAGAATTCGATTCACAAGTTTTGAAAAAAGGTCTGTGTGATGGTTAATTTTATGTGTCAATTGGCAAGACCATATTACCCAGATATTTGAACAAACACTGTTCAAGGTGTTTCTGTGAAGGTATTTTTAGATAAGATTTACATTGAAATCAGTAGACTTTGAGTAAAGCAGACCCCACATTGTGGGTGGGCCTCATCTAATCAGTTGAAGGCATTAATAGAAAAAGACTGACTTCCCTGGAAGAAGAGGGAATTCTGTCAGCAGATGGCCTTTGGACTTGAACTGAAATATCAGCTCTTCCCTGAGTCTCCAGCCTACCCTGCAGATCTTGAACTTGCCAGGCTCCTAATCACATGAGCCAATTCCTTAAAATAAATCTTTCTGTGTGTGTGTATATTCATATATACATACATACACACACCCTATTGATTCTGTTTCTCTGAAGAACTCTAATACAGTCTTTTCAGAATTATCCACATGTAAGGAAGATTGATTCTGTTTCTCTGAAGAACTCTAATACAGTCTTTTCAGAATTATCCACATGTAAGGAAGAATATTCATAGTCTCAGCGAAGTTAGGTTCTCTCTTTTCCTGTATAAGGGAGGTGAAGATTTATTCCTTCATAAGAACTGTGTTCTCCTAGAAGCTTTTCTACTCTAACTTGGCTCTGCTACCTCAGTTTACCTTCCTCACTACATGCAGGACTTTAATAATAATAATAATGGTAATATTATTATTATTAGTAGTAGTATTGGCCAAAACCCAACTATTTCCTTGGTGAAACTTCTACACCTCCCACAGAAGGGTATTTTATTTCTTGGGTTCTTCCTGGATTTTTCTATTTCAAAGGTCGTCTTCTCAACTCTTTACAAGGCTCCAGATGGATATTAGGTTCCATGCCATGAGCAAGTGTGAAAGTGGGTCATTGAATTCTAATTCATTCTTCTTAGTGGTAAGAGCTCTGAATAAGCCAGTTGTTCTACTAAATGACCTTTTCTGAAAGCACATCTATCCAAATGCATTTTTTTGGTCGAAAGGAATTTAGGCTAATTGAAAAAAAGACCATGGAATTAACAGCCTTTGGATAACCCTTTACAATGAATAGATCCCCAATACTCAGTTTGGAGCACATACACATGTAAACAGGGCAAGCACACACATCTTAGTGGTAAAAAAATGGCCATTTTTGTTGCCACAGGGATGGCACAGACTGTCACTTTATTTTAATTTAATCTCCCTCGGATAAAAAGCAGGGTAATTCTTATTGGCTCTTCTCACTCCAAACCTTTCCTCCATCTTGGCTTACTCTTATCTGTTCTGATACAAGGGTTTTACTAATAAGGGTGGCTTATTAGAGGTGACCATCTAAGTAGGAAATTATTATCTTTCACAGAGATATCTCTCTTCTTTCCATACTTACATATGTGGTCTAGATGTCAGGAAAGGGGTGCTATATGACTGATATCAAAGTCATAATACAAAATTGTGTTATGTGACTAGATTGTGTAATGTGCAGTCCAGATAGTGTAAACACGTGCATGTTTGGAGTTTGCTTTTCTGGGGTTATGGCCTCAGGTGGTTGGCCTCTGTCTGCCACTATTTTCCAGCCATCTCAACTGCAATGCCTAATGAGTTGCCCAGACTCAGTTCGATCAGAAATAATCATTGTTCACACACCTCTTTCCCCACTTGCTTTTCCTCCTCACTTCCATTTACCATTGAAGGTTAGCACATTGTCTTCACATCCTCAAGTGAGGGACTTGGGTGATACTTTCACTTCTCCTATGTTCTCCCATTTCTAGTCATTCAACAATTTCTGTTGCTTCCTCATTCTTACAAGCTCTCAAACATGTCCTCTTCTTTACATCTTTACTGCATTTTTAAACTAAAAACCTTTATTTTTAAAGCAGTTTTAGGTCCACAGAAAAATGAATGAAAAGTATAGAGCATTCTCATACACCTTTTGTCCCCAGACGCCCACAATCTTTCCCACTATTGACATCCTGCCACAGTGCGACATTTTTGTTTACCATCGATGAACCTACACTGGGCACATCATTATCACCTAAAGTCCACAGTTTACATTAGGGCTTATCCTTGGTGTTTTAAATTCAATGAGCATGGACAAGCATATAACGACATGTAACCACCCTTGTAATGTCAGAGAATAGCTTCACTGCCCTAAAAATACCCATTGCTTTACCCACTCATCCCTTCCTCCTCCTTAACCCCTGATAACCACTAATCTTTCTGCTGTCTCCACAGTGTTGCTTTTCCATGTTTGTTTTCTTTTTTTACTCAGGATATGCATGCCTATCTTAATAGATCTCCAAATCTAACAAATCTCCCTTCCCATTCATTCTCCATAAAGAAAGTTGATTTTCTGATGCACAGTTTGATCACCCCAGTGTCATGCTTAAATGACTTTTCAGTGCCTCCAGTGTGAAGTCCTATTACTTAGTGATCCAGAGCCCTTCAATATCTGGACCCTGCTTACCACTTTTCTTCATTTCATATATCCTGCCATACTGAAGTAACTGCAGTTCACAGAATGAACTGTGCCCTGTCCTGTCTATGTGTATTTACAGATTATTTTATTTTTTCCTTTTCTAGGAATGCATTAGTCCCTCCCATCACCTGGATATATTAAACTTGCTCCTCAAGTCTCAGCATAGTATCTCTTTCTCTCAGAGAAAACTAAAATAACCTAAGATCATGAACTCTGACATAGCATCCTGTATTATGTCTTCATCATCACGGTACAAAAACACTATACTGAAGATACCTGCTTCCTAGCTGGTCTTCTTCATGAGGGAATTAGGTCCCTGAAGGCAGGAGTTGTACTTGTTATTGTTCCTTCAGTAACTACCTACTTTCATATTTCCATATATACCAATTTTTCTTTGGTCTTAGTGAAATTCAAAGCAACTAATAAAAAACTGAGTAACAGACTGATGTAAATAAATTGTCTAATCTCCTCCACATTTTAACATTGTTAGGTTTGGCACTCAAGTAAAAATGTTCCAGACTAGAATATGATTTCCTTCCAGGTAGATTATTTCTTTACTTAGAAAACAAAGGAAGTTTTTCAGCAAATAGATAGAAATATAGATATTTGATAGTGAATCTTATCATACAGGATCCTTTGACATGTTCTCAGCCAGGAAGAGGGTATTCAATGTCCTTAAGTCCTATGGTTACTAAACTTTGTATTTTTATTTTTAGAAAAAACACAGCTATTATAAAATGAATGCACCTAGCTTGTAAAAAGATATAATAAATACATTAGTCTAGTAAGGATTTGCTAAGAAAACTGAAAAGGTCTAACAGCTAGGTCCTTTAGTTATAGGTATGCTTGAAAGCTTTGTCAATCCTTCTCAGATACTGAAATACTTCCTTACAATAATTGAGCTTCAAAAATTCCAAAGCACGTGTGACACATTATTATATTTTTCTTTAATGTCCGTGCAGAGAGCTGGGGAGTTGACTGAATTAGTCTCCTTTGTCATCATTAATATACTTAAGGCCTCCCTTTCCTCTCTGCCTCCTCTGCCCGCTCATCCTTATTCCCATTTAGATTCCCTCTATAACAGGTTTAACAAATGTCCAAAGATACCTGTACCTTTGTATTATTTTACATAAATGTTATTGTATCATAGAATCATTCTTTTTAATTTGTACTCATAAAGTATTTTTATAAAGCAAAACATGTATCTCCTTATATAGCAACTGCTGAAGAGTATTCCATAGCATTCTGTATAACTTATCCACTTCCCTGAGATAGACCACCTTGTTCCAATTTGCCATTACCATTAAAGTGCTGTCTTCATATCTCTTTCAAAGGGGGATTTCTGGGTCATAGGGGATGCTTCTTCTCAGTTTTATTAAACACGGGCTACTTTGGTTTGTATTCCTACCAGAAGGGAATGTGGTATTTCCCCACATGCTCTCCAGCATTTGGTAATATAAATACTATTCTTAGTAACACATTTTAAAATCTTTTTTGAATGCTCTTGGTATGTGTCTACAGTGTGACAACTTAACTCCTTTGATCTCTTTTTGTTCCTCTTATGCATCTTTTCGCCCTCTCACATTTTAACAGACTCACAATATTGTATTTTTTTTGGTACTATAGCACTTAATGATGCACTGAAAAGTTTGGTTTTATGATCTTTTCTTTCCATATAATTTCTCATGAACTTTGAAATAATGATTAATAAGAATTCAGTATTATCTTAACGGTTGAATAGATAAACAAAATTTACTCTTTTTTTCCAGGTTTATACGGCAGGTCATCTTTAAAACTCATTGTCTTGCCATCAAACTTACTCCTTCCTATCGATTTACACGGTTTTAAAGTACACGTACGCACACATACACAACACACACACACAGTGTGCTTTATGCCCTTGGAAGTTATAATAGTTTAATAGTGTGTTCAAAGATTTCTGTGCATGTTTCTTTTTGTTCCTTTTTATTTTCCTTTCTTGACTTTCACTTCTCACTTTATCCTTTGACTCTCTAATCTTGTGATGACCTACGTTAAAAATAACGGAAATGCATGTGTGGTTTCTTAACCTTTTTGGTCATTCTTAAAATAGTGTTTGTGTGTAATAATATGCATTCTTCTTTTCCATGGCAACCATAGAAACAAGATTGGTAGTGTACAATAAGCTTTAGAATTTAGATGATTTGAAACAAGAACAAGCATGTCTTCCGCACTGAGGAGAACACAACTTTTTTCTTCCTCCAGTGAATTAGGGAAGTGGGCTTTACGTACGTAATATATAGAGAACAATTTTTTTCCAACTATGTAAAAATGTTGTAAACTCAGTAAGTATGGGAAACTTGATAGGGTGGTTTATTGATACAAACCGATAAAATTATCAGTAACTTCAGGTTAGTAATTAGAAAATGTGAGGTTTTAGGAAATAGGATAAATGTGTTACCTTAATTAACTAATGGATTAACTTTTTAAAAGTTATTGCCAGAAATCACTGTAATTTAACCAGTTAATATACTCATTATCAATAGCTGATTGGTCTAAAAATAATTAGAATGGTTATAAAGCTCAGTCTTATGCCTTCAGGTTGTGCTGCCCTTGATCTACACCAAATACTTGCTCTGCTATATAATGACTTTATCCAGAATTCACAAAAGAAGGCTCCATTATAAACTTTTACCAATCCTTAACTCTATTAACTAGGAAACATTCAAAGTACTGGCTTATTTTTGCTCAATGACCAAGGTTTATATTTAGGTATTTGTAACCAAAGATCAAAGCAGTTTTTGTGCTGGTGTGAGAAAACCATGCCACCTGTCGTTCCAGGCAACGAGAGATAGAGCTACACCTTGTCAGGAGTGACGCAGGAGGACAGCAGAAGGTAAGGCGCCATTCTCTCTGTCAAGGTGATTTCGTGTCATGTGTGGCTCTCCTATCCCATGAACATGCCTTGTTCAAGCAACATAGAATATTTAAAAATATAAAGAGGGAGCAGGAGGATGTTAAAGAGAGTAAAGAGGAGGAGGAGGAGGAAAACAACTACTGTCATCAACCGCAAGCAGCTCCTATTGTTATTCTGGTGTTTTTACATCCACGTAAAGGTTGATCAATACGTACATACTTACATAAGTGGATACTATTCACATTTTAAATAAACTTGACCCACAAGGTATATATAGATTCATCTTTGGAGGTTTCATTTTTACTTTTACCATTTTATCAGCATTTTAAAATGTAGTTTTAGTAAAAATGCTTTATTTTATAGACTTAATCTGATATATTTAAATCATGGCTTATTACTGGAAATTTAATGTTTCTAATTTTTGTCATAAATAATGCTGTGATGAAAAGTTTGTGACAGACATTTTGAGACATCTAATTATTCCTTAGAAGAGAATCACAGGAATGAGATTACTGTAATAACTAGTTACATTTAAAAATATTTGATATATATTGACAGTAAGATTATTATTGAAATAGTCTCTTGGGTTTATCTGGTTCAGGTATTTAAGTTGCTGTCATTAGAGAATTTTATTAAGTTGAAACACTTTCACAATCACAATAAATAAATAATGATCAATGGCGAATAAGTATATCCACAGTATAAAAGTGAGGACTGAGACACAGAATAATACTTCTCTCCTAAGTGACAGAGCAAGGGAGTAGAGCCAAGGTGAAGACCCAGGTAATCTGACTCTGAACCACATCGTGTTTTTGATGCCATATTTTACATCTTCATGTTTATCTCTTAACTGTTTACTGTAATTACAGTCCCCTTTATCATTTTTTAATCTTTAGAATTCTCTAACTTTTGCCATTTTAATTATGGTATGTCTTGATGTGAGTCTTGGTTTGGGTTCATCTTGTTTGGAACCCTCTGTGCTTTACTGTACCTGGATATGTTTCCTCCTTCAGGTTTGGGAAGTTTTCAGCTGTGATTTCCTCAAATACATTTTTCAATCCCCTTCTCCCTCTTCTCCTTCTGGACCCCTATAATGTGAATGTTGGTATGCTTGATGTTATCAAAGATAACAGAGATCTCTTAAACTGTTTTCATTAAAAAAATGTTTTTGCTGTTCTCATTGGATGATTTCCATTATTCTATCTTTCAGATCACTTATGTGTTCTGTATCACTTAGTCTGCTATTCACTCCTAATGTGTTTGTTATTGAATTCATTTCTGATTGGTTTTTTTTTAATATTTTCTAGATCCTTGTTAAAATTATCACTGCTCTTTTCCCTAGTTCAGTGAGCATTCTTATTACTAACATTTTGAATTCTGTAAATTGTTTATCTGTTTCATTTTTTCAGTGTTTTTCTTTCTTTCAGTTGAGACCAGTTCCTCTGCCTTCTCATTTTGCTTAACTTTATATGAATTTAGGTGAAACAGTTCCCTACTGCAGACTTGAAAAGGTGTTCTTATGTGGGGGCATCCCTATACAGATTCCTTGTGCCCAGTTCCTTTGGCTGGAGAGCTAGATTGGACGTGGACACCAGCCATGTCTTTCCTCAGGGTTTGCTGACAGCTATCACCTTGGAAGGAGGTGGGGTTGGAGCTGGAGGGGCCAGGACTGGAGCTGGGTGTGAGGCAGGGCCTCCCCTCTGCTCAGTGGCCATCACTGCCCTATCAGGGGCAGGGTCAGATGCCAAGTTGCTGGGGCAGAAGCTCGGAGGGTTGAGTTCAAGCTGGTTCTGTTCCCTTTATGTGTGTACTTTCCCCTATCCCAGCACTGGGACACTTGCCCCAGAGAGGAGCAGGGCTGAAGCCAGAGGGGCACGTGCCATGTTAGTTGGTGGCAGAGATCCAAGCTGCCTCCTGTGCTGGTGCCAGCAGTTGTTGCCCTTGCCCTGCTCAGACACAACCTCAGGTTCAAGTCCCCTTTGTTCATCACAGCCTATCACTACCCCAGCCTCCACCAACCCCACTCTGCTGTGGAGCCATAAAACAGGGCAGGTGGGGTCCACATGGGTTCTCAGCATGTATCTGAGGTCACGCTGTGGTGGAGCAGCCCCTGTCAGAATTCCGGGCTACTACTGATGCACTGCCTGAGTATGTACCCATAAGGCCTTCCCCATCCCACCCAGATGCCACCTTGGTCCCAGTTGCCTCTGCATCCCTACAACAAAGCTCTCTCCCCCATCGTGACAGCCTTAGGGCCAGTGCAGAGCTGTGACATGGAGTAAGTGGTAGCTGGAGAGTTCACGCAACTCAGGCTGAGGCACGTGCCAAGGCAGTCCTGGGAAACCCGGCAGCCACTAGAGCAGTCTTCAATCTACCCTCTCCGCTCTGCCAACGTGCACTCCTAACGAGCAGGAGCGACGTCCGGGCTTCCAGCGGTGCTCATGCTAGTCCCAGCAGCCCTCCAACTAGCCAAGTGGGCGCCTCTTCCCTGTGGAGAACCCCAAGGCTAGGGCACCCAGTATGTGGCTCTGGCCCTCACCACTCACTCCCCAGGACAGGTGTCCTCCCGTGTGCCCTCCTTTTTCCTGAGTCTCCTTCCCAGGGGCACAGGTTTTAACTCAGTCACTTCTCTTCCCTTCCTACCAGTTCCCTGTGGATCTTGCTTACAGCTTTGGTTGTACAGGAGTCTATCTGCCAGTTTCCAGTGAGGACTGTTCCACATGTAGATGTATTTTTGAGCTATTTGTGGGTGTGTGGGTGTGTGGGTGTGTGTGTGGGGGGTGATGAGTTCCACATCCTATTCCACCATCTTAATCTCCCCATATTTCCATTTAATATGTTTATACTACTTTCACTATTATTTCTCATTTTTTCTTACCATAGTAAATGACGATTTAGCTTTTCATAGCCTTGCATGCTTACCCCTCCAGCACACGTGTGTGTGTGTATATATATACATACACACACACACACACACTTCTGTCTGTTTTGATAAGTTAGGTCATAATATTTATTATTTAAATTGTGACAGCTAAGAAGATATTGTTTAGGTAGGAGACATTTTATTGGACTTATTTATCAGCTTAATTTTCACCATAATTTACCACTAACTGTCCCAATTTCTGAAAGAACTTTGGAACATCTCTATCCTGTCAAACATGTCAGATTTTCCTTGATGCCCCTCTTCTTCTTCTAATCTGGACTGAATGCTCTGTAGGCCTCCTGTCCTGCTTTCATCCTACAGATTCTTTTTGCCTTATTCCTGGTTTAGATCTCCCAAATTCTCTCTCTGTGCACACATCTCCATTTTGGTGCAGCTCACCTCAAGTAATAACCTGAGTAACTGGGAGGTACTCTTTGGTGAATCTGCAAGTCTGGAAATATCATTTATCCATCCTAACTTTTCATTAATCATGTGGTTGGGTAATTCTTTCAATTTTCTTGCAAGTTTCTTCCCAGGGACTTCCAGCTTCCACTACTATTCCTTAAAAAGTTGATGCCCTTCTTGTTCTTAATTCTTTGCATAGCAACTGTTTTTTTTTTTTTTTTTTTAAAGTTAAGACCTTGCTTGTTTCCCTGTTCTTATAATACATTTTGGTGTAGTTTTCCTTCATTTTACTGGAGCCCTGTGTGTGCTTTTCAATGTAGAATAGAGTATCCTTCAGTTCTAGAAAAGATTTTTATCCTATTTCCTTATTCTCTCCTGTAGTTTCACATGTTTTCTTTAATTCTTATTAACTCAATACAAATTTCCTTTATTAACCTCCATTTTTGTTATTTCTTCCCTCCAATTCATTTACCTTTTAATTTTCTGAGCATTGTCAACATCCTATTTTCTAAGCAACTAGATCTACTTATTTTTACAACCCCTCTATTTTTTTTCATGCTATTGCATTTCAATTTAAGACCTTTCTCCTACAGTATTTATTTTTATACCATATTTTTGCATATGCAAACATTTTTCTACTTTAAGGACATTAATGATAATTCTCTTCTGTTGCCTGCATTGTTTCTTTCAAGTTCCGTTTGTTTATGATAACTGTTTATCCTCTGGGTTTTATGATCACAAACTGATGATCATTTGATGGATAGCATACATTGAAAGTGGGAAAGTCTTAGAAGGACTGAGTTTGGAGTGGGGAAGATTAAGAATTTGGTTTTGGCTAAATTTGAGATAGCATCCTGAGACATGTAGTACCTCTTTACAAGCATGACTGTAAGAGCTGAGAGTGGAAGCCGACTGTATCTGCATCAGATCACCTGATGCACAGCTCTCTAACTGGAGCTGCCAAGTAGTCTAGTGGATCAAGAGGCGGTGGGGAATGCTTAAGATGTATTCTTCAGGAGAATTTCAAGTATATATTATTAACTATAGTTATCACGCTGTACATAAGATCTCCAGAACTTATTCATCTTATTGATAGTTTATACCCTTTGACTAACATCTCCCTATTTCCCCCAGAACCCCACAACTACCATTCTACTCTTTCTCTAAGTTCAACTTTGTTAGATTCCACACATAATTGATATCACGCAATATTTGTCTTTCTGTGTCTGGCTTATTTTACCTAGTGTAATATCATCCAAATTCACTCACGTTGGCGGACATTTTCTTTTTTAAGTACGAATATTCCACTGTGTGTGTGTGTGTGTGTGTATATATATGGACAATTTCCTTATTCTTTTAGCCATTCAGCATTTAGGTTATTTGCATGTCTTGGCTATTGTGAATAATGCTGCAATGAACACTGGAGTACAGACGTCTCTTATATATCCCATTTCCATTTCCTTTGGATATATACCCAGCAGTGAGATATCTGGATCACTTGGTAGTTCTATTTTTAATTTTTGAGGAAGCCTCATACTGTTTTCCATAATAACTATATCAATTTACATTTCCACCAACAGTGTATAAAAGGTTCCCTTTTCCCCCATACCTTCTCCAACTTAAGTGTTCTTACCACATACATGCAAATTAGTAACTCTGTGAGGCAATGTGTACATTAATTAGCTTGATTGTGGTCATGGTTGTACAGTATACTTAACACTACATTGTATACTTTAAACAAACACAATTTTTAATTTGTTATTTATACCTCAATAAAGCTGGAAAAAATAAAAACTAAATTTTTTTTCAAGAGATGAGGTGGTTGAGATGTGAATGCCTTGGAATTTCTCATAATTGTTCTTAAGCATGCAGGTTAATGATTCTCTGATGGTTTTCTTATTTTAAATATTAAAATTAAGTTTTTTTTTTTTTGGACCTATGAGTCCAGGCACAGAAGTCAACAGTTGAGATGCACGTTCTATTTTCTCTCACCTTGTGAATTCTGTCAGAACAACATGAGATTGTTTGCAGCTTTTATTGATCTTTCCCTAGACTTTGACCCTCAGAGACCATCAATATCTAAGTTGTTTGGTGTCAATGGAGACCGGGCAGAAAATGATGCCTATAAAGACCTTAATACCCTCAAGGGGTTCAGGGTCAATAGCAACAATCTCCTGGCAGGCCAAATAACAAATTTGAGAGGCCAAAAATGTTTTTTAAACTCGTGCCTTCATGATTTGATAATTTTAGATAATTTTGATCTATAAATTAATATAAACAAATGTAAAATTCATGTGCATATAAAATGCATACATGTGTGTATATGTACATTTTCCTATTTCAAAGTTGGCAAAAATAGATATATGTATATATTTTTATGCTTTTGCCATTTTTGAAACTTAAAATGGTCTCAATAGTTGATTCCAGTCTTTATTTATAGGGACAGTGGTTCATTATCAAATATTTTAAATTAAAATTTTTGAACATAGTCCTTCAAAAGGTAATCGGCCTTTAAAATTATAATATATCACATTAACCAATTTACTTAATGTATATGTGTAAGCACATACACAGATATATGGTTGCCCTTGTTTTGTGGAGTCTTTACTGAATCTGTTCTTTATTTTATGGCTATATAAGGCAGTTGTTATCACCTGTTTTTAAACTTTTAAAGGATCAAACTTGTGCCCAGATTTTACGGCACGGAATCATGGTACCTTTATGACCCTTGCATTTGTAAACTGAGGAATATCAGATGTGTTTCCTAATGAACGTCTTAACCTGAAAGCATGTAAAGTTCCTATTTAGCCAAATGTCCTTGTTAGTTCCCAAATATTTTTTTTAAATTGTCACCCCAAAACTCTACTATTTAAATTTAAAACACGCATGCTTACTCTTAATCAGCAAAATGAGATCTCTGCACTCTTGTTTACTGCAGTTGAATATGATTTCAAGGCCCCTGGTTGACATTTATTGTCAAAAGCTGACATCTGTGAAATATGGATACAGTCACTCTTCCTACATATCAGCGTTTATCAAGTGTTAACAGAAATAATTAAAAAAAAATTTAGGGGTCTCATTCTAACCCATCGAATCAGAGACTCTTATGCATGCTAAATTTTGGAATTCCTGCCTTGGATAATCTAAATTCTGCCCTCAGATCAAATTAGATGATGAGAAAGCTGTGCACTGGGATTGCTCTTTTTAGCCTCCATGTATTTCTGCTGTGCTGAATGCAGATAATTGACAAGGTATCATCTGCTTCTATTGAGAGGGATAAAACACCACCTTATGAAATTCACTATTATAATTAACCTGGGGACATTATGGATAACACTGACTCTTTATGCAGTTCCTGAGAAAATATTTCTCTTCTGTCTCATAAGATTTAAGAAGCCTTGTATAATTTTCTACACTTTTCAGATTTGGTGCATAATGTTTAGTAATTCGTTCCATAAAAACTTTTCTAAATATATATTGTGGCCAGGTATTGTGTTACATGAAACTTAACATACTTAACATTGTTACAGACTATAATTAAAATGAGTAATAACTGATTCTATCCTGCCTTTTTCCCTGTAGTACTCATATCATGTTGGGGAAGAAGAGGGTTCTCGTACATCGTTACAAATTCTGGAATTTATTTTCAACACTGAGGTGAAGCAAACTTTTGGAACTCCACATTTAGCCCTATGATGAAACAATAGCATCACACTGGAAACAGAAATAGGGCATTTTACTGAAAATTTTTTCATAGCACTATGTGGTTCCCCTCATTTCCAAAATAGCTACACAGACAAACATTGATTAAGTTGGCTGTTTTCTTTCACTTTAACCACTGATGGTGTGGTTACTTAAGAAGTTTGTTTAGTTTGATTGTCAAGGAGGAAAAGATCTGATCTGGAGGAAGTTTTTTATATCCATCTATAAATATCTGTATGTACACCAGGGCATATGCACACATGCATAATCATGCATATGTGTTTTCCATGCTTATTTTACAGACTTGCATAATGCATTTTTAAGTGTAAAGTATAAATCAGATCTCATTCAGTGGGAGAAGATAAATCCTAATCATGCCTGATGTCTCTATGTTTGAATCTAAGACTTAACAAAAGAAAGCACTCAACTAGTATTTTAAAAACTTGAAGCCCAGGTAATTTTTCTACAGAGAATCTGAGTTTTCCACACTTTATCAAAAATTATATTATGGTTAAGAATTATAATCATTTGTATAATCTCTTTCATATAGTTAAGAACTATTACTGAGTTTCTCTTTGCATACTTCTTGAGTCAAATGCTAACCCCTTTTCACTTTTTTGCAAATTATCTTCTACCTTATGAGAATTTTCATTGTTTTCTCTTAGGTTTTAAAAAGATTTATGGTGTTTACCTATCATCTTGAAACAAAACTCAACCATGATCACTCCATCAATGCCGTGGAAACTGAGTGTCAGGAAAGAAATTTTTTCAGTTGCCATGTATAAAAATGAGAGAGATCATATGTATGTATATGTGTGTATATATATGTGTGTGTATAAAGGTTATTTTTTAAAAGCAAGCCCTAATCATGAGAACTTTCACATTTTGGTGGAAGACAAGAGCTCATGGAATTACCAAATAAGAATTTCCTCAGATGATTTATCTTTTTCTGAGAGACATAACAAAAAAATAAAGCCTCAAGATTCACATAGATCTTAGAGCTATAACACACATACTGCTTCTCTGTAGACTTTTTGTTAGATATTGACACCTAAGGAAAATAGAAAATACAGCTCTCTTATAGAATATGTTTCTATGTTTGCCTCATATGAAAATACTTTTGGTCTTATGAACATATTCTCTAAGGGTATCATTTGCATCTCTCTCAAATTATGTACAACTTGTGCACATGGTAGAATTTTATACTCATATTGAAATACACAATACAAACTTAACACTTAAGCGTCAGGTACTTAATAAACAAGTCATTTTCAATTAATTAGATGGTCTTTGCAGGCCCTTTCTTTTAAATGCTTCCAGAATAATTTGTTTAAACATGTTTATGATATAATATTCTAGGCAGGATTGAGTATATATTATTCTAAAGATAGATTTTAAAGTTGTTGTAAAAGACTTTATCTTTGTGGGCTCAGTAAAGCCCAGGCCCTTGCATGATACTTGGACTATTTAACTTAGGATTGTTCCCTGTTTGAGACAAGAGGGGAGTAACCACTACCAGCAATAGGGAGACTCCAACCATTCATTTACTCAGGGTTTCTTCTACCAGTTTATGAGCATCCCTAACATGCCATACGTTGTGCTGGTTGCCAAGATGAGTAATAAAGAATCCCTGCTTTGTTAAAGAAGTCTGAAGTCTAGGAGGCTGTGGCTGGGACTGCTGGGAACTTCCCAAATATTCATTATCCCTACTTGCTTTGTAACAGAACCTTGATTTTACTCAGGACAACAATGTTTTCAGGTAAAACGCTGTATTTCTCATCCTTATTTGTAGCTGGAAATGACTAATTTGGTGTAAGCTGAAGTCATAGCAGGAATCCAGGAAATGGCTTTCAGAAGCTGACTTGAAGGGGAGGCCATCATTTCCTCCTTGCTATTCCCTTTCCTCTTACGTGGGATACAGTACATGGAAATAGATGATGACATGCACCTTGTTACCTTCAGGATGAAAGCTATGTTCCAAGAACAACTGAATATATAAACAAACAATTTAATGACTTGTGGATACATAGCAAAAGCACCGGACAGACTACCTATGGATTACCTCACATTTTTCTGTGAGAAAATAAGCCCTATTCTGGTTAAGACACCATAGCTGGTCTTTATTAGTTGCACTCTAACACAATTCCTAAGGAACACAGTGGTTAAAATGTCAATGAGCACATTAAAATGGAGCATGTATACTGCTACTTAAAAAGTACATACAAAATTTGTTCATTGCATTTATCACCACCACCACAATACGTATTGCATAGGATAAACTATGATTACTTGCTTTATTATTTATTGCCTGTATTCCCCCTGTTGTTCCCCTCCCCGCTAGAATATAAGTTTTAAGAGGGAGTAGAGACTTGGTTTCATTTGCTAACATATCTCCAGTGCCTAGAAAAATGCCTGGCACAGAGCCAGCATTCAGTGAATACTTGCCAAATGAACGAATGGATGACTTAATGGATGTTTGGGTGAACATATGAATGAAGCTTGTTCAGAAGACACAGCAGTTACTTTTATCTGGCAAGGGAGTAAATGATATCAGAGAAAGGTCTATGCTTAGATAAATTTTGGTAGGATAAGCTTTCTGGGCTTCTGAATAAATGTTCCCTCGTTTTCCAACTAAGAGTAATACATCCTTGCATAATTTATAAGTCAAAGAATTAATTGAAGCAACCAAAACTCTGGGATAGTTGCACTCTTAGAAGTTAGATTTGGCAAGACAACAGCCAAGTGGTACTGTTGGGAAAAGCAGGCCTACATATGTGCAACTTTCATGTAACTACATACAAATGTATGTACCACATAAGTATACTTCTAACCACTATAAAACATTTGTAAAAACTTTTATGTGTATCTAAGCATCATTTTCACTAGTCATCCTTTTATAATAAAGATATTTCTAAGAATGCTAAATAAGTGTTCAAATATAGTTCTCTACCTGCATGTACAGTATGCATGTTAGTGACAAAAAAAAAAAAAAAAAAGAATGTTCCTTGCTTGGTACATTGAGAACAGTGTAATATCAGTGAATGGAAGTTTTACAAATTCTGCGATGCATGTAGAGAAGTATATAAGGAATACCTGTAATAAAGATGTTTCTAAGAGCGCTACTTACTTATTACCTTGAGAATCGTGTTATATTAGTCATTCAGTTTTTACTGAAGAAAAAAATCTTGTCTTGTAACCATGAGTGTTTAAAAGTAGTGTCAATTATACTCCCAAACCCCTTTAATTTCATCACTTATTGAATCCCACACAAACCTACTAGTCAGATATTTTCTTTTGAGGGCTGATATCCCAAATAGCTCTACCTGTAAAGATTTCTTGAAGTCTCTACACTTGTACTTGAGTCCCATTTCTCGAGTATCACCCAAAGTACTACCTTTGCTGGAGCTCCCAGTGCTGCTGCCGGATGCCTATGCCACGGTTATTACATGCAGCCCAGGCACTTCTCATTTTCACATTTGTTCATGATAGTGTGCTCCCAACTTGGGAGAACCTGTGTCAGTTTTATAAGACAGCAATAACTTTTTAATCTGTTAAACTTTAAACATAGTATGGAACATTAATGAGGGTCAATGAAACAACAGAGTTATCCTCTAGGAAAAAAAAAAAGATTCTTTCCTTGATGGTCTAACTTGAGCTTCCTTCTATGGCTACTATGCATATTGATATACAATCTGCAGCAGAAAGGATTATCTTCTGGGAAAAACAACTGTGAGGATGACCAACCTCTCTGGAAAAATCCATTTCTTTCTCCATCATTTTTGCCTCTTCTTCAATTTTAGTTTATATGTTTAAATTTTGTTTATATGCCCACTTACTTCCTTTTTCCAAGATACTCTAAAAGAGCATAGTAATTATTATTAATTAATCCTGGCTAGTATTTCAAAATCTTGTTTTTCCAGCTATTGGATATGAATAGTTTTTCTGGCATGTATATTAGAGGAATTTTCATGTGTGTTAATTTGGTTTATTGCAATTGTACATAACTTCACAGTGTGGATTCATGAAGATCTACTACCATTCTCATACCTTTTGAAATCTAATTTTTACACTGAATTTAATAGTTTTCCATCAGTAAAATTACCTAATTTTCCTACTAAATATCATACATATATTTATCAATGTCAATTTTCTATCATTGCCAACAATAAAATTTAGTTGTTAAAATAAGGAATTTTGAAAGTTCAAAATTGTCCAAATAAATAGAACTTACTACTTGTAGCCTAAAGCACAATTTCTTATAGAATATGTATTAGAGTAGTGGTTCTTAACCAGGGGCAACTTTGCTCACCAGGGGACATTTGGCAATATCTGGACACATTTTTCATTGTGTAACTGTGTGTGTGTGTGTGTGTGTGTAAGTACACACATGCACATATGCATACGAATGTGCTCCTGACATCTAGTCCAGAGAGGCCACTGATGCTGCTGAATATCCTAGAATGTACAGGTCTGCTCCTCACAAAAAATAACTATCTGGTCTCAAAAGTCAATCATGCTGAGGATGAGAAACCTTGTATTAGTGTGACTGGACACCAAATAAAATTTGATTAAGAATTATAAATATGTATTTATCAAATTTTACCTAAAAATATTTAAGATGTGATTTTGTGGCACGAAAAATTTTGTCAAGATAATGTACAGTCCCAATTTTTTTCTTAATATCCATAATATATTCATACCCAAGAATACAACAAGGATAAATCACTTCAACAGGATATACTCTGTAAAGATTATCAGACTTACTCGACTTGAGAACCTGGTTGGTATAAAAGAAGAGGTATTCCCTTTCCTAGTTAATACAGGAAGAAGAGTACCCTCCCATACACCAAAAAAGTTATCAAAATAAAAGGCATTGCGTTATTTCTCTTTGTGGCCCAAGAGATTATTCCATCAATCTGTTATTGTTAAAACCTATTATTTTAAGTAAACTCACCCTCACGTAATATCACGGAGTAAAATCTCAGTTTACAAAGCAGTCATCCTAAATTAATAAAGAAATGTTTAAAATTATCCAATATAATTTGGCAATAACCCCGACAGTGAGAAAGGAAGAAAGCATTTGTTCAGTGTATTTCTTCAGAGAACTTAGGAATTAACCGATCATTGCTTATTAGAAAATGTTAAATCTGGTGAAAGAAATGGGAAGAAGAGTTCAAGCTACTTTTCTATTACTGATTTTGAATAATTTCGTAATTAGATACTATGAAATTCAAGACTCCAAGTTCTGAATGCCTAATATCAAATAAAAATAATGGCACAAAAATAATTGCTATGGAGTAATGAATTGTAACCAAGTCACATGTAATGTCACAAATTAATAGCTTTACCTCCAAGAACTTCTGATATTTGATCTTTATGATCCACATTTCCCCCAAATTTAATTCAGAACTATTATAACAGTCACATGATATTGTCACTGTACTAACTATGATATTTATATCTTCATCACAACTACATATCCAGCTTCACAGGATTGTAAATTTCAGAAGGAAGAATATATCTTATCAGTTAATATTCATGAGATAATAGGAAAGTACTCTAACGATTATTAATTATATCTTTTCTCCAAAAGGAATCAAAATCCAAAATGTGATGTTTTTGCCAAAGAATACAAGTAGAATTTCTTGGTATTAGTATGGAACTCCATTAAACAGTAATTTTTTTAACCAACTGGATTAAAATGCTTCCTTCAAAGGAAGATATGCAGTTACTTCTACACTGTAATAGGATATTTTATTCTCTTTCTTGTTCTATTTTTGTTTAGTGTAACAGAGAAAAAAATATGAGCTTTTCATTGCAATGTAATAATTTGTGTATCTCCATTGCGGGACCATGTTAGCATTAAGACAGAGCTTACTCTGCTATTGGTCTAAGAAACATAATTGAAAAATGTAAATTTCTATTGAGAACCAGCACTACAACTATATCTAGTTGACAGAAAGTGACCTGAAAGTGTAGCAAAGCTAAGTTTGAAGTTATAGTTAACTGCAAAAAAATGCTGCTTCCTCTTGGCATTGTAACATGCTTAACCAGCCTTTTCTACTTTTTATCTTGAAAGCAGGGGGCACTTTATGAAATGCAATCCTCCTGAAGTCTCAGTGTATAGTTTGGATGATTAAAGATGCTATTGTAGAAATAGGGTCCCAAAGATCCACTAGATTAATCTTCCTCAATCCTTCTTTCCTCCAACCAGAGCCTCTGAGGTTCCTACTCAGGTACACAAAGGATGGCTTGAAAATTACTGCTCTAAGTCAGTTTCAGAGAACTGGTACAAAAGGAGTTGGCCTCATAATAGTTTCTAAGATAAAAACAAACACAGAGTTATATAGTACACCTAGAGAATAGTTGTTTCAGGTCTATGTCCTGTATTTTCCTTATATTTCTTTAACTTATTGAACTGATGTAATTATGTTATATCAAACTTGTAAAATTTTTCTAGCAGAAGACAATTACTGGGTAAAGATGACAATTTATAAATATTTGAGATCACTATGTTACTTCCGTGTTCAATAACCTTTATTACTTACTATAACTTTGGTCTTTGAATTAGAGTGTGTGACTCTAGGAGGATATATAACAATCCATTTGGGGTCTTAGTCTTAAAATTTCTATTTCTATGTACTTTTATAACATCCTTTAAAACTTTAGATTTGTTTTACTATAAACATGCATATTATACATTTATATATGAGTGCATGTATATAATGAATAAATATACACATGTGAGGGTATGCTCAATGTTAAAAGATAACTTGCCTCCACTTCCATCTTTTCCTGCCAATTTTTCCTAACAGATTTTCAAAACTCACCTCATACCATATGTAATTCCTTTGAGGAAGTTGAAATAGCCTTAGAGAACACTGGTAAAAATATACATTTTAGCACAAAAATCTTATGCAAGTTACATTTCACTGTGATTAGCTAAAGGGATTGACTTTCAGCGCCAGGTACTGGAAAATATCTGGCAAGGGCAAGTTTAGTGCTGCAGCTTCTTGAATCTCCTCTAGTTCTGGGCTAGACACATTCTTAAATTTGTTGGCTATGAAATTCTGCCTTTCCCAGATGAGCTCCTGACAACTTGAATATAATCTGTGTGGGCACACTACTACACTTTTCAAGCATTTCTGAAATATAATGTATCAAGGCACATCATCCAGATGTAACACTGAGTTCTAGGCTCCATTCCTTATCCCATCATCAGCAGTGATTTGTGCTACTGAAGTAAACTAAAACTCCAGATACATTATGGGTTTATAAGCACACTCTTCTTTTCCTTGTAGCCTTAAAGTTAGATTATCTCCATAATGCTCCTTTTAAGGTGGAAATAGTTAGGAAATAAAGTGTACTTTGACAACACAATTTTTTCTACTTTTCTTATTGCTTCTCTAATACAATAATTATTAACATTTAATATTAACAGGTAATGTTCTTACAGTCATCCCTTGGTACACACAGGGGAGAGGTTCTAGGACCTGCTACAGACACCAAAATCCCTGCATGTTCAAGTGTCACAGTCAGCCTTCCACATCCACTGGTTTGCACCAGCGGATTTGACCAACCTCGGATCATGTATTAAGTCTGTGATCTGAGGTTGGTTGAACCCCTGGATGCAGAACCTGCAGATAGGGAGGGTAGGCAGTAGTCTACTGAAAAAAATCTGTGTGTAAGTGGACCAGCACAGTTCAAACACATGTTTTTCAAGGGTCAACTGTATACATTATGGAAACAATTATGCAAAATAACTTTAAACCCTGAAAACAGGAAAATATTGAACATTTAGTGTTTTCAGATGTTTCCTTTGGAATAACCTGTCCTAGTAAGTTAGTATACCACATATGGTATAGAAGCTGAGACCAAAAATGCTATTTTTAAGTAAGAGGGAAATTATCAAATTATTCATACTAAAACTAGACTTTGTGATTAGAGATTTTAATGTTATTAAATTGTTCACATTTTGGTATTTACTAGAACATTGTCTCAACATAATTACAGGTTTTTATTTTTGGTATGACTCTTTCTAGTCATATTGCGAATGAATTACTGCCACTATTTATTTTCTAAATAGACCTAGCTTTGAGTTTCTAGAAACAAAAAACCCCAAACCCTAAATACTTTCATATTCTGCAAAAGCAAAATAAAGGCAAACTTTGAAAAATAGTCTAACTTTGAAAAAGTCTTGTTTGATTAGTAACAGAATGAATTACAGAGTAAGTCTGAATACTTTCAGGTTCTCCAATTCAAACTAAAAGGTTATTGAGTAAAGTTGGGAGGAAAGACTAAATAAGAAAATTTTAAAATGAGCATATCATTGTTTATATATAAATAGATCATAAAGTACTTCAACTGGTTTGTTCTCTTGAGTATATATGTGTATTCAGTTGTATATTTGCATTTTATCCAATTTTAGTTTGAACCTCAGATGCAGAGTATTTAATCAAAACCTTCAGTCCATGTCACATTATCCATTATGGTCATCAACCCATGAAAGGCTTCTCTTGTACCCCAACCCTACTACATTCCACCTCATAGGCATCTACTCTAAGTTTTTTTTTCCCCATTTAGTCACAATATGGTTTTATTACTGAATTTATTTTTTCTTAGTAAAATATAAAAATTGTTTATAAGTGATTAAAGCAAGAAATAAAAAATACCCCCCCATCAACCCCTCCACAGAGACTCCACAGATGATGCTGTTTTTTAAAAAAAAATTCATATGTATCAGTTGTTTTATGTATGATTTATATAAGTTTATTTAGGATATAAATCTTGTTTTCTTTCTCTTCCATTTTTATTGAATGATATGATTTTAAGATACAGCCATATTTCTTTATGCACATTTGGTATATTCCTTCTGATCATTCAATATTCTGAAATATGCATCTATCTTATCTAGTCTTTAGTGATAGAAGTTTGTGTCCCCAGGCTACTTCTACCACAAGTGCTGCTATAATGAAGATCCTTACATGTGGTCTAGTCCTTAATGAGAGATGATCTCTATAGGGAGAGGACAGCTGGGTCACATGACCTCCACATTCCTAATTTCACTAGATACAGTCAGATTGTATTTTAATACCTTTTGTGCAGAGCAAACTCCCAACATTACTTGTCTGCATGATGCTCTCATTGTCTGCTTTTTTCTCTTCACACATATTTCAGCATTGCTTGATACTAGTTCCTAAGGTTCCTCCCAAAATTACATTAATAGTGCCCTTAAAAAAAAAAAATCTCACAAAAGTGACACATTGGCCAGTGATCTACCGGGGAAATGTAGGGTGGAGGTGGGACAGATAGTAAAACAAAAGCATCTTTGTTTTCCAAGTATTTCCCACTTATTTATGATCTGAAATCCACAAACTTACATTTTCCTAGTATAATCACCAGGGTTGCCCTTCTAAGGAGAGAACCTAAAATCTGCTAATAGTTTGGTATCTTCCTAGGAACCACAACAGACTTGTATTTTTTTAAAAACCCAACCACTGTCAAAGAAACAAACATTTTTAAGCAATAATTGGATAATTAAAATTTACTATAAAACTCTAGTAACAACAGCCTTTGTCATCGTCTTATTCTCTCAGCTGAATGTGGTAAAATGGAAAGCTTAGAGACCTAGTTAATCAATCAGTTGTCCTTTGTTATATGCTGAACCTGATTCATCTCAAATCATCTCTTAAAAAATACTTACAGTGTGAAATAAACTTTTCCCATAGGTATCATCCATACTTCGATAATTTTAACACACTGAGATGTTCTGACAAAAATAGGTGTATACATATGAACTAAAGGCATGGTACAGAGAAGCATTATTTGAAGTAATTGAAATATGTAAAGCTTCATATCTTTTAAATAATACATAATTGATATATAGTTAGTTGGAACACTTACTTGATTTTATAGTTTTCCATTGGTACCCACGTAAAAAATATATATATGTGTGGTAAATTGAACCATACCTAAGTTTTCTTTAAAGGCACTCATTTCAGATTTTTCTCTGTGTGTGCTTTGACTTATATCAGCTACTTAGAGATTTTCAATTTATGCTTACTAATATGTAAAGGATTGTTCATATGTCTAACGTGGTACATTTTAATAAGAAATAAGCTTGTTGGAGAAATCACATAGAAAATCTAAAGGATTTAAAAAAAATACTTAGTTATAACTTGCCTTTTAAAGTAGGACAAGAAGCTATTTAAATAGGATGGGAGGCCTTAGGGGGGCAGTGAACATTTTAATTGCATATTTAATTAGAAATATGCTAGAGAAGTAGTGTTTAGTTTAGCTGAAGCTCATGGGCCTTGGCAAAACATTTTTTTCTAACTAATATTTTCTTTTACCTTTTCGAAAATTAGATTGAGCTGAATAGAATTTAGTTTTGTTGCTATTCATTATGAAAAGATTTTCCTATGGAAAATAAGTTGACAGGTTTATTTTAAAGGCTTTCTTTTCTCTTAATTATCTTTGAAACTTACTTAGTACCTGAGCATTTGCTTGACAGTTCAGTGAAGATTAAAATAGCATCTAAATTGTATAAAATCCAATGTCTTTTACATGTTTTGTCACTTAACCCAGAGTTTCAGTGTCTGGTTGGCTATTGCCATTTAGAGTTTAGAAATAAGACAAAGGGTATGAAGCCTATAAAAATAAAAATTAGCTGGATTGTATTGTTTTATGTGAGGGATCCGTATTAAGATTAGCAAAGGAAAAGATTCATGTGTGTATATCATTCTGCTGTACTCGAGAGAAGTTTTGTCTTGTGATAATGATATGCTTAAGGGATAGGTTGTATGAATAGTGCAGGAAAAGGGGGTTGCTTTTTTATGGTTTTGACGATACAAGTGTCACAAAGGCAGGAAACAGACTAAGTGGTGAAGAAAATCTGAAGTAGAGTCCATCTCTGACTGCAGAGGTTTTACTATCACAGCATTTTCCATTATGGGCAGAATAAGTTGAAAGCATAAAATTACTCATGGAGCTTGAGATTGTACCCTGCTGTACATTCTTTATGGTATCCGAAGACTTAATCATTCACTGAGGCACTTGTGGGCATCAATGCCTATCATGATGATCTTTCAGGAAATGTTATCTCTTCAAATGCATTTCTCATTGTCATGAGATACAGATAGGAGGCTGAGTAGATGAGAGGATACAGTTTGTTTTCATCATTATTGGCATCCCTCTGTCTCTAGAAATGATAAATGTATTGCTGGAAGGTAAAGCAAGCTACATGGAAGTGGCAAGCACCAGAAAGGAAATTCAAGAGGTAGAAGGCATAGCTACAGTAGAACTTAAAATTCTGGCTTATTTTAATGAATTAAAATAACAGGGGGGCTTCTGAGTTGCTGAGAATGTATGTTTACAAGAAGCATGTTGATTACAATTAAGTGATGTATTAGTTTTTCATTGCAACAAAATTAACAGCTTGAAACATGTGTTTATCCGATCATAATTCTATAGGTCAGAAGTCCAGGTATAGTGTGTGTTTGGGTTATTTGCCTACAGTCTCCCAAAGCGAAAAACCAATGCATCAGCTGGATTGCATTCTCATCTAGAATTGGGGGTCCTTTTCCAGACTCCCAAGGTTGTGGCAGAACTTTATTCCTCAAGTATGAAGGACTGCAGCTGCATTCCTTGCCATTTGGCCCCATCTTCAAAGACGACAATAAGTGTCTCCCTTGCATCCTTCTCATGCTTAGCCCAAGTACGTCTCATGTTTGGAATCTGTCTTCAGAAAGAACCCAGGGACTTTTAAAGGCTCACCTGATTAGGTCAAACCCAACCAAGATCTCTCTTAAAGTCAACTGTGGCATATAATATAGTCCAAACGCAGGAGTGAAACTCATCATATTCAGAGTCCTGAAGAATATGCAGGGCATGCACAGCAGGGGCAGGAATCTTGGAAGCCAATGTAGAATTCTGACTACCAAAGGGAGGTTCATTGTATGAAAATTTAATGAAGCTATATACTTATTATCTGTATACTTTCAGTATTCAGTGAAAGTACTTAAAATGCATATGTAAGTGTAAAAGGAAGAGAATGGCTAAAGAAATTCTAAAGATACAGAAGTTCAAATTCAAAGAAAATGTTTTGCCAAGGCCTACAAACTTCAGCTAAACTAAACTCTACTCTTCCTATTTCTAATACATAACTAAAACTATTTGACACTTATTACAATGTTCTAATAATTATGAATGCATGGTACTGAACAATACAACTTTATAGAGAACCTAGGGTCAGACTCATGAAAATATGGAATTTTACTATGATACAGGCGGCGCTATATATTAGTGAGGGAAAAGGGACTTTCAGAGTCCTGTATGATTACTTATATAACTCAAAAAAAAAAAAAATCAACAAACAAGCATGTATTGAGCCCCTCTGGAGTGCTTAAACTGTGCTAACACTGTGAAGATACAAAGAAAGCCCAAGGCTTGACCTGTTTTCTTAAGAAATTTAAAATTTGACTGGAATAACCAATCTTTCTACAAAAGCCGCAAGTGCCTAACTATGCAGTGCTCATTCTAAATGCACTGCAAAAATAGAAAAAGGAAAAGGGTAGTAAGAATGGAAATAATTTCATTTCAGAGGATCTATAGGGAATAGAGTGGGATCTGGGCTTTGAAGGATGAACAGTACACGAGCAAGCCCAGTGGAGGAAGGATGGTCTGTTGTGGGTTTGATTCTGGGCATGGGAAATGGGAGTTTCAGAAACAGCAATTGGACCAAAGGTGTTTGTTGGGGAAAAATGTATTTGAAAAGAGCAACTGGAGATAATTTGTTGGGTTCTTTGAAGATCAGTAGAAACACTGTGCACCAAAGAGCAGTTGGAGAGAGACATGATGAAGGTGGTGTTTCATAAAAAGTAATCTGGAGTTGGTATGTAGTTTATAGAAGACGGCGGAAATACCAAAGGCAGGGAAACTACAAGGCAATTTTTTGCAAGTTAAGAGGTCTCTACTCAGATAGTGATTTTGGAAACAGGAGATTGAAACATCACCAAAACTTGCTCTAAGAACTGGAATTGGTGACAGTTTGTCTTTAACCAAGTAAAGTTGGGGCATATTATCAACGTCTTCCTGGTCTTCAACCTGGTTGGTCAGAATATGGTTAGTGCCAAAACAGAACTGACTGTTCACAGCTCCCACTGTGGTGTAGCTCTGAAGAAAAGGAGCTCAGCCATAAGCAGGCATGCTGAGCTTGAAAAGATGGCTCTATATTCCAACATACATGTTATTTTCTAAGTCTGAAACAGCACTGGAAACAGCTGAGTTCATAATTAAAGACTTAAAAATAATGAGTATAGAAGTGTTAATAGCAGCCACAGGGGTGAAAGATTTCACAGTGAACATAAGTGAGAGGAGAGACCATTAAAAGTTTAAGGAAAGGGCTTTGTGAGGCCATTTCTGTTATGAATGGCAAAAAGAACCAATCAAAGAAATGGAAAGAAAAGAAGAAAATAGGATGAGAGCAAAGGGAAGAGCTGAATGGAAGTCAAGAGGTAAGACCTGTAGGAGAAGAAGTAGTCACCATTATCAGGTGCTAAGAAAAGAGAGAAGATGGGGAGAGCCAAGAAAAGCCGTTTGTTTCAATTAGAAAATAGAAACCTTCATGAATCCATTTAGTTAATATTTATTAGAACCTTGCTATCTACTACATTTATTCCTGATTGGGCCTACAAATTCTCAAGAAATGCAAAACAATTTAACAAAAAATTTTCAAGAAATTTTAGAAGTGGTGGAGATTTGAGGTAGTAGCAAAGATGTATGCCTACCACATGGTCACTTTTCAACTTACTATAACAAAACATCCGAAAGTTAGAAGCATATTTGCTAGACCAGCGTGGGTATGAAGATGTGCTCCTAAAATCCTTGGTCCATTTATCATCATGAATTGATACTACATCAAACACGTACATCAATGTTAGGCTTTTAGTAACCACGAATAACTGAGCAAGTAGAAATTTTTACTATTCTTCTATATATTTACTTTCTTTTCGATGCTGGAAATTTCATTTAAGTGTCACAACTTACATACAGGCACACCTTGTTTTATTGTACTTCGCATTATTGGGCATCAGATTTTTTTTTTAAGCAAACTGAAGATTTGTGGCAACCCTACACTGAGTGAGTCTGTGAGCACCATTTTTCCAAAAGCATTTACTCACCTCATGTCTGTCACATTTTGATAATTCTCATAACATTTCAAACTTTTTCATTATTATTATATTTGTTTTGGTGATCAGTGATCTTTGAGGTTACTATTATAATTGTTTTGGGGCCTCACAAACCACACCCATAAGACAGGGAACTTAATCGACAACTGTTGTGTGTGGTCTGCCTGAACCACTGACTGGCTCTTCCCCCATCTCTCATCCTCTGGCCTCCTTGAGACTCAACAATATTGAAATTAGGCCAATTACTTACTCTTCGATGGCCTCTAAGTGTTCAAATGAAGAGTCACATATCCCTCACTTTAAATCAAAAGCTAGAAAATGATTAAGTTTAGAGGGGAAGGCATGTAAAAGCCAAGATAGGCCAAAACTAGGCCTCTTGCACCAAATGGTTAGCCAAGCTGTGAATGAATGCAAAGGAAAATTCTTGAAGGAAATTAAAAGTGCTACTCCAGTGAACACATGAATGATAAGAGTGAGACGGCTGATATAGAGGAAGTTTCAGTGGTCTATATGGAAGATCAAACCAGCCAAAACGTTCCCTTAAGCCAAAGCCTAATCCAGAGCAAGGCCCCAACTCTCTTCAATTCTATGAAGACAGAGAGGTGAGGAAGCTGAAGGAGAAAAGTTTGAAGCTAGCAGAGGTTGGTTCATGAGGTTTAACGAAAGAAGCCCTCTCCATCACATCAAAGTGCAAGGTGAATCAGCAAGTGCTGTTGTAGAAGCTGCAGCAAGTTATCCAGAAGACAGAAATTCATAGTAGACAAAACAGCTTTATATTGCAAGAAGATGCCATCTAGGACTTTCATAGCTAGAGAGGAGAAGCCAGTGCCTGGCTTCAAAGTTTCAAAGGACAGGCTGACTCTCTTGTTAGGGGCTAATGCAGCTGGTGACTTTAAGTTGAAACCAGTGTTCATTTGCCGTTCCAAAAATCCTAGGGCCCTTAAGAATTATGCTAACTCTACTCTGCCTGTGCTCTATAAATGGAACAAAGGCTGGATGACAGCACATCTGTTTACAACATGGTTTATTGGATATTTTAAAGCCCATTATTGAGACTTCTCAGGAAAAAAAGAAGATTCCTTTCAAAATATTACTGCTGATTGACAATGCCTGGTCACCCAAGAGCTCTGATGGTGATGTTTTTCTTGAAGGAAATTAAAAGTGCTACTCCAGTGAACACATGAATGATAAGAGTGAGACAGCTGAGATTAATGTTTTCATGCCTGCTAACACAACTTCCACTTTGCAGCCCATGGATCAGGAAGCAATGTCAAATTTCAAGTCTTATTATTTAAGAAATACATTTCATAAGGTTATAGCTGTCATAGTGATTTCTCTAATGGATCTGGGCAAAGTAAGGTGAAAATCTTCTGGAAAGGATTCACCATTCTAGATTCCACTATGAACATTCATGATTCATGGGAAGAGGTCAAAATATCAACATTAGCAGGAGTTTGGAAGAAGCTGATTCCAACCCACATGGATGACTTTGAGACATTCAAGACTTCAGTGCAGAAAGTAACTGCAGATGTGATGAAAATAGTAAGAGAAGTAGAATTAGAAGAAGTGGAGCCTGAAGATGTGACTGAATTGCTGCCATCTTATGATAAAACTTTTATGGATGAGGAGTTGCTTCTTATGGACGAGCAAAGAAAATAGTTTCTTGAAATGGAAGCTACTCATTCTGGTGAAGATGAAGACTGTTGATATGACAAAAGTTTTAGAGTACTACATAAACTTAGTTGATAAAGCAGCATCAGGGGTTTAAGAGGATTGACTCCAAATTTGAAGTAGGAAGTCCTACAGTGGGTAAAATGCTATCAAACAGCATTGCATGCTACAAAGAAATCATTCGTGAAAGAAAGAGCTGGTCAATGTGGCAAACTATTGTTGTTTTATGTAAGAAATTGCTAGTCACCCCAACTTTCAGCAACCATGACCCTGATTAATACAGGGCAAGCCCTTCCACCAGCCAAAAGATCACAACTGGCCAAGAGCTCAGATGGTTAGCATTTTTTAGCAATAAAATATTTTTAAATTAAGGTATACACATTGTTTTTTTGGCTATGGCACAATTAATACATTAAAATATAGTGTAAACATAACATACATGCACTGGGAAACCAAAAAATTTATGTGGCTCCCTTTATTGTGATATTCACTTTATTTTGGTGGTCTGAAAACAAACCTGTAATCTCTCTGAGGTGTGCCTGCATTTCATTAAAAAATGCTAAGATTCTTTTCATAGGAACTAAAACCACAGACCAACAGAAGTCATATCAAACCAAATCTTAAGGCTCTTTAAAACATACACAAAAGTCAGTGTCAAATTTTGGTCATAATTCTGTGTGCAAATCCTTAGGAGTTTCAATAATTACAGTAATGATTAATAATTATGGAGCAATTACAAGATGCAATTCACTGTTCAATGTTCTTTACATGTATTTTTTATTGAATCCTTGCAGTTACATCAGGAAGAAGCAACTATTATCGTTTCCATTATACAGATAAAGAAATTGAGACAGAGAAGCTGAGCAATTCAAGTTTACGAGTCCATTAGCAGAGGAGCCAAGATTTAAACACTTTAGCACTTTTTCTTTTAACTGATGAATGTATTAGTTGAAAGAAATTATATATTTTTGTTTTCAAAGAGACTCTCTTTTGGGGCTTCCCTGGTGGCACAAGTGGTTAAGAATCCGCCTGCCAACGCAGGGGACACGGGTTCGAGCCCTGGTCCAGGAAGATCTCACATGCCGCGGAGCAACAAAGCCCGTGAGCCACAACTACTGAAGCCCGCGCGCCTGGAGCCACGTGCTTCGCAACAGGATAAGCCACCGCAATGAGAAGCCCGCGAACCGTGGCAAAGAGTAGCCCCCCCCCCCGCTCACCGCAACTAAGGAGAGCCCTCACGCAGCAACGAAGACCCAATGCAGCCAAACATAAATTTAAAAAAAAAGACTATCTTGCTAGTCACAGAACGATGCTTAGAGACTAAATTCATAAATACTACTCAAAAATTAGAAAATCTTAATTACAATAATTCAGTGTTTTTTTGTTTTTGTTTTTGTTTTGTTTTTTTTTGCCTAGCCTGCACTGACAAGAGACAGAGAGCTGACCTAATCAATTGCTCCGGTTCACTGTCATACTCCTTTTCCTTCTGCAAAGGAGGTGGCCTGCAGGATTATCAAAGTCTGATTGAGGAAGATCTATGCACCAGCATCAGAGCATAGTAGCCATAGAAATCCTGTCACAGAATAACTTTCCTTCTGGGCTGTATTAAACACACACACACAGACAGTAATGTAGTCATCACCTTTTTTCATTTCTCAAAGCAGCCATCCAGCCTGAGGGAAACTTATACTTGCTCAAAAACAACTTCTGCACACAAAGCTCAGCTATACCTGAAGGGTGAAGAAGGCTCCCATTTTTAAGTTTTCACTTAAAAGTGAAGGGGGAAAAAAGCATGAATAACTATGTGCTAGCTTTGGCAGTTTATATTGGAGTTTTTGTTGTCACATGTAATATCAAGCATCAACTGGATCATTTCTAAAATAGGAGATGATATACTTTTTCCTAAAATTTTTAAAGGCCATATTGTTACCATTTTCCTGAGGTTATCATAGATCAAATAAAGAAATGAAATGCAAAATAAACCTCATGATATTATCTGCTGTCACCCAGCATTTTAAGCAGAATACACATAAAATTTTAAAAAATAGAAAAAAGACAGCTTGTAAAATTCTGAAAATAGGAAGAGTAACTGATGTCAAATGATGATTATCTGCCACAAGAAGTTTAAGATTGTCACTTTCATAATTTGTGTTATCATTGATAAATTTCCCATTGCCTTTCAATTCTTTCTAATTCAAGCTAAAAGAATAGCTTTCTATTTTCATTTCAAAGATTAGAGCTTCAAAAACATCCAGTTTCTTATTTGAAGGCAAGAAAGTTTCTATATTCAAAATCTATAATTTAGGTCTCTAACAGACTCCAGGCAATAACCACGCTCTTCTTTTCTCTGAACTCTTTGCCCCAAATTTGGCTTCAGAAAATTAAGTTTGCCTGTGATGTAGACTGTCCCAGTGAACTTTATAGTAGTACTTCTTTCTGGCAACCCTGAGTGCCTAAAAGAAAATCAAGACCCCTACTTCTTCTATCCACTCATTGGGTTTCCAAGACTTGTCAGGTCCTGTGTCATTCTAAATCTAAACCATTACCATCCTTCTAATAGGCTTTGTCCTTTGACCCATTCAGTTATGCAGTCCTATCTCTGAGTCTCCAATCCAGGATTGCAACTGCTAAATTGTTATTATTCTTACATGCCTTGAAGTACAATGAAAGCCCTTGGGCCACTCTCATTTCCAAAACTACACACTGAGTTCACTAACTCAGATTAAGCCTAAAATGATGATTTCCTTCAGGCAATTATTAGGGGATTCTGTATCCTGAATAAATAATGATAAAACACAGCACTTCCAAAACTGGAGTCGGTTTTTTCTTTTTTTTTTTTTTTTTTTTACAAAGATATAGCTTACAATGAACATGGAATGGTATTAAATGGCATTTTATAAAAGCCACCAGGGTGTTTGTTGGAAGGATAAAGAAATTTTTCTATCAAGCAGTATGCAAATGTAAGCAGCTAACACACAGGCTGTCTAAGCTCCTTTAATTTGGCTTTCAAAGTTGCAGTGATGCTGTTATATGATGTTGTACAGTTATCAGACAACGGTTGTGCTGATAAATTCTCCTGCTGAGAGAATCAATATCTAGATAGCTAAATGAAGTTACTAGTTGCTAAACTAGCAGAAACAGGAGCTTTCATTTTAAATCAAACTAATCAGCTGCCACCTGTTTATAAGGTAAGACAGACCAAACCCCAAATAGCATATGTTGCTGTAGTTAACCTAGTATGTTGTATGTAAACGTTCTATTGACTGAACAGTTACAGGCAGGAGAGTTTTGTGACAGTTCTGTGAGGAGGCATAACCTGGATTAAGCCAATCCTTAGGTTTTGAGCATACCAAGAAAATCTTTTTCTTTATTCCAAATACAAAGTAGGATGTAAAGTAAATCTTCAGCAATCTTTTGATCAAATATTTTGAGAGGCAACAAAAAGGCCACCTCTAAAATCACAGGTGTTAGATAGTGATATTGACTATACTGTATTTCATATATAGTTTTGAGGAGAAAGATTGCAATAGATGAGAAAAAAAAGACATAAAAGTGAGGCTCATACATTGTCTCTGTTGACGCTACCTGTGCATTAAAAGCTCTGACTGGTCTAAAGATTGTCTTCCTATTAAATTTAATTCTAGGACATATGAGGCACTTTATAATAACAAGCAACTAAACTTCTAACACCAAGCCTTTTGGCTTGTTTTCCAGTTTTGTTAAACTCTTAAAAATTAAACAGCTGACATTCATTACCTTTATGCCTCACATTGGAAAGAAAATATGTAAAATGTGTGATATCAACAGCTTTGAAACTTTTCTCATATTACCCTGGAAATGTTCACGTATTCATAATGATGGTAGAGAATTACTGGTCAATTATGTATAGAGGAAGAAAGTCTCTGGCTTGAAGAGCTTTCCAGAAGAGATTTAGCATCATTATTTCTGAAATATGACCTTCCCCAGCAGCATTTCTAATTATACTCTCAAATTAGAACTAACACACTCTGAAGACCAGACTCATCATTGTGACTTCCGTTCTAATGAAAAGCAAGCGTTCATTGCAGCAAAAATGGTATTTAAAAATTACAGGATTGAAAAAGGCAGTCTTTTGGATGTACCAGTTCCCCTTGCTAGTAAATAACAGCAGCAGCAATTATGGACCATATGAGGACCACACTCCCACGCACGCTCAGGAAAAAATCCACCACCATCAGCACTTCTGGACTTGCTGATATTCTCCTTAGCACTGAGAGAATGAGTTTGAACAAAAGTAATCTATAGAACCAGACCATATGCTTGATAAGTTTCAAGCTGCTGTATAGCTTTTCCAAATAGCTTTTTCTAAAAGGAAAATGAAGGACACCATCACTGAACTATTTACATCTGTTTTATAAATTGGCAGTCCTTGGTAGCATACATTTGAAAAGAGATGAATATTAATAACCACAATGACACCATACAAATTGGCTTTTAGAGCTTTGGTATTTACAAACTCTCTCAATATCATCCCACAGAATTTGAGATTTTAATTCTTGATGCTTTAAAAAGTTTTACCTTTCCTATATTTCAAACCTCCTTTAATTCCAATTCCTTTAATTCAACATACGATTATTTTCTTTCTAGTATTTAAGTAATTTTCACACATATGTATTTACCCAGATAATTTACACCTTGGAGAAAAATATCTGTCATAAAACACAAAGCAAAGGGAAAGGAAAAATCTAGGGTTCTCTTTGGAGGAGAGAAATTCTCTGTGCTTTCATGAATTGTGTGGCTGGACTTCATTCTAATGGTCTCTGATATATCAATACAATCATGACCTCATCAGACTGGGGTCAGTGTTCAGAGCGTTATTTTCATCTTGTTGACACATATAGCTCATTTTTTGGAGTGACAGAGATAGATGAATGATTTCCCTTATGATATGTCACCACTTTTGGGTTAATATGTATTTTCAGAATAAACTACTCAGCTACTGATAATGACACAAATAACAATTGACAATTACTTAGCATTTACTATATACTCATGTGTATTCATTTATTCATTAAACGTTTACAATGCCATTTTTCAGATGAAGGAATCAAATCACAAACAAGGTAAAAAAAAAAAATTGTCAAAGACCATGCAGCATTATAATCAGAGCCTGAATATTTAAACTCTCTGTACCTGTATCTTGAACCCCATCAGGACACCCAAATAACACCTTGCTTGCCTCTGGAACTGTCTTCCTACCCTTATTTTATAACATATACCCATGAGCCTTTTAGTCGCAATTGGAAAACATGCTCATTCTGGATGTGATTTGAGCTACTCAACGTCAGGGCCCTTGATTTCATTCTGGAGCCTAATATGCGGCAGGTACTTACTGGACATAGGTGGTGTGGTAGTAAACTTGTCCCCTCATAGATCGTTGTCTCAAAGACTGTACATCAGATTCTCAGCTTTATCTACCACATATCAGAATCATCTGGGAAGCTCTTAAATAGTTGTGAGGCCCAGACCACATCCCAGGTTAAACTTTAATCTCTAAGAGTGAGGTCTCTGACATTAGCAATTTTTTAAAAGGCCCTGATTTCATGTGCAGCCAAGGTTGAGAACCACTAGCTTCCAATCTATTGGAAAGGTAGACAATAAGATATAATCACAGAAAACATAGATCCAAAATTTTTATGAGCTATAAAAGATAGGAAAGAGTATGATGAGAGATTATAATAGGTTTGGGATGGATGTCAAAGATTTCTCTGGAGAAGCATCAATTAAGCTAATGCCAAAATAATGAACAGAATTTAGTAAGATGAAGTCACTCTTGTGAGCAATTCCTGGAAGAGGGGACACGTGGATGCCCAGGGCGTGCTGTGTTCCAAGAACAGACAAGGGCACTGCAGCTGGAGTGTAATGCATGAGGTATCAAGTTTTGTGAAATGAGTCTGGATAAGTATTCCTGGTGCCTGTTTTAGTCTCTGGCATGTAGTGGGTGCTCAGTGCATTTGCTGTAAAATGAGGTGACGAATATCAATTTCAGTTTCCTTCCACTGATATTTTTAATTCTCTACTTTCCTGTAAACTCTGGGTAGCTTTTGTCCTTCTCTGTACTAATGGTGGATGTGATCTCAATTGAGCTTAGTTTTCCTTGTGAAATAGTCCTCCTGATTGGGGGCATTTCACTTATTCTACTTTCCAGGAAGCACAGAAGAGGTATCATGATGGATCCCAGAATGACAGAGAGAGAGAGAGAGAGAGAGAGAGAGAGAGAGAGAGAGAGAGAGAGAGAGAGAGAGAGAGAGATTACAGCGATTAAGGGGGCTGCCTGAGAGGGTTGTAGAGGTAGTAGAGGGTTGGCATCAAATAGCTTCCATGTGGACTTGTGTCTCTGTTCTAGTCTTAAGAATCATGTCTATTTATTTAAAGTCCTTTCCTCAGTAATAGCCATCAACCTTATTGCTTGGTTCTGATGTCATCACTGCCCTCTATCCTTAAAAAAATGAAGGCCATGTTCCAGTAACGATTAAGTTCTTCCTCTAGAGTTTACCCCCAATCAGCTGACTAGTGCTAGTCTCAGTCTCCTCTGCACCTTGACTACCTTGTGACAGAAGACCCCGTTCATCCCTTAACAGCAGGAACATATTGCAGAAAATCATTGGCATCTTATAATTGTCTAAACTTTGCTCTAACATACGGCAGGCAATCACAAATGTTCTTGATGTAGTATCTCCTTTAACTCAATATACATAATATGAAAGAATCATTTAAAAATCAAGTATTAACAAAATTTTTAAATTAAAAGTTACCTCAACATTTCTTGCTATCTCATGAATATATGTAATATACATACATGTGTGTGGGTATAGAAAGGGAGAAAGGGAGAAAGGGAGAAAGGGAGAAAGGGAGAAAGGAAGAAAGGAAGAAAGGAAGAAAGGAAGAAAGGAAGAGAGGCAACTTCAGCCATTTATGAAGAGATATCTGAGGGTACAAACAAGTTTTATTTTCTAAATTATTAAACAGAAAGGAATGAAGTATCAACTCAAGAGAACAAATGTAGAATTGACAATGTTCTGTGAAATCCCCAGAGATTTCATGTACCTGTTTATTCAGAAACCTGGGGCCCAGTGGGCTGGATGCATCCTTTTTTGCACTCTCACCTGCTCTGCTCCTCTCTAGCAAGCATTTCTTGTCAACCACACTTTATAGAATTTGCAGGTGGAACTTTCCTGGGCATGAAGTCTACAAACAGTGTGACACATAAGGACTGGATTCTGAGTATTTGGGGATGGCTTGAGGTCTGGGTGAGAGGCTTTGAGAATATGATCCTTTTTGCCCTGTAGGTCTAATCTTCTCCATTCCAGAATCCTCTGTCTCCTTTCTTGTTCATCTAAAATGAATGGTCTATCTATTGGGAAGGTACTTTAGTTCATGGACAGCTATATTTCCTCAGGCCTTTCAAAGGTCCCAAGGAATAGACATAGGATTCAACGTAATATAAGAGTCATCCTATGAAATTGTCATTTATTTTAGGTTGAAAAGGGTCAAATGACAGTTTCATAACTTCCAATCTATGAACTGGAAAGTATCCAAATACAGAATTCTTGAAGTTTTCTTCTAGGTTTTGTGGTCCAATTGCCAACATTAAAAACACATGAGATTCAGAACAGCATCTTTCAGTGTCTCTCCTGAAAGCCTAATGAGCTCTTGTCAGCTCACTCTGAGTGAAAGATTAGGACAATTTGCCAAGGTCCATTTTTTATAACCATAAATGTTTTAAATAACTATTGAACCTGTTTACTTGTTTAGAATATCATTCTTTTTGAGGTGTTATTTTGTTTAGGATTAGTATGTACTACTACAATTTTCAGTGATCCTTTTCAGGTTGGTATCATTGTTTTTATTTTAGCAATAAAAACAAGACAGATTAAGTCAGCTAAAATTGCCAAGAAAAGCTTTATCTGTCTGATTCTAACCTGCATGATCTGTTTTTAACAGTCTAACATTTCTAGAACAGAGCCTGGAAACAAGAGCCATTTGATATGTGCTTAAGAGTATTGGTCTGCTATTCAGAATTATTAAAAAAGAATTTATGCTTGAACATTATGCAAGTGATTCAGAGGTGCTGGGCTCACTTTCTCTCTCACTAATATGCATGAAGTAGACTCCCCAATCTCACCTCTACCACCTACACTTCTGGTTTGTTGTCTTAGCAGGTATTAAAAAGTTTAATTCTTTTTGCTTTTTTTAAAAAAGAGGATGTTAGTCTGTTTAAAAATTCTTTAATTATAGTCAAATGAATGGCCTCATCTTTTCATATTTTATGGATATTATTCATATATTATTTTGCTTCGGATTTTAAATTTTTTAAATCCAGAATCATTCTTTAGCCTTATTCAATAGTTAGCAAATATAAGTTAGTTGAAAAAAGTGACATTTTAGATAAAATAAAAATAGTTTGTGATATCCCAGTAGAGAAAATAAACCCATCATTTAACATAATGCGCTTGCTGTTTTAACATTTAATATCAATCTTAACTTGGGGATACAGACATACTTAGTATATTCTCCAGAAAAAAAATATGTTTATCCCAATGATAAGCAGTGTTATGAGTTGTAATAGGAGTATATATGCAGATCTACAGTGTAAAAATTCAATTAGTAAGAATATGGTTAAAATGTGATATTTCAAAAGAAACAAGATATTTTGAGGAAGTAAAGCAAAATGTTCTTTATAAAATCAGAAATGACATGCATTGCTTGAATTGTGGATTAGCATGATTCTTTATTATTTCTTCACTGTTACGATGCTACCTCATTTCTTAATCACCTATTTGTTTTTGAATTTATAAGAAACATAATGTCATTGGGGATTTTATTTCTGTTTATTTTCAGTCTTGGGAGATAAGAATCAAAGTTTTACTTAGACAATTTGAGTTGTTAATTTTAAAACAATGCTTCTCCAGTTATCCAAGTTGTTGGCAGATTTGTTTTCTTAGCTCAGAAACAGTTCTCTTTCACACACTGATAAAATTTGTAACTGTCATGGAAGGTATGTACCTAAATTCATCAAGAAATGTTGGATGGGAGCAAAAACTTCACAATGCCAATATTTAAGAATTATTTGTTGTTATGTTAGAAATTCTCTTAATGAATAATTCTCAGTTATGTATACAAATGAACAAAAATGTAAATAAATTGGCCAGGGAAGAAAGCAGGTGGGAACACGAGCAAAGAGATGTTATTTCATGATCTAGTTTAAAATTGCATTATTTTATGATAGCAAGTAAGCATGTAAAGTTTTGATACTGCTTAAAAATATCAAACACTTCTATTTAAAGATATACAGAGGTTTCATAGGTTGTTTCTTACATTGAAAGAATGGTATGTGTTTGTAATTTATGACATTGACATCAGCGTTACTGGTATGGGATAGAGGTATTCTGCTATATACCTGAAACTGGTAATTGATGACAATCTGCTCAATTCTATTTTAATTTGACTAAGGTTTTCTTGGAATACTTATATTTCAATTTATTGCAAATAAGTATTATGGAATACACATCCATCCACCCAACCACCTATCATAAAATTCTTGGATGCAGAATGATATAGTGTTTTAGAGCCTTACTGCTAGAAATATGGTCCATGGCCAGCAGCAGCATGGGAGATTGATAAAATTCAGTGCCTGAGGTACCACCCCATACCTGGGTTTTCCAAAACATTTAGGTGCTTTGTACACGCATTAAAGCTTGAGAAGCACAGACATCAAACTCAACAGCGAAAGGTTGAAATCTTTTCCTCTAATATCAGGAACATGACACTCTCACTACTTCTATTCAATATAGGACTGGAAGTAATCAGGCAATCAGGCAAGAAAAATAAAAGTCTTCAAAACTGGTAAGAAAGAAGTAAAATTAGCTCTATTTGCAGATGATCTTACATACAGAAAATCCTAAGGACACCAAAAAACCTGTTAGATCTAATCAACAAATTCAACAAAGTTGCAGGATACAAAACTAACATACAAAGATCAGTAGTGCTTCTATGTACTAAGGAGCTATTGGGAAAAGAAATAAAACTATTCCATTTACAATAGCATCAAAACAATAAAATATTTAGGGATAAATTTAACCAAGGAGGAGAAAGATCTCTACATTGAAAACTATGAGACACTGAAAGAAATTGAGGACATAAATACTGATAAAAAGGTATCTGGTGTCCATAGACTGGAAGAATATTGTTAAAATGTCTATACTACCCAAAACCATCTACAGATTCAATGTAATCCCTATCAAGATTCCAATGGCTTTTTTAAAGCAGAAGTAGAAAAAACAATCCCAAAATTTATATGGAACCATAAAAGACCCCGAATAGCCAAAGTAATCTCCAGAAAAAACAAAGTGGGAGCCATTACACTTTCTGATTTCAAACTCTATTATAAAGCTATAACAATCAAATCACAGAACTACCATATGATCCAACAATTCCACTTCTGAGACTATATCCAAAGGAAATGAAAACACTAACTCAGAAGATATCTGCACCGCCATGTTCATAGCAGCATTATTTATAACTGCCAAGATATGGAAACTTAAGTGCCCATTGATGGATGATTGGATAAAGTTGTGAGATATATATATATAATGGAATATTTTTCAGCCATAAAAAGTAGAAATTCTGCCACTTGCAACCACATGGATGGACCTTGAGGGCATTATGCTAAGTGAAAAAAGTCAGACAATGACAAATACTGTTTGATATCACTTATATGTAGAATTTTTTTAAAAAAAGCAAACTCATAGAAAAATATCAGATTTGTGGTTACCAGAAGTGAGAGTGGGAGGGGGGATTGGATGAAGGTTGTCAAAAGGTACAAACTTACAATTATAAATACTTGGGATGTAATGTACAACATGATGACTACAGTTAAACACTGTTATATGGTATATTCCAAAGTTGAGAGTAAGTCCAAAGAGTTCCCATCACACGGAAATACACTTTTCTTTCTTTGTGTCTACGAGATGATGGATGTTTATATTATGGTAATCATTTCACAGTATATGTAAGTCAAATCACTCTGCCTCATACCTCAAACTTACGGTGCCGTATGGCAATTATATCTCAATAACACTTGAAAAAAAGTAGCTTGAGACACACCGACTTAAAACCTGGGCTCTGGAGTCAGACTTGGATTTTTAAACCCTGATTTCTTCATTTGTAAAATGATACTGATGATATTTTCCAATTTTTTTCTGTTTTGAAGATCAAATGAGATTATATGTACAAATCAATGTAGCGTGATTGAGTTCTTGAAGACAGCACTCAATAAAAAGTAGTATTTGTATTGGTTATTGGTAGGCCATGTAGCATGACAGACTCACAGGTCTGCAGGACAAGTGTGCTTTAATTTGTTAATGAGTCCATAAGTATTGAAAAAAGACTCAGCCAATAGTATCCATGTTCTAGGCATTAGTTGAGCAATGACCAGTCACAGCTGAAATTTTCTATTTTATCTTATTCACTTCTTGAAAAGGAAAAACACTTGCATATTCTTCTCTAAATTTAAATTTTCTGGCCTTCAGGAATTTAAGACTTTTATATAGACTCTTAGCCTTTGTACTCTTCATTTTAATAATCTATACTACTATATATGTTTTGTCTGTCACATTTTCTATGATTTAAGTGAGACTAAATCAATGCAGTACTGTGTGAAATGCACTGTTTGAACCAGTATAGTATAGCACCTTGCATCATCCTATTCTGTGGGACTCTAAGGCAGGTAGTAGAAAAAACACACGGTAAACTCATTCATTCAATGCTCACTTTCTGCATATCTACCATGTTCCAAGCACTTAAACAATGCAGCTACAATACTGAATGAAACACATGAAATATCTGCCCACATAGTGGCTACATTCTAGTGGGTGAGTTGATATGCTATGACACGGCTAAATCTAATAAACTATACAGCTATACTTACCTCACATATAGTCTTGCACAGGTGATTTTATATACACACCTGAGCCTATTCCTTCTTCAGATTTTTAAAATCCCCCATTGTTAAATTTTATAATCATTTTTTGGTGGTTAAGATTAGAAGCAGACCATGCCTCTTGGTTAAACTGATAGTGTAAAATTTAGCACACATGTAAGTCATGCAGTCTTTTTGTCATTTTTCTTCTCTTGTGCCTTCCTTTACAGGCTATAACCTAATCTGATTAAGAGGCAGTATGGGATGGTACTGAATACTTCTGGGTATGTATAAAAAAACCCACCTCATTTAATATTGTAATTCTTGTCCTTACCACTTTGCAGCTTTTTAACCTTGAGCAATTTAGTTGTCTTAGGTTTTTCGCCTCTAAAATTGAGGAAATAGTACTTATCTGTGACTTTTGAGAGTAATAAATGACAATACATGTATAGTACTTAGAGTGTCTGTAATATTGACACTAAATAAATATTGCTTAAAATTATTAATTTGAATATATAATGGTAGTAATAATGATAAATATTCTATTGGCCTGTAGTCTTCACATTTCACCATACTTCACATCATACACTGACTTATACTTTATTAGTTCTACAAAATGATCCTACTTTGTGTGTGGACTCAATCTGATAAATGATGCTGCTTTATGTACAGGTTATTCATCATTCACACATGTACATACTCAATTGATTTCCTGTCTTTTCACAACCCCTCTTCCAGGTACTAGTTTCCAGCAGTAAACTCATAGGGAGGAGGTTTGGATTAAGTAACATAAAAAAGGTAAACAGCATAGTCTGTAGCAAAAGACAAGTGTCCAATAAATTTTTTCAGACACCTTTAAAATCTGATACATTTTTAAAGCATAACAAAATGTAAAATAAGCAAAATGCTGTCAATGTAATTTTGTTAGTAATCTTAAATTTTCACAATGGCGCTATATGCCCTGAACCCAAGGATTACACAATCTTTTTTATTAAGTCATAAATAAAAGTGAAAAGTTAGTAAAATAGATATTAAAAACTGGAAAAGAAATATGAAAAACCATTGTATTAATAGTCCATTAAGTGGTTTAAGTAGAAAACACTATAGTAGTTCACAAGTAGGAGAGATTACCCTAACTAAGACAACTATAGATATTCTGAGAAGGTTGGATAAGGTCATGTTACTCATTGTCTTGAATGCCCTGTAACAATTTGGATTTTAACCTCAGGTAATGTGGCATCACTGAAGGTGTATGGATTTGGAAGTGACATTGATAAACTGCCTTTATCAAGCACCATGAAAGAAATAAAGAAAGAAAGAAAGAAATAACTTACTTTCTAAGTTTCCCATTCTTGCTTTATTCTGGGGTGAAACAGACTATTTCACGCTGTTTCTCGGGAACTGAATATATTATTACATATAATAATATATATACATTAATTCTTGAGGCATTTACTATCCTCTAGAGACAGAATGTCTTGGTTTGAATCCTGATTAAACCACTAACTTGCTGTATGGCTTTGGGTAAGTTGCCTCATTTCCCATCTTTAAAATGTGGATAATACCTATGTGTATCGTATATACGTATGTATGTGTACAATGTGCTCACAATATACCCGAACACATATGCATGTTATTTTGTATTACGTAGTATAATGTTTTGCTACTTTTATCAATGTTACTGTATTTAGTGTAATATCTTTTTCTGAAACGTAACAGGATAATAAGACTCCTGAAAAATGGAATAGTGAAAGGAGGAATTCTGCTATATCGGGTAAGAAATTCTAGTAATAGCCATTAATGAACAATAGATGCTTACAACAGCTTGCCTAAAGTGTTAAGGTTGCAATAACCTGGTACAGCTACCATAAAAATAATGAATATAATTAATTATGTTCTTAATGGGAGAGACTCATGAATAATTTAAAGTCATTTTCAAATCACTGTTTTTAGCATTAGCAAGTACTGGTATTATATTGTGTTTAGATACTACATATCAACTTAAAATTCTTACAACAAAAGGTAACAGATGTTTTTGGTTATACTGTACAGTCAAGAGAGTTTGAGCTAACGTGCATCTTAATATGTCAAAATTCATGCCTTAATTACATTTTGAAAATGCATAAAACAGTACATGTAGTTTCTGATTTTATAAAGGACACTTTGACAATGATGACAAAAATACATCCAGTATATTTTGGAAGCAGGGAATAGGGAGACCGAATACAAGTGAAGTCAGGGAGGACTTGTTAGAGATGATCTGGCAGCTGTCAATGTAGCAGTAGAAGTGGGATGGAGAAAAAAGCATAGCAGGAGCAGGAGTCAAACCTTGACATGACAAAAGTATGGCTTTGATAGTAACCTAAAAGAAGTTCAGGGTTTTAAAGACTATAAATGTGACTGGGGTAAAACTCTAGATTCATAATATTCTCTTCTCTGGTTCACTAGAAAGAGTTTGTACCTTAGACGTGCTTGTTCAAAATTGAGTAGTGATAAGTAATTGAAGACCTCCATGTTTGTTTTAGATATGTAAATGTATAAGACAATAGGAAGAATAAAATAAGACACTGGACGGTGGAGATGTGAAGGAATGGAAGGTGAGAAATAAACTCAGTAAAGAGGAGAGTTCCTAGGACAGACGAGCCTGTTGCCAAACTTTTAGAACCTTTGAGAAGAGGATTTGGGAAACACAGTTATTTGTATACCCCACATCCACTACTCCATTATTGTCAAATAAATTCAACCCCAATTTTGTTCAGGTGGCAATATATTCAGGAGAGGTAGGTTTCTCTAGTGCTCCAGGGAATGAATCACAATTAGTCGAAACTGATCGAAGCACTAGTGTTTAAACTAATTACTTCTGGTAATTAGTTAGGAATGGGTAAATAACCCTGTCCTAGCCAATGAAACTGAAGGGCAATTCTTCTGGGAGGATAGAGGGTGTGGCTTCCATGAAAGGTTTCCCCTGGGTAAGGAGACAGACACAAAGATAAACCATATCTTCTTCCTTTGGATGGTGTCATGAAAGAATATGATGGCTAGAGATGCTGTAGTCTTCTTGTGACCAAGAGCTAAACAGAAGGCTCTGGCCATGATCCTGGGTGAAACAGAGCCCCAGGATTGACCAATGCTGGGCTATCCCACTTTTACCAAGGTAGTGTAGAGTTCCTGACAGATTATATTGGAAGAAAGTAAGAAGCTCATGAAGACCTTTCACATCATATTAAAAAGTTTGAACATTCTAGTGTAAACAATAGGGAATTACGAACTAGTTTAAATATGTGAAGTGATATGGTCAGGGTTGCTTTCTTAGATGGGACACAAGTAGTGACTAGAAAGGATGTGAGGGAGACAAGATTTGTGGCAAGGAAAACAGCAAATTTATTATAGTCAAGTTTCAGGACATGGTTAGAGATGGGGTGGAAAAGGGAAATAAGTTTTATAAAATGTTTTAATGGTTGCATTCAAAAGCTATTTTTGTTTCTCTCTTACAGCTAGAGACCTTATTTTCAGAGTTAAGAATAACACTTTTCTGCTCATACTTAAATACTTTGAATTATTTTCTGGATGTATTTAAATTGCCATTTTTTAAAATAAATCACTACCACTAATCTTTATTTAAGATATACACTAAATTATACATGTTGTCAAAATTCAAAAAAAAATCACTGTTTTAAGAGATGTATTTTTACCAAGAAATCACAGTATGCTATATTGAATGCATAAACAGACCAAAAATTTTGTGGAATGGATTTGTTATTTTGTTCTATGTAGACTGAAGGGGAAGTTGCATTCTTAAAATTACCTGTATTGGAACAGGATTTTTAAATATTGACTTTTAATTAGTTAAAGCATCTGTATTTCATGCTCTGATTACAATATTTAGAATTCACCCCAATGGAATCCCATTAAAATATTTAGTGACACAATACTGAGATAATTGTTTACTTCAAAGTGTTCTCATTTTTAACATGTGAAAATTGCTTTATTTCATACATCTTTATACTTTCTTTAGTATGCTGTAAACAGTTCCATTTAGATGCTATAAGAAAAAAATCACTTTTCAATGCTAAATGAAAAAGTTGGATCTTAAAATTTCTACTGGATTCGGCATCTAAGATATTAATGTTTAAAATTAAGTAAATGCAGCCCTTTAAGAAAAGCTACTTTAGATTATTTAAAATGTAGCACATAGAAGTTCAGTAGGACGTATTTACTTTAGTACATGTCAACATAGGGGAATTTACAGGAGGTAAATTGGAAGAGAATAAACCCAATGTTGTGTTTGCCATCAGAAGGATCTGGAAGGATCCTGAATAAAGACAGAGAATCAATCTTCAGGCAACAAGATTTTGAGCACAGTTTTTAAAAATTAGGAGCAACCTTTATTAAGCTGATTTTCTCATGTCTGTGTGACAAAGTGTCTCATTAACTGTAATACCCAATTAAGGTTTGTCCCTGTTTATCTCTTAGTTGAGTGTTTGATCTACAACCAAACCACACTCTAGAAGTTTTTCAATCAATCAAACACACCCTTGTGTGTTTGTGCATGCGTGTGGGTGCATATGCAGGTATTTGTGGATATCTGCACGTGTTGTGTGTGTGTGTGTGGGGGGGAAGGGTAGACTTTCCTGTACTTGGTGCTGTGCTAACAATGAGGGGTATCAAACAAGGAAGACATGGCCTCTGCTCTCAGAAAGCTTAGAGTCTAACAGAGAACACTAACACTAACCAATCATAAAGCTGGAGTTACTAATATAATGATGGGGATATAAGGAACTGAAGAGTCTTTAAATCAGGGGAATACATTTTTATAGGACCAGTCTTTTCTGATAAAGTTTGAAAAGTAAAAATCAGTGGAACAAACCACAAAAATATGTACATGAGAGTGTTGGGATGGAAAAGTTGCATATGAAGGGCGTAGCACTGTCATGAGAGAGAGTGGTATCTTTGAGAACAGAAACTATTTGAGCATGGCTCTCATTTAGATTGAGGATTTAGATTCTGGAGGGATGATGGAGAGGTATGTATGAGCCAGGCCCAGAATGCTAAGTCCATTGTGAACTGTATTAATGTAATTCAGTCTTATTTTAAGGGCATTAGAAGCCTTTTGAATGATTTTCTCTAGGAAGAGACAAAATCACATTTACATTTTAAACGATGTTGGTTGTGATGTAGAGAATGTACTGGAAAGGAGTAATATTGGGTAACGGGCATTAGTTAAGAGCTGTTGTAAAAGTCTAGGAAGATGGTGACTTGGACTGGGTTGTTGACAGTGAGCATGGATTAAAGAGGATGGATTCAAGAACGTTCAGCAGAATCAAAAGATTTTTCAAGTTAACACAGTGATTAGTCTCTAAGAGATGGAATCTTAGTGCCTGTGTTTTTATCTGAGCTTTACCATGTTCTAGCTATGAGGGAATAGGCAAGTTGCCTTGTTTCTTTGCCTGAATAATGGGAAAGAAATAGTGACTAATTATTTTGCTGTAAACCTTAAAGTTGATCGATGCATATAATTAAGGGCAGTCCCAAGCATGTAGAAAGTGCTTTTAAATATTAGCATTTTCTATGTGTCACTGATTATATTTCAGAAGATGAGGAAAGAGCCATGTATAGGCCTTAGATTCCTGGATCAGCCATTGTATGGAAGGTTTTATTATACATTCAAAGGGAAATAGTACATAAATGATATTTGGGGGGAAATGTCAGTATCATTCAGAGAATGAACACTGATACATCAGATAGCTATCCAGTGGGACATCAGCCAGTCTGCAGGACATATGCATTTATAACCCAGAGTAGAAATCAGCAATGCATACACACAGGAGATGTATGCTGATAAATGCCTACTATGTAGAAGCAAGGGGGCAAGCATGTACATCAGAATCAGACAGACCTGTATATAAATCCTATCTCTGTTACTTCCTAGTTGTCCTGGGGAAACTTTGAGGCTCAGTTTTCTTATTTTCAAAGTGTGATTAGGGTAGTTGCAAATGATAACGTATTTGAAGTTGTATGTACCAATTAATCAGAGGTAATCTCTTCCCAGGGACTTTGCCCGTTTGTGGACTTGGTAGCTTCTGCAATCACTAACACTGCATTTACACCAGCCGATTACCTTCAAGCAGAGCCTAACGGTGCTTTTCCTCATGTCTCAACTATGCACCCTTGCTTCCTACCCTAGTTACTGCTGTTTTGAGACAAAGCAAGACTTACCTGCATGTACAACTAGAAAGGGCAAGGGAATTACATTTTTCTTCCTTCCTTCTCCAGATAAACAGCTACTTCTCAGGATAGTTTGTCTTCTCACAAGACAATCTGGTGATACCAAGCAATCAGTCATGCTTGATATCAAACAGTGGCCAATTAAGTAACAACCCATCAGATTGGCTTCTCCTCCTACCTTGCCTCAGTCTCCCTTCTACATGCTTGCTTTCTGCAGTCGCACTGAATAATAAATTAGAAGCAAATAAAACTTTTCCTCAGGCTTATAGTTTCTGGGAAATCCAAGCGTGATATATTTTTTTTTTCCCTATATGGACCTAATATGGGGTAATGTCACTAGATGACTCACTAATGCAATGGCAATAGGGATGCCACTGTTGGTATTAAGTAAGAGGTGATAACTGTAGTGATATCATATCACTGACTTTTATCAGAGGTGGTTCCAGTTCAAGACAGTGACATAGGAGGACTCTGAAGTCACCTCTTCCCACAGACACACCAAGTCTATAGCTACATATGGAAAAATTTCCTCTATGGACACTCCTTGATTCCCTGGTAGCAAGTGGGACTTACATCTGTGGGTACTTATAGGACTGTAATAAATGGAGGAACAGTTCTTAAATGACTACCAACCCACAGGGCACAGCACAGAGACAGTGTAATGAAGTACACCCCAGTGTGTTAAAGAGGCCTGTTAGCTTACTTTCATAGCTGTGGCCCGAGGGGCAGGCTTCTAATTAAGCATGTATCTAAGGACTGACTACAGCCTCCTCTAGAGATTGGAGAGGCTGGTGCACACCATATTTGTGTTTTCCCTCTGCCCTGCTGCAGGTTGGTATCTGAGAAAGGAGCATGTGTACACATCAGGCAGCCTGGCTTTTATGGCTGCCACCCAGAGGACACATCTACTGATAGCCCAGCTCTGCTGGCTATCATAGGCTGGGTGTGTGTTCACAAGTTCAACAGGATGGTAGCAAATAAAACAACAGTTCTCAACTGTTACACCAGGACTCAATGCAGAGGCAACAGACAGAAATGCCATCTCCCAGTCTTCCCCTGAAAGAAGTATATTTGCATACTTTAAGAGCTGCTGCCTGAGTGTCTGGCTTCTATCTAATCAGCCTGAATCGAGACTGAGACCATCCCTTTTAGGACAGTGACAGGCCTTGGCACATGCTCAACTACTGGAAGCCACTAATAATAATGTACGCTGCTTGGGTAATCAAAAAGGTTTGAGAGACAATCAAGAGCTAGGACGGGGTTGAACAATAAGTTTCATCTCCTACATTAGGCCACTCCTTCAAGACTGGGAGTGGTGGTTATTTTACCTAACTCATATAAACTGACAGAGAGAGTAAAGCAAAATGAATACAGAGGAATATGTTCCAAATTAAAGAACAAGATATAAAACCTCAGAAAAAGACCTCAATGAAATGGAGATAAGTAATTTACCTGATAAAGAGTTCAAAACAAGAGTCATAGAAGTGCTCACCAAACTCAGGAGAAGAATGGATAAACAAAGTGAGAATTTCAAGGAGACAAAATATAAGAAGATACCAGGTAGAAGTCCCAGAGCTGAAAAACACAGTAACTAAACTGAAAAATACAATAGAGGGGTTGAAAAAAGATTAGATACAGAAGAAGAGAGAAATCAATGAACACAAAGACAGGGAGGTGGAACTCATCCAATCAGAGCAGCAAAAAGAAAAAACAAAAATGATAGCATAAGATAGCATATACAAAAAACAAAAAAGATAGCATGAAGATAGCATAAGAAATGTATAGGACAACATCAAGCAAACCAACATTCACATTATAGGGGTCCCAGAAGGAGAAGAAAGAGGCAGGAAACTTATTTGAAGAAATAACATCTGAAAACTTCCCTAACCTTGGAAAGGAAAGAAATGCAGTTCCAGGAAATCCAGAGATTTCTAGGTAAGTCCAAAGAGAACTACACCAAGATACATTATAATTAAACTGTCAAAAATTAAAGAGAATCTTAAAAGCAGCAAGAGAAACAATTTGTTATGTACAAGGGAACCCCAGTAAGTCTATCAGATTTTTCAGCAGAAACTTTGCAGGTAGGAAGGGAGCAGCATGATATATTCAAAATGCTGAAAGAAACTGCCAACCAAGAATACTCTACCTGGCAAAGTTATCCTTTAGAATTGAATGAGAGATAAGGGGTTTTCCAGACAAGCAGAAGCTAAAGGAGTTTATCATCACTAGACCAGGCTTATAATAGATGTTAAGGAAACTTAAGGTAGAAAGAAAGGGTGCTAGTTAGTGACAAAAAAAATCTCACTGGTAAATATAAATGTAGTAAAATTGAGAATAATACAGTGTTGTAAAAAGGTGTTAATAATCACTTATAAAACTAGCATGAAGGTTAAAAGACAGAAGTAGTAAAAAAAAAAATAACTATAGCTACAATAATTTAATGTATGTACAAAATGTAAATTGTGACATCAAAAACAATGTGAGGGAGAGAGCAATAAAGACAGCTTTAGAATGTATTCAAACTTAAATTGTTATCAACCTAAAATATACTATTATAAATACAGGTTGTTTTATGTGTAAGATTCATGTTAAACACAAAGCAAAACCTATAGTAGACACACAAAAGATAAAAGAATCTAAGCATATTACTACAAAAAAAAAAAATCACCATCACAGAAGAGAGCAAGATAATATGAAAGGAACAAAGGAATTACAAGACATCAGAAAACAATTAACAAGGTGGCAATATGGACATACTTAATAGTTACTGTAAATGTACTAAATTCTCCAATCAAAATAGAGTGGTTGAATGGATAAAAAACAAGTCCCATCTATATGCTGTCGACAGAGACTAACTTAAGATGTAATAATACACAGATTGAAAATGAAAGAATGAAAAATGATTCCACACAAAGGAAAACTAAAAGCAAGATGGAGTAGCTATCCTTATATCTGACAAAACTGACTTTAAAACAAAGACTGTAATAAGAGACAAAGAAGGGCATTACATAGTGATAAAGGGGTCAATCCAGTAAGATGATATTACATGCTAATATTTATGCACCCAACATAGGAACACCTAAATATATAAAACCAATATTAGCATACTTAAAGGGATAAAATGACAACAATACAATAACAACTGGGGACTTTAATAATTACCCTCACTTACCTCAATGGAAAGACCATCCAGACAGAAAATCAAAAGGAAACATTGGCCTTAAATGGCATTTTAAATTATGATTTTAACAGATATATACAGAACATTCGAGCCAAAAGCAACAGAATACACATTCTTCTCAAGTGTACATGGAATAGTCTCCATGATAGATCATATGTTAGACCACAAATAAGTCTTGATATGATTTCAATCTTCTTAAATTTATCAAGATATTTTCCAATCACCGTGGTATAAGACTAAAAATCAACTACAGGAGAGAACTGGAAAATTCACAAATATATGGAGACTAAACATGCTACTGAACAACCAGTGAGTTGAAGAAGAAATCAAAAAAGAAATTAAAAATACCTAAGCAAATGAACTGGAATTCAACATACCAAAACATGGGATGCAACAAAAGCAGTTCTAAAAGGGAAGTTCATATCAATAGATGCCTACATCAAGAGACAAGAAATTTCAAACAACCTAACTTTATACTTCAAGGAACTAGAGAAAGAAAAAAAGAAGCCCAAAGTTATAAGGAAATAAAGATCAGAGAGGAAATAAAGAGACTAAAATCACAGTAGAAAAGATGAAACTAAGAGCTGATTCCTTAAAAGGATAAACAATAGACCAAACTATAACTAGATTCACCAAGAGAAAAAGGACTCAAAATCAGAAATAAAAGAGAAAATATTACAACTGATACCACAGAAATACAAAGGATCATAAGAGACTGTTAGGAACAACTATAAGACCAACTAATTGGACAACCTAGAAGAAACTGATAAATCCCTAGTAACATAAAACCTACCAAGATTGAATCATGAAGAAATAGAACATTTGAAACAGACCTATTGCTAGTAAGTAGATTGAATCAGCAATCAAAAACCTCCCAACAAAAGTCCAGGACCAGATGGCTTCACTGATGATTCTACCAAACATTTAAAGAATACTAATGCTTTTCAAGCTCTTCCAAGAAAACAGAGGAAGGAATATATCCCAACCCATATGAGGATGCCAGTATTATCCAAATACCAAAACCAGACAAGAATGCCACAAGAAAACTCCAAGCCAATATCTTTGGTTAACAAAGATGCAAAAATCCTCAACAAAATATTAGCAAACTGAATTCAACAATACATTAAAAGGATCATACACAATGATCACGTGGGATTTATTCCAGTGATGCAAGCATAGTTCAACATCCACAAATCACTGTGATATGTCACAGTAATAAAATGAAGGATAAAAATCATCTCAAATGCAGAAAGAGCATTTGACAAAATCAACATCAATTTATGATTAAAACTCTCAACAAAGTGGGTATAGAAGGAATGTACCTCAGTATACTAAAGGCCATATATGACAAGCCCACAGCTAACATCCAACTATGATAAGCTGAAAGCTTTTCCTCTAAGATCAGAAGGAAGACAAGGATACCCACTCTCACCACTTTTATTCAACATAGTATTTGAAGTCCTAGCCAGAGAAATTAGGCAAAAAGAAATACAAGGCAACCAAACTGAAAGTGATGAGGTAAAATTGTCACTATTTGCAGATGACATATATAGAAAACCCTAAAGACTCCACCAAAAAACTATTAGAACTAATCAATAAATTCAGTAAAGTTGCAGGCTACAAAGTCAACACACAAAAATCTTTTGCATTTCAAAATGCTAATAACAAACTACCAAAATGAGAAATTAAAAACAAAAACAAACAATTCTATTGACAGTTGCAACCAAAAGAATAAAAGTACCTAGGAATAATTTTAACCAAGTAGATGAAAGACCTATTTACTGAAAACTATAAGACGTTGATGAAAGGAATCAAACACAGGAATATGAAGATATTCCATGCTCGTGGATTGAAAGAATATTGTTAAAATGTCCATACTACCCAAATCTACAAATTTAATGCAATCCATATCAAAATTCTAATAACGTTTTTTTCACAAAAATAAAATCCTAAAATTTGTATGGAAGTACAGAAGACCCAAAACAGCCAGATCAAACTTGAGAGGGAAGAATAGCACTGGAGGAGGCATCATGCTTCCTGATTTCAAAGTTTATCGCCAAGTGACAGTAATCAAAACAGTACGATATTGGCATCAAAAAGACACATAGATCAATGGAACAGAATGGAGAGCCTAGAAATAAATCCACACATAAAGTCAATTAATGTACAACAAATAAGCCAAGAATATACAACAGGGAAAGGACGATATCTTTAATAAATGGTGTTGGGAAAACCAGACAGCCATATGCAAAAGAATGAAACTAGATCACTATCTTACACCATACATTCAAGTCTTTAACTCATTTTGAGTTAATTTTTGTGTAAGACCTGAAACCATAAAACTCCTAGAAGAAAACAAACAGCAAGATCCTTGACATTGGTCTTGCTGATGAATTTTTGGATTTGACACTAAAAGCAAAAAACCAAACAAAAACAAACCCACTAAACACAAGTGGGACTACATCAAACTAGAGAAGCTTTTGCACAGCTAAAAAAAAAAAATGAAAAGGTAACCCTCTGAATATTTGCAAATCACATCTACTAAGGGTTTAATACCTAAAGTATATAAAGAACTCATAAAACTCAATGGCAAAAATTCAATAAAATCTTAAAAAGGGCAGAGCATATGAAACATTTTTCAAAAGATGAGACATTTTTCCAAAGATGACATTCAGATGGCCAACAGGTACATAAAAAATGCTCAACATCAGTAATCAGGGAAATGCAAATCAAAACTGCAAATGAGATATTGCCTCACACATTTCAGAATGGCTATTATCAAAAAGACAACAAATAAATGTTGGTGAGGATATGGAGAAAAGGGAACTCTTGTGTACTGTTGGTGGGAATGTAAGTTGGTACAGCCACTGTGGAAAACTGAATGGAGGTTTCATAAACAAAACAAAACAAAACAAAACTGAAAATACAACTAGCCAAGATCCATTTATCCACTTCTGGGTATTTTTCTGAAGGAAACAGAAGTACTAAGTGGAAAAGATATCGACACTCTCCCATTCATTCCAGCTTTATTTACAATAGCCAAGACATGAAAGCAACCTAAGTGTCCAGTGACAGGTGAATATGGTGATGTATAATGGAATATTATTTAGCCATAAAAGAAGGAAATCCTGCCATTTGCAACAATATGGATGACCCTTGAGGGCATTATGCTAGGTGAAATAAATCAGAAAGATATATACTGTAAGATCTCACTTATATGTGGAACTTTTTAAAAAAGAACTCAGATACAGAGGATACATTGGTGGCCTGCTGGGACTGGTGTTGGGGGCTGGGGAGTTGAACGTGGTAGAAAAATAAGCACAATCTTACAGTTATAAATAAGTCCTGGAGATGTAATGTACAGCATGAGGAGTATACTTAACACTGTATTGTATAATAAAGTTACTGATAGAGTAGATCTTAAAATTCTCATAAGAAAAAATATTTAACTGTGAGTGGTGATGGATGGTAACTAGACTTACTGTGGCATTCACTTAGCAATATATATATATAAATATCAAGTCATGTTGTACACCTGAAACCAATACAATGCTATATGTCAATAACATATCAAAAAAAGAACTGCAATACTTTCCTGTGTGGTCAAACATGCCACAGCCAGGAAAACAAACACAAAACTACCACACAACTATGTTTAGGTAGTGGCATTTTGACTGTATCAAAAGGAACAAATAGAATTTATATTTTGTTGGTTATATTCTGACCCTAACACCTTGAGTATACACTACAGAAAGACAAGTATAAAATTCTAAACCTAGCACAGAAAGCCTCTTATGAAGAGCATGGGACTTTTATGCTGTTATTGCTGAGATGACCTTAAAACTTAAAAAAAAAAAATTGTGATTCTGAGCATTGTTTTCATCCAAAGTAAACATAAAAGACTAAAGTCCAAACTAGGTAAGGACCCTTTATTTTGGTAATTCAGTATTATTGATAATAGCTGTATATACTTCTTCCCCCAAGTCAGACTAGATACTTCTATGAGGATATTACTCTATTTTGCCATTTTATTGGGCTTCCAGGAAGCTTCTTACATGTCTTTAATCTCATGTATATGTGATAAGCTTATTTTTATTTTGAGAAAGGAAACTAAATGTATCAAGAGCCTTTCATTTTCACATTTATGTGTTGTCAACCAAAATAATAATTCAGCATTCCCAGTTCATTTGGGGATGGAAATTCAATCAGAAAGATTCAGTAAAATATTTATTTTAACAAAATTGAGATTTTCTAAAAAATGTTACTCATCAAGTTAACATTTTCTACAACCATTTTGTATTCCCTTTTGTCGCAAATATTTCATTTATTCAGTTTTATCTGTACTTCCTTTGTTTAGGATCACTTCTCAGAATAATTTAAAATATTTTTAAAAGCCACACAGCTTAGACATTCATAAACAGCAAAACATCAAATCACACACAACAGTCATAAGCACATAATCTGTAACTTACTAATAAAGCTGTTTTACTTTTTGCACTTAGAGATAGCAATATTTTACAGGCAGCTAAAAGGTAAAATATGTTTTGTCACATTAAAACCAAAGAAATAGAAAGGAGATTTAATTGATATACTACTTTCACACACAAGCTGTACAGGTTAACAGTAAAGTCACTGCTCTAATAACTGTGCTAAGTTTATGTGAATTCCCCCTTGAACATGTTCATGCTATTTACATTAAAAAATATTGTGGAATTTTCTTGGCCATACAAAAAGGTAATTTTCACTGTAGGCTTATAGCATTAGAGATACAAGCATACTACTCTTTTTGAATCAAAAGAACTTTGGACAGAAGCCAAATCACAAAGATCCAAAAGGGTCTTGTCCAGGTCCAAGAGTAAATGTTTGATACAAATTTTAGCAGCATTTCTCTTACTCAATGCCATTAGTGTGTACCCCGCCCCAAGGTATTCTGTATAATGACTTAGTAATTTTATAACCTCCTCTTATTTGGCAGGCAGATAATTAGGGTGACTTTTCACATAGAGGTAAGACCGCTGTCCCTCTAAAAGCTATCTGGAGGACTCAGTCACTCAACAACTAGTCCCTTTGATGCTTTTAGCTGTTATTCATATTATCTGAATATGTTTCATCTCTCTGGGCATTGCTCAGACTTACAATATCAGTGCTAGCTTATATAGTGTCTTTCTGAGAATTAGGAAAATTACCTCTGTCCTTGGATGTTGAACTTAATGAAAAGATTTAAAAAACACCTGTATCAATTATTGCTGGTAGACAAACCACCCAAAAGCTTATGGCTTAAAACACCACCAATTTATTTTTTCCCCTGATTCTGTGGGTTGGCTGGGAAACTCCTCAGCTCGTTTATCTGGCTTTCCTTTTGAGAAGGCATTTACTGGCACACCAGCTGAGGTGGAAGTTTCTAGATGATCTCTCTCCCCTGTCTAGTAATTAGTGCTGGGTGTGGCCTAGGGCACCTTGCTTCATCCTTCATGCAGTCTATCATTCCCCAATAGCCTAGACTGGTTTCTTTATATGGTGTCTTAGAGTAGTGATTCAAGAGGGCTAAGTAAAAAGCCACAAAGCCTACTGAGGGCCAATTCACAAAATGGCATTTCTGCCACTTCCTAAATTAGTCAGAGCAATATATAAGACCAGCAAAGATTTAAGGTTAGGGAAATAGACTTTACCTTTTGATGCAAGGAACTGCAAAATTATGTTGCCCCCTTTAAAAATTTTAACAATGCTCCTTTGGGCTGACACAGCATTGTGGACTATTGTTCATTTCAGAGAAGATGCTCTCTCCTCCAAATGCACCCAGCTGTACAGCAGGATACACGAGTGAAAAGTAGAGTAGGGATGAGCTTGAGTCCTGACTATCCTCTTGGCTGGACATCTTTGTTCAGTGTACAACTTGAGCAACTCTGATGACTCAGCATGTCCCCTTATATTAATCCCAGAAAGTTGATGGATAGTATTAAGACATTTTTATGAGGAGGATATGCAGGGAACCAGATAACTCTAGTACGAAGCATCTGGGTACTAGAGAGATGATAAGTTAATTTTATTTTGTGCTAATAAAATAATATTTTGAATATTGTATATATTTATAGGTGTCAAATATTTCTTTACATAGTCAAAGTAGAGTAATGAAAAGGGCACTGAAACTGTGATATATGATTACCAACTGAAACAACTGAAGGTGTTAAATCTTATAAAAACTCAAGTGGTTCTGTACTATATGGCCTTGCCTACATGAATCTGATCATTAGGAAAAGTCATTAGACTAATCTGTAGCACACAGATTACTAGGGAATTCAAGGTGCATATAGATATAGTACTCACATTACTTGATGCAGGGTAAGTGCTAAATTAGGACTTGAGGACTGAATGAAAGAATTAATGAGGAATTCCTTAGGAACTCTGATTTTGATTCAGCATTACATGGGTTAAGCTTTATGAAGGTTAATTATTTGACAATATTTGGGGAAGGTAGCAGTCTCCCAATACTATCACAGGAATAATTCAAAGAATAGTCATTTGTAATAAGGAGAGAAAAGTCATTTGTAATAAGGAGAGAAAAGACAACTACAGTAAAAAAAAAAAAAAATTTCTTCAAACAATAAGTTTCTCTAGAAGAATAAACAGGAATCTGTTAGTTGTTAAATTACAGAGGGAACTATGAGTCTGAGGGACAAAGAAGGGTTAAACAATTTTCATGTATACCCTTCAGAAATTTTTGAATTTTATACCATAAGCATGTATTATATAACATATAGACTTACTGAAGCAGTGAGATTACACTGCTTACTGAGCAGTGTACACTAACTGAGATTACACAGTGGGGAGAAAAAAAGACAATTGCACTGAATTTTGCAAAGTATTTGAGCTCTTACATTTCCCAATTTATACTTATTCAACTCACAAGTAGACCACCTGACCTCTTCAAATGTTTCCTTTACTTAAAAAAAAAAAAAAAGAAAGAAAAAAAGATAAAGTTAACCAACATGCAAGAGGCCATGAACTTGAAATGCCCCCTGCTTCAGCTAAGGGTAGAAAGTTTCTGCTGAGTCACTGCATTCTCCAATTCCATCACACAAATTCTGGCCTAGGTAGAGACCCAAGGGGAAGTCACAGGATAATATATTTCAATGCATAAAGCTAATTGGCATGTATATGGCTTTACTCTGTGACCCTGACCTCATTAGAATCAATCTCTAATCACCTTAGAGTGTTGGTTACTGCTTATCAAGTGGAGTTCTGTCTTTTAATGCAGAGAGGTAAGGTAACAAAAATAACAGTTCTTTACTTTGATGGGAAGAATGGCTGTAAGAATCAATAAGAATAGATTTTCCCAATTTAAAAAGATTCCCCCATAATTAGTTCAATCACATACTGAAAGAAGAAAAGTCAAATCTGTAAAAGGCTACCCAGGATAAAGATAGGAGGAATTCAGTATTCTCTAGTTAGTACCACCCCAATGATAAATTAGGGTCCAGCTGGAGAGGTGTGAACTTTAACTTGCTTTTCTGGATACCTTATTAATCCAGATTTACTCTGTTTTTAATCAGCTAGGTCAATATCTGCTTACTGGTTAAACAAACTACTGACAACAATAGGGATAAATGTCAAGCTAACAAATTACCTACCCTACTGTTAAGGTTGATAACCACATATCACCAGCATTTCTAAATATACAAAGTATTTTTGCAAAGGCTAAACCGGCTCACACATGCATACTACAAATTCTACAGGATAAATATCACTTGTCATGTTTATTATAGCCAGTATACAAAGCTTTGGGAAGATCAGAATTCAGAAAGACCACCTTTTCCATAGTTGCACAAAGTTCAAGCCCACTAACTATGAAAGGATGAGAGCTATAATGTAGAACATTAAAAAGTTACAGTGACAGTATTTGCTAATATTTTATCTAGTCATTTTTCTGACTGTGCATGCGTATAGGTAGGCAGTAGCAGTGGGTGGTGGTCATGGTTGTGATGGGAGTAGTAGTAGCAATTCTGGGAGTGTATTAATTTGGAAAGACTCACTTATAATTCTACCCAATAGTATTAAGTACCTTATTTTTGCCACCCACAGTGCTAAGTGTGTAGGAAAATAACTAGCTGTGGGTAATTTAGCTACATCATTTGCCATTGTGGAGCTTACAATGTAGTTACTTATTGTAACAGGACATTCTTAGAAGAGATATCTCTATGGTGATCACATTAAACCCTAAGCCCAGTAGCAATGAAATAAAGAAATCAGGACAGGCCTCAGCCTGGAGTCTCACATCATACAGTGTCAATTACAAGATAACCTTGGGTTTAAGTCCTATTCCTGCCCTTTACCAGCTGTGTAATCTTAAAGCCCTTTTTTCTCTAAACCCTTGCTATATAATGTGAACAATGGTAGCTTCAAAGGATTGTTGGGCTGATTAAATGAGATAAAACATAAAACGCTTATAGTAGTATCTGGCTCAATAAGTATTAGCCTTTTCTATCTTAGTGCATAGTATTGATAAAGATCATTCTAAAGGTTGGAATGGATAGAGTATTTTGGACTCTAACAGTATGAGGATTCTTGTTTGTCCATATCCTTGGCGAGATTCTATATAACTCGGGCTTCCCTGGTGGCGCAGTGGTTGAGAATCTGCCTGCCAATGCAGGGGACACGGGTTCGAGCCCTGGTCTGGGAGGATCCCATATGCCGCGGAGCAGCTAGGCCCGTGAGCCACAATTACTGAGCCTGAGCGTCTGGAGCCTGTGCTCCGCAACAAGAGAGGCCGCGATAGTGAGAGGCCCATGCACCGTGATTAAGAGTGGCCCTCACTCGCCGCAACTAGAGAAAGCCCTTGCACAGAAACGAAGACCCAACACAGCCATAAATAAATAAATAAACGCAAAGTTTAAAAAAAAAAAATTTGTTAAAAAAAAAAAGATTCTATATAACTCTAAATTTTGCAAAATGGATGTGACGTTGGTTTCGATTTCCATTTCTCCAATTACTTGTGAAATTGAGCATCGTTTCATAATTTTCTTACCCATATAGGGTTCGACTATCGTGAATCAACTTTTCATAACTGTTATCTGTTTTTCTGCGGTTTTTCCTACCTTCTTGTTGATTTACAGGATACCCTATGTTTTAAATATTAGATCCATACTACTTTCAGATGTCAAATGCTTTTTCATTCTCATTTTAAATTTCATAGCATACTGGATTGAAAATAAAACCTTCTTGTAATCAAATCCACTATTTGCCTTTGTTATTTGCACTTTTTATGAATTGTTTTAGAAGATACCTCTCATCTATGTATATTGCCCTTGGTTGTTGTACCTCTCATCTCTTATGTATATTGTCCTTGGTTGCTCTACCTCTCATCTCTTATGTGTATTGTCCTTGGTTGTTCCGTTTGTGGTTTCAACTTTTATTTTTAGGTCATGAGTTCATTTTAGAGTTTTTCTTCATTTGTGTTAGAAGTCAGACTCTCCCCATAGATGGAGCCAATTTTCTCATCATTATCCACTAATCCATTCTTGGCCCACACTGATGAACAATGCCACACCTATCATATACCAATCCTATGCATGTACATCTGATCTAGGCTTATTCTTCAGCTCCGTTCACCGTTTTTATTCCACAGCTATTCACATAGCATGTCATATCTGGCAGGACAAGTCCCTCCTATTTGTTATTTCCTGTTTGTGTATTGTTATAAGATTTACATGCAGTTTGACAAAATTTCTAAAAAATACTTGCTAAAATTTCAAGTAAGATTTGATGGAATTTATAGTTTAAAATGTACAAAATTAACATCTTAAAATTACCACCACGTATTAGTGACATTTCTTTATTCTTTGAGGTCTAAGAGTTTTAGATGTTTCTTAATGGCCTTGTGTTTTTCTTCTTTAGAAATTTAACGTATCCATGAATTAACCACTGAGTGGTATTTTACATTATATTTTATAAAATGAATGGTTTGTAAAACTGTCAATTATATAATTTAATCTTTTATCTAGCAAGCTTCCTGAACTGGCTTGTTTGAAATATGTGTTAAATCTATAGGATCTTCTGTGTGGGAGTGACTATCACTTTTAAAAATGACACTTTGGTTTTTTTCTGTAACTATTCCTGGGATAACTCCAGGATAAAAATTGTCATAATTTTAATGTACTTTATTAGTATTTCATTTAGAATTCATCTCTCTAGTTAATAGGGCAACGACCTTACTTTATTATAACATCCTTATATTTGGGAAGTGATCCAGGAGTAGGGGGAGAGAGAGAAGGAAAAGCCAAAAAAAAAAAAAGGTTTGTTTCAAAGCTACTGCTGTGGGAAATGGGGACCAATTCTACTCTAGGCCCCCTGAGGTGTACAGAATGTCTTCCAGAAATATCTGTTTGTAGGACAGTCAGGTGGAATGTCTGCCAGATTGCTTCTCTGATGAATCAAGGTCTGACTTCACGAGTGCTAAGTCCAACACTTGTAGGCTGCGTTTGTGTGAGGATGCAGCAGACATTTAATGCCTCGGTGAAAGTCTCAGGATAGAAAGCATAAAAACGGTCGGCAAGGGAAGTGGCAGATAGGTCTGAGCTTGAATATCTGCTACTGATATCAGAAGTGAGCTGGGGGGAAGTGACATGGGGACACCAAAGGCCTCTGCTATCATCTACTTCTTTTCTACTCAGATCCACTTGTGTTCACTTCGGCCTGTTTTGTCACTGAGTCCTTAAACTTGAAGTCAGCCTTAATGTGTATTAAAGCCAAAATGCAAGCCAATTTGTAACAAGCTACAGTCAATACTTCTGTAACTGACTTAAGGCTATGAATTGTCTTGATAATCTTTCTCTTCGACTACCCTTTTTAGACTTCTTATCCATAACTAGCATTTCTGCTTCTCCAGGTAACTTTCCATGTTGGGGTTGTCTTGACCTTCAACCCTGATGTCTGAACCCTCTCTGATCAGTTTGTTCATGGTTCCTGTAATTAGCTATTCATCATTACCACCAGGCACAGAAGCACCAGAAACTGCTCCAGAGTTTCCTTATAAAACAGAGTATAAGGGTATTTACAAAGTTAAACAAAATATATTACCAGATAATTAGGGTTGCGAATATTTATACTTCATATACTATTTACATGATTCTACTTAAAGTACCATGAGAATTTTGTTATGAAACGTGTTTAGACAACAGTATTTAATGTCTGCTGATCATCTGTGGTTCATACAGTTTAACTTGAACATGTTGTTGGATATTTTAAAAATTTATATTATAAACATTTGTTAATGTTTTTGTATATTTATTAAAATATTTTATTGTAGAAGTACTAGGCCAAAGAGAATGGACCTTTTACAATTTCTAATACATGCTGTCTATTGCAAATACACATCCTTCAAGGTTTTACGAAAGACCTCTTGATATCTGAGTCCTTTAAAGGACAATGTAATAAAGTTGATAAGTCAGAGCAAAGAAAAGTAGTACACATTGTGAAAATTTTAATGAGCTGATTTCCTTATGGAAACTTGCAGCATATAAAATAAGCCAGCCTTTTTTTCTTTTCCGAGTAGGAGATGGGAACAAAACTCAGTTCAGAAAGCTAATAAGATCTTACTCCAGTCAGCCCTTGACTTGGCACCAGCGTGAATCTGTGCTGATGAACATCACTGCAGTGACCTGGCATTAAGGTTAATTTTACTCCTTTACCACTTTCCATGAATTAAGTAAAAGAAACTTAGAATGACAAGAATTTTATAATAGTTTGCCTTATTAAATTTCCAGGTCTACAGGTGATTTCCTGTTATTTCTTAAGTTTAGATCCATTTCATGGGTGAAAAGAAAACATTACAAAGAAAACAAAGTACTGATAATGCGGAAGTCTCTTAGAATGCTCAGTGCTCCAGTCTGCATCCTTTTCAATTCACTTCCTAGGATTATGCTTATTACATGTTCAAATAAACCATGACAAAAAAACCAGTGACTTAAATGTTTCCAAATATTTCTACTTATTTTTTCCACTTTTATTGGAGCACTTTGGAATTTCAGAGGCACAAAAACCCAAGAATTAGAAAGTTCTAATGTCAATCTAAATTTTAATACTGCTTTGAAAAATGTCTCCTTTACGTATTTTTCCAACCAATAGTAACTTAAGATAAATCCCTCTTGGTCTTCTCAAAATATCTAACTGCTCCTTTCTATCTCATTCAGTAAATCAGTACACATTGTCACTTGTAAAAATATAAGGCATTTTAAAAAGCGCATTCCTAGTATTTCCTAAATATTGTTACAGCCAAGAACAAGTTTAAGTGACATACCTATTTTCATAAAACTGGGTAGATGCTGAAACAAGACTAAAAGTACGATCTCATCTTCCATATTTTCCAGACAATTGTTAAATTTCAACGGAACACTGCTTCCCAGCTATTACAAAAATGTTTGTAAAAAAAGAAATGATGCTCGAGGCATTCCACAGGGCATAAAAATTACTTCTCCCAGATTTTCTAAATTTTAAGCACACTGCATTTTTATCAGAAAAGTTATATTTACTACCTCAGTTTAAAATTCAGTGGCAATTTACTCGTTTGAAAGTTGATTATTGTAAGCTTGATTTTACTGAAGGTCTCTATAAAAAAATCATGTAATATTTTACATATTTCAAGTTTACTTTTGATGAGAGTAATTCTATACATGGTTTTAAGGATCAACATGACAAATTCCATGAAGAATGTAATGAAGTATTAACGTTCAAAATACTTTGAATCTTCTAATTAACAGATTTTCTAAAGACCATTATATTCTTTTTTCTTGACTTCTAGGAAGCAACAGGAACTACTCCCTAGTCCCCTTCTCGAATACCCAAGTGTCCAAGTAGAACTTTTCCTCAACTACAGGGGTCAAACTATGGCTCTTGTCATATCCAGCTTTCTGTTTTAAAAATTTTTATTGAAAAGTGGCCATGTCCTTTTACATATGGTCAATGACCATTTTAGTGATACCACTGTACAGTGGAATACTTGATATAGACCACATGGCTTGAAAAGCAAAACATGTTGACTCTTCATCTTCTTACAGAAAAAGTTCATGACCACTGAATTTACTGTATAGGGAACTCTGCTCAATATTCTGTAATAACCTAAATGGGAAAAGAATTTCAAAAAGAATAGATACACCTATATGTATAACTGAATCATTTTGCTGTACACCTGAAACTAACAACATTGTTAATCAACTATACTCTGATATAAAAAAAAATTAAAAAAAATTAAATATACCCATAAAGACTAAATTAACCAAATGCTTTGTTCAAATTAGCTTAGTAGGAGTACTTCCTTCCTAACACCTAGATAAGGTCAGCACCATGAAGAGGTTGAGAGTTTAAATAAGGTTAGGGGAAAAGATAACTCATTTTGCAGTGTATCACAAAATACCTTGGGAGAGGTTAGTTCTGAATAGGCTGCAGAAGGAAGCAATGAGCAACCGAAAATCATCATGAGGACACCATGAATATGGAAGAGGATGAACCAGGGAGTAGCAGAGGAATGAAAAGGAACATACGAGTGAACCAAAGACTAATTGCAACTACTTAAAAATTTGTCTAGGTCAAAGGGTACAAACTTACAATTATAAGATGAAATAAGTTCTGGGGATCTAATGTACAGCATGGTGATCATAGTTAAAAATACTATATTATAAACCTGAAAGTTGCTAAGAGAGTAGACCCTAAGTGTTCTCACCAGAAAAAAGAAATGGTAATTATGTGACATGATAATACTTTTGGCTAAAACTAAGGTGATATTCATTTTGTAATATATACATATATCAACACATGTACACCTGAAACTTATACAATGTTATGTCAATTATATTTCAGTAAAGCTGGAAAATTTGTCAAAAGATTTGCCTTATATTTGCTGATTTTGTATTGTCATGTGCTTATGAAGGTAATTTTAAACTAAAGGCTGCCTATGATATTTTTGTATAATAGATGGAGAATTTTTTTTTTAATTTATTAAAACATTGATTGTGCTGAATTATCTGTTGTCAACTTGGCATCAGCACCACCTCCTTAAAATAAGGTTTCCTTTGAGTCACAGAAAACAGGTACTTTGTTTTGCATAACTGCCTTTCCCTGTGGTTCCCGGTTAGAATTTCCCAATGGAAGATACCCACACAAGATCTGGAAGCAGGAAGAGAATATATTAAACTAGAGACAGGTGGCACTAGATGTATGGACAGACACGAGATCTATGGAATAACTAGTGAGTTTATGGAATAACTAGTGAGTTTATGGAATAACTAGTGAGTTTATGGAATAACTAGTGAGTTTATGGAATAACTAGTGAGTTTATGGAAACCACTGTTTTACTGCTTCAGATTGAAAGAACTAGTGAGACATCTCCAGAGACTGAGATTTGCTGCAGTTTCCTGATAAGCCTGTGGGACCATCTTCATTGATGCTTCAGGCTAAGGAATTGTCACTGACTTTTGCTTTCCTAATGGCTGTTTAAGCCCCTGATCTATATTTTCAAATATCTAGAATATATTGAGTAGCTTCAATTCTCCTGAACTGACTTTTAGTAATAGACGTGTATCTAGGAAAAAAGAAATGTAGAAATGAAAACTGGAAGTTGTTCACTAATTTGATTAGACTTGAAGCTAATTATGAGCTCACAGACAGTACAAGATAGGTCACTGGGGGGTCATAGCTTACAGTAGCAAACGGTAATTAAATGATCACTCAATGTTGCTTGAGCACAAATGCATAAGGAAAGGATCTGGGAGATTAAGAGGCTAGTGCAATAGTATAATGGGCATAAAACATTCAAGACTATTGTATTGGGTGGGCTGACTATTCCTTAGTTTACAGCAGAACTTGAAGAAAATAAATTACAACATCTGGGCTTTAAATTCCTAGTTCCTTTCACAAGTAGAAAACCCAAGAACTTCTATGACTGAAAAAAGTTTTATTTCATGTGGCTAAGGCTAAATTTTTTAAAACAAAATAAGGTCTTATTCCACGGGTGGCTGAATTATAATGCAGTCACAGCTTTGTCAATTGTCTATGTTAGCATTAATGTGTTACTGAGGAAACAGTGGAATCATAGGGATTGGAAGGAGGCAATTTAGGCATATTCCAATGAATCTGAGTATTTTGAACCCCCAAATATGGATATCACTGCCTATAGAAACAATCTCTCTCCTTCTGAGGAAGGTGGTCACCCCTTGCCAGAGAACTGGGTCATCGGTTGAGTCAGTGGTTGCTCATGTTTCAAGACCCACATGAGCTCTTCTTCCTTGATTTGAGGACTTTAGCTAAACTCAAAATTCAAGCTGTTTTGAGGTAGACATGTCTGATCTCGGAGGATGCTCATACACACAAGATGCAAGGTTTTGCTAATATATATCAGCAGAAACTGGGGTGGGAGATGAGTGAGAGAGTGGATTTTCAGGGAACTAGACCAAAGAAGAAGGGTCACAATGTATCACAGAATTTGACCAGTCCTATTGGTACACAAAACAGAATTCTGGACTTTTAGATCAAGTATCTGGAAGTGGTTTCTAAAGTGCTTGCTTGACTGAAATCTCTTCTCAATAGTGAACTCTTAGACGTTCAAGGTAACAGGAGATGTGAGTACAGTGTAGAGTCAGGAATAAAAAATCTTGGGGAAATAGAATTATCAAACTTACTATTTAAGATCTGCTTAAATACTAATGATGTTTCCTAGAACATTAAGAGAATACCCTCTCCATCAAGATATTGAACTATACATTAAAGATGGGAACATCAGCATACTTGAACCTCTCATGTGTGGCTACCCTCTCCAGGCCAAGGATGACTGCTGGAGATGTCAGCTTAGAAAGAGTCTTCTGGAATTCAACCTTGGTGGTGGGATTCTAAGATGATAGAGGCCAAGGGGTGACACTTAACTGCCAGAGACATGGTAGCCATGGTTAACACAGTGGGCCATGGGGCTGCAGCGGTAATCACACAAAATTGGACCACATTGCTCTTCAGTGGTAGCTAGTTGATCATGGTCCCCCTGAGCTAAAGGTAATGAGCAATCAAAACTTCCTGATTGATCAGTCTAAGTAGAAAAACAATTCAGTCTTGAATTGCAAAGCCTAATATTTCTGATATGTGAAGAGCTCCCAAATATCAAAGTATCAGTAAAAAGTGGCAAAATATATTTATAAACAGTTCACAAAAGAAATGCATTTAGAAATCTCCTTGTAGATTATTACCAGCTGTCTTTTAGAGCTATAAGGGTTTCATAGCGTTTTATATCAATTCTAAATCAGAATTACATTCAACCAATTTTCATTTATTGATCTATATTTTGATGAAGTTCTGTAACTAGTGGACTACACTCAGTTCAAATTATGCTTGCATTTATTTATTTGTATGGAAATATTTGTTCTAATAACGCATCTACTTAACTGAAATAATGCTGCTCTTTGGGGTAACAGAGCAATTTAAGAGCCGGGGTATATGAAGACATAGTGATCAATAAATCATTTCTTCTTTAATAAGTAACTTTTAGTTAATCATGTTGAATTTTTAAGGGAAACTCAATCATACCTTCACCATGTTTGGAAGAAATAATACAAGAGTGGTACATGGAGGCCAAAATACCATCAACACTCAAAAATGGGACAGAGGGTATAGTCATCTGTGTAAGAATGACTGAACTTCAGAATTAGAGAGACTCAACTATCTAGTCCTAATGTGGCTGTGAATGCAACATGTCTTTCAACATGCCTCTTCACATGGGGAAGGAGCCTGATCCTAGACCTATAGAAAGGAAGACAGCTGGCTGAAGAAGAATCCTAGATGAACTGAATACACCTGGTTAATTCTGCCTTCTAAATTTATTACTCAAACAAATCACTCTTCTTTGGAGAAATGTCTATTTAGATCTTCTGCCCATCTTTTGATTGGCTTGTTTTTTGATATTAAGTGGTATGAGCTGTTTGTATATTTTGGATATTAACCCTTTGCTAATGGCTATCATCAAAAGTCTGCAAAGAATAAATGCTGGAGAGGGCGGGGAGAAAAGGGAACCCTCCTACACTGTTGGTGGGAATGTAAATTGGTGCAGCCACTATGGAAAACAGTACGGAGGTTCCTTTAAAAACTAAAAATAGAAGTACCATATGGTCCAGCAATCCCACTCCTGGGCATATAGAATGAAAAGATGAAAAGTAATTTGAAAGATACATGCACCCCAATGTTCATAGCAGCACTATTTACAATAGCCAAGACATGGAAGCAACTTAAGTGTCCACCAACAGATGACTGGCTTAAGATATGGTATATACGATGGAATATTACTCAGTCATAATAAATAAAATATTGCCATTTGCAGCATCATGAAGACCAAGAGAATATCATACTAAGTTAGACAGAAAAGCAAATATTATATGCTATCATTTATATATGGAATCTAAAAAATAATATAAATGAATCTATGTATGAAATAGACTCACGGGCATGGAAAACAAGCTTATGGTTACCATAAGGTAACCATAATGTGGGAGGGATAAATTAGGAGTATGGAATTAACAGATACAAACATACATAAAACAGATAAGCAACAAGGATTTACTGTATAACATAGGGAACTATATAATATCTTGTAATAACCTATAATGGAAAATAATCTGAAAAAAGTATGTATAACTAAATCACTGCTGTATACTTGAAACTAACAGTATTGTAAATCAACTAAACAATTAAAAGAATCATTTTACCCTTGAGGCCACGACCTGAATACCAAACATTGCTCTTAGGGAAATGACTGGTGAACAACAGATTGTTCCCGGAACTCTGATATAGTCAATAGAATACATTAGATCTACTCAAAGGGGCTATGTAACCAAGGTTTAATATTTCTTATTTTCCACCACAAATTATGTTGTCACATTGTCCAATACAAATCAAATACTTTGCAAGAGGTTAAGTGACATCAAGATATGCCAATAAAATGCGTAAATGTAGAGAGAGCCTCCAAAATAAAAAAAACCAATACCAGAAATGTCCTAAATATAAGCTTCTTTCATTGTCATACTCCTAGGAGGAATGTTCCAACATTAGGTATCCCTGAAAGAAGTTCCTAACATTACAGTACATTACCACCTTCTATTAACCTTGTGTACTAGAAGTCCAAAGTAGTAAGTCCTCTCATCTTATTCTCTATCAATCTCAGCTAGATCTTTTCTTTGCACTTAGGGTAGATTCCAGGGTGTTTTTCTTTTTCTTTTCTTTTTTTTTTAATAGATGTAGGTGGTCTATGGCAGTAAAGAGAATAGCTCCTTTAATATCAGAAGCTAAACTAACACCAGGTACCCTCTTTTTAGAGGAACCAAATGGTTAACTGACCCCATATTAATCTAATTTAGAAAAGCCAAACTCAAGTTCCTAAAGAAGCTGTCTCAGGCTAAATTATATTTCCATAATACCCAGCACACCGCCCCAGAGACACAGCGGCATTCAGCAGGAAGAGAGAAAGTCATCTTGTTTCGAACTTCACTGGGATGCCACTCAGTCTGTGTGTGTAGAATTAACTCAAACAGGAGATTCTTTGCAAGGAAATACTTTGGCATCACTCAATACCATGTTTCGGGAGGGAGCAGGTCAGGGTATAAGCAATACACACACACCACTATCTCCTCTTTCACTAAATGGCATTTTAAATTGCTTCCCTCTTGAAATGTTTATAAATTGACAGAGGGTAGCTCCAGCCCCCAGCACTTACTTGAGATGCTTCTTTCTCCACCAATTCTAGCCAAAACATCTTAGTTGTTTTTGTTGTTTAAGGTTTTGCTTCCGGTGCTCAGGAAGTGATTTGTCTAGTAAAACAGCCTTCACAATATCTTGGGATTAGACCTTACTAGTTCTGTGCCCTAGGGGCTACTGCCACCACCTCTTGCTATGGCAAAATCTAGGCCAGGAATTCTTTACCTGAATTATTAAGACCACTGGAAAGTCACTTGAGGCACTTAAACTAAAACTTAAAAACAGGTTCTGAATCCAGAGATTCCTATTTAGTTGGATTGGTTTACCACCTGGGTAGATCCTCAGGTGATTTTAGTATGCAGACAAGTTTGAAAACCACAGGTTTAGTCTCTTTAAACCTGCCCCCTAATGATGTTCATCACTTCAAACACCTGGAAAGGTCAACTGGAATGATTTCAACTGGAAAAAAATCACTCTGCATGGATTCCTGAGATGATGTAGCTGCTACTTCTGAAATCTGTTTCTCAGATCAGTGTGGATCAATACTTCAGCTCCCCAAGGCCTTCTTTCTCCCCTCCATTTTTGATTCCACACATTTTCAGTCACTTATGCTCAAGAGACAGGAAACGCAGGTTTTATACATGTGTGTATAGGTATCACATTGAAACTCACAAAATTAGTCACCAGTTTTCACTCTCAGACCCCACCTCCAGCCATATTATTCCAAGGTTTATCACAGACCGTTTTCTTCTCTGGCTCTAAGTCTAAATTTGAGGGGCAGCTGATCTAGTGCTTCTCTTTAGGTCTCAAACTAATGGTTTACGGCTAGAACTCCCTAGTGTTGTATATCAGACGCCATCTTGGCAGTCGAGCAACAAGTGGCAAATATTTTTCTATTTATCTTTCCTAAAAGATGTATAGACTGTCATCTTTCTCCTCTAAGAAAGTTTTCAATTTAGTCTGCACATTAATATTATCTGAAATACTTTTAAGTGTCTCCATGCCAGGTCACACCTCAACCATTCACATCAGAATCTCTGGAAAGTGGAACAGGTTTTTAAAATCTCCACCACCCCCTCCATAACTGTGAAGCTATGCCCGCCTACCAAAGCCTCAAAGATATTCTCCTCACCTCAGGCTGAAGCCCTCCTGCAGCCTGTGTTTATTTAGGAGGCCACAAGCAGCCAGTGCAGCATATTATGAAAACAGCTCCATGGGCAAAAAGGAAACGCCATGGGCTTTAGCCACCTACAGAGTTACACTATTGCCCATGGCAGGCCTAAAGACTTAGTGCCTTAGTTTCCAACCATCGCTATAACGATTTATCCGAAAATCAGTCGTTTATAATAAATTAAACTTATTTGCTTACAGTTCTGGAGGTCAGAATCCAAAATGCGTCTCCCTGGGCTAAACTCAAGGTCTTGGCAGGGCTGTGTTCCTTTTGGAAGCACTGTTGAGAGGATCTCTTTTCTTTCCTTTTCCAGCTTCCAGAGGCCAACTGCACTTCTTGGCTTGTGGGGCCCCTCCATCTTTAAAACCAGCAACCACAACACTCCGACCTCTTTCTAGCTTGCACCTCATCCGACTGGTCTGCCTCCCTCTTCAATTTATAGGGATGCTTGTGATCACTTACATTGGGCCCACCTGGCTAACCCAGAGTACTCTCGAATGAGACACCACCTCACACCTTTCAGAATGGCTATTATTAAAAAGACAAGAAATACCAAGTGTTGGCAAGGATGTGGGAAAAAGAGAACCCTGGTACACAGTTGGTGGGAATGTAAATTGGTGCAGCCACTATGGAAAACAGTATGGAGGTTCTTTTATCTCCTCAATCATTTAAAATATTACTGTGGTGCATTATGCTTCAGGTTGTTCTATTATTTTATTCTTAGGATATTATCCATCCTGAGTGTGGTCTCTACTGACTCATCTCATGGGAGATGCTTCTTGATGTGGATTTTATCTTTTGTTGTGGGTTCATTTTCAATGTTCTACCTTTCATCATCCACACATTTGCGGTGCTAAAAAATTAAGGGAAAACATTGCATTTGTTTCGACTGGGATTTCTAACGGTATTACTAAAGCAGGGACAGTTTTTATATTAGTTTCAGGATTTGGAATTTACTTTAACATGTGAGAAGTTAAATTTTGTAGTTCACATCCACGCATGGAGGAGGCTTGAGATTTGTATTTAGCATGGAAGACTTTTCTCTATTTTCCAACCAGACTTATAGGGAAAGACAAGCTGCATTGTTTTCTTTGAGTCAATAAGTAGAATATTTTCATTTTCTTTTGTGAGACCACGCGCTTTCCAAAATGACAACTCCAAGTTTAGGTTCTTATAGTAGAAACCCAGGTGCCCTGCACAGATCCCCTTTACCACACCAGGATATCAATTCCCCAGCATGCTGATAACTGATACCTGCCTCTTTTCCAGAAATTGCCTTTGGCTAAGGAGAGCCAGTCAACCTGAAAATTTATCTACCTGCCATCCCGTGCTGCAGCCAATTGGAGCTCCCATTGGAGTCTCAGACTATTAAAAGCATAAACCCTTGTTCCAAGGGGTGGATCATTCTCTGCTATGCTTTATGTGCTAGAATCATCGCTGTGGGTTGAGCCAAGGCTTTCCCTTTCCTGACCTGCTTCATTTGCTCTTCATAGGCTTTTCGTGAAGAGCATTCTTGAATAAACCATCTGTACCTGAATCCCTGACACCGGCTCTGTTCCTAGGGAATCCAGAACACAGGCCCATTTCCAAGAAAAATTCTTACTACTCCGTTTCTCCATCCAAAGCTACTGTGGCAGCAGATATGTAGTTTTTGCAAAATGGGATTGTTCTTTTCTTCAAGCTCAAGTTTGAGTTTAATTTTGTTTCGTTGTTACATTTTTATCTAGCAGTCCTGGCTGTTTGGAATAGGCAATGAGTCTCGTATTAACTTATCCTGCTATGCTGCTAGTTAAATCACAAAAAAAGATTCTCTATATCTAACTTCATTCTTAGTTTCTCTGGATAATACAGTTCTATTTGTCCTGTGTAGTTCAAGCCATCTGTAAATTAGGATTAAAACTATTGCTTTATGTATAAGTTTTCTGACATGTTAGTGTGAATCTCAGAGTATGGATTGGTGTTATTTGACCACATGAATCACTTCTGATTGAGACAAGGGGACAGAAAAAGAAGTAATAATTACCTCCGTGCTGAGAATGGAAATTAGCGCAGCTTTTTTGAAAAGCAATTTGGCACTATGTACCACGGATATTAAGCATACTCACACAATTGGACTCAATTCTACTTCTTTCCTAAGGAAACTTTTTTTAAGGAGCAAAATAGAAGGAAAGCATGCATAAAATGGCAATGATATTTAGTGTTACCATAGAGAGTAATTAAAAACAACCTAAATGTTACCCAACAGATGACTGTAAAATAAATATAAAAATGCATAGCTGAAAATGAACCCAACAGAGTTCTCTAAGTAATTTATCAGATTTAAATAAGTCTCTGAGTTAGGCAGGCTCTGCTTTATACTCAGACACAAAAGCAGGTAAGTTTTTTTGTAATCAACCTGATAAACAAATTGAACGAGTAACATTATGGTTGAAGGAGGCCAAAGGCACTTGAACAACAGATTCTGATTGATCAGTGCTATAAAAGCATTCTCTGAATTGAACTTTCAGGATTGATAAATGGATAGACAAAAAAGTCATCTTAACAAGTCAGGTCATCACCATTTATTTTATGGTATTAAATGATAAATATGTTCTAGGAGATAAAATATAGCCGAAGATGAGTCCTAAGATCTGTTTCACTCTTAAGTTGGGCCAAAGTTGTTCCTTTAAATTGACATAAAGAGAAGTCCTGATACTTAATTACATTCTTAGTTGAACTTAATATCTTTCTTTGTGCTTTTTCTCCCTTGTAAATATTTTCTTCTATTCTCTGGTTTTCAACATTTTGATTACTTTTTAAGGACTAACTCAAAGGTAACTTATCCTATTAATAATTTCCTGGCAAAATTTCCTTTTATGCCACTATTGTGACATGTATGACAATAAAGTGTACTAATTTATCAATAAATACCTCTCTTTTCCCTACAGCAGTATTCAAGAGCTGACAATGTACTATGTCTTTATAACTGTGTGTCTAGTAAACAGTAGTAGTTAAATAAGATATGAGTTAATGTTAATTGAATTAAATGTAACATAATTGAATTTCATCCACAGAAATTTTATCACTCAAATTTTGGTCATCATAATATATTATTCCTTCTTTTAAAGAACAGTGGTTGCAGATATTTGAGAGAACCACGTTATGGAGAAACGGGGTTTCAATATTCCTTAAAGTTTCAAGAACTGATAATAATTTTGTTGCTTTCCAGTACCTTCTTCTTTTGGACATTGCTCACCCCCTGTTCCAAACATAGGGTTTTAGAGAGGCTGGCCATGCTTTTATATACATATACAGCTGAAATAAGATGGTATTAGAGAGCATGATAGCCACGCAAGATTCATTAACATTTTAAAATTCTTGGCAATGCGGGTGACACATGTGTTCTAAGAATTTCTCTTTCTACCAGACTTCTATTAAAATTCTGCAACTTGTTTTCTCCCACTACCACTCTATGAAAACTGCTATAATATCAACAATTATAATATCAAGATTTGAGTACTTACTATGTGCCTGCATGTTTTTTCCTAGAGCATTTATATGTAATGATTAATTCTCCAAAAACTGAGTAGGTAATTGTCTTTTGCATGTTATAAAATGTATTCATCTCCTATTTAATGCATTCTAGAAGAACAGTAATTTTAAACGGAAAATTTTATTATTAAAGAATATATCTCATTTATAAATAAAACTATCAATGGGAAAGAGTGCTTCAATTTTTTAAACTGCTCCTAGTTCATATTATAGTGAAAATGATTCCTCTATCTGTCAATTGGATATAAATGTAATATATTTTATCAACTGATATAGTAGAGTTAATTTTTATTTGATTATATTTATTTAATTGGTAATTTTCTCTGTATTTTCTCGGTATGTTGCTAAATTTGAAATATATTACATTGCATTTTATGTGGTTTTTCTATACCAGTGATGCTTTGCTTTATAAAGCATACCATGTATCCATATATGAATAAACGCCATAAAATAACTTCAGGTATATATTCAGGAAGCGTTTTTGTGTGTATTATTTACACATACACTATACACACATGCACACTGGAATATACATGCATACCGTTTAAAACATTTCATTTAAAAGTAATAAACAGAAAAGAGGATTTCACTGTGTACTCAAATCCACCAGGAAGAGGCTGACTATGACTTTTGGAGAAGAGCAGAACTTGCCGTTGATGTATATTATCAGTATTTGGTATATGAACAGAGAACCATCAAGCACTAAAAGAAATGGAGTAAATTTTAAGAGAGCAAAATACATGCAGTGATTGAGGCTTTTGGAAGGCCTGAGAGGCATGGTACTGTGGACTTGGTACTTTGTAGAGGCCGTTTTATTTGAAGCCAGACACAAGCTTTTAGAAATGCACAATTGTTTGTAATTCTGAAGCCTGAGTATGGTAGAAAAAAACAGTGCTCCTCACCCCCTAATCCTCAGAACCTGAAAATATGTTATGTTACATGGCAAGGAGGAATTAAGGTGGCAAATGGAATTAAAGTGGCTGATTAGCTTACTTTTATTTAACAATTTATTTTTGGTCACTTTTCAAAATTGTTATAATTAACATACAATATTATATTAGTTTCAGGTGTACAGCATAGTGATTGTATATTTTTATACTATATAAAATGATCATTGCTGTAAGACCAGTTATTATCTATCACCATGCAAAGTTGTTACAAGATTATTGACTATATTCCCTATGTGTACATTACATCCCCGTGGCTTATTTATTTTATAGCTGTAAATTTGTACCTCTTAATCCCCTTCACCTTTTCACCCATTCCCTTACCCTTCTCCCCTCTGACAACCGCCGGTTTGTTCTTTGCATCAATGTATCTGTTTCTGTTTTGTTTCTTAGATTTCACATACAAGTGAAGTCATACCATATATGTCTTTCTCTGTCTGACTTATTACACTTAGCGAAATACACTCCAGACGTATCCATGTTGTTGCAAAGGCCATGATTTCATTCTTTTTTTATGGCTGAGTAATATTCATATATATATGTATGTATATACATATACGTATATATAATGTATATCCCACATCTTTTTATCCACTCATCTATCAATGGACACTTAGGTTGCTTCCATTTCTTGGCTACTGTGAATAGTGTTGCTATTAACATAGGGTTATGTATTTCTTTTTGAATTAGTGTTTTCTTTTTCTTGAGATAAGTACCCAGAGGTGGAATTGCCAAATTGTATAGTAGTTCTCTGGCCTTTAAGTATGAAGCATTTTCCTAAGTTAAAACTGAGAGAATTTGAAGTGAAGTATTAGCTAGAAATAGCGAATAGCATACTCACTGTTACAAAGAATTTTTGAAATATGTTCTACACCCCTCCCATTGTTTTATTTATTTTTTATTTATTTTTAAAGAATCAATTTTATTTATTATTTATTTTTGGTTGCGTTGGGTCTTTGTTGCTGCATGGGGGCTTTCTCTAGTTGCGTCGAGTGGGGGCTACTCTTTGTTGTGGTGCGTGGCCTTCTCATTGCAGCACGCAGGCTTCTCATTGCGATGGCGTCTCTTGTTGAAGAGCACAGCTCTAGGCATGTGGGCTTCAGTAGTTGTGGCACGCGGGCTCAGTAGTTGTGGCTCATGGGCTCTAGAGCGCAGGCTCAGTAGTTGTGGCACAAGGCCTTAGTTGCTCCGTGGCATGTGGGATCTTCTCAGACCAGGGATCGAAGCCATGTCCCTTGCATTGGCAGGCGTATTCTTAACCACTACACCACCGGGAAGTCCCTCCCATTGTTTTATTAAAAATATAATTGAGTTATCTGATTATTGAATTTCCCATCTAGAAAATGGTGTGTGTGTGTGTGTGTGTGTGTGTGTATCTGTATGCATATATATGTGTGTATGTGTGTCTATGTTTAGATATGCAGACCTTGAATTAATCACCTTGTGTCAACTTTGCCTGATTTCTTAAGAGTCCAGAGCTCTAACACAACATTTCCAGAGGTCTAGAGTTGTCAGAGTGACAGCAGGTATGTGTGATTCTAGGAGAAGAGGGGTAATCTGTTTTCAGCCTCATCATGCAAGGAGAAGAATCTGATGTCCTCAATTATAGAGCCTTCTCAGGATTCTGTAATGTTAATTAGCCAATTCACGTTGGTCCTATCCTTAGCTGAAGTTCCATCTTTTCTCTGTTGTTCAATTACAGTTTTATTCATCTGTTATCTGTGTTCAAAATTATGTTGACATCTCTTGTCTGCTGTGTCTTATCTTGTTCATTCTCTTTGTCTTGTGTGTGTATGTGTGTGTGTGTTTATTCCTATATTGTGATATTAGTGGAGTTTTAAGAGAAATTAGAGATTAAAACATGCATTTAATGTGCCAAGTTTAAATGGAATTCATTCTTTTGATTTCCTTGATCAATATTACCAGAGATCTATTTATTAATCTTAAGAAATTACTAGTTTTTGTCTGTTTGTGTTTTCCAGTTAATTACCTCATAATTTCAATTTATTATTTTCAGTCTTCTACTGTTCTCTTACTTCTATTTTTTGTTTCCCTGACTTCTTATATTGAAATATTTGCTCATGAAATTATAGTCTTTCTTCTACTTACAAATGTAATGATTTAAGGCTTGAATTTTCTAAGCTCTGCTTATATATATCCCACAATGTTTGATATGAGTATTTCAACTAGTGTTCAGTTCTAAATATTTTCTAATTTCCATTCCAATATGTTTTAATCTATTCATGTAGTTATATTTGAAGATATCCTTCTTTTTTAGAGTCTCTAATTAATTTTCATTGTGGTTAGAGGTTTGCAGACTGTGTGAAAATAATTCTTTCACATTTGTTAAAATTTACTTTGTGCTCTGTCATGTGATCAATTTTGAAACTATTTCAGGTATGTTTGAAAATATATGTGTATATTTCTGATGGGTAATTGTAAAATTTTTTGTTTATCCATTAGGTAAGATGATACTTGTTAATTTTATTAATCAAATTTTCTAAATCATTACTCTTTTTAAGCTATTTCCCTAACAATTATCCATAGAGATATGTAACTTTCTCCCATTCTAAATTACGATTTGTAAAATTGTCCTTGTAATTCTGACAATTATTATTTATTTTAAAGCTATTTTGCTAAATTATATGTATAATTTAATGGATCATGTTTTTCTATCCTCTTTGAGAATTGTTTCTGTTTACATTATTTTCAGCAGTGCTTGAGATTTTCTACATAACCCATCATGCCATTTGAAAATAGGAACAATTTATTTATTTGTTTCCAATATTTTTGCCTGTTACCTGTTTTATTTCTTTTTCTTGCATTGTTGCACTGGCTAGGTATTTCAATAAGATGTTCAGTAAGAGTGGTAACAGTGAACATCTTTGCCTTGGTCATAATGTAATAGGGAAAACATTCATTCTTTTACCATTGAGAGGAATATTAGCTGTAGTGTTTCTAATGTGCTCCTAATCAGTTTGAGGAAGTTCCCATCCATTTCTATTCACTGGGAGGTTTTTAGTATGAGCGAACGTTCAATTTTGTGAAATGTCAAGTGCCCCCTGCCCCTTAAGTTAGTTGATGTGTTGAATTACACTGAAGGGTTTTTAAACATCAAGCCATGCTTATGTATTTTTGGATAAACCCCATTGATGTTGATGTATTTTCATTTTCTTATATTGTTGGATCAGGTTTGTTAATAATTTGATGGTTTTGTATCTTTATATGTGAAAGATAGTGTGGTTTTCTTATGTTTTGTCTACTTTTGGTATCAGTGTAATGCTGGCCTCATACGGTGAATTGGGGCGCATTCACTATTTTTTATATTCTTGAACAGTTTGTATAGTATTGGTATTATTTCTTAAATTTTTGGTATAATTTATTAGTAAAGCCCTCTGGATCTGGAATTTTCTTTGACTGAGTGTTTTTAACTATGAATGAAATTTCATTAAGAGGTATAGGATTGTTCCTTCTTGAGTAAGATTTAACGGTTTGTATATTTCAAAGTATTTGTCCAATATATCTAAGTTGTCAAATTTATGGGCATATAATAGTTTGTAATATTCCACTATCATCTTTTAAATGTCGGTAAATCCGTAATGATGTTATCAGTTTCATTTCAGATACTTGTTATCTGCATCTTTTCACTTTTTTCCTCCGTTATTCTGCTGGAAGTTAATCAATTGAGCTATGTTTTCACCAAGTTCAAAATGAAGCAAAGTCTCTATTTATTCATATCCTTTAACAATAAAGCCAGAATGGGATGGTTTTGGAAGGCTTAGGTTGTTCTCTTGGTCTTTAATTATGAATCTGAAGCTTGAAAGTGTTAATGTGCTACAGTGGACAATTACATCTTAAAAGAGCACTGTTTTTCTATTTTAATGCCTGATGATTTCAGTTCGTAAAAGGGTGGAGTAATACTTGAAAATACTAATGGCAGTAGAGAACCTGCATTAATCCATCGAGATAGTTTATAGTCTCCAATCATTTCTGATGAGCCAAGAGGAAATGTAAAATAACTACATTTACAGCAAACAATTTAGCTTACTGATTATTGTGACCTGCATTCTATTTACATATTTACTTTTCAGGACTAAATTGATACCAACATAAACTGTACAAGAATTTCTGGTAATTAAGTTAAAAATAATTAGTCCATATCCTGTTATCCAACGTGTTAGTATGTTTTCTCCCTTTTAAGCTGGGGAGATAGCATATTTTACAGCTTACAATACTTATCCTCATCAGGGCTCTCAATGAAGCTGAGGATATGGTAGGAAAAAAATAACATGTCCTTGGTCCTCAGCAGAGAGCAAATATATCCGGTTAGAAAACGGCTTCACATACAATGACAATTTCTCTTTACTGTACTATGTTATTTTATATTCGAACATAGTCTATGTTTATTTCATTTAAGTTAAAGTTCAGTAACACGTTAGACCTGTTTTTGAAGGTTTAATAGCATATCAAAACCATAGTCCTAGAGAAAAGAGGGCTCTTCAGGGAACTAGGTCCAGCCCAGCCCACCCACTTATCCAAGCAAAACTTACACCCTTAGGTTTGGTGTTTGTCACATCCTCAGACACTGTTGTATAGCCTATGCTTATTAAATGTTTTTTTGAACCTAATGGGAGGGATTATCCACTTCTGAAGACTCCTTCTAATAAGATTACTGTCACATGTATCTGATTTTGAGCCTGGATATCATAAAATGCATCGTTCTTTACACTGAACTGAAATTTGTCTCCTCATACCCTTTGACCCTTTGTGCTATTTCTGCCTCCTTAAGATGAGCAAAGTCACGCTAATCCCTTTCCAAATCACACACACACACACACACACACAGTGTGTTAATCAAATTAAGAGTTAATCAAATTAACTCTTTGATTCCTCAGGTTTTTCTCCAGATATAATTCTTTCAAGAGGCCTCATTATTTGACTTCTTTTTCAGTTATACTGGGATTTTTCATTATTCTTCTTTGGCTGTGGTACCAAATATATATATATTTTATATATATATATATGATATATATACACACACACACACACATATATATATACATATATATATGTATATATTAGAGCAGTAGCCACTCCCCAAATATAAGGGTCAGTTCCTGAAAACTCCTCTGAAAGCATGTTATGAACACATATGGTATGTGACAAAATAAAAAGGATAGATATGACTTAAATAATAAAAAATGACTTTTTGTCCAACCCAGAACAACTTTATCCAGTGGTTGTATATTGTAACTCATCCAGAATCATTTATCTCCAAAGACTAGAGAGGATGTTTCCCTTAAGCTGTTTTTCCCAAAATGGAGTCTGTTATGAATTGAGTCATCTCCCTTGAAAATAGATACGTTAAAGTCTGAACACTGGCACCTGTAAATTTGACCTTATTTGGAAACAGGGTCTTTGCAGATGAAATTGAATTAATGAGGTCATTTTGGGAAGGAGGGGGTTAATTTAGTTGGCTGGTATTGTTATAAGAAGAGGGACATTTGGACACAAACACACAGGGAAAATATCATGTGAAGACAGAGAAAGAAACTGGAGGGAGGCATCTGTAAGCCAAGAGACACCTTGGGTTACCAGAAGCTGGAAGAAGTAAGGAAATAAATCCACCTAGAGTCTTAAGAGGAAGCAGAGGCCTGATGACACCTTGACTTCAGACATCTAGCCTCCATAACTGAGAGAATAAATTTCTGTTTCAAGCCACCTGGTTTGTGGTTATTTGTTATGGCAGCCTTGGGTAACTAATACAGGGTCAAAGGTATTACTAGTTGAACAACTCAATTGCTATAGTAACTTGGTTTCTTGTCTTCGAAATTAGATTTATGATGCTGTACTCTGATTCTAGCATCTTCTTGATGTTATTGATTAGGGACATATTCCAGCTGGAGGCTTTCTTCTTTCCTAAAGTTGGCCATCAATGGCTGTGTCAAGTACTGAGGGCAAGACAAGCCTTCAGAGAAGAAAGCTGGGTGACGGAAGACAGAGCTGAGACCCAAGAAACCTCTAGGCTTACATCTCTTTGGACTGATGTACTAGGAATATAACCATGGTTGATGGTAATTCCATTTTGGGGCGTTAACTATCTGTTTCTGGTTTTCTAGGTTTTATTTGTTTGTTTACTAGAAATACTTAAAAGGTAGGGAAAAAAGGGACTTGCATAAAATAATTATTTTAAAAAATAATTGAGAAATCCTGCTTTGGCCATGGACCATGGGATAGACGAGAGTAAAGAGATGCTAGAATCAAGGAAATGAACTCTAGGATTGCTGTTGTAAGACTCTAATTGTGTAAAGTGAGAACCATAATCTATAGGACTATAGGCTATTTGATTTCTAGAGAACAAACTTAGTACTGGCGGATCCATGAACTATTTTCAATGTATCAGTATTAAGAAAAAGAGAGATGCTAAACATTTACTCATAGTAATATATATATGGTTTAAAATTTTTCAGGTTTACTTGGTTTTGTCTTAAGTGAAATGAACTTAATTTTAAATCTTGAATAACTAATGGGAAAAAATAAATTTTTTTAATGCCTATTCATTTTTAACAAGCAAAACAGTGTGTTAAGGAAAATTACATAAAGGGTTTTTGATGGTGGCAGCTCAGGGCCATTGCCTTAGGCCCACTTCATTCTCCACAGTATTTACTCATAGGTGGCTTGATACCCTGCTGTCTGCTCATTCAGCAATCTCAATTAGAGGAATACACAGAACCAAGGTTATTTCTTCTTGTTTCAGAATTGAGAACAGTTTTATTTTCAGAGAAATATATAACTGCTACTCTACATTTTATGAGGTTATGTGCATATGAGTTAAAAGAATTCCAAAAGTGATGTACTCTATTTATTGCCAAAATATGAAGCTAATTTATGTTCATTTACACTGAAAGTAGGACACACTTGACAGCTATTACTCTATACAGTAATTAACATTAGCTTTGCAAGCCGAAGATAATATAAAAAGCTTATGCTGTGATATAAAATGTTTCAATAGATCATAATTAACACACAACTTCAGTTTCTTATTAATCATTTTTTCTTAGCTTGTTTTATAGGTTATGCCTAATTAATGAAAATGAATATAAAATTTTGGTACTATATGCTGGAAGTCCAAAAAAGAATTATAATTTCTCTTTGCTATTATTCTTTATGCATTGATTAAAGTTTGGCTGGTTTCATATGAAATTATTATTACCACAAAGTCTTAAAATCATTTTTAAAAAACAGTGTTTTTATTCTCTTCCTAGAACTCTAAAGAACATAGTAAGAGTGTTGCTATAAGGGAATTAAATTCTTAAATCTCACTTATTAATAACTGCATATGTGTAGGATTGTCACTCTCTGATAACTTTATATACAAATAATATTTGAATTTTTTATGTTCTCTATCAAAACCTACACCAACATTTTAAGAAAACATTACAAATGTAGTGACATTGAAAATCATGTCATAATATATAAAATAGAAATCATTAATTGGTTTTTTTTCTAAATGAAAGATATTTGGTAATGTACAATTACTAAAATTGCTAAAATATTATTCTTGTATCCAGAATGCTCCTTTCTAATACCAATTATGACCTAATTATTTTTATTTGAAGTATTATGAATGCAAACCAAATTTCTATTGAATGTTAACATGCTTTTGTAAAGTGACTGAAATAGTGAAGATATTATGTATGAAAAAGTGACTCTAGCACATTTAATTGTGGCTACACAGATGATAATAAACCAAGGTCTGGATTCCTTTCCCACCTCAGACAGATAATATTGTCCTGTTTCATGAGGACAGATTATGTTCCTGGTCTATTTAATCACATCAAATGAATACCACTCTTTCGAAGAGGAATTTGTATAAAGTCATAAAGTGTTACTGCAAAACAACTCAAAACCCTACTGATTAATACTGAAATTGAGGTTTTGCATATATTTTCCTCTTTTTAATCAAATTAATTTTCAAAGTTCTCAATGATCTATTCATAGCTCTCTATCATCCAACCTAGATACTCAGTTGTACCCTGGAGTTAATAAATTCCTTAAGGACTCACATGAACCTCTGTAGGTCAACAGGCCATTAAATTCATTTTAGCTTGGAGTCAAGGACTACTGATGAAAGGACATAATGCCTTCTTTGATTTGAATTTACATCTGGATTTTAAACAAGCATAAATATGTAATTCTCTCAAAAATAATCTTGCTTGACTAAAAAATATCATCTGTACATCAATTTACCAGCAAAATTTTTGTGATGGTATTATTCATACTATTTCAGCAAGTGCCAGGATTTATTGACCATTTCAGTGTGAAATGAAAATCACAAATATACAAAGGACTATCGCATCCCTTCACTATCAGTGAGGATTATGTTCCTGGAAATCACAAGAGAACTCATAATTGAAACATGAGAATGAGCTAATTCATTTCAGTGAAGTATACAAATATGGAGCCTTCCTGTCCAGAATTTGGGGACATAAAAACAAGACATGCTCTCAGGCAGCAGTGTGTCCCCTCAACAAAATCCTTTCTTACATTACAAGCTCAGGTCACTTTATTTGGTTCTCTGGTTTAAAAGAACTCCGCTATACCTGAAATCTCTGTCTCTTTTCCATTCCCTCCACATCTTGGATCTTGATAATCTCCACAGTTACAGTGTAGGAGATAAGCTAAATCTATCCTTTCTCCCATTGGCTTTGACCTTGGGATACACCTATACCTGGTAAGGTACACAAGATTTCCCAAAGGGTCCATGGTCATGGACAATCGAGATCCTTAACTTCCACACGAACTCCTTCCCATTGATTCCTTCTCCCACCTTCCCCTTCCCGATTATAATTTCTCACGTTACAGCTACAAAAGAAGTTTAAACCTCGTGGTCACCCTTAGTCTTCCTATGCTGCCTTTTTATGAGTGTAAACATCCCTGAGTTACCTAATAAAGGAATAATTTCAAATATTTTTCATTTCAGTAAGACCTATTTTCCATCATTTAAGAGAGCTAATTCTCTCTCTCTTCTTGGATGGGGACTAGAAGAGAGATAGTGGTCATGATGGTATTAATAGAAGTATTTAAATTGAAAAATGAATTCAGTTTTTTTCATGATAGAAAGCAACTCAAATCTGACTACTTGGGTAGATAATGAGGACTGTGTTTGCAAATTAGTTTATATCATGGATTTTTTTTTTACATTAACAGAGTTAAACCTGCAGCTCCAAAGTTTTTTGGAAAATACATTTAAATCTGATAAAGTATATATGTTTTAATAAAAAATGTAGACTTGGAAATCTGTATTGAGATTAAAAACAATTTGATTTTCCAATATTATCTAAATATTTTAGTTTAAAGAAAAACTTCCTCTAAAGGGAAAATAAACACGTATAATATACTTCCAGGAAACTAAAAATGTGATTGACTCTAATAAATGGGAAAGAAAACTTTTTACTTTCTTTACTTTAATAAAATTGAATGTAGTGGCAAATGGAATTATTATACAATAAATAAAAAAATTAACTTATAATGATTGATCACTGTATGATTTCTAGCCTTTAACTCTAAAGGAATTCAAATCATTGAATGAAATATTATAGTGAAACAACTTCCATTCTCATTTCCATAAACAAGTTTTTCTCAGCACTGACATCTAAAAAATATATTGCTATAAAATTTATTATATATGCTGGTCTCATTCTAGAAATAAGTATTATGTTTCCCCTGTCATTAAGGAAAACATTTTCAATAATCAGCCATTAGCAAAATTTATAGCATTTTATGTTTTTATTAATCATCTACTATTAATAATTGAAATGAAAACTCCATCTGGATAATTTCCTTTAAAACTTGGAGACTTTTAATCATAGAAATAAAAATTGCATTTCAAGGGTGATGTAGAGTATGTACGAAAGGTTATTGATTTTAGGGGTATATGATATAGTGATTAGTGAAAGATGCTGCCATAAAATTCTGTAGGGGAAATTGAGTGGTAATAGAGGTTTTAAGTGATCAAGAGACATAATATTACCACCTGTTAAAGAAGTGTTTGTTCACTTATTTTTTAAGTGGATGATGATTATCATTATCAAATATCACTGCCATTTTATTATTGTATACATGTAAAAGCTAAACATAATTTTGAAATGTCAATAATGTAATATGTTGGGAATTATATAATTTTCAACTATCTAAGCTCATGATTAAACTTTTTAGATGACAGTCTACATTGTGCAACAGCGTGCATATATATTTTTAAAATTCTTTTAGTCCCTATCAAGCAAAATTTCTTGTCAACCACTGTGGTATTTCACCTATTCGCTCTGTTGGTTAGAGATTTGAAGGAAGAGCAATAATTGTTCTGGGTGGCCCATTCTACTCTCCTTCTGAACCTTCTTCCCTTCCTCATTCTCTTTGGTCCCTCATTTCCTTCTTGTTTTTGCTTTCTTTTGCTACAGCCTATTTCTTATAAAAATTAAAATCAGACACATGGAAATTGACAGAGTTATTTTCTGACAAACAGCTATCATGGGATCTACATGCAAGTCTTATATTCCCTCATAGCTCTAGTATAATGTTTAACCTTATGATGATGTAGAACACCTCTCTCCTTCCTGACTTTAAGTTGATTTACAAGACCATTTTTAATTTAGCCCTAGGAAATGTCATAAAAATTACCAAGCCACTCCTTCTCCATTCTTTAGTTTTTACCATTCTTTACACCTTTATTATTTTTTTTTGATATTTTATTGAGATATAATTGACATAGAACATTGTATTAGCTTTAGGTATACAACATAATGATTCAGTATTTGTATGTGTTGTGAAATGATCACCACGATAAGTCTAGTTATCATCTATCACTTAAACATAGTTAAATTTTTCTTTCTTGTGGTAAGAGCTTTTTAAGATCTACTCTCAGCATCTTTCAAATAGGCAATACAGTATTATTATTAACTATAGTCATCATGCTGTACATTATATCCCCAGGACTTATTTGTTTTATAACTGGAAGTCTGTACCTTTGACCCCCTTCACCCATTTTGCCCATCCCCACCCCTTGCCTCTGGCAACCACCAGTCTGTTCTCTGTACCTATGAGTTTGTTCCTTTGTTTTTTAAGATTACACATATAAGTGCGAGCATGTGGTATTTGTCTTCCCCTGTCTGACTTACTTGACTCCTGACTGCAAAAGAACAGGGAAGGTTTTTCTCTCTCTTCCTCTCTCTCAGTTTTTCTCTCTCTTTCCCTCCCACCCCCTCCCCTTCCTTTGTGAATAGGACTCAGCATAAAGAATGCATATTAGAGTCTACACACTTTTTTATATTTACTGTTTCTTGTTACAATTCAATGCAAGTTGATTAGCCATTTATTAGTCTGTATTTTTAAAATTATACTAACAAAACCAAAATGTAGAGAGTTATTCCCTGTGGTTCTACTTTATTATGAAAATGTGGGCTTTGTGTGGGGTTTGTTGGATTAAATTTAATTATGATGATGAATTCTGTCCTTAGGTATTTTCTAAACTCTTTAGAAGAAAAGTTTAATGTTAAAATAAAGGCACAAAGGTAATAATTATTTGTCCTAAAAGCAGATTTTTGTCTGTACTTTTGTACTTTATTAGAAGAGATTAGCTTGCCAAGGAGACTATTTGTATGATTATTACATTTTGAACATGCCCTCCTAACCTGGGTTACTCTATGCAAAGGAGGTGTTGGTAATGAAGCAGTAGATAGCACCTTTCATATTTATAATCATTGCTGATTATGTAAATTTTGAGCCAATTTAAGAGCCATATTAGTATAATTCATCATAATAGAATCACTTAATAAGTACATCTTAATTGCCCATTGGGCTGGTTTATAATTAAGATTTAAACTTTAAACACTGTATGATGGTTTTTACCTTAATGTTCTTCTGTGTGACACATAAGTACAAATAGAATGTTTTAATTTTTATCAAAATTTTAAACATATTTACATTTTCATTTAGAAGTCAAGATAATAAAAATTAGAATAGTTAACATTTTTGCAAATAATTATCCTCAACATATTAAACAGAACACTTTGTTCTCTGGAGGCTATTTTATTTCTGTTTTCATACTACCAGCTGATTTTATTCAATGGAAGAAAACAAACAAAAAATCAAAGAGATAGTATATAATACTTTAGATCTCTCCTGCTTCAAAGGAAAAAAAACAAAAACTCAGTCTTTTCACTGTCACACTACACAATGGTTTTAATCTTATTCTCAGAGCTTCTTGCAAGTATCAATGGTATAATTATTAATAATAATGTTTGCCAAGTATATGACTAAACACTTTATAGACATTTTTGTCATTTAATCTAAACAACACTCTATGATTCTCTCACACCAAATTTAAGTAAATTGTTTAACATTACACTACATGTAAAAGTCATATTCAAGACCTGAACAAACGCCTGAATGCTCTGAAGAGTAGCTTCCTTCTTTCCACTATAATAAATAATTTGAGTTTCAAAAGTCATATTTTTAAGGTCATTTATTCATAAATCCAACTAGTTAAAGATGGACTGTTTGTAATCTCCTGATATATTTCAGCGAACACTAATATGATTCAGATATTCAGGGCTGTAAAACAGAACTTTTCCTCTTTTTCTTGCTGTATTACATTCTATAGGGCATTTAAAAAAATTATGGGTGATTAAATATACAGAAAATTCCTTAATAAAACCAGTAATTATTCCCTCATCACTCACTTTTTTTTGTTGTTTGGCAAATGCAAACAGCCTTGAACTTTTTTATTTTTTCAGATCAGAGAGAGCTTTAAGGAAAGAAGCACTTTTACACCTATTCTACCCCAACCCACACAATAATAACCATTATTGCAGTTTACATACAGAAATGGATTCCATTCAAGTCAATATAATTTAATTTAACTAATAGAATGGAATTAAAAAGCTAGACAAAATTTTATTCTTATAATCACAATATGATAAAAAAAACCTTAATCACTCTGAGGAAAGACTAGCCAAAAGTTTTCATGTTCCCTTTATTTTCCTTAAGATGCACTGATGAACAGAATTCAAATATCACCTGTACTGTGTTCACCTGATGTCCACTAGCAAAGTCCCTGTGGCACAGAGCTAGGATTGTTATTTAATGACTGAGGGCAGATGACAAATTGTTACTATAGTCTACTGAGGTTAACATGCCAGGATGTGTGACAGTGTTAATTCTATTTAATTACATTTTGTAGGGCAGAATTTGGGCCTAAGTCGAAATCCAATTACAAGTCTTTCTATTTGGGGAAACAAAAGACACATTTTTCTCCTTTTTGTAGTGAAATGCCAGTGAACAAGGTTCTTAAATAAAAGGAGGCTTATCCAGGGGATTAATAGACATTATTAATTTGCTTTCAATACAGGCTAACAGAAAATGGCCCAAAGATCTTGACCAAATCTACTTAATAAAAGCAATCTTAAAACTTTAAAAGGAAAACATAATAATTAATTTGAGGAATGAGTTCATTTTCCCATCATGGCAATCTACCAACTGACAATCTTTTGAAGATTTGGGGAAGTTTTATTTTTTTTTAATTTTATTATTTATTCATTTGTTTAGTTATTATTATTATTCATTTTTGTTGTTATTATTATCCCTTTGTATACTGATTGTGAATAGGAGATGATATAGAATGTCAAGTACTGTTGGTAATTACCTAGTAAAGATGAAGAAGCAAAAACTGCTAATGATACAAGAGATGAGACAGAAGAAATAAAAAATAATAATTTCAGTTATAAAATCCTTGAGGAGGCCAGAGTGGATGGAATACAGTAGTACAAAAAATGGGTTGGACCATTGGTAGACCTAGGCAGTAGAGGAAAGATTTAAGTGTTGGGGTGATATTTGAACTTGGCCTCATAAAATTATCTCACTCATCAGATTATACCCTAAATCAATAATAAAATATTATGATTAAACAAATGATTGATTGTTCAATGAAAGTACATGCTTTTAAACATATTAGCTTAGAAGCTTTTCTCTTCTGGTGAGGATTCTTCACAATATTGAAGAGTAGAACCAGAAAAAATGATATCGCTATTAATACAAATGAATACATGTTTTACTAGGTGAATTTTCATTCACATTAAAAGCTAAATTACTTAATTTTACAATCTATATTATAGGTTTTTATACATTATTTTAAAACTTTGAAATGTTAGTTTTAATTAAAATATATATTGTATTATTTGAATGTTATTAGTATATTCAGAGACCACAAATCTGAAATTCTTTACATATTCCTCAAGTATATTAACCTGATCATTGGCATTTCTCTCTTTTGTCTTTGTTATATGTATTTAAATTTATCTCTTCTATTTTGGTAGAAGGTTTGATGTCTTCTAATAGTGCTACTAATCCCTGCATTTCTTTCTGTGGCTTTTTTTTTTTTTTTTTTTTTGGTAAACACTCCTGATAGTGGTTAACCCACAAGTAATAACATTCAAGCTATACCTAAAAATTACCATCAATACACCCAGCTGTTCTCCATATACTGGCAGAGTTGCCATGGCCCTGAGCTTTCAAGTTTTCAGTTATTCTAATTAGCTCCATTTATGTTGTTTTACTGTCCCATTGCAAAGACAAAATATACTTACTTGACTGTTAATTTAAATGGTTAGCTGTTTTTCATAGTTACTAAAAGGAAGAAAATAGTTTAATTATAATACAAAACTTCCCATTGGAATAATTTTGTCAAAATTCTTAGAGAAGAGTGAATGAATAGAAACTTGATGCCGTCATTCATAAGATCTGCTAAATTTCTGAGGGCTTTTATTTTTATAACTCTTTGTTCCAGTTAATACTAGAACATCTGTGGTTCAACTTATCTTCCCCAGTAGGAAAATCTGGAATGCTTTCCCTGGAGAAAGTTTAACTAAGTACCTAATAGTCCTGATAGCTATAAAAAAAATGAAATTTAAATGCATTTTTAAATCCTCAGTTTGTTCAGTACTGGGGAGTTTCCTGAGACCGTAACTTTCAGGGCTAAAACTGGATAGTCTTGGGCCATCTGAGATGGATGGTCAATGGATGCAATAATTGTGGATGTTAAGTGTCTTAAAGATGTCTTAGTGGTAATAATCTCAGTAATTAATGTGTTTGAATTTTACTGGAGTAATAAAGTGTGTTTACAATATGGAATAGCTATACCTGTCTCTGTACTGCAGGAGGCAACATCTGATAAGGTGTGGGGTTTGGTTAATATTTTAAAAACTCCATCTAACTGAGGAGAACTAGCCCTTACCACATGGGGCAGTCAAAATCCTAGAGGCCTCCATTCCTTGCACTGTGTCTCTTTTCCCAATAACATTCTGCTTTCTTACCCAAAATTTCTGATAAATTTTATAGTTATCATTTTCTTGCTTTTCTTCATAGTTTACTACCTATGACAGTATCCCTTACAAGATAGTTTAGTTTTGTTGTTTTTGAACTCTGTAGAAATGGAATGTAGTTATTCTTTCTATGGTTTTTTAATATCTTACATATTTTGTATTTCTCATTTCATTAAATTAATGTTTTCATTTATTTACCAAATATAGACATTTGCTTTGTTTCCAGTTTGGGGCTCTTATGAATGCTACGAATATTCTCGTACAGGTATCTTAGCACACACGCACATGGTTTTCACCTAGGCCATATACCTAGGAATGAAAACATTGAGTCATCATGTTTATACATATATAAATTTACTAGGTAATGCCTGTTTTCCAAAATCTTTTTACCATTCTCACTCTGACCATCGGTTAAAGTAAAATCTCTTTCCTCTACATGTTTGCAAGCACTTGGTTTCCTCAGGCTTTTGAATTTTTGCCAGCAGGTAGTATCTCATTGTGGTTTAAATTTTTCCTTTCTCTGACTTTAATGAAGTTGAGCACAAGGAATATCGCCGTATCAGCTCATTGTGCACCCTTCATCGTCCCTAAATCCATGACTAGAGTCAGATCTTAGAATAGCCCTAGCAGAAACAAACAAACACAAACTTGTTTAGGGAGGAAATACTTCATTCACCAAATAAACTGTAGGATCTGGCTAGCATGTACTGGAAGGATAAAGGGAATACACGAAGGGATGGATTTTGAGGGTACTGTACTGGAAAGGTGAGGATAAAAAAATGTAAGGCTGACATGGGAGCAATCTTCAACTACTCAGGATTTAAGTCCTGGTAAGAAATCTAAGCTGGTCCCAATACTCTCCTGACATGCCTCCTTGAATGAAGTCCAGTCATTAAACATACTTGGCAGGGAGTCAGAGGCTCAGAGAGGTAGAAATGTAATGAAACCATAGAGTTACACCAGATGAATATATTCCACCCCAGGCTCCAGAGAAAACTCCTTTATCTGTGTAATGAGCAAAATATTGATGGGGCACTTTGCTCTTTCTCTATTTATACTGTATCTTCAGGTGATTTCACTATGGAGCTATATGGCCCTAGATACTATTAATGTGCTGATGAGCTTGTACTTTTAGCCTGGATTTATATACTGAGCCCTAGATTCACATATCCCACTGCCTGTTTGGCATGTCTACATGGAGGTCCAGCCATCAGTCTCAATTAAATATGGTCAGAACAAAGCAGTTGAGCTATCTCTTACAGTCTGTTAAATCTTGTTAAATGGCATCACTATGCACCAATCAGTCCAGCCCAAACATAGGAGATACACTCGATTCTTTCTTTCCAACTCTATATCCACTTCTTCACTATGTTCTATCAGCACAATTTCTAAAATAATATATAAAAAAATCAATATTTCATCACTATCCATCTTCCTATAGCCTTGATCCAAGGTCACACATTTTCTTGCCTAGATTACAATAACAGCCCCTAAATAATCTCTTTACTACTATTTTTTCTCTTCCCTTCTATAGTGCTATGTAAAATTTTTAAAGTATTATTGGGTCACATCACACCTCTGGCTTTAAAGTCCAAACTTGTCATTAATCTTAGAATAAAAATCACATTCCGACCATCACCTACAACCGTCTATTATTCACCCCTGCCTATCTCTTCGACTTAACTCCCTTCATGATGCTCTTTTTTTCGATATGCTCGAAATGTCTCATTCTTTTCCTGGTCTCCAAGCACAAGTAGAGGTTTGCATCTCATTTTTCTGATTCTTGCTGTTCCTTCTACTTGGGACAACATTTTCCAGATCTTTGCATGGTGGCGTCTTTCTCAGTCAGACGCAAAGTCTAATGTCAATTTCCTAAACCTCTTTCCTGAAAATTTTAGCAGGTATAGTATGCTTCTTAGCACCAGTAGCTTTCCATCATATCACATTATTTTTACTTTCTATATAGTTCTTTTTAATACCTAAAGTTACCTTAATCATTTATTTATTTGAGTGATTATTGCCTGCATGCAATTAGAATGTAAGTTTTTGGTGGCAGGTACCCCATCTGTCCTACACACTGCTGTACTAGGCTCCACAGTAGTGCTTGTTAGAGATCAGGTACTCAGTGGTGACTGAATTCTCTAATGTGAGCTGCCCAGTGGAGTGGACAATGGAATCATTATTCCTCTAGTTGTGCAGACTATATTCTTCTATGTACAGTATTATTGTTATGTGCTTGTGTGAGAGTACACATGTGTTCTGAAAAAGAGTTTATGATGCTCTGCAGGTCGGTCATTCATCAGCCTCTTTTAATGAAATTTTCACATGAATGACTCCTTTCCAGAATGATGCATTTGGTAATTCTTTAAATTTGTGTGGAATCCAACCTTGGCCTCAGCTGATGTGGCAGAGGTGGACTCCTCCGGTGGAAAGTAATCTATAGTCGGATTTGTGCCATATGATGTGACCTGGCTCGAAAACTAAAAATGTTATGTAGACATTCGTTCTAGGTGATGCCTGGGAGAAATGACCCTGTCCTTTCTCTTATCAAGGAGGTGACCAGCTGCTAAGGGGATCAACAGAAAATAAATTTTAAAATTTTAGAATTAAACCTACACTATCGTGTGAACCTTCTTGCCTCAAACAGATATAAAATAGAAAGCATATGAAATGGTAAATTTATAATCAAAATAGGAAATAACACTTTTAAATGGAAGAAAATAATTTTTTGAACAAAACATAAAAGTTGATTTTTCAGAAGGAATTCACATTACATTGTGAATCTGTGTATACAGTCACTTTAGAAAAAATATAAACTATCACATAAACATGAATTAAGCATTAACATATCAAACTAATGCTTTATCAAATCTGGTGAGTGACTTTTTTCTTGTTTATGTTGTATGTGTAGATCTCACAGGTAAAATGCTTTGAAAGGAAAACAATTTCATTAAACTCTACATGTAATCAAATTACATTTTAAAGGATGAGATTTGATTATCTATTACTGGTCACACATTTTCTCAGCTTTATACAAATATATTTTGCTAGTTATTGGATGAATGTTTAATTTATTTAATCTCCAAAGTAAATTAACTCTACCTTCCAAAGGGTAAATCTCCAAATATACATTAAGGATTCAACATAGGAATTTTGGGAGGACACAAACATTCAGTCCATAAGAATTTCTTTCCTGGATGCCACCATAAGAAGCCGCTCCAAATCCATAAGGATACCTTCTCTCCATTCCCGATGTGCCAACAGAATACATATTACATCATGAAAATAATATGCCACTTCTTAATATAAAATTTAATTGGAATTCTATTATTTTTTATGTTAAAACCAGACCTTAAAAGAACCAACAAATCTCTTGTGGTAGAAATTAAAAGCACAGACTTAGAATTAGTTTTAAAATACCTTTATAAAATCCTTTATAATATGCCAAAATTCATCACAGAAAAGAAGGGCGAGAATTTTCACATACTAAAGGCTGGGATCACATTCCAGTTCCTTTCTACAAATCTATCTTTATCTCCTTCTGATACCCAGGATAATCTAAAAAGAGTGCTGATGAAATGCATTTGGAAAGCCTTACAATATTTGGCCAGATGGAATTTTTTTCAGCCTATCAACATATATTGCCATCTTATTATGGAGATATTGATTTCTTCATTTTCTTCCCTTTGTGGTTATAATCTCACAAAATAACATATTATTATATTAAAGTGCTTTCCAGAAATAATTGTCAATTCAGCAACCACCGATAAAACATGGGAAAGAATGCCCTATTACAGGGGGGATAAGCATAGTGTTTTTCTGGTCTCTACCACAAGTCCTGTGAGTAGTTGGTATACATATTCCTACAGTCTCTGGAGATTTCATCCTGGTCTTCAATTTGTTGTAGATTATACAGGGTAATCATTTTTCTCTGTGGGCTAAATCTTCCACAAGATGATAACTTTTACATTCAGCTTGCAAGTCTGATTTTTCCACTCATTTCATATGAAATTTGTAAGTTTAATTACCTAAATGTATCTTTCAACTTAAAGTTACAATACTATCATTCTAAAAGGCCAAAATCTTACATGCATTACAAGCATAACAATGAGTAAATATGCAAACCTTTCTTCTTAACATAAAAATATTACTATTATGTGCTTGATTCTCATAAACATTTCTCTGCTTAGTCTTAAATCTTCTCAGGTTTAAAAAACGCTTACCCATTAAGGAAGAAATTTAGTACTATCCTAGGTAATTGAAAGTACTTACTATAAGACATTTAGGCTAGATGTAGGAACTGGATTGGTCACTTTAAACCATAGTTTTAGTGGTTATATGAATGATTTCATTACTTCAGGAAGGAGACAACCACTCAGCATATGTTGTTCGATCTAAGTTACACTCATTACTTAATCATCTATTTATAGAAATTTGCAGCTTCCACTCTGCTGGAAAAATTGTTACATAAATGTCTTTCTACTAATTCTGAAGACTTTAAAACTTAATAGAATCCTTAGCTATATAGATTTAATTTAAAAACTTTTAGCCTTAATGAGTTCTTGCATCCTTTCATATTCTTAGGCTCATGGAACACTTAAAGAAAATTAAAATTATATTCAATTGATTTTCAGATATTTCTCATGATTTTATTTGACTTGCTATTACAACAAATGTTAATTATTAAACTGATAGCCTTTCTTGAGTCAGAGAAATTATCTCAACTTTTGTTTATAGTGTTAACTAATTTCTATATATTCAATTGATAAAATAAATATGTCAGTAATACTACATAAGTAAGAGGGTTCAAATAATCATGTTTTTTCTTATATTAATCTCCTTTTAAAATACTTTATGTTAATTTACTCCTTAATTGATTATTATGGACTCTTCATTGATCTAATATATTTTAATTAAATACAGCCATTATCCATTATTTTTTCTACCTCTTTTCATGCTATATAACTCGGTTCACAATGAAAACGGCATAGTAACTTATTTGCTTTAAATGAGAAGAAAATAGAAGACAACACTTCAGTATTACTGTGAGTAATGACACCACTGAATAAAGCTCAGTATTCTAACTGCATTTCCTTTGGTTCTTTGAAGCACCTGACTATGTATACATGGCCAATTTATTTTTTCTAAGATGTCTCATTAACCATCATCTTGTGTGACTTTATAATTACTTACCTGATGGACCATTTAGTCAATCATTTTTATTTTCTTTCCATTTGACAGCATTGTTATTACAATACCTGACAGTTCTAAGTCCTAACTTAGTGGAGAATCTAAGACAAATGGTCTTTCTTGGTGATCGTATACAGCAACTGGAGAAACAAGGGCCCACCTTCTAGTCTACTCTGAGACAATGAGGGAATTCCAACATGTTAATTCCCAAAGTTCTATGTAAGAATTTCATTTTGCAGCCATCTGGTGTATCTACATTATGACTTGTTACTGAGGTATAAATACTTACATATAAGTTCTAATTAGATGAAGTTATGTCTATGTTCTAATTAGACAAATGATTTCTGTATATTACTATTTAATATTTAGTAATGCATGACATTACAAATGTCATATTTTCAATTAAATTTTAATTTGATCATATTCTACTTGGAATTAAAGCTTTTTAATTTGTCTTGCTCTTTTTTCTGATCTTTCAGCTTTTTTTCCTTTTTATAATATACTATAATCCCTTATAAGTGTAATATACTATGCAGGGTCATGGCAGTAATATCAAGATTTGTATTATATTAGCACATTTCATTCTCCTAATCATATTAGCTTATCTAGTATCAATTAAAGTCTTAATTTTATTGTGTAAATAAGAGGATCAAGTAGTTTTCTTGTATTTTGATACCCTATATTATTATCTGAGAAAAATACATAAATACAGGTTTTCGTGTTTTTGTATCAAATCCTTTTTTGACTTATGGGTAAAAATTATACTTTATTTTATACAATTGCTTGTAGTATTTTCATTTCGTACATACAGACAATTGTAGCATATAACTCCCAATTTCTAAAAGATATTTGAATAATACAAATCTATTCCTTCATTCCTATGGTGTTTAAACCCTCCAAAATCCAACTGAGGATGTTTTAAATAATCAGACTGTATGAAAATGTTATTTTAATCATCAATAATTATCAGAAAAATCAGGTATTCCATGTTTATTTTATCTAGAAAGTTCAAGTCACAACTTTCTGTTTTTATTAATATATTTTTCTGATTTTCTAGGTTTTTACAAAATCAAAATCATACATAACAGCTTTACCAGTGCTAGCATATTTCATTTTAATATGTTTTTGAAATCCAATGGTTTACCATGCATTTTCATTAAGCTGTAACTATTTAGTTTTGGTGTAGAATTTCAATGTCTTTTATGGATTTAAATATATGGTTGCTCAATCTCTTAATAAACTCACAGAGTTTTAGATGGAACATCTAAAACTCAACATCATCATCATACACTTTAAAATGAAAGTAAAACTTTAAACTTCCCAATTTTATTCTATGACAATATTTACTGACCTTTGAAGCTTTAAAAAGTACCTGTAAATGAATTCCCCATTTTGCAATAAATGTTTCAGAAAAACAGCAAAATTCATTCTTGCTAAAATAAGTCTTTTAGCAAGAAGACTGGGGACTATTTGTTCAAATCCAACCACCTAGAACCAGAACTTTAAGACTTTTATCTTAAGGATAAATCTTTTTTCTATCCCATGGCCAGTGACTTGTTTTTATCTGTGCATGTTTCTCTCTATATAGTTTAACTCACAAAGTGTTTTTTAGCTTTGTAAACACTGTTTTTCCACTAAAAATCCTCCAACATCGTCAAACTATTTTTTGAATAAAATATTCTGACCTAATTCTTCATGTTTTGCCCAAGTGTTATTCTCTGTTAATATTTTTCTTGGTGCCAGTGGGGGAGGTACTGATCTTTGTGTTGTTTTAAACCTCTCCCAGAGTATTTTCTTGGAAATTAAGGAGATTATACAACCCCTCCTGGGTTTCTTTGAGGAAGGTAATTATGGGTTTAGTCTTTCTTTTACAAACCTCATCTTCCCACAGATATCTTGACTCCATCTGGAATTCTATTTCTACCAGATATTCCAGGATGTCATGGACTGAGGATTCATCAAGGAAAATCATCATTTTGGGTTCATCCATGGCATGAAAAGGTGTTCAACTTCATTTGTAATTAAAGGAAAGTAAACTAAGACCACAATGAGACACCAATTTACAACTGGGAAATCAGATAATATCAAGGATCTGAGAAGTAGGTCAATGGGAACTCTGCTTACATACAGCTATTAGGAATTTAAATGGATACTACTGCTTTGGAAAACGTGTTTGTATTTTCTTGTAAATTAGACCATTTCCATACCTTATCACATGCAGTTCAACCCTCAGATGCATAGCTACATGGCACAACTGCAAAAATGAACAGATACAGGTGAGGCCAGATCTTATCCATGGAGGAAGGTTTGAACTCTGCCACACAGAAAGCTCCTGTCATCAACACCAACACATAAGGTTGCTTTTGAAGCAGCAGCAAGTCTTGAGGTGACATTGAACATAAAGTCAATGTTACATATCTCCAAATTTCCTGGTAAGTATAATTAATGAACTGCAGCAGAGTATAAATATGGTCCAATGAGAACTGGAGGGCCAGCAAGGAAGGCAAAGACCCAGAGGGTTCATCACTGGTTTAGAAATGATGATATCAAGGGTCAGGAATTCATTTTTATAGCAACTGGGCAGTAATATGACATTCAATTTTATTGAAACTTTTGAAGACATAAAAATTAGATTCTTATAAATGTATGGGACACAAGAAACAAGAATGGAAAAGGAAAAGTGTCCTTTCATATCAATAGACACTCTATGTATAGAGGGAGAGTAAAATGAGCTAGCACCCAGGCTGCTTTTGACAGTTCCTGATGTATAACGGAATGCTGCTCTGACTGAGACTGACTAAGCATTGTCAATCTCTTTGTTACCTACATAAAGAGGCAAACCACCGCTTGCCATCAGTGTTTAAAAATTGTTTATTTAGAGAACAAAATTAAGTTGTATTCTAAAAGTCAGACAAAGTTGAGGATGAAGTGTTTTACCAGGCAATCTATTTAACTATTAAATTGTAGTACTCTGCAACCCAGAGATTGATGCCATGCAATCACCAATGAATGACTGAATGTTAAACTCCCTGGCATCATAAATCAGTTTTTAGACTACAAGTCTAATTCAGATATGTTTTTAATCTAAATTTAGAGACTGAGTTTAATAGTGTATGAAGAAAAGCAAAGACAAACCCTTTTTCACAGGGGCATATTATATTTTCTTTTGCACAATATGAAAATAACGCTTTTCCTTTGTACCTCAGAATGTGGTTTCTCTTAAAGAAAATTAAAATTAATAATAAAAAGCAAGTTTATTATCTTCATTCAACTAATGACCAGAGAAAGAATATGTGTGGGAATTTTAGAAAAAGAAAACCGCTTAAATTCCTTAATTTACAACATAGTATTTTTTTATATTCTCAGAATTGGATTAGCAGTTTCGAACCTCATTCAAAAATTAAAAAAAAAAAAATCACTAAAATAATAAGCTTTCAAGACTTTTAGCAGTAATACTAGATGCCAGAATAAATGGAACTATATCAGGGTTCTGAGTGAATATAAATTAGAAATCTAGCATTCTATTCATACTTAGTCAAACAAGTGGAATGTCATAAATTTTTTAAAGAAAAATTTGTATGTTTTCTAAAACATATATATTATATATACTACATATATAATATATATATATACACACACACATATATGTATACAAAAGCTTTTCTATTATACTTGATAAAGGCTTGAGAAAGAACAACAAACAAAAGAGACAGAGAAACTGGAAAACAAACTAAATGAAATGGGAGCACTGAATATGAAAGAAAAAGTGAAACAAACTAGATAAAAGTAAAAGAGCATTATATAGTCCAGTTGTTTTTAAACATAGCTGCTCATTAGAATCACATCTGGAGCTCTGGAGAAAAAAACAATACCTGGGCATCTGTATTTTTAAAAAAATTCCAAAATAATTCTAATGTGCATCTGGATTTTAAAAAGTGATTACAAGTTTTTCTTATAAATGGTAGTTTTAGTGATATAGAATTCTATTTAATTTTCTGTTGACCAATCATGATACAATGATATTAACATGAATAATAGTTACATAATCACAATAGTAAAAGATGTTTATCAGTTTTCACAATCAATAGCCAGACAAAAAATAAAAGATAATTACAATTGCAAACTATAAAGGAAACAAGATTAACCTAACAATATAAAATAATTACATACAATTTGGGGGGGGTTAATTAGGGTGATGTGGTAAGTAGAAGTGCATACATGCACATATTTTCATTGTTCACAGCAATAATATAGTCAACACTGTGAATTTATTAAATAAGGAAATGAGGAAGGTACTTTTTAAAGAATTAAAACTTTAGAGTGATAAAGGTATTTACTAAACTAAAACTATTAGCGAAACCCAGCAGAATGAAGAGGGAGAGGAATTTGATTTCATAAAACCAGAATATCATCAAGTTTGTCATCAATAATAAAATTTTAAAAATAATATTTATAAGCAAATCATGCAAAACTATATTAGTAGTGCATAAGTGAGAAAGGGGGAAAATATCCTCAGCTGTGCTATAAGGTAATGAACAACTAGGGGCTTAAAGCAATCCTCTAAAATTTTATAATGTAAGTAATATTAGAAAGAAATTCAAAAGATAATTGTGGTAGCACTTCTGATACTAATCAATATGAGTAACAGACAGATATATCTTCCTCACTGAAACAATTAAAAAAACTTAAAGTATAGATGGAATCATTTTCATACATTGGACAGCAGTCAGTGCAAGACTGTGATACCTGAGGAGGGAAAACACAGAAGATGAGCTGGAAGATTGACACAGCTCATTCCCTCCCGGAGAAGAGTAAGCCTGGCCTCCTGCTAATCTAGGAGTGAGAATCTGGTCTCTCACTGAGTTGACAGATGGGATGGGGGGTCTGGGGAAAACAAGATGACAAGAGGTGTAGAACAGATTACTACTGAGGACAGATCTCCCCAGAAGAGGAACTCTGGTTATCTATAGGTATTCCCCTTGAGTTTTTGGCTGAGCACTGATCAGTGAATGTATGTGAGGAAACTAGCCAAGGCTCAGGTATGAAAACCTTGAAAGAATTTAAGGTAATAAGCCCCAAAGTTCATATATGATCAAGAATAGTTTTTATTTTCAAAAGCCAGAGTGCAAAAACCTTTCCAATTCATTGGGTAGAATACCCAGAGGGGTATTGCCTTGATAGTAGGGTAGACTTAGACCTAGATTAATGGCTGTTATTATACTGCCTAACAAAGCTGAAAGGCAGGACTTGAAAGGATGAAACTGTTCCCAAGTAATTTAGATGTGCTCCAAAACAACACTTAGGAATATTTATAGGGATACAAAAGTATCTACCACCACCAAGTTAAAAATCACGAGACTAAGTACCCATCAGAAATTATTAGGCATGCTAAGAGGCAAAAGTATATATATATATTTCAGATATTTGAATTATCTATCATACCTGAATTATTCAGATATATATATATGAATTATCTATCTATTGATCTATATGTTATATACTATAAAACTTTGGAATATAAAAATTCATTAGGTAAGATGAAAAATACATGGATGTGATGAATTGAGCATTATATGGTACAGAAGAAAAGACTGGTAAACTTGAATGCATAGCAGTAGAAACTATCCAAAATTAAATGCAAAATTATAGAAACAAAATTACCAGAAAAAAAGGTCTTTGGAATAAATTCAAGCTATTCAATGTACATATAATTGAAGCCCCTGAAAGAAAGGAAGGTAAGGAAGAAAAAAAATTTGAAGAAATAATGGCCAAAATTTTCACCAACCTCTGCTCTATAGATTTACATTATGAAGAGAGTTACATGGGAACATTATATTTGTATTGAGCATGTGAAACTGAAAGCCATTGATTTAAACCTTGAATAGAGGCTAGAAATGAGGTGAGAGTTTTTTAGCCATGACCTTGCCACTTCTTCATGAGCTTCCTGATATTGCTTTGCCATTACTATTACACACACCAAAACCCCAAAGTAGTATTTTTAACAGCCTTGTTAATCACAAACCTCCCACTTTTATTCCTCTTTATCCTTTTTTCCTTGGAGATGTCAAAGGAATACATAAAATGTAAAATAGAAAACTTTTCTATTTATATGAGATGATGGATGATCACCACACTTATTGTGGTAATCATTTCTTGATTTATGTGAGACAAATTATTTTGCTGTACACCTTAAACGTACAGTGCTGTTTGTCAATTATATCTCAATAAAACTAGAAGATAAAAAGCAAAGGAAACAAGAAAACAGATGTAGATAATGGGTCCAGATATCTTACTGAGATAGAGTAACAAATTCATGTTATTGATAAAAATAAACAATAATTTTTTAAAAAAGAGAGAAAGACTTTAAGACTAAATTGCTTTCAAATTTATCTTTTAAATATCTATTTTAAAAATAAAGGGGAAGAAAGAAGATGGCAGGTACCATAAATAACATGGAGATTGGAGAATATTTTCAGACAAAGGGAAAATGTAAAGTTTTGGGGGTAGCTGCTAAGTGAGGAAAAATTTATGAAATCTGTTGTTAACCTGTATAACTCTCCTCAGTGTCCTCAAAAAATATTTTTTTTGTAAAATACCTACATATTCCAAAACCTTTTGGGAGTTGGATTAACGTGAATGTTACAATGTATGAGGTAGAACCTGAAGTCAAGTAAAATAAGGTCGGTTTTTCTCTGGGTTAGTCATGTTAGTGGCATATATTCCCTGCCCTCTGTTATGTTTTTACCTCCTTTGATTATTTAACATGGAAGACATTCAATACTAGTAAACTTTTTGAGAAAAACTGTAAGACTTAGTGTTATCCCTTTATCTTCTCATGTCAGCCTTCTATTTCTCACACTGAGTTGGTTTCCACTTTTGTGGGAACCTTTCCACAAAGTTCTTTTGACTTTTTTTCCAAGAAGATAATCCCTTTTAGACTTTTTCAGAGACTCTGTGCACAAGTCCCACACCCTGGTGTTACCTATAAAATATGAATCCATTTCTAGTGAAGGTTCTATGACTAAGTTGCCAGCCTGCGTTATTGCATCTATAAACAAGGATAATACACAACTTTAGACCTGTTCATTAATAGCTAAACTTCACGTTTTCTCTAAGACAGAGTTATTTTATAAGCTTAACAAGTTATTAGTTTGTGAGAAAAAACCTTCAATTTCTTTTTCATTTTTTAAAAAACTTAAAAACATTTTTTTGTACTTTCAACTGTAGAGATAATAATGGTACCATAGAGCAGTGATTTTTTTTCATTTCATGTACACACAAATCACTTAGAGATATTGCTAAAATACAGATTTTGATTCTGGATGTCTGGGTGGGGCCTGACACTCTACATTTCTATCAAGTTCCCAAGTGATATCAATGGAGCTGGCTTGCAGGTCATCCTTTAAGTAGCATGGAGCGAGACAGCAGTGGAAAAATGACAGAAGAAACCTGGGTCCCAATGTGTCCATATAGAGGAAAATTATTTCACTGTCCTGGATCACTGATCTGAAAATTGTTAAGTGAAAAAGAAATTAATTTATATGTCTTTAAACTACTGCTTTTTTTTTTCTATTCTCCATGCTATAGCTATTAGTGTTCACTTTAATACATATGGCTTCAGACGTCAAGTTTCTTCATGATCCAGGATGGCCACTGAAACACTAGTCATCATGTCTGCATTCTATATTGGCATCAGGAGACAGGGAAGCAAAGTGGGTGTCTGTTTCCAAGGAGACTTCCTGGAAGTCCCACAAAATACTCTCTTTGTATTTTATTGTTCAGAGTTTAGTCATACACACTTACTTATCTGAAAGAGAGGTTGAGAAATTTAGTTTTGATTCTGATCAACTGTGGTTTTTTTACAAATAGGGTGATCACAGAGTTCATTGTGGAACTAGCATATATTGATAGTGAAATTGGGTGCTATAAAGAATTTTCCTGGAACAACAGACTTAACACAACTCTGTTTAGGCAAACTGGAATATATGCACATCCTTCTTATAAAGTAGAAAGAATGTTTGAATAGAAAACTAGTAGTTGCTGTCATATAGTGCTCCCCAAGAATCATTTGGAAAGAAAATGTGAAAGGAACAGGACATGATACACAAATCACACACCTTAATGTAGCTTTCTTTAAAATGCTGGCTTAACTCCTAGAGAGTTTCATTATCCATTTTATTTATAAAGTCCCTTTTTGAGTGCAAAGCTTCTTTTGAATGATCAAAGATTAACTATATAGTAGGGCATACCCTTACAGAAACTATGTTTTTATAACTGAGAAATGGTGTTATGGAAAGCTGGGGCTAGTTCCAGGAAGTGCTCCTTATTCATGGTTAGGGAGCATTTCTGAGACGCTTTCAGAATGGCAAGTATCAGAGTCTGAAATATGACAGAAACTGGCGATGTGCTAAAAGCCCAGCCTGTGAGATCTTCTGAGTCCTTTAAAAAATAGCCCTAGAATGACTGAGTCAAAATGTCCAAATATTCATGGGCAGGGAGGATCCAGGGAGCTATAAAGCAGTAAAGCATAAATATCTACCAAAAAGCTTAAAGCAGATGTCATATATGTCATGTGGCTGGAGATTGTGGTGCAGGGGTCTCTGACCAAAGGGCTTTGAACTCACAAATAGACTAGCTTCATATAGTTTCAGGCTGGGCTTAATAATTAAGTGAAACCTTCATGCTGAACTTAACCTGACACAATGTGACTATTCTCCAATATTTTTCCTAGTTTTTTGAACTAGCTGGGCACATGTAAGAGAATGACTAGCTCTCACTTTTTAGAGGGGGTAACATGGAACTTGGAAAAAGGCCCACTGGTGGTTCCAGCACAGACCCTGAAAGGCAGTGAGGGAGAGGAGAAAATATAAGAGCTAAATGCTTTAAAGCCATGTCAGCTTAGTTTTGGGAACTTGGGTTGTTGTTGCTCTTACTTAAGCTTCCCAATGCTGGCTGAAAAAATAAGAGAAACTGAATAAACCAAAAGTAGGCACCAACTTAATGTCTTAACGCTGTGATTTCCATAAAGCAAAGACAGGGGAATACGATAAGGAATTGTCTCTGGTATCTTAGAGGGCTGAAGGCACTAAAAATATGCTACGAATAGCAAGTGTTCTGAAGATGTTGGGGATCCTTCCTCTGTCTTCCTGGAACAGTTTCATTTCAGGTAACTCCTCTGATAGTTTCCAGTCTCCTCAAAACAGGCAGGGCCCTAAGTGGAGTTGGAGATAGAGGCAAAGACAGAAGGATTTTGGAAAACAGTCATCCCAGATAGTGCATTATAGATTATCACTATGTTCCAGTAGTTCTAGACAAACACATAGACTATATCATATTGTACAATGGCTGTCCCCTGTGGCTTGTTTGTCTAAACCTATTCATAAATGGTTTATGTGATCTCCCAGACAAGTATTTCCTGAAAGGGGAAGGAGTGAGAATTGAGTTCATTTGAAAGTAAATACCACATCTGTATCTTGACCAGATCCAAGAGACCTGCAGGGCGGCAGAGCATAGAACAGATTCTAACTTCTTTAGGCATCATGCCTACATCAGATACTTAGATGTCTTTCCCTTTCATGTTATATATGCAGACTTTAGATTAAGACAAGACCAAGCAAAAGATGAAAATATTTGTCCCTAGTTCTACTCTGAGGTTGTATGTGTTGGATCCTGCCTTTAACTCTTCCCAAATGAAAACTTTGAGAGCTTTCATTTTTGCAAAGAGAAATTGAGAAGAAACTCTAAGCCAAGAACAATATTTATCTCCTCCATGAAAGGAATGTAGCCTGAGTTTAGAATACACACAGTAAGAAAAATTGAATGATGCCCTGTATTTTTCAAAAAGTCAAATATGATTGCGCGGTCTGAAACTACAAACTTATAAGAACATATTGAATATTTAATAATTAATGGGGTAATCTCTGTGTCCTGTTCCCATCCCAATGGTTGTTATTAATAAATCAGACAAAATTAAAGTAGGTAATTGAGTGGCTATATGAAATAGATTTGGATAGTTACACTAATTTTAGATTGTCCGCAGGAAACCAGTGATACTTAGCACTTCCATGAGGAAGGGATGTTATGAAAGACTTGTCACTGCCTTAGCACATTCTGAACTGCTCTTTCTTTTGGAAAGTATATCCCAAGCTACTTCCTGGTCCTTGCTACATTTTAACATTTATTTCAGAAATCTATCTGGAGATATAAATGATCAAGACGTTTGCTTATTTAAAATACATAAATGTTCTCGGAAGGACTCTGGAAGAACATGAGCAAAGAACATGGTGAAATAATACTGGGTTAAGCAGGCCTAATGTTACTAAAATACCTTCCTTGAAGACACTAAGTTTTTACTGGGTCACCCTTAATAAAATGTAGAAATCACAGAGGATTACAGGAACTAATGCCAGCCCAATCCTCACAACATTTTGGGAAGTATTGGAGAGGAGACCTAGGAGAATGAATAGTACCCCTGACTGTTCTTCATTGTCTCTAATGAACTCTTTTGTATCCATGTAGTTGTAATGGCCTAGAGGTTGTAGTAACTATATCATGTTAAGGAGGCTACAACTGGCCAATGATTGTTAGCAGCCAGTATCTATTGAATAGTGAATCTAAAAAACATCCTAATCTCAAATTAGAATTCCCAGGATCTATTGATTTGATGTAGGGAAGATGTGGTCTTTGAAGTAAGGCCTAAGAGTAATCCAATAAAAAAAGTGTTATAAATTGATTTAGTTACTCTCCACTATTGAACAATTATTGTTTCAGGTTTATTATAGAGCATGTCTCAGCAATAAGGATATTAATTCTTTTTTATAAATGGACCCATTTGCATGCCATTCAAATGAATTTGTATTAGGGGAACAGAATAAGTTGACACTAGAAACTGGAGGGGTAAAATATGATGCTGAGAGAGTTTTGCTCCTTCTCATGCCAGGATAGCAGCAGAGTCAATAACCTCAACTGGGATGAAAGGGAAAAAATAAGTGGAAGAGGCATAATGGACAGATTTTGAGGTGGGAGAAAGATTAAAGAAAAAAATAAAACAACAGAATATTCTGGGCCAAAGATTTAGATTATTCTCCAAAGACAATTAAATTTTGCCAAATTACAAAGCAAATAGAGTTCACTAATGGGGTGCTATGCTAATTAGTAACCTGCAGTTCATCTCACTAATGGAGTACTATATTAATATATATCTGCAAAAACAGAGGAAATTATTGATGTTTCACAATGAATACCAATGCCTGATTTTTAGAGCATCACATAATCAATTTGATCTGATTAGAAAAGAAATGGTTCTAAAACTGATATGGATCCAACTTATCTGGTCTCAGATGGCATAAGAAGTCAAACCTAAATTTGAGACTCTTTTCTGCAGTACCAGCTTACCTAGATGCTATTTAGAAGTTCCTGGAATTAGAATGTATGGAAAATCTGTCCTTAGAACCCTATAGTCAGAATACAGGAACTATTGTGTTGATATTCAACCATTTCCCCTTATACTCAGGCTTGACTAATCAGGAACAAAATGTCATAGCAGTTACCTATTTGCTTAGGGAAATAGGGAACACACATCTCCTTTTTACATACCCCTAGTGCCATCAGAAATGATGTCACTGACATTTTAACTTGTTCCTAGGAATTTGAAAAGGAACCAAAAGCAAAGAAAATATCCTCTGTCCATTGATTTTCTCTTGCAGATAGATGTGTCCTGGAAGTGAGGTGAGGCACTGAGGAAACTATAGGGAAAATTCCAGGAATTCAACGAGTGAAGGGGGCTGAACTGAACAAGTTCTAGAGCCCTTAACTAGGAGAATGCTTAGTGACACCTCATTGTTTACAACTTAGAGATTTCACTAAATGTTTTAAAGTAATTTTAGGGAATAGATTTATGCAACAGAGAGCATTATCCATGAATGTGCTGTATTTTTTGTTACTTAACATTTTCATCATTTTTATTCAAAAGTTTATCAAGCATTCTTCTCATGTAGATATTGATGCATTTTTTTTTCAATATTTAATTAAATTTCCTAGGTAAAAGAAACTGCAGAGAAAGTAAATTATATGTGTTTGTATGTGTATGAACAGTTATATATATATATGTATACATACATACATATACATACACTAAATTCTAATATCTAGCTCTAAAAAACACAATACTCTAACTTTTTAAAAAAGGGTATACTTGTGGCTTTTCCAATATATAACTTTTATTTCAAGGGCATGTTATTGTTTGCATGCTTTACTATTTTACATTGTAATTGAAAATATACAACAGAACAATGCACTCTCTTTACACAGTGATACTACAGAATGATATATCGAAGTACCAGGGAAATGGTTTGTTTGTAAGATAAAATAAAGTAAGAAATCTCAATGCCCTATACTTGTGACTGTGGCAGAAGTTTTGTTTTTTCAAATCTCCTCGTGAAAGTTATCTTATTTTACATTAAAACTTTGTATAACTGGCACAGTAAAGTATAGGAGAGCAAAACTTGCTACCCCAAATTGTGTCCCTTTAGCATGAAGATTAATTTAAGCTAATTATTTTTATGGCCCCAAAGATTCTGACTTTCTAACTGCCTAAAAGAATGTAGATAGAGGACCTATTCAAGGTAGGGAGCTATCACTAGAGATAACTAGTTCATATGCAGTATGAACTAGGTGTGGTAGACAGGGAGGAACTTAGCAAAGCTTATTTGTTAAAATCCCTCTCTGTGCCCACTGTCTCTGCACGGCCCAGAAATCATTTGCTTACCAAACACTTGCTTTTCCAGCTCCATGTGAATTGCCTTCCTGCCCTAGCACTACCCCCAACTTCCTCTTTTGTCTTTAGCTAAAGATGGTATTTAAGGGGAGGGCTTCAGCCATTTCAGGGAGTTAGTTTTCCTGGGTCTCTCCCATGTCTACATGTTATTAAACTTTGGTTTGATTTTCTCCTGTTAATCTGTCTTATGTCAATTTAATTCTTAGACCAGCCAGAAGAACCTAGAAGGGTAGAGGAAAATTTCTACCTCCCTGACAAAAGCAAGTAAAATCTGACAAGTTCAAAGCCTCTGAACTCGATTACTAATAATTAGATTCTAAAAAAGAGGGAGGGGCATAGACAATAATAAATTAAGAATAGCTCAGGTGCTCACTGTCTTTACATATAGTATGAATCGACATCTTCAAGAATTACTGTTCAGGCAGAAAGGAAGGTACATTGGTGTGTGTTGCCAAAGAACTGTGCCGACCTGCTCATAATTGTCTAAGAATCCTGTTCCAATTCCTTTCTCACTTATCTTCTAGAGACTAACCTGGAAAGACGTTTTTCAGCTTCCAAAATTGGGCAGTTTTCTACAGCTACTAAAATTCTGCATTAAAAACCAAAACAAACAATCTTCTTGTCAGAAAGAGAACAAAACTGTGAGCTCTAAATAACACAGCTTATTTTACAGACCTCTGGAAAAACTTGCAGAGATGCTTTGGCATCCATTGGATAAAAATCTGTTTATTTTCTCTACTTCATTTCCATCCAAAAATAATTAAAAATTAAAGTATAAACTTCAAGTGCTATTCTGGAGGTAGGCATAGAGTATTATGTGAGTAAGGTGGAGTGGTAAGTAACTCTGTATGCTATAATTGTGGAAGTCTTGCAGAGGTGATATGAATCATTTTAATAGAATTTCCTTCCAATTTGAATTATTTCACACATGTATAAATGACAAGTTTAGGAAAATGCTGAGTCAACGAAAAGTCAATGCATGACAAACAACAACGAAAACAAAAGATATGTGTAATTATTATGTAACTATATAACTAACATTTTGTCATGGCCTCTGGTCAGCCAAGTAGAATAAAAACAATGTAGATCATGAAAGAAGTCCCTTGTCATTTCTGCTAAAGGATGAAGTATAATGAACTATGGTACCCTAAACCTCTGGCTAAAAATATAGTGTACAGAAGTTTTATTAACCTAATTTCTAACAAGTATAAAGTTAGTAGCATGCTTATATTAAATAAAATATTTAATTTTATTGGTATTTTTTGCATGGGTTAGGGAGGAAGAAATTTTCCTCTACCCTTCTAAGTTCTTCTGATTGGTCTAAGAATTAAACTGACATTTCACAGATTAACAGGAGAAAATCAAACCAAAGCTTAATAACATGTGTATATGGGAGAGACTCAGGAAAACTGAGTTGCAGCCAAAATGGCTGAAACCCTCCCCTTAAATACCATCTTCAGCTAAAGACAAAAGAGGATGTTGGGGGTAGTGGTCTGGGACTTGAAAGGGCAGGGAGGCAATTTACATGGAGCTGGAAAAGCAAGTGTTTGGTAAACAAATGTTTGCTGGGCCATGCAGAGACAACTGGACACAGCTGGGACTCTGATCTCTAGGCCCATACCTAGCCCGTATTCTTTGCAGGTATCTCTGGTGATAACTCCCTTCTTGCAACACGCCCTATATCTACATTCTTTTAGGCAGTTAGGGAGTAGGTCAAAGGTTCTTCCTTTTTTTCTTCTAAATTAAGATGATTTTTTGAAATTTTTGATTACCAATTCATGGTTAATTTTCCCCAGAAAACAGGGTGATGCTGTAAGATAGTTAGCAATATATAAAACTGTATTGCAAAGCAGACAAAATAAGCCTGTAGGAGACACAGCAACTGCCTATTATATAACTATGTTACATTTTTTTCTTTATGAAAAAAAGAAAAAAGGAAAAGCATTTTAACTTCTTAAGTCACTTTAGGAAGACAAATTGATTTAAATAGACCATGTGTTGCTTTCCCTAAATTACTAAAATACACCAGGGGCACTGGAACTAAAGATCATATTATTGGAACTATTGAGACATAATATTTAATGATAAATATGTTCTATGCTATATCTGCTTATATCCTATTAAGTAGGATATCTGTTTTGTTTAGTTTTAATATTTTTCAATAATGTCTTATAATTTCCTCCATAAATTTTATGGAAGTCTTTTGTTATATTTAAGCCCAGATACATTTTAACACTATTTTTAAAGTAATTATTTTAATATTTATATATAGACATGAAATTGAGTTTTATATATCATTTTTTTAAGATGAAACAACCTTGCTATACTTGTTAATTAGGTCCTTTGGGATTTTCCATGTTGACAAGCATCAACTGCACATGAACATTTTTTGTCTTTCCTTCTAATTTATGTCTTTGATTTCCCTATTTTGTTTTACTCAGCTTTGTTGGCTGGAAGAAGTGCAGGAGCCTTTGTCTTTCACTTGACTTTAAGGAGATTATGTTTTAACCATTAATAATATTTGCAGTGTGATTTTTTTATAAATATAACTTTAAAGGTTAAAGAATTTACCTTCTATTTCTACTATGATGGCAGAGTTTTAAAGAATTATAGATTAGTATGTTATTTTATCAAATACTTTCCTATAGTAGTTAAGATTATTAAATGTCATTTTTCTAATTAATATTTATTATATTGAATTATATTAGCTGACTTTTCTAATATAAAATCAAAGTTTATTTTTTTTAATAAATATGATTTTCTCAACAGAAAACAGTATCATTTACAATAATTTCAAAAATGAAATACTACTTAGGTATGAATTTAACAAAATATGTACAGGATCTATATGCTCAAAACACTGTTGAGTTCATGAATTGAAAGACACAGTACAGTTCAGATGTTAATTCTCTCCCAATTGATGTGCAGATTAAACATATATCCAATTAAAATACAAGCAGTAAAACTTGTAGATACAGACAAGCTGATTTTTAAATTTATATGGAAAGGTAAAAGAATTAAAGTAGTGAGAACAGTATGGAGGTTCCTTAAAAAACTAAAAATAGAGTTACCATATGATCCAGGGATCTCACACCTGGGCATATATCCAGAAAAAACTATAATTTGAAAAGCTACATGCACCCCAATGTTCACTGCAGCACTATTAAGCACCAAGACGTGTAAGCAACCTAAATGTCCATCGACAGTTGAATGGATAAAGAAGACGTGGTATATGTATACAATGGAATACTACTCAACCATATAAAAGAATGAAATAATGCCATTTGCAGCAACATGGATGGACTTAGAGATTATCATACTAAGTGAAGTAAGCCAGACAGAGAAAGACAAATATCATATGATATCACTTACATGTGGAATCTGAAAAACAGTACAAATGAACTTATTTTACAAAACAGAAATAACCTAGTGAAAGACATGCCTTGATTTCTCTGGGTTAAATATAAATAAATGGATAAGAATGTTTCTCTGAAAAGAAAAAAAGAAAGAAAGAAAAAAACCCCCAGAAATAGACCCACAGACATAGAAAGCAAACTTATGGTTACCAATAGGGAAGGTGGGGGGAGGGATAAATTAGGAGGATGGGATTAACATATACACACTACTATATATAAAAACAACTAACCAACAAGGACCTACTGTATGGCACAGGGAACTAAACTCAATATTTTGTAATAACCTATAAGGGAAAAGAATCTGAGAAAAAAATATATATGTATAACTGAATCACTGTGGTGTACACCTGAACTAACATGACATTGTAAATCAGCTATCCCTCAATTTTAAAAAAATTTAAAGGAATAAAAAAAAAAAAATTTTTTTAAATGATGAAAATACAAGCCACAGACTGGGTGAAGACACTTTTAATTTAAATGTCCAAGAAAGGTCTTCTTTCTAGCTATATAAAGAACTACCTACACTCGATAAGAAAATAACACATTTTAAAATGGTAAAATGAGCAAAATATTTGAAAATGCATTTCACAAAATAAACACACTAGAAGATACTAAACAATCGACAATATTAATAAATTAATAAACTTTTCTTTCTTCCTTCCTTCCTCTCTCATTTCCTTGTGTCTCTTTCTTCCATTCATTCTTTCTGTGTAATTTCCATGCCTGGCTTGGTCTTTCTCGACAGAAAAATGATTTAACACATTTTGAATTAACTGAAATCCTTTGACTAGAAATATCTATGTAAGGAAAGAATTTTTAATAGTAATACATATGCAAATAAAAGAACTACAACCCTTTCAAAACCAAATCCATGTTTATGTAAGAACTGGTAAAAGACTAATACAAGTTACTGATCTTTCTCTTTTGACACTTTGCTCTAAATATTCCTTGTGTTCTCATTTCATCTCATGTAATGAAAAGTCATCTCATCTAATTTATCTCAGCTTATCTTCCATCTCTCTTCAACCAGATCTTTCTACTAGTGCCCTCTCTCCCAAAGGTACTAAACATTGCCTGTTCTTTATGCAAAAATCAAAATCGAAACAAAGGAAAACACATTCCATTCTAATTCTTCTTACACTACATAACTAATTTTCTCACTAATGTTTTCAAAGACATTTAATTATTTTAATTTCCTTCTACTCACCCTTTTAACTCTCACTTCTTTTGCTTTCAACCTCCTCCCTCCCCTGCTCCCATACCTACTCTTCAGGCACTTTTATAAGCATAGAGTCCTGGATTTTCATACAGGCTCCTCATTTTCTGGCTGTTTGGCCTTCAAAAAATTACCTTAAGGTCTATAGTCTTGATTTTCTCATATATAAATGGTCAAAATAACACTTTCTTAAAATGGAGTTCATTGAGCTAAGGCATAAACATATTTAGTTACACTGTACAAGTTTGACAAGGGTTAAGTGCTCAATCCAAGTTATTGTTTTAATAATGAAAAATGTTAATGTCCTTATATTGGGTGGGCCAAAAAGTGCCTCCGGTTTTTTAAGTAAAAATAAAACACACATTTTTCATTTTCACCAAGAACTTTATTGAACAACATATTCACCCTTTTGTTCCACTACCTTCTGCCATTTTTCAGGCAACTTCATAATTCCATCTTCCCACAACGTTTTATCTTTTTGAGCAAAGAACTGTTTCAGGTGCCTTTTACAGTCTTCCAGGGAATTGAAATTTTTTCCATTAAGAGAATTTTGTAAAGACCGAAATAAATGGAAATCCAAAGGTGCAATGTCTGGTGAATACGGCAGATGGATCAGAACTTCCCAGCCAAGCTTTAACAGTTTTTGCCTGGTCATCAAAGAAACATGCAGTCTTGCAGTATCCTGATGGAAGATTATGCATTTTCTGTTGACTAATTCTGGACGCTTTTCATCAAGTGCTGATTTCAGTTGGTCTAACTGGGAGCGGTACTTGTTGGAATTAATCGTTTGGTTTTCCAGAAGGAGCTCATAATAGAGGACTCCTTTCCAATCCCACCATGTACACAACATCACCTTCTTTGGATGAAGACCGGCCTTTGGTGTGGTTGTTGGTGGTTCATTTTGCTTGCCCCCAGATCTCTTCTGTTCCACATTATTGTACAGTATCCACTTTTCATCGCCTGTCACAATTTGTTTTAAAAACGGAATGTTTTCATTACGTTTCAGTAGAGAATCGTATGTGGAAATATGGTCAAGAAGGTTTTTTTCACTTATGTGGAACCCAAACATCAAAGCGGTTCACATAACCAAGCTGTTGCAAATGATTTTCAGCGCTTGATTTGGATATTTCGAGTGTGTCGGCTATCTCCCACGTGGTATAACATTGATCGTTCCCAATTATTGTTTCGATTTGATCGCTGTCAACGTCAACTGGTCTACCCGACCGTGGAGCATCATCCAGCGAGAAATCTCCAGCACGAAACTTCGCAAACCACTTTTGACACGTTCGATCAGTCACAGAACCTTCTCCATACACTGCACAAATCTTTTTGTGCATTTCAGTTGCATTTTTACCTTTCTTGAGTTAATAAAGCATAATATGCCGAAAATGTTGATTTTTTTCTTCCATCTGCGATATTAAAATGGCTACACAAAAATTCACCAATTTTGATGTCTTTTTTTAAATGCACGCTGATATTACAGCTGTCACATACAATCTAACAAAATTGTTTCTAATGAAGTTAAAGACAACTAAGTGCAACTAGAGCCATCTTATGGGAAAAACCGAACGAACCTTTTGGCCCATCCAATACATACTTTCAAGCAACATTCAATTAGATAAAATTCAAAGTGATTCTGAAAACACAAGGTTTTTTTGGTCCCTGTTTCTCTTAATTCTCCAGGGCTCCTCTAGACTCTACCCTCAGACAAAAATATCTTTTGCTTTGAAGTTCATTTCAATTGGTTATGCCCCGTGGATTTGTTAGTGTGGCCTATTACTGTTTAGATCATTCCTCTTTGCTTGTTTGTTTTTATAAATTTATTTATTTATTTATGGCTGTGTTGGGTCTTCGTTTCTGTGCGAGGGCTTTCTCTAGTTGTGGTGAGCGGGGGCCACTCTTCATCGCGGTGCGCGGGCCTCTCACTATCGTGGCCTCTCTTCTTGTGGAGCACAGGCTCCAGACGCGCAGGCTCAGTAGTTGTGGCTCACGGGCCTAGTTGCTCCGCGGCATGTGGGATCTTCCCAGACCAGGGCTCGAACCCGTGTCCCCTGCATTGGCAGGCAGATTCTCAACCACTGCGCCACCAGGGTAGCCCTCCTCTTTGTTTTTTAAGGTCTTTTCTAGAAGACATTCTCTCTCTTCCCCAAATTCTTCCCAGAATTTCTAACGTCTGAGTAATGCACAAGGCTAACCCATCCTTTCCTATGATTTCTTAGTAGCCCTACCTTCAACAGCTCTCTCTCTGTAGTGGCATCAACTTTTTTTTTCCCACTGAATTTTTGTCATAAATATATGATAATATTTAAGTCTCTTCCATCTTAAAAACTAAACAGATAATAAAACCATTAAGCTCTTCACTGAGAGTTAAATTCTAGACAATGATGTATCTCTCTGCTAATTTTACAAGTAAAGTTCCTAGAAATAATGTTTTATGCTCACCAACTTTACTTTCTCACTCTTTGTATCATCCATCTGGTTTCAACATTTATTTCACTCTGAAATTGCTCTTATATAGGCCAACAGGACAGACGGTCCTGAAAACATATACTATGTGCTGGTAATGCTAAGAAAAATCTAACTGAGATCTTTTACATTTTTAAGAGAGGTGTGAAGACTATCAGAATCAGAAACACTATACAAGATCACTTTCTATTTCACAGAGAAGACTGGCAAAATCACACTCTCCAATATGTGTCAATCTCATATATCTAATGGCCACTCCATACTGTTTTTTTGTTTGTTTGTTTTTTGTACATCTGGCTCCATGGTTGAAAACTCCCTTATTTTATATTATTTCAAAGAAATACAGGAAGAGACAGAACTAACATATAGCATCAGTTAATATAATCATCAACGTTATAAATGGTCATAACTTCCTGAATTAAAGTCTTAAGAGTTTTGTGATAAATGATCTTGTAACACAAGGAGATATGGTGATTCTAGGGAAGCCATGCTGATACCACTCCAAATAGCACTTAGGTGCAGGTCTGATTTTGATAATGGGATGTAGATGTATGTTTGTACGTAACTCTTTTTACATGTAAATTTGGAAAATATTTTAAGGCTAATTATAAAAATACATAGAAATAAGAATTTATACATTTCTAAAGGCAAAATAATTCAGTACTGCATTTATTAAAAAAAACTTTGGCAATAATTATCAACCATCTTACAATTTAGCATTGATTTTAATAGAATAATACTAATTTTGGAAGGTGTTTGTTTATAATACTGAAAATTGAAAGCAGTCTAAAAATCCATCAGTAGGTAGTGTGCTAAATGTACGTACATACAGTGGAATAATTGGAAGCCATTAAATACTCTACAGTACCAAAGTATACACTACTTAGAAAATGTCACTGATAGAAGATTTAAATGACATATAGATTACAAAACAGTATGTATCATAGGATTCCAATTTTGTAAATCAAATATAACACCTGAATCTATATAAACAGATTCTGGAGGAATTTGCAATTCTTGTTTAATTTTTGGTGGTGAGATAATGAAAAAAATTTGCTTCTTGTAGAGCTATACATCCTAATTCTAAAACAAAATACAATATGTTAAGGCAATAAAATGAGGAAATACTAGGATTCTTACTTCTGCTCAATCTCCTGTACATACTGAAGCAAATGATTTAAGAACTTAGTTTAATAAAGCAAATGATTGAAAAAAATAATTTAACAAAGGGTGTATTCTACATATGACGATATCTCACAAGAAAATCTATCAAATTATCTATTACATTTCACAGGTGCTGCCTCATAAATTATGTTAAAGGCCATAACAACATTTAAGTCTAGATACTACTCAAACACTGTGATTAGCCCCATGGCTTTAATTAAGTTAATTGGGTCAAGAATTCTAGGCTTTAGGGCTGAGATTTGTGTCTATCCTTCCCAGAGTTACTCAGTGAATGGAGATGAAAGGCCAAAAGGGGTCTTTCCAAGATCTTAAGACTGCTCTGGGTATACTCTTTTTGTATATACATAGGAAGTCCCAGTATGTTCAACCTTTACCTTTAAACAAAGGAGTACTATTGGACCCTATGTCCTGAACTCTCAATTTTACCCACTCATATTTTAATCATATTCAGAATGAATTGTTGGCTATTTTCCAACTTCATCTCATGTAATGAAGTTTAAAACACAGTGTATGCATGAGATTTCATATATATGGTTAATAAATGTCTTAACTGTATTTGAATCATGATGGAGGCCAACATTTTAGTTTTTTACTTGACTAATGAATGTGATAGAATAATTCTTATTAGAGAGATGTTTACGGAATTTTTAATTCAAGTTTCTTACTTGTAAACCTTAATTCAAAATGAATTACATTTTATGGCTGTTGAAAACAAGGCAAATAGGCCTAAGATGGGAACTGCTTATGTGACTCCCCAAGTCATCAAACTATGACTTGACTTAATTATAGTTTTTGTACAGTTTTCACTCTCCCAGAAATGGGACCTTAAACCAGTCAACCAGGAATCGCTGGTCTAACACTAGTTAAGTAATCTGCCCAACAGACCTCTGTCATCCCCAAGGAAAGTAACTTTGCCATAACAAAAGTTAATGCTCTTTTGCCTAGTGTAACTTCCTTTTTACTGCTCTCCTCTGTCTGTAAAAGTCTTTCATTTTGTACTGATCCTTGAAGCTCCTTGGATACTTCATGATTCGAATCAATTTTTGCTCAAATAAACTCTTAAAATTTTTAATATGCCTTAGTTTATCTTTTAATAGTACACATGTCCATTCAAATAATTCAGACATCTGAGCTATTTATTCTCATAATCTGGGCACATTTTCTGTTCCTTATGTAAAGATTTGAATTATTTGTTACTGCAGCTGACATATTATACATATTTTCACAACTTTTATCATCTTGATATAATTTAAGCAATATATAATTGTCATATTAAAATATTATCTCTAATTCCTGGGTCCATATAAGATCATCAAATTCTATTTTACTAGAATTAAATGAACCTCCTTGGAGATTAATGTTAGTTTTGGGTAAAATAAGAGGACATTATTATGTGCAGAATTTAAAAAGCATTATATAGTCTTCAAAATAGGCATGATTTGTTTTAGGAAAGAATTGTGGTGGGAATGCATTGTATTTTGTTTACTTACAGACAGTTTTCACAATGTCCCATAAACTTCCCACTAACATGGTAGAGGCAAAATACCGTCTTAAACAGGAGAGATACAAAAATACATCTCTTGTAGTTTTTCAACTACAATTTATTTTCAGCTTTCTTCAGAAATTTCCTCCTGATTTGTCTTTATATTATGCTTACAAAAGTTGCTTCCTTTTACATGGTTGCTTCCTTATCCATTAACATCCTATAATATTTACTGTTTTAATTTTGTCATGATGAAAACAAAGGAAAGAAAGCCTACTTTTAACTGCATAATTAACCTAAAATAACCAGTCCCTTAAAAATCTATTAATTCATGACCTGTATAAATAATTTCTTGCATATTTATCTCTAATGCAGCATATAAATTAACTCAGTGAAGATACTTCTAGTGTCTATTGTTACAATATAAATATCTCTCTAGTGCAGAATTAGGAAGATAAGCTTTAGATAGATCCAGAGTAAGGAAAATTCAATTAAGGCACATCCAATTTAGTAAATTTCATAAGGATAGACTTCTCTTAATATTTGGAAAATATGGCACTATATCCAGTTGCTTTGTACTTAACCATTTTAAGTTATTAGTTGTGTTGATACTTAACTTGATGTAGCAATAGTTAACTGTCAATGCTGGGGTCAGCATTCAGAATCCTTCTCAAATTTGAACTAATATTTTGATGCTGATAATTATGACCTCAGTAAAGAAGTGTCAGGAATAAAAGTGTATGTAATTCTGATGTTTCTAAAACTTTGTTGTAGTTATGGTTCTTATAGATACATCGCATCTATTGTGTTTATTCTTTGTCATAGAATTCCTCAGAATAGGACCCATAAAAATGCAAGGTTATCACAAATTTTAGCCAATCATATTTTGTTCTAAGAAGTCAGTCTTGCAGAGTAAAATTGAAACAATAAATTGGGATTGAATTAAAGTCAGAGAAGGTTGGATAATACGTCTTACTTGTTTTATGTCACGTTTTCTTTGGGATATGTGTCATAAGAAGGAAAATTCAGTTCCAGAGAAATTACAAACTTTTAAATGTTAAAGAAACATTAACTTATTCAAGTTTAATAGATTTTTTCTAATTTAAACTGCATACAACTGAATGGTACAATCAATATTATCAACTTTATTTTGTCATTTTAATAATTTCTTTGCTATAACATTAACAGTGTATTTAAAATATTGAGAGATATCTGAATTCTGGGTATATGAAGAAATTATCAATTTTTAAGCATAAAAATACATTGAAGAGTTAAGAGAAATCAATCTTTTTTAGCTAAAGTACTTAGCCTACTCAAGATTCCAATGAACAAACATGAAAAAAAAACTGAAGCAATGCAGTGTTATCAAGTTGCCAAACAATTTAAGATCCTCATAACTTTTAAATTTGACCCTTCAGGATGACACTCAATTTTGAAAGATCAGAGAATAGATCAATTCATGGACTAGAGCAAGGACTCATTTAAATACTCTGCTAATTTAGAATTAAAAGAAAATTAATTGAAATGATCCAACACTTTACAATAAAGTTCAGTGTCTTCAGTGGGAAGACTTGCAAATTGTTCTGTGTTAACAACTTGTCTCTAAAATTAATTGCCTTCGGCTGTATTAACAATAGAGCATGATCAAGTAATGTGAAAGCTTTGGACAGATCAATAATAAAGGCATCCTAATTTATCCTTGGTTCACCACCAACACCACAAGATTAATAAATTTCAAAACGGCCAACTGAATGAAGTCTTTAGCCTAAAATTTAGCCTAAAATACTAAAACGTCATCCAACTACAGAGCACAATACAACTCCTCAGAGTTGCTAAACCAGTCAGGCAAACCTAACGCAGAAATCAGCACTAGGGGGAAGGGTCATCTGAAAATACTGACACCTTTCCTATGCACCTGCTATAAAATGCTATAATCCATAAGCGGCAGAGCTATCTTTTGCATATGAAAGAGACAAGGGAAGGGAAAAATAGTGAAATGAACAACTTGATGGCCAAAAGTTTTGTTGCACAAAGAGCCATACTGGTCTACCTTTATTTTTTAGTCTTTTGTAGTCTTATGTAGCCTGTGCTAATAAGGGCCAGTGCTATATAAAAGGTTTGATGATGCAAATGCTACATTAGGAAAACAATTCAATTAAGTTATGTATTGAGGGTACTCTACCAAGCTCTTGATACACATGTGCAGACAAATACATATATGTTTATGAAAAGCTGTGTAAATACAACACTTCTGATAAATTATGGCTTAGGTATATCTGCTTTAAAAGAAAAATTACTGTACTTAGAGTTCAGGATAGCTTTTTCTGTAGTCCTACCTTTGCCTAAAAAGTTTTCTGATCTTGGGTGAAGAATTTGTGCTATATATTTTTCATGGTTATTTACAAGTCTTTAATTTTATGATTCTACCTATGATATGAACAGGAGGGAAAAGGAAGGAATGCAGACCAATGACAAGCGGGTGATTGTTCCAGCATATTCAAAATGGGCCCAAGATCAGATCAACTGTTTATTTCTCGCTGCAAATATTTGGTGATCTAAATGTAATACACACTATGTATATTCATATATATATGTGCATATATGCATATATATATACACATAGGAAGAATTTTATTTTTATTTTAATACGAACGTAGTTTACTCTATACAACATACATTTCTCAAATTATTCTATTTTTTCAGAATAAAAGAAATCACATATATTATCAGAGTAGACACTGTTTCTGAGAATTTTAGAATATATTATGAAATTATCCTTGCTTTGTTATTGGAATATTTTCAATGGTAATTCATGTTTTAAATTATTCTAAAAATCAAATTTTCTTATATATAAAATTACCTTTCATTGAATTTAGTATTCCGAATACTAAATTGTGTTTAGAATGCAAAAATTCTAAAAATGACACATGCTCAAAAATAATTAGATATAAAAATGTAGAATTTGAAACCCTTTGTTTAAAAAAAATAACTGGAGATTATCCTTTATTTCTAATATTGCTTAGGTCCCTTGTATTTACTAAAATCATTTTTATATAATTTACCAGATTAAATCCCAAGTTTATATGATTGACTGAATTATCTCTAATCTAAATAGAATCTCCCTATATAATTACTAATGTGCTATTAAGCAAGTGAACATGAGTGAAATTAATAAAATTGAATTTATAATTATCCACTAGAGATATTGATAGAAAGATAAATATATTGCTACTTGATTCCAACTTAAAAACCTCAAACTTGAAAAAAAACTTTCAGGAAGGTTTAGAGAAAACTGGTAATTAATAATATCAGGATGTGCTAAAAGGTATTACTATAATATCTTCTTAAGAGCATCACCTAGAGGAAAATTCATATTAAAATATATAGAGGTTCTTCTATAATCCAATTGTTCACATAGTAGACTAGCTACTCTTATCATGGATACTTCTAAACTGCCATCATTGTGCTGCTACATGACTTTTTAAAAATGTCAATACTGGGCAAAATGATCAAATGAGGAAAGATTGACTTTGACACCCCTGTGCTTCTCCTTCTAACATCACATAATACTAGACGAATAGGAACAGACATATGGCGGACGTTGGTGGTAAGCAAAGCAAAGTCTGTCTTCGTGACTGAATTGATAGGACAATTCTGTCAACCAAAAATTCAGTTGAGTCATTTGAAGAAATTCCCTTTACTTTCCATATGGTTTGTACCTTGCAATGACTTCCATCAACCAAGGTCCAAAGAAGGGCCATTTCTTCTCCGCTATGTATTGCTCTCTGCCCCCATTGCCTTTCCTCCTGTTCTTTGAAACATTTACTAGGAATGCCATTCCCGATAGGCCGTGTTGATGCTAAGATTTTTAGTACCCTGAAAGCAACAATACACATATAACTTCTTCAAATCATTTTTTGAAAGGCTTTCTACCTATATATAGGCTCTATGTTTCATTATTTTTATTACATAGTTCTCAATGTATGGCTAACAACAAATAGAGAAGTCTCGATCTATATTGCTACTTATGTTAATGATATCTAAGTACCCCTTAGTGTTAAAACAAGGTCCCACTGCAGATACTGAAAGTCTAAATGAACAATTCAGGCTGGTCTGGGGAACTACTCTTCAAGAGGAGGATTGAATGTGGTATAGCATAAAGCACATATGCTATAATTTTGTTAAAATTGTTAAAACCAGCTCTCTTTGAAAAGATAACAGCAGCTTTCATCATGAATAATATTTTCTGAAAAAGTAACTTTTAACTATATGGATAAGTAGAAGTGATTATGATGAAAATGAGAGAAAAGATCAGGCAGAAAAAGGAAAACAAAATGAACAGAAGGTATTCATTCTCCTTTAGTCTGCTGGACAGTTTGACCAGCTTGATTAGTCCCTATATTAAGATATTGGTCCTCGCCTCATTTGGGGGCACTTTGACCATTTCAGTTTCTCCTCCTGGTTGTCAGGCTGTCCTTTAACCTGTCTCCCTCTCTGTAGCCATTATTTAGTCACAGTACACTCTTTCAGCTTCAAACCACATTTCTAGATAAATATAAATTTTAGGTTTGTGACTATATTATTGTTGTTATTTTAGGTTTGTGACTATATTACAGAGAGACTATAGCATTGTCTCTCTGTAACATCCTTGCCTTCTTCATTTTTTTAATATTTAAGATTTGGGCAATTCAATGCTTTTGACCCCTTTCCCCTCCCCCCATAAGAATGACCCATAAGTATTGACCTAACCAGCAAAGTTCTTTTAAAAAAAATTTTTGATTTTTCAAAGAAATTTGAGTATCAAATATTTTTCTCCTAAATATTTGATATAAATATCATAATCAGTTTCTATTTAAATTTCCATGGCTAGTAACTCTAGGTCAGCTTTCATGCAAGTTGGCAGCATCTGCTGCTTCTCGGTTAGGACATGTGCTTACCTGTTGCCTCAGTCTCTACCACTCCCTATTACTTACATCCTTGTCTGCTCGACTCATTTTCTTTATTAGCTGCTCCCTGAAGGCAGCTGATATTGTATTCTTGCTATAAGCACAAAAGAACTGTTAAAATAAACTGTAAATAGTCTAATGAGTTAATACTCAATGAATAAGTACCCTCTTGGGTGACTGCAATAAAAATTGGCCAGTTATTCACCAATATCTGTGATTTCTTTTCTTTGACACACTTCTAGCCTATGTTTCCAAGCCCCTTTGCAGTTAGGTAGGGCCATGTGATTGAGTCCTCACCGGTGATGTACCAAAGGAAACGACTGAGCCCCTCCTAGGCTTGGCCTCCAATGCTTCCCAAGCTCTTTTAAGCTCTCTCTTTCCTTATCTGAATGCAAACAATTAAGTGGACAATTCTGAGACCTTAAACATAGCAGAGCTATGAGACAGAAGGGGCTCAGATCTTTGATTGACGGCATGGAACTGCTTACCTGCATTGTAATATGACATAAGAGAGGCACAAACCTTTACTGTATTAACCCATGGAGATTTGTAAGATATTTGTAAGAGAAGTAAGATTTTCCTGATTAGTATAACTGCACTACATGGAAATTCTTACTTATAACAACTGCTAAATTCTTATTTATAACAACTGCTATTGTAGTAGGTAATTGATTTTTTTCTTATAATTATTGTTTATCACAAATTAATGGCATGAATATTTCTATGAGCTTTTTTTAAGGTGTCTTGGAAACTTTATTTTCCCTGATTTCTCTTGTTTCTGTATCCTCAAATCAAGGAGTGGTATTTTGACATGTTGATATGACATTCATTATATTAAAATTAAATATATCTAGATATATTATTAATAAGTTGACCACAGAATTTATTGTTGAAACAAGGACATTTTTGAAAGTAAAAATTTTGCTAAAAAAACCCTGAAATTATGTAATCTTTGAACTATTTTGGCTAACAAATTGTTTTATTAAATTGATATTTTTAAACCTCTCAAAATGAATTAAGCATTATGGCCCAATGTACAGCTACTGTCTTTTGTCTGTGAATTCCAGAGTGTCTTTCTTTGGTTAGTATTTATATGAGAAAAAAGCCATCCTATTAGCTCTTTATTTCAAAATTTGCTTTAAATAACTGCAATACTATACTAAAAGCTTAAAAGAATTACATTTTAGTTTTCCATTCACTGAATATTTTGATTAAAATTTTTGTCAAATAAATTTCAACAAAATACAGAGTATTGTTTTAAAAATATCTAATATTACATTTGTTCTTTAGGGTGATGTATAAAATAGTTTTTCAAGGGTCAGACATTTCTAAATACAACTGATCTTGGGTATTAGGAGAAAAATATATAAAATCTTGAAGAAATCTTTTTTTTTAGTCAAGAGCTACATAACTAAAATTTTGTAATTCAGTTACATTCAGTCAGTGTTTGTGTATGTCTACACATATGTGTATGCATATATGCGTGTGTATGTGTGTATGTATATATGTATATATAAGTTTTGATAGGTACAGCTTCCATTTAAATTTCTGGAATATACAATTTATTCAAATGTAATTGTAAATTCTATCCATGCCTTGAAACCAATTTCAAGTATACCTTTTTCTTATATTTAAAAATGTATTAAAGCCCTTTTTTATCATGATACTATGCTCCACCAAACTTTGTCTTCAATATCTACAGTAGCATTCAGAGTAATGTTTGATGTTTAATCTTTGACAGAATGAAATTCTAACAGTTTCATTCTGATTTCATAAATTGGATTAAAAAAACGCAACCTATATAGGTAATTAATCAACTTCTTATTTGAAGTATCTGATGGCATTGACATGAGAATGGAATCATTTCATTACCTATGGAGGTCTTCTGATAACATAGCACATTGACTATTACTTCATTTTTCATAGTGCATAAGAAAAACTGAAGATGAAAATAGAACAAAAATAATTAAGAAAGCAATCTTTGAGTAAAAATTTGTTTTTCACAGTGATGAGTAAACACAACTTCTGCAGCTTCACTTGCTAAATCCTTATATTTGTACACATACTTCTTCACACATCAACTGGCTTTATACTAATTCTTCTTCAACAGATTTGATTTCTTAGACTTCCTGTATTCAATCTTGTCACCATGGGACAGGAAATGTGGACCACCATTCTGTGTAATTACGTTATCAACATCAACTTTCTTGAAGAGTAGAAATTCAGAACTTAATTTTCTATTATATATGTGTGTATATATATATATGTGTATATATACAGAGAGAGATAGGGAGAGAAAGAGAGAGAGAGAGAGAGAGAGAGTTGACTGCAACTCAGTTGTTTTTTATAATACAAAACAACCACAACAAAAGCATGAAAGAACAATGAATATAGTGTTGTAGCTTTGAAGCATAATGACAAAAATTATCACTATAACAAAAGCATTCAGCCAATGTGTTCTATTGCAGGGCTACTCAGTCTCTATATTATTTATATATATATATGTATATATGTGTGTATATATATAAAATATGACTAACATATGATTTCCAGCATCTCCCATTAGCTCTGTGGCTTTTGGTATCTTCTAAACTTCAGCAAGGGCCGTAGCACAACTAGCTGTTTATCAAGTGGTCAGCAAGGAAAGCCATGCAGAAGAAAGTACTTCATTTTTTTAGTTAGAATGTTATCCTTAAAGGTGTTAGTTCCCTTGGTCTGGGAAAGATCAGGAAACAAGGACTGGGTTTTTAATTGTTTTTCAGATTCAAATACAGCTCACTAGCCATAAGTCTCTCACACACTGATCTAGGGGCCATGACAGTTGAAAGTACAAAGTAGAGATGTGCCAAACCCATCCTAGGTTAATGCAACTATTGATAATGATTTTTAACAACCACGATAAATCAGGAACAAATGCTAAATTAACCAGATGGGTCTCAGGCACAAAATTTGGTCACCCATAATGTTGAAACTTCTTCACCAGAGAACCACATTTGAAATTGTCATCTAGTTAAGAGTTCCGTTGCTTATTCCTATTATTTTGGGCAAGTTCCATTTTTATCCTTATAAACTTAAAGCTGACACTAACACTATATAGTAACAATGAAGCATCGGAATGAAAAATTCTCTTTCCATGTGTGCACACAGTGAAGACAATAGATGAGTACATAGTGGGAAGGCAGCTGTGTACACACCAGGAAGAGAACTCTCACCAGGTCCTAAATTGGCCAGTACTTTGATCTTGGACTTTCTAGACTGCAGGACTGTGAGAAATAAATTTTGTTGTTGAAGCCACCCAGTTGATGGTGTTTTGTTATGGCAGCCTGATCTGACAAAGATGCTGTCCATTTTAACTTTCACAGCTATTATCTTTTGCAGCAAATGCTCAAGTTCAGTGTATTCAATGGAAATAATTTCCAGAACAGTAGTCTCTCCCTTAATCTGAAGAGCTTTGAGTAGGAAACAGAACTTAACAGAAATCTGTTGCATTCCTATATGCTAACAATTAACTATCAGAAAGAGAAATTAAGGAAACAACCCCACTTACCACCACCACAAAAAGAATAAAATACCTAGGAATAAACCTACCTAAGGAGGTAAAATCCTGTCCTTGGAAAACTATAAGACACTGATGAAAGACACTGAAGATGACATAAACAAATGGGAAGATATACCATATACTTGGATTGGAAGAATCAATATTATTAAAATGATGATACTACCCAAGGCAACCTACAGATTCAATGCAATCCCTATCAAAATACAAATGGTGTTTTTCACAGAACTAGAACAAATAATTTAAAATTTGTATGGAAACACAAAAGACCCCAAATACCCAAAACAATCTTGATAAAAGAAAATCAGAGTTGGAGGAATCATGCTCTCTGGCTTCAGACTGTACTACAAAGCTACAGTAATCACAACAGTATGGTACTGGCACAAAACCAGACATATAGATCAATGGAACAGAATAGAGAGTCCAGAAATCAACCCATGCACTTATGGTCAACTAATCTATGACAAAGGAGGCAAGAATATACAATGGAGAAAAGACAGTGTCTTCAATAAGTGGTGGTGGGAAAACTGGACAGCTACATGTAAAAGAATGAAATTAGAACATTCTCTAACATCATATACAAAAATAAACTCAACATGGATTAAAGACTTAAATATAAGTCTGATACTATACTCTAAAACTGCAAGAGGAAAACGTAGGCAGAGCACTCTTTGACATAAATCGCAGCAATTTTTTTTTGGATCTATTTCCTAAAGGAAATAAAAACAAAAGTAAACAAATGGGACCTAATTAAATGTAAAAGCTTTTGCACATCAAAGGAAGCCACTGCCAAAACCAAAAGACAACTTACTGATTGGGAGAAAGAGTTGAAAATGTTATGACCAATAAGAGGTTAATATCCACCATATATAAACAGCTCATTCCACTCAACATCAATAAAACAAACAGCCCATTAAAAAATGGGCAGAAGAACAAAATAGACATTTTTCCAAAGGGGAAATGCAGATGGCCAACAGGCACAAGAAAAGATGCTCAACATCACTAGTCATCAGGAAAATGCAAATCAAAACCACATGAGATATCACCTCACACTTGTCAGAATGGTTATCATCAAAAAGAACACAAATAACAAACGTTGGTGAGGATGTGGAGCAAAGGGAATACTCATACACTGTTATTTTGTAATAACTGTAAATGGAGTATAACCTTTAAAAATTGTATATAAAAAAAGGCTGATATGAAGATTGAAGTTCAGTGTCTGATAGCCACAAATATTAAGTGTAAGCATCTGGATGGATTGCCACCCACAATAAAAAGTGAAATAATCTCATTTTTAATCCAGTTACATTTATGAATGTTGAGTCTGTTTAATAAATTTAATCTGGACTTGCAGTCATAGAATATTTTTGTTATTCACAATGAAAAGTTTAAAAAAAAGACTGAAGGTATTTTAAAGAAATAAAAACATTGGAATAAAGAATACTTGATATGTAAAACTGATTCACTTTGCTGTACACCTGAAACTAACAGAACATTGTAAGTCAACTATACCCCAATAAAAATTAAAAAAAAAAGAATACTTTAGTATTCGGTTGCTTGCTTAGTGAGAGGGGTGTGAAAATGGAAACTATAAATAGAAACACAAAGGTCCCTTTGCCATTAACATCGGTTACAGCCACGGTTATTAATATCAAAACCATTTTTCACAGCAGGAATGGCTTCAACTTCCATTTTATATTACAACAAATAATTTGGGAAATGATTAATGAGATTTTTAATTATAGGCTGAGTTTATAATCTGTGCCACAACAGCTGGAAAGAATCAGGCTTTAATTAGATCCAAGAAAAAATTCCACAGTGAAGCAAACCGTCCATTTTGGGTGCCCAGACCTTGTCCATTCCTGGTTCACCTTAATACTTGGTTGCTTAGCTTGTTTTTTAGCACACGGTGCTAATGAGGCCAAAGTCATGTTTTCACTCCCCGTATGTGCCAGTTAGCTTCACTCTGCTCCAGTGCTACAGATTGTTTTCTGAAACTTGAGCTGCCAACTCAAAGATTTCTCCACTCATTCACTAGGAAGATCTCGCAAAAAAAAATCATGGAAGGTTCATCATAAAATTAAAACTACTGCTGATTGTTTGGGGATGGGGGTAAGAAGGTTTACTTGGAAAAAAATCAGTCATCATATTTTTCAATTTTTTCAAAGGCTTCCTCTGGCTGAATTGCTTTTGGTTTTACATTAAAAAATTCAATCATAAATGTGGTTCACTTTCTAAAATTATCAGTGTCCCATTAGATTCCCAGTCTCCAAAGCATTATATCCTGGATTTGTTCACCATGGTTACTCACCCAGGGAAATCACTGAACAGAAAATGCCAGCAGAACAAGGCTGGAATGATGAGATGTCAGTAGTGGAGAAACTGCATATTACCTTAAAACTGCAGGCAGTGCATGTGCCACCCCTTTGAACCTTCCCTAGGGCTTCATATTTCAAAACACAGTACCTCTTTCAACAACTTTTACTGAGTATTAACTAGCTGTATGGGATGCAAAGAAATATGTGATAAGTGTTAATGAATTCATTTTTTAAATAAAGTCTCATAATTTGACCAAATGGAATAATTTCCACTGGCATTGCAAAAAAAGGAGCCAAGAGTCATTAGGCAACTCAGCCATAGTTCTGTCCAGGTCAACATTTTATGAATGACTTGGATAAAGTTATAAAGGGCATGCTTATCAAGTTGAACATGACATGGGGCTGGGAGATATAATGAATACAGTACGTAGAAGGAAGGAATGGAGATCTAAAAAGAGCTTCACAATTTGGAATGTTGGACAGAATCTATCGAAATAACTTGTATCAAGATTTATTCTGATCACTTTCTTGAAGTATTGATAGCTGTATTGAACTGTTATCTAATTAACTTGTGCTCATTATCCTTATCTGGAAAGTCTGAGTATTGCCTCATATAATTTGCCAACCAGGCGAGCCCTAAGAGTTTATAATTCTATGATTCAAGATGTTAGGTATTGGAAGCATTACTGGGCATGAGACTAGAAACTGGGAAGGGGAACTGATGCATCTTAAAAACTCAAACTGTGTCTGGGGCAGATGGTTGTCAGTTGTTAGTTGTCAGGATCTCTTGTTGAGCAAAAATGTGCTCCCATTGACTTACAGGTGCTTCTGTTTTGTAGCACTGGTTTTACAGTTTGGTTGCTTGTAGGAATCATGCAACATCAGCCATCAGACCAGGGGGAGAAATACATAATGCTGGTCTTGATGAATTTGCTCACTATCTTTCTTCTGTTTATCTCAGCAGACTTCTGCCCTAGGCTTCGAATGAACACATTCTTCCCTGTCAAGTCCTGGGAATTGTTTTGCGCCATAAGCACAGAACACTTTTCAGCTATGCGTCACTGAATAACTGTCAGGAGACAAGTGCCATGGCAAGAAATGTCTCTCCTTAAAATGGTTTATTTATTTCTACCCGAAGACATCTTGTTGAGGGAAGAGGTTGACATAAAGTCTTTATGCTTCATATAAAAACAACAACGATAACCACAAAAAAACAAGAAAGGCTCTTGTCTACTGATCTGAAGAAGAATAAAACTGTCTTTTAACATAAGTGCCTATCATAAGGACTTAGTTTTAACAATTATGGGCTGAATAAAAATGATAACTTAAGCAACTCATGTTGAGGAATATACATTATAAGACCTAACAATAAACAGTATCCACCTTTCTGCATAGTAACTATGATTGTGGGGGGATAGACAGGGTCCTTCTGATTCTAAAACCTCTGTTATTCTCTCTATTTCAATGTGGTTCTCTGTGTGAAAGGGACTTAATTATAGTCTGTCACCAGAACTTTTACAAGGATCCAGCATATTTGTTTTGTATAAATTTGGGCAGAATATGGTAAAACGCTTAAAGGAGAAAAACCCTCCTTGACCAGCAAAGTTGTTCATGTCCAACTGGGGGAAACATACAGATCAGACCACCTCAGTATATTTCCTGCCATTGAAATTAACCATGTATGGTGTTGTGCTAGGAAACTAATTTCACATTTATAAGAAAGAGAAAACTGCATTATTTTTAATTGAGGATAATTTTTTTTTTACATTTTTATGTTGATATGTGGATTAGAAGTCATTAATTATCTGTTTATATACTTTACATAGAATTTGAGTAGGAAAGAAAGAGCTATAACTTTTTGTAGTAGTAGCTACTGAAGGTAAATTAGAAATACAACTATGCTCAGATTTTGGAAGGAAATAGGTTTTGGAGAAAGTGTAAATTCTAAGTTATAAGGACAATCACTTAAAAGGGATTTCCTCATCCCCCACCACAACTTCACCTCAGTTCCCACTTCGTGGTGTTGCAAACTGATAAAGAGAATATTTATGAGAACTATCTCAAGTCAGAATCAAAAGTTTAATACTAAAACAATGAAAGCACTCTATTTAGGGTTGGGGGACAGATAAGAATGCTTAAAATCACCTTATTATTGACATTGTTCTGGAACTAAGGGACAATGATCTTAGAGCCAAGAAATAAGCAAGAGATACAAATATGAAAAAAAGGCAGAGCTGAATTTATTATTCTCAGTTGATGTGATTATGTACATAGAAAATCTAAAATAATCAAAATTTTTAGAGTCAATAATCAAATCAAATAAGGTAGTAGGTTATAAATTAATAATCAAGAACTTTTACTATATCGTACAAACAATTATAAGACAAGTAATATTTTGGAAGAAAATATCCTATTTCAATAGCAAATAAAAATGCCATAAAGACAGCATTTTTTTCCTTCATTTATCTGTTCAAAACAATAACAAATAAATCACTGAAAGTATGTTTTCTAGAAACTGGCAAAATATGCTAACTTTCCTGTGAAAAATGAATTAGTTTGCCATGAAAATCTGAAAAATAACAATGTTAAAACAACTAGAATCTCAGGTAGCAAAATATATTTTGAAGCAATAATATACAAATTTTAAGTACTTTATGGACTTTTATTTTTGTATTTCTTTTTAAAAATAACAATCTGGTTGACTATAAAACATGTTTAGATTATATCTTTGTTTTGGGTATTAACATCTGAATATTAAACAAAAAATTGTTATTTTTAAATCTTTATGTTACCAGTGTAGCGAAACATAGCATGTAAAGAATAAACTTGCTTGAGATCATGTTTAGAGACTGTTTGCATGCCTTTTCTTTGGCCTGTAACCAGTCATGTCATGAAATTAAGAAACAGATTTAAATAATTACAAAAGACTATTCTAAAATTGTATCATTACACTATACCTTAGAAATTGAGCCCATATTTTGTTGCACAGTTAGTGGAGATTTAATTTATTTGCCACATTTCTTAAAGCAGATGTTTGCTGTTTTACATTGTGTTTTCTTTTTCTGTTAAATAGTAATTGTGTGGAAGAATTGAGAGAACATACTTGAAAAGCTCTCTGTGCTGACATGAGTCACTCCTCTTCTGCCAGCCATGCCTCCTGAGTCATTGTAAGGCAGGTGGCACCAACGGCAGAAGATAAATGAATATCGGGGACTAATCAGCTTTACTAATACCCAGCAGTTCACCTTGTCCTTGATACTTGGAGAAATAACTCAAACTTGATCTTAAATATCAGTATAAACAATCATATATGTTTCCCAAAAAGTGTGCTAGAAGTAATGTACTTGAAAATTAATTCAGTTAACGGGCAATTTGATGGGTTTAAAACCAAAATTAGAGAAATGGAAGAAAGAGTAAAGCTATTGGAAAAACACAGTAGGGAATGTAAATAGAGTGTGAAAACTGCTGCAGAACAGATTGCCGTTATAATTAGAGACAGCATTTCACTCTCCTTTAAATACGAATCCCTGGAAATTGCTTTGAGTGGAAGAGGGGGAGGCACAGCTGTTTCAGGGTACAGCTGGAGGGAATCCCAAAGACCACAGCCAGACGTAAACTAGCTAGCTAAATAAACTAGCTAAGTAACAGCATACCTGGCTTGAACCTTAGATGCAAATATATAATGTTATCAAGAAAATAAAATATAGTTAGCCCACCTGAGAGTTTTGAGGGAGAATAAGAAAATGCCCAGCTGGTACAAAATATACTGTATGCATATTATGATTTCTCCAAGTCTTTAGTATATAAAGAAAAGACAGAATCTAAAAAGAATGAGATATTTGAAGATTATAAGATTAATACGGTTAATTGTAGCTTTCACATTAAATTGTGTCCTTTGTTTTATATAAATCTAGAGGAGAAGTAACTGGATACTTGGTAATTAATCAAGCTTCTCCTCCCTGAACAGTCAAAAGAACACTGAGTGAATGTCTAAGGAGGACACTTCACACACCTGATTACCAGCTCACCAGACTTTTGCATGCTCTCTGGAGAATCACGTAGCTTCAACCCCTCTCTTACTCTGTCTTGTTAAAAAATAAGTTTAAAAAAAGTTCCAGACAGATAAAACGTAAAGAATACATACTCTTTTGACTTAGAGTTGACCCAAAGCTCAGAAATAGCAGGATTGAATATTTTGTCCTCTCATCTTTTAACGTTATCAAATACTGACATATATCAGGATACCAGATATTGACATTATTTCATTTTCTTTCCTTTTTTAAACAGCATACAGAGAACAGTTCTTACGAGTACATTAGCTGCACAATTGTACAAGAAGAGCTATCCTCTAGATTTTCTTAGAGAAGCTGTTATGATATTTGTCAAAAATAAATTAACCTGTGAGTGAGAGGATTGTTGGAAGAACATAAGTGACTCTGTGACCTGGACTACAGGAATTCTCAGGCTGTATGTGTTTGACCTTCTCCCCATCATATTCAGTTCAAGCCAGAAGCCTGATGGTACTTTACAACAAAGACAATTTTCACTTTTCTAGCCTTTGCGTCATGCCTTCAGGGAAGAAAGGCAGGTAAAGAGGGGCAAACTCTCTGATGGGCATCCAAATACTACACCATCATCTCTTTTGTGTGTACTCCTTCCTCTTTGGTTGCTGTTCCATAGAATATTTGTACTCTAGCATCATGAAGAAAGGAGCAAAACCTGTTCTTATACTTTAGGGAAATTTTTAGTCATAATTTACACTATGTTTTACTGGATTTGGTTTAATCAGCAGTTGTGGATAAATTTATTGTAGAGAAGTAATAGATGTAGTAATCCTAATCTCATCTCCCTTTCACTTTCATATAAAACAAATATTTGCCATATCTAAATTTCACGTTTTAATAGTCACTCATTTGTAATTGTGTCTTGACTACCTCCCCAGACCAGTAAAATGATTTCACTTTTACTTTGAAGAACATGGGGCACAAAAAATGAGGCCAAGTTTCTGATAAAAAGATGTGGAATATGGTGGGAAAACCATATTAGGTCAACAAGCAAGGTAACTCAGACCATTTCTCAAAACAAAAAGCTTTGCTTAAATTTCTTAAGAACTTTTACTCATCCATTAGAATAGAATTTTAGTTCAATTCCTTGGTTGAACTTCTCTAAAATCTCAGATGATGTGATATTATACTCTTTAATAATCCCACCGTAATGCTTCATATTAATTGATCACATTCGTAATAATTAATCTAACAGCTATATTTCCCATTAGAAATATTCCTGCATGAAGGTGGAGAAAGTATCTACCTCTAGTGCTCTGAACAGGACCTGGCACATACAAAATACTAATTATGTATTTACTGATTTATTAATTACTCATTAGCTCCACAGATATTTACTGAACACCTGCCCTTGTGGAATTTATATTCTGCAAGAAGAGATCAGACAATAAAAACATGTAATAATCATCCATTGCCTTAGAAACAGAAACGTTACAGGAAAAAGGGAAAACTAGAACAGGTTAAGAAGGACCCAGGGTGCTGCATAAGGGTTAGGATAAAATAGGCCTCATAAGGAGAATATGATTAGAATAAATCTGAAGGAGGTGAGTTAGGCTTCTACTGGAATTTTGAATGGAAAACCGCTCCAGGCAGAGAAAAAAAAGCAGGAAAACATCTAGCACGTTCAAGGAACAGGCATTATCTTTGTTGAAATATTATCAAGAATCCATATGTGTTTTTATTGATACTTTATCTTCCCCTCCTAAGAGTCTTTGTAGTTTTTTAGTATGGCTTTATAGATTTATTTGACACCACAGATATGTTTTCCAACAGAGACACTCATTCCTTCCATCTGAAACAACCATGGAGAAAATAGAGTTGAGGTGAAATAGAGCTTAAAATCAACTTTATTAAATTGAATTTCTCCAGAATTGAGAAGACATCTCACTTTTTCAATAGCCTTCAGGTAAACACTTCCAAAGAGGTATTTTAATAACCATTTAAGCACACAAGGACAGCTGTCCAGGTGGTCTCAGAGAGGATGAAAAATTGCATATGTCATCTGCCAGAGCAGATACTAAATTACCTTGCCTACAGAAACTTTTTATTTGCCTAGAACGTATTTATTTCCCCACTTAAGGTGTTAGAAAAACAATGGCCTAAATTTCCTATGGCAAAAAATATATCAATGAAAACTCAGCATCACTTTAATCTTTTAATATATACTTTGTTACTAGTGGCCTAAAATTCTTTGACAGAATCTTAATGAAAACTCAGCTTCACTTTCATCTTTTACTATATTCTGTTTCCATATATCTGTGCTTATTAATAGGATTTGTCAAGGATTTGATCATTTTCTTAATATGCATTACTTAACATTTCATACAATATATTCAATCAAAAAAACACATAGTACACATAGATTCAAATTATTTTCTGGGATTTGTTTAATTTGTACATTGCATGCTGCCTTTATAAGTACTTTCTTTTTCAGGACATTTCAATATAATCAATCTATGGGTCTTTGTTACTGTACTTAAAAATAATTAATCAAAATATTATTTCATTACTACATCTAACATTGAATATCTATATGTTTTCACCTTGAGTAATTTGTGGTAATTTATACAATATGGAAAAAAGAATGAATACACCAATGTAATTATTTTTGTTAATTATTAAAATCCTGTTCAGTGCTAATTTTTATGTATTATTCCCTATATACATCAAATTTCCATTTTACATAATAATGTTAATTCATATAATGACTTTTGAATTAAGAGTGAGGACAAAAACACCTCATACTCATTAGGATGGCAACTGTCAAAATAACAAGTTTTGGTAAGGTTGTGGAGAAACTGGAACACTTGTGCACAGTTGGTGGGAATATAAAATGGTACAGCAACTATGGAAAACTGTATGACAGTTCCTCCAAAAATTAAAAATAGAATTACTATAATATCCAACAATTTCACTTCCAGGTATATAGCTAAAATAATTGAAAGCAGGGTTTCAAAGAGGTACTTGTAAACCCATGTTCATAACAGCATTATTCATAATAGTTAGAATGTAAAAACAACCCTAGTGTCCATCAATGGATGAATGGATGAGCAAAATACATATATACTACACACAAACACATGGCAGAATATTATTCAACTTTAAAAAGGAAGGAGAAAAAAAAGATGGTATTTAAGCCTGAATCTTAAGCCACCTCAGGGAGTAACTCATTTTTCCCTGGGTATTTTCCATGTATATATGAGGTATACATATTAATAAACTCTTGTTTCTTAAAAATAAAAAAAAAAAAGGAAGGAGATTCTGACAAATACTACGACATGGATGAAACTTAAAGACATTATGCTAAGTGAATTAAGCCAGTCACAAAAAGAAAAATTTGGCATGGTTGCACTTACATGAGGTACATAGAGTAGTCAAAATCAGAGAGACAGAAAGTAGAATGATGGTTAAGGGGAAAAGGAGAATGGAGAGTTATTGTCTAATGTGTATAGAGTTTCAGTTTTATAGGATGAAAAGACTTCTGGAGGTAGATGGTGGTGATGGTAGCACAATGTTATGAATGCATTTAATACCACTGAACTGTACACTAAAAATGGCTAAGATGGTAAATTTTATGTTATGTGTATTTTACCACAATTAAAAACAATTGGAAAGAATGAATCTGTACAAAAGATTTAATACACTTCAAAGATATAAATTTGACTGAGCATTGAGCAAGGTTTACCATATCTTTGTTGGGAAATGATAAGAAAAAGATATCTCTGTCCTCAAATATCTTATTATCACGTTGACGAGTTAGGATACACATGAGAATATCTATAGTGTCAATGTGTGTGTGTGTGTGTGTGTGTGTGTGTGTGTGTGTGTATGTGTTTAACTTTGACCAAACTTCATTGTGGAATCGTAATTTATGATTAAATTTGATAAATAATCTGATAAAAGAAAAAATATTGTAGTCATAAGCACCTGGTCACTCTCAAATATTAGACTGTTTTAATTATTAAAAAAGAGGTGTTATATAAAATGTATATTCCTAAATTATGTCTAATAAACCAAAATCCACTCCAGAGAAAAAGCAGGCATGGTCAAGGTATCATGCTATACATGTCCAGGGAATTTTTCTTGTGATGACGTCTAATTATTGAGCATGATTAAACTGTTTTAAAGTAGGTTGTTATATTTGTACACTTACGTTATGAAACCCAAGAATTGACAAATTGTCTAATTTAACCATACAAAAACTGTTGGACCTCTGTTTTCAGCAGAAAGTATGTGACTACTTTGTGTCTCTCTCCTTCTGTACAGACTGCCTTTCAAGAATTAGAATGGTCTTGAGCAGATCCGATCCAAACAGCACATGTAGATTCACTTCTTCCACAATACTCACACATAAATTTCAAAATTTCCAGAGATAATCATGTGGTATTTATAGAAATAACACTATCAAAAAGTCCATATAAATATTCATAATACAAAATATGTTTAATTCTTTTTTTCCCAAAAGGAATGAATAAACAAATTGAATCAAGGCCAGTAATCCAGATGAGCTGTTTACACTGAATATAGACTAAGTGAACATGAAAAAGTAATTTTCCATATTCTAGATGCATTAAGTGAAAGAATTTGTTTAATTTCATCTTGGAAAAATATATTTGTGTGTTCATAGAATATAATTAAAAAGTCAATCATTTTTTGTTAGTGTGTTTAAAATATTTTATTAAATAAAAATACTATTGTTCTAATATATCTAACATTGAATATCTACAAGGTTCTAATTTGGGAAGTTTGTAGTAATTTGTGGCAACAAAGGAAGAAATAGGATAAGTATAAACTTATACCGCATTTCACATATTTGTTTCTTCATCTCAATTTCTAACTTCTGTAAAAAGTCAATAAATATCTGTAGTTGCCATATCAGTTAGAATCACATTAAGCTTTATGAAAAAGTAATTGGATTTCATCAAACAGGGGTTTATTTCTGTTACATAAATAGTAAAATGGAGGGCTGTCCAGACTAGGTATAGCAGCTCCATCATGTCCTCAGTGACCCTAACTCTGTTTAGCCTTCCATTTCACCTTCCTAGCATCTTTACAAAATGGCTTTTGCATCTCTAGCCATCATACCTGTATCCCAAAGGGGAAGATGGAAGAAAATTAAAGTCAATAGTCAAAAGGTACAAATATATTCTTTAGGTCTGCCAACTCTAACAAGCTAAAAGAAAGAGATGAATCAGATATTATCATGTGAAAATATATACATGTATAATACATATTTTAAATTTATTGTCTTTAAGCATAAGAGATTGGAATTAGGAGTCAGATGGGTCATGGACAGCAATATGAAAAGTTAAAAACCTTTTAATTTTAAGTATGAACAGAGTAAAACACAAAAGATGAAAATGTGGGCAGGACACTTCTTATTATCCAGGATCAGAAATGAGTCAAGAATTAGAAGCAAAGATTAAACCAAAAAGAACGGAGGTCAGAGGTTAAATGCATAGGAATGTAGACCTTAGGAAATCTAATGTATCAAGACTGTGGCTGGTTACAGAGACTGCAACTAAAGAAAATAGGACATAGGAAGATATTCTTTATAATCCATATAACTTTTGATTTCCTTTCTGGTTAAAATGTGGAGACTAAATCTGAGTGATTCACAACTGTTAAGAGGAAGTGACAGCAATTCGTTGCCAATAAGAGGATTACTGTAAAACTTTATTTTCATCTTGGCTGGAGTAAATGTGGGCATTTTAGAATTACAATATCTATACCAGATACTGCATAACATTCAAGAGTACTTTTTAAGAAAACATAGACTTGCTGACAGGGTCCCATGATGAAGGGATTTCACTCGATTATATTGGTCCCACTAGCCTATTGAGCTTCTTGCAGTTTCAACCCAACTGTAGCAAGGGTTTTATGGATTCGTAAAGACCAGAATGTTTGGCTGAATGAAAATTAATTGGCAAAAACAAAACATCCAAAAAATTTCTAAACATGAAACTGAATTTTGAAAGATATATATAGATATACACACATATACGTGTATATACACCTATACATATACACCTATAAGTCTATCTATCTATCTATCTATCTAAAATCTTTAAAAGGAATTAAACTCTTGTTTACATTAAGGAGCTTACAGAAAGTGCTAGCAAAATATCTGTTCCATAGGAAGAATTTGATAAAAAGTACCTCACATTAAAAAAAGTGGATCATTTTCCTGAAACAACAAAATGCATTTATATAAAGAATTGTTTCTTAAGAGCTTAGTTACAAGCTTCCATTTCATATATCACTGATTTTCAAAATTTGAAGCCTCTAAACCCTTTTGTAAAATTAACTTTATGGAGACCTCCAATGTCAAAAATGTAAAAGAACTGCTCTAATTAACACAGAAGTCTCAGAAACCCTGCTCTCTCTGCCTCCCAGTCCAATGACTTTGAGATTCCTAAGGCAGCTGCAAGTTGCCCTAGGCTAGGAGTCTTAAAACATATTAAATCCAGTAGAACAGGCCATGCAGATGATTATATTTCTAGTTAAAATAATGTTCTCATATATATCTATCGATTTTCCAATGATAATAAGTTATGAACAACAGCTATAAAAGGAAGTTTTATTGAATCTCCTATTGTGATATATTTCAGAAGACTTTAAGCTGGTGAGAACCAAGCTATTGAATTAGACGACTGGCCTATACTCCTTCATATTCTAATTTATTATGAGGTGTCATTCCCAGTACATCCTTTCTTTTAAACGGTTCTCTCTCTTCTCCTTATATACTAATCTGGGGATTGAAATGTCATCCTTCAATTATTTTAATCTGAATTCTTGTTCAGCATTTTAAAGCCAGAGCAAGTGGAACACATATAAAATCGGATTATTTGGAATTTATGTCAGGGGCAATGTCAGGTACTATAGTGCCAAAGTAGCAGTAATGACCTTTTTAGGTCATAATTCCTCTGGGATCTGACCTTAGTTCTTATATATTTTCCAAGCTTGGCTTAGTGTTCTTCCTATTGATTTTATAAACTAAATAACAACTTCCAGTAGATTCCATTCTTGGAATAATCGCAAGAGTCAGACCTGGTTTATAAGAACCTGCTTTGTTCCTTAACCTTTATGTGCATATATACATATACACATAAACACATACCCACAAACTTAGATAATCACACAACCATTTAAGTATTCCCTTATTAGAGAAACTATTTACTATGATACAATTCTTTTCTTCAACTATTTTATTTCACTGACTTAATCAGGTGCTCATACATGATTTTGGTTATTAATAATAACTTTAATTGTAAAGTAGATTGCATAAATTTTTAATTTTGGTAATTAAATATTTCTGTTAAATACTGATGCTTCTAATATATACATTTAGTTCTACCTCATACTATTAACTGTATAAGTGCTCCAAATTTTCAGCCTAAACAGCATATATTTTGAAATAGTTTTGAAAAATAATGCTTTTGAAGTGTATTCCTGTAAAACTTAAAATTTGAAACATGTATTTTGGGCACAGAGATAAGTTCACTATAAAACTGAGTGGAAAGCACAAAGAGTTCCAATATATCTCCTGTCCCCACACACTCACCAGAGTAGTATGTTTCTTACAATTGATACACCAGCAATGACACATCTTTACCACCCAAAGTCCATAGTTTACACTAGGATTTACTCTTGGTGTTGCATGTTCTATGGTTTTTGACAAATGTATTTGACATGTATTCACTGCATCATACAGAATAGTTTCACTGCCCTAAAATTACTCTATTTCTCTACCTAGTCATTCTTCCCTCCAAACAAACCTGTGGTAACCAGTAATACATAGTTTTACCTTTTCCAGAATGTCATATAGTTGGAATCATAGACCATAAAGGCTTTTGTGATTGCCTTCTTTCATTTAGTCATATGCATTTAAATTTCCTCTACATCTTTTCATGGCTTGATAGCTCATTTCTTATAGTCCACTGTGCAGATGTAGCATAGTTGATTTATCCATTTACTTACTGAAGGACCTATTAGTTTCTTTCAAGCTTTGGCACTTATGAATAAAACTACTATATACATACACGTGTGGGTTTTTATATAGACTTAAGTTTCCAACTCATTTGGATAATACCAAGGAGTGTGATTGCTGGACTGTATAGTAAGACTGAGAAGTGTCACTGCTCCACATCTTCACCAGCATTTGGTGTTGTCAGCATTTGGGATTTTAGCCATTCTAATACTGTTGTCTATTTTAAATTCTGTTGTTTTTCAGATGTCTTGTTATTATGTTCCTGTTATTTTAGTTTGTTCTTCATAGAAAAGATGTCCTATAAATAATATCTAATTATAAAAATGTATGACAAAAAAACTCATTTTTAATGGACACATCAAAATCTTAGAGTGATTTGCCCAAGAAATTTCCCAGTGATCATTCCCTTTGGATGGTCTTAATATTCTTATTGCTTCTTCCTCTGAAGACAGCAATAATTGTGGTTTCCTTCCTTTACATTGTGTTCAATTACATAGCCATCTTTACTGAAAATACTCTCTCAATTCTTTGGGGAATCAGATTGAAGTTTTTTATACAAGTTAATAATTTATTTTTTAACGTACATCTATTTATTTACTGTGGCAGACACTGTTGGTTATTTTTCTGTCATTCACTCTTCACCAACTGATTCTTGATTTTGCTAAGGACCAAAATGACCAGCCCCAGCAAAGGATCCCAGCAAGTCAAGCAATCTGTGACTTTCCACCTTGCCTCAGATTTGAGCACTGAAACTTATGCTACTCATTTCTACTCAAGCAGAGAGGTAAGATTCAATCCGTGATGCGTTAAGGAAAATATTTCGTTTCTCCATAAAGACAGAGATAGGTGGAGAGAAATCCCTTTGGCTGTCTTCTTTCTTAATGGGTCTGTGAAGGTATAATCACTGGAGTTATGGCAGCTACCTTGTGACTATGAAGAAAGAAATAACATGTTGAAAATGCAGAGGGAAAGATGAAAAGAGCTTGGTTTCTTTATGATATTTTTGACTATGGAACCACTCACAGTACCACCTATTTCCAGATTCTTTGTTCCGTGAGATAATTATCTTAGTAGCGAAGACAGTATGATCTGGTATTCAGTTACCTGCCGCCAAAAGGTTCCTAACTGAAACTGTTTTGTAAATGGAAGACTTAGTGTGAATGGCCATGCCCACATCCTTGAAACATTACCAACATTATGTCACCAAAATGTCAGCTGGCTTTACTTCAGTCCAATTTAATACTAAAGACTCATGTACAAGGTATTGCTTAATTACACATTTTGCCTTTTAAAATCTATATTTATAATATAAGAAATGTAAAGCAATTTTTGTTTATATTTTGCAATTTTGTGTCTTTGCCATATTTCAAATTACTTGGAACAGGAAAAGACAAGATATTCATTGTATTGCATATGTCATCTGTCAAATTATAGGACTCAAATCTAGAAAATAAGAACACAAATATTCATAACAGTTTGGGGGTAGAATTTCTAGTATCTGTTGGTTTTTCTTTTTTTCTTCTCCATCTTACAATAGTTATTTTATTTTGGTCTTAGAGTAGAACCAATTGGGTTACACAGTCCCTTCGTCTGAATGATAAGCAATCTTTCACCCCCAAAATACCTCTCACAGCGAACACACATTTTATTAATAAAATTTTTTGAGATTTGTGATCAGAGTAGATGGATTTATCTTGACAAACAGTCATTTTCTTCCATTTGCACTTGGGATAAAATCCAAAGTCATTAATACTGGGGACGATGCTGCTGACTATCTCTCTAGCTATATCTTTATTAGTCTCCTCATGAAGAGACTCACAGTTGCTGAAATTTTCAAAATGTTTCCAAACACAGATCCCCAGGGCTTTTTAAACACTCTGTCTTCTCCCAGAGTCACTTATCACCATTTACTTTCACCACAAATATTACCAACTCAGAGAGGCCTGTTCACCCTGCTGAAGGTTCTGCTTTCCATATCTTCAACACAAGGTGACTTTAATTGATTATTTTATATTGCTTTTCTCATCTTGAATACATATTTTAATCTATATTTCTACTTCATTATTGCCAACTCTTTTCTCCCTGCACCAACACAAAGTATGACCCATGAGAGTATCTTTTAAATTTCGCCCTCATTCATCATAATGCCTGACAAACAATTATTTTGAAAATATTTTTATAGACAAATAGACTAATAATGATTTATAATAATGGTAAATAAATGAAAATGATTTTTTGATACCCTTTCCCTTCTTCATTCACTTTCAGTAACTTAAGCTTCCAAAAGCTGATTTGCCTTTTCACTTCTCTCTCAAAACTATACCTTCTCTAAATTCCTTTGTATTTCTTGTTGTTATTCTGCTAAGTCATTTAGTTATGACTTGAGTATTTTCTTCCATTTGTGGCCTTGACATTGAAACGTCTATCCTACAAAAAGGCTTATTTCATGATTTTCATAAACAAATACTAACTCTTCCTTAGAAGTGTTCTGGTATCAGTTGTTAAATTAATATTTTTCTGCTACACCAGATCAGATAACCAATGTCCTTCTGGTAACATTTACCCAGAGATACAGAACTTTTATTTTCATTCATCCTATTGAATTATTTTTGTAACATTCTAATTTTTTTTAAAGTTTAGGTATCCTATACTTTAGCATTAATTATCATATTTCTTATGTCTTAATAAATATTTTATAATACTGATTGACTTTTTTCCTGGAAAAATCTATTCATTCCTCTTTAATAGCCATTAAATTAAAAAACAAAACCAGTCTATCAGTTTCTACCTTTCTGAAAGTTTGTAAGTATTATTGAGCATAATTAAATTCAGGAAATAGGACAAATACAAAAATAATACCATAAAAACTTCAGGTCATCCTTTATCACCTAGTAAAAAAGGATGGTGATCATTTTTTCATATTCACGTATTTCATGTATATAAAACTACCATCTACATGGATACACGCAATCACATGATATACACATGTAACATAATTCTATATTACTCTTTTTCCCTAATATTATGCTCCAAGTATTCAAACTGATATAGGAATTTATTTAAAAGGCCTGTATGATTAATTGCCTGATACTGGTATTAGACCAATAGACTATAGAGATATTATGTTCCTGGCATTTAAAAATTAATCATGCTTCTCTTTAAGATTTAACAGGGAATATAAGCTCATTCCTTCAAATTATGAACAAGTAGCAAGATATATATTACTATTTTTTATCTTTTATTTTTCATTTTTAAAATCTTTAATTCAGTAGAATTTTGGCTGGCAGATTCTTCGGTCATCTAATCCTTTAATAAGTCACTGCTGTTCTTCATAGATCTTTTCCCTCTTTTATTTTGTTACAGCTGCATTTGTCTTCTCTGTTGATTTGTTAGTCTATGTACTCAAATCCATATTGCCTTCTTTCTCAAGCTATTTCAAGTTTATCATCCGATTCTATCTGGTGAATCTAATCAAGTTGACCATTTACCATCTGCTTGATCTGCCCATGCTCCGTTTAATACAATTGAAAAAAGACAAGGACTTGTACTAGGGATCCCAAATCTCTGACCTCAGCTACTATGCAGGCTGTACCAGACAGTCCAAACGGCATATTCTACAAGTACTTTCTTTCACTGGACTCAGTTTGCTTTCAATTTCAAGGCAATGATTTTTCTTCATAAACCTCGATTCTTCATCCTTCTATTTGTCATTGTTGTTTAAACTTGGATGGTTTAAATAACACAAAGAGCTGTATCACCTAATCTCTCTAAACATCAGGTCAAATGAGGAAAAACTACAGATGTTTACTGATATAATTTGGGGGGAATATTAAATAATCAAATAATGTCCTTAACACTGTGCCTGGTAAATCAAGAGTGCTCAGTAAATGTTAGCGATTATTATTATTTAATTATCATAAGCACCAAACCTTCCTGAAGTGATTTTATTCTTATTAAGTGACTATTAGTGGTATTGGAAAATCCTTCATTATCAAAATATTATTAAAATATTAATATTAGAAATTATAAGGAAACATAAAGTACATTCTAGTCACTTAAAATTAAACTTGTAAATGAAATATTTATTATACTGTAAAATCAGAATCGAAGAAGATAAGAGATGGAAAGGACTTAAGATTTTCCTCATTTTAAGATCCTCATTTATTGGTGAAGCTAGAAAGAGTGTGATTTTCCAAGGACCTTCCATCAAAGCCTCATTGAAATAATTAATGTTAAAGGAAAATAGATTTGGTAAATGTTAAAATAAATTTCCATGTTTAACTATTTATCATAAGACTATCAGAAACTATAGAACATCAAAGAGTCCCTTATTTCAATTATCTTTTGTAATATTTAGTATACATTTTAAAACTGTGATTTCAACTCAGGATTCAACATCATTGGCTTATTAATTTTATTTATATTAAAAAACAGAGTGCCTAACATGTGCTAGCTTTATGCTAAGTATTTTATAAATAATACTAAACTTAAGCCTCATATAACCCTAGCAAATAGGGACCCCTATTAGTCCCATTTTTTTGGCGGGAATTAAGAAGATGAATTTGCTCATTCACACATTATATTAGTCCCACCTTCTTATATGTTGAATTTGCTCATATCTTACAGTTTCCTAATCAGACTATGTTTATCTGGTTGATCAAGCTCTCTACTTTCAAATTACAATGAGATAAAATCAGGTACATGAGTTAAAACCAGTTTTCTATCATTTACCTTATAGGTCTTCCAAAATGACCAAATAAATAGGTATATGCAAGGTGTTTGTTAAATCATTCTTTGCCACACCTCTTTTATTATCAGGCAATATACTAAAAGAAACCCTATATACATTTAATAATTACTCAAATAAATTCAATAATTAGTGGGCTACAGTATGTTAACGAGTAATTGGTGATACTCTGATTTCTTGATATAATACCAGGCATGATAGTGCCTGTAAACATATTATAATCCCTTCATCCAATTTGCTGGTAAACTTTTAAGTATTTAAACCTGCCTAATAGCACAGTTGTGGGGTGACTCACATATGTTCCTCAAACTTTGATTTTTCTTTCTTAAATTTTTTAGTATCCTTTTCTATTGATTTTCTTTACCAGAAAGTGTTTGCTCAACTTTTGAAATATGCAAGAGATTAAGGTTGCTGATTCACTGATTACCATTTTATTACAGGATTTATGAAACATGTAGTTCGTTTTTATATACACCCAAATCATAGCTTCTGTGAAATACCTAAGCTTTATATTTGCTATTCAAAAAGGGAATTGCAAGCTTTCTGTAAGAGTAATTTCCTATTTGATGTTTTCATGGAAAATAATGTTTAAATCCTATTTAATTTGCAAGGTTAACTCTAGATCCAACTTTTTTATTATAGAAAGTTAGGATTCAGAGAGTTTATATTTGAAGGCTATTACTTAGCTATTGATTTTATGTTTAGCTCCTTCTATCTTATCTAGATTAATAGTGCAGAAGTAATAGGAGTAGGTACAAAAAAAGTATTCAGTAAATAGGTGTAATGGAAAAGCACTGTTACCATCTAGATACATGAGTCACATTAGAGCAAATGCAGAACTAAGACACTCAGTCAGGGATGAAAGCAGCCAGAGACCATTTTATTCCTAGGAAGAGCTTGCCATTTTCTTTATTGAATTTAGGTTATTTAGATCTCTGTATGTCTTCAGCTCTATGATAAAATCTGATTTTCTAAATTATCCAGGTTCTTCTCATTTTAGAATGGAACAATGGTCTTTTCAAATTAATTCTTTACTAATACAAACACCTGCAAACCTCATGGCCCTATGCCAGATGTTGAAACTACAAATAAAAAGACGTATTTCTCCTTTTTTTAGAGAGTTTGTAGGTTACACATATATTTGTATTCAATATAAGGACCATAGTAGAGATTCCTCACATAACAGATATATAGCAGGTGAGAGGGAATCCAGTTATACCTAGAAGAAGAAGAAATAGCTTTTCAGAAGAAGTAATGAGCAAGCTGAGGGATGAACAGGACTTTTTTTTTTAACATCTTTATTTGAGTATAATTCCTTTAAAATGGTGTGTTAGTTTCTGCTTTATAACAAAGTGAATCAGCTATACGTATACATATATCTTCATATCTCTTCCCTCTTGCGTCTCCCTCCCTCCCACCCTCCCTATCCCACCCCTCTAGGTGGTCACAAAGCACCGAGCTGATCTCCCTGTGCTACGTGGCTGCTTCTCACTAGCTATCCGTTTTACATTTGGTAGTGTGTATATGTCCATGCCACTCTCTCACTTCATCCCAGCTTCCCCTTCCCCCTCCCTGTGTCCTCAAGTCCATTCTCTACGTCTGCGTCTTTATTCCTGTCCTGCCCCTAGGTTCTTCAGAACCTTTTTTTTTTTTCGTATTTCATATATATGTCTTAGCGTACGGTATTTGTTTTTCTCTTTCTGACTTACTTCACTCTGTATGACAGACTCTAGGTCCATCCACCTCACTACAAATAACTCAATTTCGTTTCTTTTTATGGCTGAGTAATATTCCATTGTATATATGTGCCACATCTTCTTTATCCATTCATCTGTCGATGGACATTTAGGTTGCTTCCATGTCCTGGCTATTGTAAATAGAGCTGCAATGAACATTGTGGTACATGACTCTTTTTGAATTACGGTTTTCTCAGGGTATATGCCCAGTAGTGGGATTGCTGGGTCCTATGGTAGTTCTATTTTTAGTTTTTGAAGGAACCTCCAAAATGTTCTCCATAGTGGCTGTATCAATTTACATTCCCACCAACAGTGCAAGAGGGTTCTCTTTCTCCATACCCTCTCCAGCATTTATTGTTTGTAGATTTTTTGATGATGGCCATTCTGACTGGTGTGAGGTGATATCTCATTGTAGTTTTGATTTGCATTTCTCTAATGATTAATGACGTCAAGCATTCTTTCATGTGTCTGTTGGCAATCTGTATATCTTCTTTGGAGAAATGTCTATTTAGGTCTTCTGCCCATTTTTGGATTGGGTTGTTTGTTTTTTTGTTATTGAGCTGCATGAGCTGTTTGTAAATCTTGGGAGATTAATCCTTTGTCAGTTGCTTCATTTGCAAATATTTTCTCCCATTCTGAGGGTTGTCTTTTGGTCTTGTTTATGGTTTCCTTTGCTGTGCAAAAGCTTTTAAGTTTCATTAGGTCCCATTTGTTTATTTGTGTTTTTATTTCCATTTCTCTAGGAGCTGGGTCAAAAAGGATCTTGCTTTGATTTATGTCATAGAGTGTTCTACCTATGTTTTCCTCTAAGAGTTTGATAGTGTCTGGCTTTACACTTAGGTCTTTAATCCATTTTGAGTTTATTTTTGTGTATGGTGTCAGGGAGTGTTCTAATTTCATACTTTTACATGTACCTGTCCAATTTTCCCAGCACCACTTATTGAAGAGGCTGTCTTTTCTCCACTGTATATGCTTGCCTCCTTTATCAAAGATAAGGTGACCATATGTGCGTGGGTTTATCTCTGGGCTTTCTATCCTGTTCCATTGATCTATATTTCTGTTTTTGTGCCAGTACCATACTGTCTGGATTACTGTAGCTTTGTAGTATAGTCTGAAGTCAGGGAGCCTGATTCCTCCAGCTCCATTTTTCGTTCTCAAGATTGCTTTGGCTATTCGGGGTCTTTTGTGTTTCCATACAAATTGTGAAATGTTTTGTTCTAGTTCTGTGAAAAATGCCAGTGGTAGTTTGATAGGGATTGCATAGAATCTGTAGATTGCTTTGGGTAGTATAGTCATTTTCATAATGTTGATTCTTCCAATCCAAGAACATGGTATATCTCTCCATCTGTTTGTATCATGTTGAATTTTTTTCATCAATGTCTTATAGTTTTCTGCATACACCTCTTTTGTCTCCTTAGGTAGGTTTATTCCTAGGTATTTTATTCTTTTTGTTGCAACGGTAAATGGGAGTGTTTCCTTAATTTCACTTTCAGATTTTTCATCATTAGTGTATAGGAGTGCAAGAGACTTTTGTGCATTAATTTTATATCGTGCTACTTTAACAAATTCATTGATTAGCTCTAGTAGTTTTCTAGTAGCATTTTTAGGATCCTCTATGTATAGTATCATGTCATCTGCAAACAGTGACAGCTTTACTTCTTCTTTTCCAATTTGGATTCCTTTTATTTCTTTTTCTTCTCTGATTGCTGTGGCTAAAACTTCCAAATCAATGTTGAATAATAGTGGTGAGAGTGGGCAACCTTGTCTTTGAACAGGATTTTTAGAGCTCCTCACTGGGGCTAGTGCTTGTAAAGAAGGTTTTCCATTTTATGGATGTACCACAGTATATTTATTCACTCCTTGATACTTGAGTTATTTCTAATTTTTAGTAATAACAAATAAAGCTTTTGTGATCATTCATTTACAAGTCATTTAATAAACATATGCTTTTATTTCTCTCAGGTAAATACTGAATCAAATAGAACCTGCATGTTTAACACTTTATAAGAAACTGCTAAACTGTATCCAAATTGCTTACACCATTTTACATTCCCACTGTTAGTGTATGAGAGTTCCAGTTGCCCCATATGCTTGTCAATGCTTGATATGGTCAGGCTTCCTACTTTTAGTCATTCCTATGGCATACAGTAGTATCATGTTGTGGTTTTAATTTGCATTTCTCTAATGATGAATTATATTGGGTATCTTTTCATATGTTTATTTCATAATCTTATTTGTTATCTGTATATATTCTTTTTAAAATTTTTATTTTATATTGGAGCATAGTTGATTAACAATGTTGTGTTAGTTTCAGGTGTACAGCAAAGTGATTCAGTTATATATATATATACATGTATCTATTCTTTTCCAAATTCTGAAACATCTGTTCAAATAGTTTAGCCATATTTTAAATTGGATTATTGGTTTTCTCACTATTGAATCTTTATTTTTGTATATTCTGGATGCAAGTATTTTATCAGATATATTATTTGCAAATATTTTATACAGTCCATATCTTATATGTTTTCTCTTAGCAGTGTATTTCAAAGAGTAGATGTTTTTAATTTAGATGAAGAAAATTTATCATTTGTTTTCTTTGATAGATTGTGGTTTTATGTGGCATCTAAGAAATCATTGCCTAACTTGAGGTCACAAAGGTTTTCTACTAGCTTTTCTTCTAAAAGTTCTATAATTTCAGATTTACAGACATTTGTGTCTATGATTCATTTTGGTTTAACACTTTAATATGATGTGAGGTATAGGAACAACATTCATTTAACAATATGTATGAATATCTAATTTTTCCAACACAATTTATGAAAAGTCTATACTTTCTCCCTTGAATTGCCTTTTCTTCTATGTCAAAAATCAGTTGTCCATGTAGGTCAGCGTATTTTTCCCAAGTCTCCATTCTGTTCATTTGATTCATTTGTCTATCTTTAACTGAAACTTAAAATATGGTTTGTTTAGTCCCCCAAATTCCTTTTTAAGATTGTTTTGGCTCTTCTAGGTAATTTGTATTTCCATATGAATTTTAAAATCAGCTTATCGATTTCTGAAAAATAAGAGCTGGAATATTGATAGGGATTGTGTTCCATCTGTAAATAAATTTGAGGAGTACTGACATTTTAACAATATTGATACACTTGAGCTATTGACTTTGGATGTTTTCCATTTATTTAGAGCTCCTTGAGTTTCTCTCACCAATATTTTGTGCTTTTCACACCTTTTGTCAAATTTATCCTTAACTATTAAGTATTTTTTGTATTTTGCTGCTATGGTAAATGTTATTTTTGCCTCAATTTTCAAATGTTCATTGATAGTGTATAAAATGCAATTGATTTTTGCATATTGCTCTCTTATTCTGTGATCTTGCTGAACTCATTTATTAGTTCTAGGAATTCTTTTTTATAGATCTCATTAGATTTTTCTATATAGATGACCATTCTATCTGCAAATAAAGACAACTGTATTTCTTTCTTTCCTTTCTGGATGCCTTTTATATCTCTATCTTTTAGTTTGTTAATTTGGTGAATTGTATCGATTCCTTCTCAAATGCTAAACTAAATTTGCATCAGTGGGATAAACCACACCAGATCATGGAGTATTTAGATAGATAGGTAGATAGATAGATAGATAGATAAACAGATAGACATAGATTTAGTTAGCTAAAAAGTTTGTTTAGAATTTTTGCATCTGGATTCATGAGGGATATTTGTCTGTACTGTTACTTTTTGCATTGTGTTTGCCTTCTTTTGATATTGCAATCCTAAGAAAATGAGGTGAGAACTATTCACTGTGTTCCAGTTTTTAGAAGGATTTTTTTTTTAGAATTAGTATTATTTCTTCCTTAAATATTTTGTTCACTCTATTGGTAAAGCCATCTAGATCAGGAACACGCCTTAGGGTGTTTTAACAAGACACTTAATTTCTTTAGTATCCTCTTTCATTCCTGATACATATATCTTTTGTCTCTCTTTTTTCCCCTGATCTATCTGGCTAGAGGTTTGTCAATTTCATGATTTTTCTCAAGGAACCAGCTCTTGGTTTCATTTATTTCTCTATTTTCTTGTTTACTGATTTCTACTCAGATCTTTATTCTTCCTCTTCTCCTACCCTGAATTTTATATTTCCTCCTTTTCTAGTTTCTTACGGTGATTGCTGAGGTAAATGACTTGACAAGATGTTTCTGCTTTTCTAATATAGGCATTTAGCACTAAAAATTATTTAACCCCTAAGTATTTCTTCAGCAGCATCCTACATATTTTGAAATATTGTTTTCATTTTCATTCAGTTAAAATACTTTATAATTTATTTTTATTTATTCTTTGAACTACAGGTTATTTATAAATGCATTATTTGACTGCCTAATATTTTGTGATTTTTATAGAGATTTAAAATTGATTTCTAACCTAATTCCATTATGATCAGAGAAGATACTGTTAGGTTAATGGGTGTTTGTTTTATGGCCCAGATTAAGATCTATCTCAATAAATATCACATCTACATCTGAAACATATGTGAATTTTATTTTTGTTAGGTATAGGGCTCTATACATATCACTGTAGTAAACTCAGTCAATATATTCTTACTGATTTATGTGTACTTGTTCCATAAATTATTATTAGAGTTGTATCAAAATCTCAAATTATAACTGTGGTGTTGTCTATTTCTCAGTGCAGTTCTATCAATTGCAGCTTCAGGTATTTTGGAGTTTGGTTAATAGATGTGTAAACATTTAGGATTGTTATGTCCTCTTGATAAACTGACCACTTCATCATTATGATAATATACTTTCTTGTTCTGAAACATACTTTGTCTGATACTAATATACCCAACCTAGTTTTCCTCTGATTAGTGCTAAAATGATATAATTTTTTACTCATTTACTTTTAATTAATTTGTGTCTTTATGCAAAGTACATTTCTTCTAGGTAGCAAAGAGTTGGGTCTTTCTTGCGTTTTGAAATTCAATCTGATAATTTTTGCCTTTTAATTGGTTTTTTCCATATTGCAAAAACTAACTTAAGTTTGAAATTCATGGCTCAGAAATCCCAGAGGAATTCCCATAAATTTCCCAGACAGGCTGGGAGTGAGATTTTTATTGCAACATTGTCTGGTAGTAAGGAGTAGGGACAATCTAGGGGCCCATTATTAAGGACTGGATGAGCACAGGAGAACACAAACTATGAATACTCTGAAGTGTTCAGAAGCCAGAAAAGCTACTTGTATGATAAGAAGTGTGGCTAGATCTTTACTCATTGTTGAGTAAAAAGTATGACATAGAAAAATGTCTATGTCAAAATTCCATTTATGTGTGTATTCAAAATACACACCAAGCTACATATTTTTAAAGAATTCATAAAAACTCAAGGAAACATATTAAACACTTAGGATAGAGGGAAATATAAGTCAGGAATATGCACAAGAGAAAATGAATAGATGCATAACTAATGTGCTGCTAAAGTGAAATTAAATAATCTTTTACTCCTAGGACTCAAAGTTTTTAAACACTGAATTAAAATTTAGAGTGAAAACTAAAATTGCGTGGATTCAAGTATGCCTAATATTTTAATACAAGTTACTGGATACCATTTAGGAAATAACCCTTTTTTGAAGCAGGTATTTGTAATACAGGAGGTGTGCTTGTGAAGTTATTGACTGTTTATTGCCCTCTGGAGTATGCTCGTATTAATTAGCATGGAAATCAGCTCAGTAACAATTAATAAATAAATATATTTAAGTGCCATATGTTTCTGTTAATTCCTGCATGCCATAGCAATTATCAGGAAATGTTAAGCAGAGATCAGATAATTACTGATCCTAATCAAAATTACAAGATCAGACCTTACAAGAAACTAGAGTTAGATTATGAGCTTGGATTTTAGTCATGTCTAGACAGTTTCCAAAACAGCCTTTCTTAATCATCCATACCCTATACCTCTGAAAAGAAATAAAACAAAGATAGTAAAACTAGGACTCAAATGCAACATGTTCCCAAAATTTGAATCAATCTTCCACTAGCTTCCACAATCTTCCACTGTGTTTCATGGATCTGAACTTTAAAAACCAACCATTTACATGTTTTATGTCAAATATATTTCAATTAAAACAACGACAACAACAATAACAGTAACAACAACCACAACCAAGGCCTTATCTGAGGAGCAGAACAGCCAGGGCTGCTGCTGACATGGTACAGCTTGCACAACGCAGTTTGTAGGGGGTACCATTTACCTCTCTGCATCATAGACGTGTATACATATTACGACAAGTTTTAGCAAATGGCAGTAAATCCTCCAGAGAATGGGCACTTATTCTAACTCTCACATAGGTAACATTCAGTCCAGCTGAGGTCCTGAGAGCAGCACCTCTAGTTTAAATGAGGTATTGAGATTTATTTTTAGTAAGTAAGGTACACTTACTACCTCTCTCAATTCACCTTTCCTTTCTCTCTTACTTTATTCTTGAAAAGCAGAAAGGCCCTTTCCCATCTTTCCTGGATAATCTGGTACATAGGAGAGCAGGTGTATCTGTTTCTACTCTTTAAAGCACAGGCTCTACTCCATCTTGCTTGGTCTTTACTTCATATAGCAGAATGTCAAGTGTGGGAGTCTCACATATAACCAAATATAAATGAGTAAAACTACAAATCTCACCCATAACCAAAATCAAACAGACAAATAAATAAACTACCTATATGTTAGTACATTTAATATGTAGTTTACATTGAATTTTATATCTTCTTGCCCCAAGACCGTCAGCACAGTGCCCTGGTGTGAGTGCAATGTGTGCGTATGATATCGTTATATCCAAATTGCTCTGAGTCCTCCCACCGGTTTTGCCAAAACACTCATTATCCATTTTTCTTTCACTCTAGAGGAGCACTTAGGCTTTATTTTGAAAGTAATTGTGTTAGGGACCTCAAAGACTACCGTCAGATTGGATGATTCTCTGGAAGAGCTCACAGAACTCAGAAAGCTGTTACATTTGTGGCTGTGGTTTATTACTGTGAAAGGATGCAGATTAAAATCAGAAAAGGAGGGGCTTCCCTGGTGGCGCAGGGGTTGAGAATCTGCCTGCCGATGCAGGGAACATGGGTTCGAGCCCTGGTCTAGGAAGATCCCACATGCCGCGGAGCAACTAGGCCTGTGAGCCACAACTACTGAGCCTGTGCGTCTGGAGCCTGTGCTCCGCAACGAGAGGCCACGATAGTGAGAGGCCCGCGCACCGCGATGAAGAGTGGCCCCCACTTGCCACAACTAGAGAAAGCCCTCGCACAGAAACGAAGACCCAACACAGCCAAAAATAAATAAATAAATAAATAATAATTTTTAAAAATCAGAAAAGGAAAAAGATGCTTAAGGCAAGTCCAGAAGACATGAGGCACAGGCTTCCAGTCATCCTGTCCCAATGGAGTCACAGGGATAGCATTTAATTCTCCCAGCAACGATGTGTCACAACACATGTGATATGTTGCCACCCAGGCAAGATCACTTGAGCCTTGATTTTCAGGATTTTTATTAGAGGTCAGCTACTTAGGTATGTGGCTCTCAGATGACTGACCTCAGCTACTCAGAAATCAAAGTGATACAGCGTGATTCAAAGCCCAAGGAACACACACACACACACACACACACACACACACAAAGCAGTCACCATAAATTACAGTGTTATTATAAACTACCTGGCATGCTCCAAGATCTCAAATATACAAAGACTCTTTATTGGTCAGGACATGCCAGGAGCTCAGAGATTATCTCCCAGGAGCTGTTCAATGGCCAGTCCTGAAAACTTTTGGAAGGTAAAGAGTTTGAGCAACCTAGGCCTGCTGAGTTACCCTTGCCCAGCAACAGTGGAAAATGCAGAAATATGGAATAGGCATTCTTTCCCACTTTGCTCAGTGGCATCTCTATAAAAGGATGAAGTAGTGGCAGTTGGTAAAATGGGGCTGACAAGAAAACATTCCTTAAAACGACTAATTTTTACTTAAATTGAACAAATACTTAGGAAGATAAGAGCTGCAATTAATTTCACCCCATCCAAACTGACTCTTGATACTTCTATTGCCTTAATAACTTCTGAAGAAAATTTCCAGAAGGAAACTTCCCAAATGAACACTCTGAAGTGTGATTTTTCTCAATGACACACAGTCTTAAATCTGACACTACCCAATGATCCACATGGCATCCTCTTCTCACTGAGTGCATACTCTAGGAACCGTAACTGTGTTTCCTGGATCCACTCTCACTCCCTGGCACTCCTCCATCAGTGATTTGGATGTAATGGTGGAGTGTGCTTGGCTCAATTTGATGGCAAGCTTTCAAGTGAGGCTACTGATTATTGCACCACAGTTCAACAACTTTGGGTGATAGTGCATAAGAACATAACCTTTCCATTATGCCCTAGCATTTGGCAGGCCATTAACAGAAAGAAGTCATTACCATTCGCAGTTGATCCTGAGCACTCAGAGGCCAGGATGTGGTGCCAGACACTGCCTTCCTCTTTGCTCCTGCCTCCTTTCAGTCTACACATGCTCTCCTTTAAGGGGGTTCCTGGAAGCTCCTGATTTCTTGGACTCCTCCTCTTTTCTTTTACCTCTCTGGCTTCTGCACAGAATCCAGGCTTCATCGCTTATGGCTAGTTTAGTTGATGGCATTCAACTAGGTTTACTCCTTATTCTGAAACCAGGGATATCAGGTGATCCCTCATGGCCTAGATTAGAGAGACATTAAAATTTTTTTTTCTGTGATCACTATTCCCCATAGTTGAACATTATCGAAATATTTTTATATTTTTAAAAATCCATTTTACATTAACTACATGAAATTTTTATGATTTTAGTTTTTATCTTCACTTTTTTTTCAGTGTTTGTGACTTTTCAGTGCATGAAATCATTTAGTATCCATATCAATAAGACCTACTTACATACTCATTTATAAAATGACTTAAATAGAGTAACTGGACAAACATGCCGACATAGATTTAATTGATGTTTAAGAAACATGAGACATCTGAATTTAATAAAAAGTGTCAAAGATATGTACAATTACCTATCATAAGAGCAATTAGTGAATCCATATTATCCAATAGGTAATAACAGTGGCCAGATGTGTGTATCATTTTGGAACCATTAGAAAGTTTCAGAGAGATATTAGGCAAATAATTTGCATATCTAATGTCAAATATTCATTTCAAATGCAAGAAAAACTTCTAAAATGCTCTGTAGAATTATTTTACTATAGTAAATAAGATAATCTGAATTGACTGAAATGGAAAATTATCCACTGAAAGTATTTCAGGAAAAACCAGCTGTTGAAGTCAGCTGTTCTGATATAAATAAAACAAGTTAAACCGTAACAGCAAAATCTTAGAAATTTGGAAACTTAATCATGCCATCTGGAAATAAATAGGCTAATAATAGAATGCAAATTTAGATTAAATAAAATTATAAATGACTTGAAAAACAATAACAAAAATGTATTGTCTTTACCCTAAACCTGGTTTGTTTACTGCTTACAGGATTACTGTACCTCTATCTCTGTTGTACTGTAGCTACTGTAGCTCTATTAGTACTAATATTTTAAAAAAATTTACAAATAGACTGCTGGTAATTTTGTAAACTGTATTTTCTATGCATAAACTAAGTTACCTTTCATTACATGACCAAGGTTTACTGCCTATAAATCAGCTCACAGAAATTAAAGATGCTTAGAAATTTTAATATGGAGATCAGAGTGCCACTGTGCTGGTGTGTGTGTGTGTGTGTGTATGTGTGTGTGTGTGCATGCAGAGAGAGACAGAAAGAGAGATAGAGACTCAGAGACTGAGACAGATTTTTGTTATTCTTCTGGGATGGTTTAGGTTCAACCGTTGGGCTGAATTACTGGAAGCGTGTTCTCTTAACAATTACAGTCTGATATCACATACACTATATAATCTAGTTTCTTTTTCATTATATAGTTCAGAAAAAGGCATAAGATACTAAAAATAGCAAAATAATGGTATAACAATATAGGTACTTAAGTTACTCCATGATATGAAGGTAAAAGCTGAGAAAATAAAAGAAGCCAGGCATGTAAAGGGGTTTGCTTAATTACTAGTGAAAAGTGATAGGGTTTTGTTTATAAAAGTGAGCTACACAGAAAATTGTAATTCTAGTTAATTATTAATTAAATATTTACTAGGTATCATGCAGTGTGCCAGGGGATTTATGTAGACACTTGAGTTTCATCCTCACAATTATCCTCAGAGTGTGGGTGGGTCATCACAGAAAGAGGAACCTGAGGTTTGACAGGAAGTAGCCTGATAAAGGTCCCTGGCTAGACTTTGGCTCTGGTGTACCAGGAACCAGATCCAAGATATTAAACACAACCTAGAATTTATTCTAGGAAAGCAGCATTGCATCACTCCGAAGAGTTGACTGCTTCTGTCTTTTTTTTTTTTAACAAAATAGACTTCAGTTTTGGGAGAGTAGTTGGTCCTTTATATCAACAACAAACACTAATGGAATAACCGTCAATCATTTCCCAAGAGGTGCTGGAAAATTTACCTTTAGAACAGCGGTGTTCAGATGAAAGAAGTGCCTCGGCCACAGCAATTATTTCCCCCTAGGAGGTCACAGTAAGCTTTTCTCTCCTGCAGGAGGGCTTTGAGGAGAAAGAATCCTCATGCTGGTACTTTTGGTACAGTGGCTGCTTGAGATTTTACTTCTGATTCTGCAGAACTTCTTACGAAATACTTATCCACAGACAGATGCTTCAGTATAAATAAAGCCTATATCTATCATTTCAAAAGTTGTAAGAAAAACTACTTTGAAGAAAGTGACCACGAATGATAATTCAGTTTTGTTTCTTAGACTAACACCAATAAAATACCTTAATTTACAATTATTTAGAAGATGAGCACTCAGTTCAGAAGTATAAACTATTTGTCAATCAGAAGGTGAGATTTAAAATCAGGATTTAGGTTTTTGGCTATTTTATACTATACATTCAAGGACCTGAAGTGGGCAGGAAAAGTATTCCAGGAGGCAATTTCTAATAAGTTAGAACATAATGATGACTTGCATGCTTGTGTAAAATTTGTGGCATGTAATCCCCACACAGCTGAAGCTACAGACTGAAAGGAACATTTTTTGGAATGCACGCTTTCTTCAAAGAACTTCCAAAATAATGTAGCAAAAAAGCATGAAATTAAAGTTGCTTCCAAATAAGAGCACACAGTTTGCATCTGTTTCAGATTCTTTTAGCATTTTAATTTTGAAGCTATACATATACAATAGTTAATTAGAGATGGAAAAATCCAGTCAATAGGCCAGCTGTTTTGATTCTACTGTGCCAGGTAGCTGCTTTCACTGATTTGTGACTCACTAAATTTAAAAGACTTAGATCAACAGATGGAAATGTGACTTTTGTGAGTGCTGGTGTGTGTGTGTGTGCGTGTGTGTGTTTAGCTGGGCAGGTGACTAAGACTATTATCACAATCTGAGACTAAACAATTTGTTTCAAAATTAAAAACTGACATATTTCTTAGGTTGTATGTTTAAAAATAACCACTCTGATTTTCTTATGATTCTTGTAGTATTATTATTAGTCGACTTAATTATTATTTGGTAATATTGTTAAACACAGTTCAAAGGACTGCCCTGGGAGTTACATTGCTTATATAATTTCAGAGAAGGGAGGGGACAATTTATTTATTTATATTCCCACCTCACTTCACAAAGTGAAAAATGTGAAAAATTACTAGATATTAAACATACAGTAACGGAGGCAGCAAAATACCATAACTATATATACAAACTGTACATATATATATGTTACTGTCACAGGCGGAACCGCGATTTCCTTTGTTCTTAGCCTCTTGATGGAAAGAATTCAGAGGAGAGGCATAGACCAGTTTTAAGCAGCAAAAGTTGTGTAAACCAAAGCGAAAGTAAGTTCCTGAGAAAGGATGACAGTGGGCTGTTTGGAAGCCAGAAACAGCCCACTATGGGGTAGGGTTGGGTTTTTTAAAGTGGTGGTCCCTCCCTGTGTCCTGCGTCATTTGACTGATAAGTTGATTGACAGCTTTAGGTTATATAACTTTTCTCCTAGTGAGCAGGCGCTTACCCATAAGTACCCAAGAGAAACCCATGGCGGGGAGGGGCAAAAACCGCAATGCTAATTTATTATAACAATGGCATAACGAACCCCCGGTTCACTCTGAGTCAGGTATTGGTGCGCCTGCGTCAACCTGTGCTGGCGGTTTTATCTTGCTTGGTCCTGATATGGGTGGAAACCTAACCTAGCAGTGGTCCTTGACCGCATGAGGGAGGATCTCTGGGTGTGCTTTGACCACCAGTGTCCTAGTGGGGAAGGGAAAGATGACCCATCCAGGATGGGACGGAACCCGCTCATGTTTGACTAGCTACCTAACGATATAACTATAAAACGTATTTTATAAAACATGTTACAGAAAATAATGAATCAAAACAAAAAAGAGATAAAGGCGATTATAGGGTTTGTAAGAGGAGGTGAATACGTAATCAAATCAATATTCTTGTAGCCAAAGCTTTTCACTGCTTTATTGTCTTATTTTAAATAGTGTGGCTATGTTCTTACATGCACCTTACAAGAAGTTTTTTTGGGAGGGTCTTTAAATTCTGAAAGGGATTTCTCACATGGGGATTTATGCAGGGAAGCATGAGCAACTGATTTCATGGGGCTGTTTCGAAATGCATTACCTGACAAAACCTGATTGGAGAATGTTGGCATTTATGAATTTAATTTTTCTGGTAGTCTTCAGAATGAAAACAAATACAGTAAACACTTAAGGGAAGTAGCTGGAGTCTATGCTTGTTCAGTGGTTTTCTTGAAAACTTCATACTACGTAAGGGATGAGTAACAAATAGAACCCAGATATTGAAATTCCAAATTCTGCACTTTTCTGCTATTTCATGTGTGAGACAATTTAGAATCTCTGAACAAATACAGAGGCTTAGTCAGGTAGAGAGACTAGTAATGAAACCACAGTCTGACCACTTGTTTATGTGTAACACTGGTGTGTTTTTTGAGTCTCAGTTTCCTCTTAAAAAGGAGTAACTCACAGAGGTTTGCATAAGGATTAAATGAGATAGTTTGCACTAAAGGCTTAGCATGTGCCTGACAAGAGCAGCTGTTATTATAAAACAAAGAATTCACATATTTAATAGCTTGAGAGCAATGGATAAAGTTAAGTAGATTAAGATATAAAAGGATTATCTAATACTTTTTTATCTAATATCTAATACTAATGTTTGAAACTCAATATTATATGTGGATATTGTAGGTGGATTTCATCCTAGCAATATGCTTCTTTCATTGGAAATTATTACTTCAATCACATGCTTGACTTTTGTTTCCATTCAGTTTTAAGTGTCCTTTTTTGACACAGTGATAAAATGGAAGTCTGCTCTCCCAGATGATATAGGAGTCACTTTCATTATAGGACAGGCCTTCTTTTAAGAAGGCCCACTACCTTCTTGAAAGAAGGAAGGAAGAAAAGGAAAGAAGGAAAGAAGGAAGGAAGGGAAGGAGGGAGGGAAGGAAGGGAAGGAGGGAGGGAAGAAGGGAGGGAGGGAAGGAAGGAAGGAAGTTTGGTTGCTTAGACTGTGCTCTCAGTCTTTTTTTCCTTCCTCTCCAGACTGTTTAGTGGGCTAGACTAGGATCATGATGATTTATTAATGCAATTAAAATTGTTTTACCCTGGTATGGATTATTAAGGATCCTGTACATCGATGCAAAAGATCATGTGAAGTAACCAGTAAAAAACAAACAAACAAAAAAAACCAAAAAAACCCAAAACAACCAACCAAACAAACAAAAACTTGGGGTGATGTGTCTGCCTTGACAGCAATCATGTAAAATCATACCTTCAAAAGCATTTGGAAGGAGTTATATTTTTCCTTTTGATTTGCTTTTGATATCTAAACATTTCTTTTTAACTTGGGTTGCCTAATTAAATATACACAAGGACAAAAAATGTTTTTTTAAAAATCTAGAGCAAACTATTCACCTGACCTGGAACCACTCCTGTGATTATTCTCCTGCTTAAAATTTGATTAGCCATCAGTGTCCAGCTAATTCAAATAGCTCTTTAAAGTCCAAAGCTCTCTCAAATCATCTAAAGTCAGGTAAATGCATCCCTGGCTTAATGGGTAAATGAAGAATACTTGATTGTTGTCCTTGAATATATATCCCCTTCATTCACATAGGCATGGTCTGTGGGAATTATAAAAATATGAATGTATATTCAGTATTTGTTTTAACCTAATTGCATTTTGGAATAAGTTACCTTGTAACTTGAAATAATTTGTTACCTGCATAACAAGTTACCTCAAATCAGTGGCTTATAAAAGCCAATGTTTATTATCTCATAGTTTACCTGGATCAGAAGTCCAAGAGAAGCTTAGTTGGGAAGTTCTTGCTCATGGTCTTTCATGGGCTTTCTATCAAGCTGGTGATCATAGCTGCAATCTTTTCATGGCCTGACTGGGGAAGGACCTACTTCCAATGTTGTATGAATCCTGACAAGCCTCAGTTCCTTGCCATGAACACCTATCCATAAGCTCCCACAGTATCCTCCGAATATGGCAACAAGCGGCCCCCAGAGTAAGTAACTCAAAACAGAGAGAGAAGGAGGGAAGGGAGGGAATGGGGGGTGGCAGGGGTGGTGGGGGGGGGGGAGAGAGAGAGAGACAGAGAGAGAGAGAGAGAGAAGGAAAGGATTCAAAATGGGAAGCTGTAGTCATTTTAGAATCTAATTCAGAAGTGATATCACATAGTTTCTGTCATATTTTATTCTTCAGAAATGAGTCATGAAAACCAGCCTATACTCAAAGGGGAATTAAGTTCCACCTCTTGAGGGGAGAAATATTTAGAGTTTCTGGATATAGCTTTAAAAATACAACAGTGTATTTATCTAAAAAAAAAATCCATCTGTATATTCTAGTTATGAAAAGCAAATAAAAATTATGCAGCCACTGTTATTAAAACCTACAAAAATATAAAAGTACTTTGCTTTTACTTATAGCACTGCAAGGAATTAAATTAACCTGAATTCAACAATGTCCTGATTATGAAACGGTCTTTGTGCTGGTCCATTTATTGTTACTATCCATCCAGATAGTTAAGTTGGACAATCAGAGTTATATGAATAATTCAAGTGTTATGTTTGCTATCTTCATATATGTAGTGTGTCCAAAGTGCCTGACCCACAAATTCTCCCTTCCCACCTCAATTTCTGAGACCATTGTTTTTTAAAGCAGTAGATCATTTCCCCTGGTTTTGTAGTACCAAAATTTCCATAAATTGTCTGTATAATTGGACAATCATTTAATATCCAATCCTGCCTTAAGTACCTATGAAATGCAAATAGTGGAGGAGAGACCACTTCTCCTTTTCTTCCCATCTTGGAGAAAATATTCAGTTCTAATAGGGATACAGACACTCCTAGTAGCCAAATGCACCCCAAGGCCCTTCTGCCTTTTGTTATAACTTTTTTTTCAATCTTCATGGAGCATTTTTTGCTCTATTCAGATGTTTACATTTTTGTGTTATGCTCCAATGTTTATGAAAAAGAAAAAGCTTTAATATCCTTGGATCTGTTCTATTTGCAACTTCAGAGACTTTCTTTCTGAGTCCCTGTACTCTGTTTGACACAAAAGCCAGGCTAATGTTCTTTTTAATGGTTGAGTAAGGCTGAAAGCATTCACATCAATTTCCTATTGCCACAAAATGATCTGGGTCATGACAATCTACAAGCCAAGTTACTAGACCATTACTAAACTACCATCGCATAAGGATAAGTTAGCAAGTTTGACCTTTTAAACCAAACTGCAAAATGTTCTTTTGATTAAAGTCTGCAACAGTCCCCTGAGAACTCCAGTGCTGAATGTTAGGGATTTAACACAACACTGAGATCTTGGCAGATAAATGTACCTTTACACATAAGCTTTTCAACTCACACGCAGCTTTAAATTCCCTAGCTCTATAGAATTACCATTCTGTGCTTGGTTTTATTTTGAAGGCAGTTGCATTCGTTTCCAAGGTGAGGACTCATGACCAGGAAGCCAATTTAACCTAAGCAAGTAAAAGCTTTATTCTTTCTGAGAAAATTAGCTATTTAAGGATAAATACTCTAATTTGTCCTTTCAACCTATGTTTATGGGTAATTTCTGGCTACTGTTGAATACTTTTCTGATTTCTCCCTTGAATATTCTTCCTGCCTTTTCAGTATTTTTGTTTTCATTCTTAATTCCTAATTCACCCATACAGAATAATAGCTCAGTAAACCTTTTGTCATTCTAGTTTTTGCACACTGCTATACCCAGTATTTATTTCTAATCTAGCCCATATATTTTTGTATACATTATCTACAATGCTGGCTTTATCATAAATCTAAACTATACATTGTGAAGAGCAGCTTTGTTGTTCATGCATGTGAATACTTTTGTTTTCACAATTTTATGTTTCCTGGCCTAGAAAATATATTAGAGAACTTGAAAGTACACATGGGTAGCCTTTTAATTAACTAGTCTTCCACAAAAACAACATCAAAGTGTGAATAAATGTCATTTCCTCTTTTTAATTTGGGGAAATCCAGTTGTGCAAAATCTTCTTCAGATTTGAATAACATTAGTTCTTCAGAGTTAATGAAAAAACTTTCAGCAATTTTGGATGATATGTAGGTAAAATTACTTTATGGTTTATTCACCTATGTTATGTTCCTTTCCCATGCTACATTTGCTTAAATGTATGTATATCAAAGAGCACTGTTTCAATATAAGACAATTTTATTAATACATTAAACATTTATTGGGAGATATTTGCATTTCATTTTTACTAATACAGACCTTCCTCGACCTATGATGGGGCTACATTCCCAATAAATCCATCATAAGTTGAAAATGCCTTAAGTCAAAAGGCTTTTTATATACTTAAACTACTGAATCACAGTCTAGCGTAACTTAAACATGCTCAGAACACTTATATTAGCCTACAATTGGGTAAAATCATCTAACACAAAGGCTATTGTATAATAAAGTGCTGAATATCTCATGTAATGTATTGAATACTGTACTAAAAGTGAAAAGCAGAATGACTGTACGGGTCCAGAATGGTCGTAAGTGTATCTGTTGTTGATCCTCATGGTCGCACATCAGACTGGGAGCTGTGGCTCCCTGGCTCTGCCTAGAAACACAAGAGAGGGTCAGACTGAGGTCCCTAGCCCAGGAAAAGACTACAATTCAAAACCAGGAGTATAGTTTCTACAGAATGTCTATGTATTGCTTTTGAACAATCGTAAAGTTGAAACCGTTGTTAGTTGGGGACTGTCTGTAATATTTTTTTCTTTCAAATTCTAGTAGTCTTTTGTGATTTATGCTTCTGCCAAAATTGCCTCGACCATTTTTTATTACTAAGTTCATTTTACCTCGGGAGTCTTCCCGCTTCACTGAACTTTACAAATTTTTCAAACTCTGCTATTTGATGAGTCAGGAAATCCTCAGAATTTTCTCAGGAGCTAATTCCATGAATACGAGACAGAAGAGGGTAGATAAATGCACAAATTGTAGGATCATATACTAACATCAATCTTAATATTTCTTCTGTAATCTGTTTTGGATATGGGGTATTGGAATAGGTTTTCATTGCCTTGGGGGTGATGCCTGAATTTGTTTAGTAAACATTGCTCTAAGGCATTTTGAACATTAAAATTATTAGATAATAATAATATAGTATATAATAATAAATATATAACATACAAAATATTGAGATATAATAATATCTAAGTTTTTTTTTAAATATTATTTTTCTACTTCACATTATTCTTCCCCTGTACATTAACTATTTGGTCATTCTCCTCCCCACTGCCAACTTCAGATCTTCTCCAAAATAACCTTGTGTATTTTGACCCTTTATCTCCTCATATTTCACAAAATATTCTAACTACAATTTTAAAAACACATGAGTATCTCTATCCATCCATCCATCCATCCATCTCTATTTAAATAGGATTATGTCAAACATACCGTATGCTAACACATATATATGGGATCTAAAAAAAAAAAAAATGGTAATGAAGAACCTAAGGACAGGACAGGAATAAAGGCACAGATGTAGAGAATGGACTTGAGGACATGGGGAGGGGGGAAGGGTAAGCTGGGATGAAGTGAGAGAGTGGCATGGACTAATATATACACTACCAAATGTAAAATAGCTAGCTAGTGGGAAGCAGCCACATAGCACATGGAGATCAGCTCGGTGCTTTGTGACCACCTAGAGGGGTGGGATAGGGAGGGTGGGAGGGAGATGCAAGAGGGAGGAAATACGGTGATATATGTATATGTATAGCTGATTCACTTTGCTCTAAAGCAGAAACTAACACACCATTGTAAAGCAATTATACTCCAATAAAGATGTTTAAAAAATAAAATAAAATATATGCTATGGAGAATGGAAAGCATGAACCATGCTAGAGAAACAGTGAGGGTCCTACTGACCCATTCACAAGCAATAGATTTTAAGTGGGCTTAGGAAATGTATGTGGCATTCAAGAAGTGTAGGTTAGTATCAGTTATAAAAATCATCCAACAGGTAAACAACTTGCTAAGATCAGCAAGAACCAGCAGAAATGATGGAGCTTACATATTTTGATTCACTACTATTTGACTACTTCCATCTGTACTTAATATTCTCTTGACCTCCTAGGTAGAGGCAGGGATAGAAGGGGCATGTAACATTTCTCCATCTTCTTGCAAATTGACAGATTATTTCTGTTTCAAGAGGGTGAAGCACAGATCAGTCATCAAAGCTGCTGCTTGAATGAGCTTCATATATCACATTCTCAGTGGAAATACTTCCATATTTGAGAAACCGCTTGACTATCAGACTTAGTTCTCAAAGGTGTTGTTTTTCTATTTCTGTTTTCCATAAAAGAGGATGGATCTAGAACGTATTCAGTTGTTGCTTTATCTAGATGCTCTGGGACTTTCTTCCTTAAATAGAGGTAAGGCAAACCTAAATTTATGTTGCAGTATAAGAGCTGAGGGAGAAGGAGAACCTGGAAATGTTGGAAAGAGGATAATTGAAGAAGTGAGATCAAAAGAAGAAAGATGAGGCTTTTTGTTACTGAAAAGTAACAAGGATACTTTACATGAGACTCAAATAATACAGGAGCTGAGTGTGAAGAGATAGATTTAAAGGTAGAAAAGATGGCAAATTGGTTATTTTTTGCCTGATGCTCTTACTCTCAGTAAAGTGGAAATCAAGGTACTCTATCTTGATCAAAAGGAAGGTGGAATGTTGAGCTTGGAAAAAAAAGTAAAACTTTGTTCTGTTCGAAGAAACTATGAAATCAACAGGACAAAAGCACAAACACACAAAAGATGAATGAAAAGACAAATCAAGTTAGTCAGGAACAACCTGTTTTGGGTCAGGTTAAAAAAAATGGTCATTAATTTTCTCTAGTAAATTAAAATATAGAATGAAGATGTTGGATGATCTGATTCTGTGTATTGACAAAATGGAAAGAAGAGGGAAGGTGATTTTATTTGGAAAAAATAATACTTTGGCCATTGCCTGGATGTGTCATTGATTCTATTTTATACTGCTTATTTTAATACTGGGGAGGAAAGGATTTGTCTTTTTGCCTTTTTGAGAGGGTAAAAAGGACACAAACAATAGGGAATTTGAGTAGATTTCACAGTTAAGGGAATGACGGCAAAAGAAAATAAGCTTCTATACTTGTAACTTTTCATCATCTGATACTACTAATGTCCTTTCATCTTATGATTATGATGCCCATTTTTAGGACATTTCTAGTTTCATTTATTTAGTTCCTAATGAATCGCAATCATTAACAGCATTGGTCATTTTTTATTACACCTCCAGAACATAAAATTTTCAGTACTTTAGTTTTCTGTGTTTTCTAAATGGAAATAGCAACAACATATATATATATATATATATAATTATCACACACACAACTTTATGTAATAAAGTAAATGTTACTTCTATGAATTTTAAGATTTTAAAAAGACTGGAATTTCCAGAGGGAACTTTATCTATAAAATGCTCTAGAGAGCTACCAAAAGCAAAACCCTATAGTTACAATTCCAATTAAAGGAAGTAAGTGATTTTTATAATTCTGAATCTGTTTGAGGGAAGCAAACATTATGTTGAATGTCTAATTTGATAACAACAATTCCTTACATTCATATATATACTATTTAAAATGTTTTAACTTGCATGATCTTATATGAATTTCACTACAGTCTTTGAAGGTAGGAAAAGCAGGTAGTATAAATCCAACTAGGTCATCATTTTATCCTGGCACATTTTGACTGAAAAAAAAACAAAACAAAAATACCAGATTGATGTATTTCCTTGCATTCATTTAGTACCAATTCTTCTACCTCAACTCAATTCCTTTTCTTCTGTGATGATTTCCACAGGATGAATCACAATGTGTTCAGGATATATTACTCTGTCATAACACACCGATATTCCTGTTTTATTATTTTTAAGAGTTAAGCGACTTGAATAGTGATTTGCAAGCTCTAAAAACTGATGAAAAACAAACTGCATTCAATTTTTTACCTTACATAATTCTAATGTGACTCTCCTTCATCTCTTTAAGGAGAGAGCTCTGCTGGAATAAAGCAAGAACCATTAATCACAGTATCACGGTTAAGGCATATTTTTCTCAGAGAACTTATGTGGATCATCCCAACCTATCTCTTCTTATCATTAGAAATAGTGATTTTGCTTGTGATAAGTAATGGAATATTTCTCCTGCACTGTATTCTAAGCAGTGCCCCAGTTCTGCACTATTCTTAGTAATTCACTCTTTCTGAAAGGCACAGTGCCAGCTTGAATGCAAACATCCATGCTGATAAACTAGACCTGCAACATTATTTGTCTTATTCTGTACCCAAAATGTTTAGATCAGTAACGTTTTGCCATGATGAGTTTATTTTCCTTCAATCTAAATACAGCTAGAACTTTTCTTCCAAAACACACAATGGTATTAGAATGCAAAAACAGAAGACAAAGCAAAACAAACAACTTCATGCCAGATTTTCCTTAATTGTGTAATTAATTCTATCTGCAGATGTACTAGCATTGTGTCAAGGATACCAGTCATTGAATGAACATCAATGAAGGATACTATGCAAAAGACAGGTTTTATATAAGATGGACCTGGGTCTTCACCCTGTATCATCCACTATCTCTGGGGCTCTGTCCAAGCTCAGTGAATGTCAGTTTTCTCAAATGAGAAAGCAAACAGCAAAAATATTAATATACCTACAGGGTTATTGTAAGGATTAAATGTATTGAATGTATTCAGGATGGTCTTATAATATTTATGGAATGAAATATTAGCATGGCTTTCAAAACATTACTTCAAAGATACGTATATGACTAATTCATCCTTTTAGTAATTTTCTGTGCTGTGCAACAAGTCAACAAACAGTGGTTTGAAACAATGCTCATTTATTATCTCATAGTTTCTATAATTTAGAAGTTTGGGCTGGCTAAACTGAGTTCGCTGCTCAAGATATCACAAGGCTGAAATCAAGGATTTGGCTGGGCTGCAGTCTCACCTGGAGGCCTGTCTAGGGAAGGACTTGCTTCTAAGCCTCCTTAGGTTTTTGAAAGAATTCATTTCCTTGTGACTATAAAAATCACAGCAGCTGGCTTCTTTAAAGACAATAATGAAGCTAGAATGTTTCTGTTATTTTGATTCTCTAACTAGAGGCAAGGCCTTGTTTAAAAAACTGCCTTACAAGGTCAGCCCCACGCCCACCCTCAGGGCAATCTCTCTTTCCATTAACTCAAAAACAACTGATGCGAGACTTTAACTATATCTGCAAATCCGTTCATTTTGCCATATTACATACATTAGAAGCGATTCATAGGTTCTTCCTGTATTCAAGGAGAGGGAATTATATAGAGATGTAACTTCTTAGGAATAACCTTAGGGTTTGTTCACCACAATCCTTTTTAGTAAAAATATGTACATAGTAAGTGGAAGAAGCAAAGACCAAGACAAAAAAAAAGTAAGAATGGAAGGAAGGAGAGGAAAAAATTGGAATTTTTGGATTCCTTTCCCTCCCCTAAGCTTTAATATTTTCCTTTCCTACACATCACTGAAAGTGGGAGAGTACTCTACTTGTGCCTAGAAATACAGAGGCAATGTAGTCAAAGCTTAAAATACTATATCAAATTATTTTTTGATATATAGATTTTAAGAGTTTTATAGAAGGTCTCATGCTCTTTTTCTTTTTTCTTTTTATACATCTTTATTGGAGTATAACTGCTTCACAATGCTGTGGTAGTTTCTGTTGTACAACAAAGTGAATCAGCCATATGCATACATATATCCCCATATCCCCACCCTCTTGAGCCTCCCTCCCACCCTCCCTGTCCCACCCCTCTAGGTAATCACAAAGCACAGAGCTGATCTCCTTGTGCTATGCAGCTGCTGCCCTCTAGCTACCTATTTTACATATGGTAGTGTATATATGTCAGTGCTACTCTCACTTCACCCCAGCTTCCACTTACCCCCAAACCCGTGTCCTCAAGTCCATTCTCTATATCTGCGTCTTTATTCCTGCCCTGCCACTACGTTCATCAGTACCATTTTGTTTTTAGATTCCATATATATGTGTTAGCATATGGTATTTGTTTTCTCTTTCTGACTTACTTCACTCTATGACAGACTCTAGGTCCATTCACCTCACTACAAATAACTCAATTTTGTTTCATGGCTGAGTAATGTTCCATTGTATATATGTGCCACATCTTCTTTATCCATTCATCTGTAGATGGACATTTAGGTTGCTTCCATGTCCTGGCTATTGTAAATAGAGCTGCAATGAACATTGTGGTACATGTCTCTTTCTGAATTATAGTTTTCTCAGGGTATATGCCCAGTTGTGGAATTTTTGGGTCATATGGTAGTTCTATTTTTAGCTTTTTAAGGAACCTCCATACTGTTCTCCATAGTGGCTGTATCAATTTACATTCTCACCAATGGTGCAAGACGGTTCCCTTTTCACCACACCGTCTCCAGAATTTATTGTCTGTAGATTTTTTGATAATGGCCATTCTGATCAGTGTGAGGTGATACCTCATTGTAGTTTTGATTTGCATGTCTCTAATAATTAGTGATGTTGAGCACCTTTTCATGTGCCTCTTGGCCATCTGTATGTCTTCTTTGGTGAAATGTCTATTTAGGTCTTCTGCCCAGTTTTTAATTGGGTTGTTGGTTTTTTTCATATTGAGCTCCATGAGCTGTTTGTATATTTTGGAGATTAATCCTTTGTCTGTTGTTTCATTTGCAAATATTTTCTCCCATTCTGAGGGTTGTCTTTTCATCTTGTTTATGGTTTCCTTTGCTGTGCAAAAGCTTTTAAGTTTAATTAGGTACCATTTGTTTATTTTCATTACTCTAGGAGGTGGGTCAAAAAGGTTCTTGCTGTGGTTTATGTCAAACAATGTTCTTCCTATGTTTTCCTCTAAGAGTTTTATAGTGTCTGGTCTTACATTTAGGTCTTTAATCCATTTAGAGTTTATTTTTGTGTATGGTGTTAGGGAGTGTTCTAAGTTCATTCTTTTACACATAGCTGTCCAGTTTTCCCAACACCATTTATTGAAGAGGATGTCTCTTCGCCATTGTATGTGCTTCCCTCCTTTGTCGTAAATTAGGTGACCATATGTACGTGGGTTTATCTCTGGGCTTTCTATCCTGTACCATTGATCTATGTATCTGTTTTTGTGCCAGTACCATACTGTCTTGATTACTGTAGCTTTGCAGTATAGTTTGAAGTCAGGGAGCCTGATTACTCCAGCTCTGTTTTTCTTTCTCAAGACTGCTTTGGCTATTCAGGGTCTTTTGTGTTTCCATACAGATTGTATAATTTTTTGTTCTAATTCTGTGAAGAATGCCATGGGTACTTTGATAGGGATTGCATTGAATCTGCAGATTGCTTTGGGTAGTATAGTCATTTTCACAATATTGATTTTTCCAATCCAAGAACATGGTATATTTCTCCATCTGTTTATGTCATCTTTGATTTCTTTCATCAGTGTTTTATAGTTTTCTGAGTACAAGTCTTTCGCCTCCTTAGGTAGGTTTATTCCTAGGGATTTTATTCTTTTTGTTGCGATGGTAAATGGAATTGTTTCCTTAATTTCTCTTTCTGTTTTTTCGTTGTTAGTGTATAGGAATGCCAGAGATTTCTGTGCATTAATTTTGTATCCTGCAACCTTACCAAATTCATTGATTAGTTCTAGTAGTTTTTTGGTGGCATCTTTAGGATTATCTATGTATGGTATCATGTCATCTGCAAACAGTGATAGTTTACTTCTTTTCCAATTTGTATTCCTTTTATTTCTTTTTCTTCTCTGAATGCCATGGCTAGGACTTCCAAAACTATGTTAAATAAGAGTGGTGAGAGTAGACATCCTTGTCTTGTTCCTGATCTTAGTGGAAATGCTTTCAGTTTTTCACCACTGAGTATGATGTTTGCTTTGGTTTTGTCATATATGGCCTTCATTATGTTGAGGTAGGTTAGCTCTATGCCCACTTTCTGGAGAGTTTTTATCATAAATGGGTGTTGAATTTTGTCAAAAGCTTTCTCTGCATCTATTGAGATGATCATGTAGTTTTTATTCCTTAATTTGTTAATATGGTGTATCACATTGATTGATTTGCGTATATTGAAGAATCCTTGCATTCCTGGGATAAATCCCACTTGATCATGATGTGTGATCCTTTTGATATGTTGTTGGATTCTGTTTGCTAGTATTTTGTTCAGGATTTTTGCATCTATGTTCATCAGTGATACTGGTCTATAATTTTCTTTTTTTGTGATGTCTTTTTCTGGTTCTGGTATCAGGGTGATGGTGGCTTCATAGAACGAATTTGGGAGTGTTCCTCCCTCTGCAAATTTCTGGAAGAGTTTGAGAAGGATCGGTGTTAGGTCTTCTCTAAATGTTTGATAGAATTCACCTGTGAAGCCATCTGGTCCTGGACTTCTGTTTGTTGGAAGATTTTTAATTACAGTTTCAATTTCATTTATTGTGATAAGTCTGTTTATATTTTCGAATTCTTCCTGGTTCAGTCTTGGAATATTGTACCTTTCCAAGAATTTGTCCATTTCTTCGTGGTTGTCCATTTTATTGTCATATAGTTGTTTGTAGTAGTCTCTTATAATCCTTTGCATTTCTGCAGTGTCAGTTGCAATTTCTCCTTTTTCATTTGTAATACTATTGCTTGTATCCTCTCCCTTTCTTTCTTGGTGAGTCTGGCTCAGGGTTTATCAATTTTGTTTATCTTCTCAGAGAACCAACTTTTAGTTTTATTGATCTTTGCTATTGTTTTCTTCCTTTCTATTTCATTTATTTCTGCTCTGATCTTTATGATTTTTTTCCTTCTCCTGACTTTGGGTTTTCTTTGTTCTTCTTTCTCTAGTCGCTTTAGGTATAGGGTTAGATTGTTTATTTGAGATTTATGTTGATTCTTGAGGTGAGATTCATTTGCTATAAATTTCCCTCTTAGAACTGCTTTTGCTATGTCCCATAGGTTTTGGGTCATCATGTTTTCATTGTCATTTGTTTCTATGTATCTTTTTATTTCTAGTTTGATTTTTTCAGTGATGTCTTGGTTATTTAGTAGTGCACTGTTTAGCTTCCATGTATTTGTGTTTTTTACAGTTTTTTTTTCCTGTAATTGATTTCCAATCTCAGAGCCTTGTGGTCAGAAAAGATGCTTGATATGATTTCAATTTTCTTAAATTTTCCAAGACTTGGTTTGTGATCCAAGATGTGATCTATCCTGGAGAATGTTCCATGTGCACTTGAGAAGAAAGTGTATTCTGCCACTCTTGGGTGGAATGTCCTATAAATATCAATTAAATCTATCTGGTCTATTGTGTCATTTAAAGCTTGTGTTTCCTTATGTATTTTCTGTCTGGATGGTCTGTCCATTGGTGTAAGTGGGGTGTTAAAGTCCCCTACTATTACTGTGTTACTGTCAATTTCCCCTTTCATGGTTGTTAGCATTTGCCTTATGCATTGAGGTGCTCCTATGTTGGGTGCATAAACATTTATAATATCTTCTTCTTGGACTGATCCCTTGATCATTATGTAGTGTCTTTTCTTATCTCTTGTAACATTCTTTATTTTAAAGTCTATTTTATCTGATACAAGTTTTGCTACTCCAGCTTTCTTTTGATTTTTATTTGCATAGAATGTCTTTTTCCATCCCTTCACTTTCAGTTTGTATGTGCCCCTAGGTCTGAAGTGTGTCTCTTGTAGACAGCATATATATGGGTCTTGTTTTTGTATCCATTCAGCCAGTCTGTTTCTTTTGGTTGGGGCATTTAATCCATTTACATGCAAGGTTATTATCAATATGTACGTTCCTATTACCATTTTCTTAATATTTTTGTGTTTGTTTTTGTGGGTCTTTTCCTTCTCTTGTGTTTCCCACCTAGAGAAGTTCCTTTAGCATTTGTTGTAAAGCTGGTTTGGTGGTGCTGAATTCTCTTAGGTTTTGCTTGTCTGAAAAGCTTTTGATGTCTCTGTTGAATGAGAATGAGATCCTTGCTGGGTATTCTTGGTTGTAGCTTTTTCTCTTTCATCACTTTAAGTATATCCTGCCACTCTCTTCTGGCCTGCAGAGTTTCTCCTGAAAAATCAGCTGATAACCTTATGGGGATTCCTTTGTGTGTTATTTATTTTTTTTTAATCTATTTATTTATTTATTTTTGGCTGTGTTGGGTCTTCGTTTCTGTGCGAGGGCTTTCTCTAGTTGTGGCAAGCAGGGGCCACTCTTCATCGCGGTGCACGGGCCTCTCACTGTCATGGCCTCTCTTGTTGCGGAGCACAGGCTCCAGACGCGCAGGCTTAGTAGTTGTGGTTCACGGGCCTAGTTGCTCCATGGCATGTGGGATCTTCCCAGTCCCGGACTCGAACCCGTGTTCCCTGCATTGGCAGGCGGACTCTCAACCACTGCGCCACCAGGGAAGCCCTGTGTGTTATTTTTTTCTTTTCCCTTGCTGCTTTTAATATTTTTTCTTTGAATTTAATTTTTGTTAGTTTGATTAATATGTGTCTTGGTGTGTTTCTCCTAGGGTTTATTTATCCTGTATGGGACTATCTGCACTTCCTGGACTTGGGTGACTATTTTCCTTTCCCATAGTAGGGAAGTTTTCAACTATAATCTCTTCAAATATTTTCTCAGACCCTTTCTTTTTTCTCTTCTTCTTCTGGGACCCCTATAATTAGAATATTGGTGCATTTAGTGTTGTCCCAGAGGTCTCTGAGATTGTCTTCAATTCTTTTCATTCTTTTTTCTTTCTTCTGCTCTTTGGCAGTTATTTCCACCATTCTGTTTTCCAGCTCACTTATTCGTTCTTCTGCCTCAGTTATTCTGTTATTGATTCCTTCTAGTATATTTTTCATTTTAGTTATTGTGTTGTTTATCTCTGTTTGTTCTTTAGTTCTTCTAGATCTTTGTTAAACATTTCTTGTATTTTCTCAATCCATGCCTCCATTCTATTTCTGAGGTTCTGCATCATCTTTACTATCATTACTCTGAATTCTTTTTCAGGTAGATTGCCTATTTCCTCTTCATTTATTTGGTCTTGTACATTTTTACCTTGCTCCTTCTTCTGTGACATATTTTTTTGCCATCTCATTTCTTTTTTTATTTTTTTGATGAGTGGGATTGTGTTTCTGTCTTACTGGTTGTTTGGCCTGAGGCTTCAAGCACTGGAGTTTGTAGACTGTTGGATAGAGCTGGGTCTTGGTGCTGAGATGAGGATCTCTGGTAGACCTCACTCCAATGAGTATTCCCTGGAGTCTGAGGTTTTTCGTTAGTCCAGTGGTTTGGACTCGGAGCTCCCACTGCAGGACTTGCAACCTGACCCCCAGCTCGTGAACCAAGATCTTGCAAGCCATGTGGGGTGGCAAAAAAAAAAGAAAAGAAGAAAAGGAGCAGAACAATAACAAAGAGTAAAAAATAAAATTAGACTAGGAAATTAACAGATATGTTATAAAGAATACAAAAATAAAAATATATATGAAACAACAACCAGAAGGTGAAACAGAACCACAATAGTAAAAAAGAGAAAAAAAAAAGGCGGAAAAGGCCTTGGCTCTGGGGGTGGGGCTTAGACAGGGGCAGGGGTTTAGGTGGTGGGTGGGGCCTATGCTTAGGACCCACAGGGCTGGAAAAGGCCCTGGGGGGTTGGGGGTTGGGGCTCATGGCAACAGAAGGAGCCTAGGCAGTGTCTCTGGTCTCGGAGGGCAGGGGACCCGGCCTGGGAACCCAGCAGGCCTCTGGGCCAAGTGGGCGGGTCAAACACCCTCCACACCTCTCCTGCTCCTCCAGTCTTGGAGGGTCCTCCCATCTGCCTTTTCTGTTCTCCCCTGGCCTCCCTCCTATGCCCCCAGGACCAGTGCAGCCCAGAGGGGGCCTCTGAGGGCGTAGGACCTGGCCCGAGAGCCAGGAAGCCTTCCCGGGTGATTGGGCAGGGGAAATGCTAGGCACACTCCCCCTGATCCGAGTCCCCAAGGGTCCCTCCAGGTGTGGGAACCCCTCCCCCATCTCAGCCACCCTTCATGGGTGCTGGTCCTGTCCAGCCTCCACTTCTCCTCTCCCCTCAGTCCCTCCACATCCTACCCGGTCACTTGGGGGTTCCTCCCATCTCCTTGGGTGTTGAGGTCCCCCACCAGCGTCCAGCAGGCACCCTAGTTGTGGGGAGACGTGAACTCTGCATATTCACACGCTGCCATCTTGACTCTGCCCCACTCCTATGCTCTTTCTGGCAAGTGATTTCAAATCATTTTGGAGTCTTATACTATATAGAGTAGCCTGAAGTCAAACACTTGGAAGAAGAAAAAAAAAGCTTCCAAGAAATTTATCTCTGAACTCAAAGTTTGAAGGCGTCTTAAAAATGTATTTTCCCTCCTTTGCACTTGATGAAAATTTAAGCCTTGTACAAATTCTTTTTAAAATGAGATCATTGGCAAAATTGTGGCACTGGTTAGATATCTCCTAGTATGTAATAATTTGACTGTACTTTATACTCTCATGATAAATTTACTTCTGTTCATCTTGGAATACTTTAGAAATAATTTAAAAAATAGGAATAATCAAAATCCAAACACATTCCAATCACTCAATAACAAAAACCGTGTGTGCTGATGTATTTATTTCAAGTTATTTTTTATGTGTATTTTTGTGGTGATCTTATTTACTTGTTTTATATATATATATGATCCTATTAAATATATGATTTTGTAAAGGCATTTTATTTGCCTTGAAGATACAAACATCTTTATGACATCAAAAAGCACTTATTAAATCTTTATTGTACTTATGTGTACTACTAGGAATTAGAGAAAATTAATCAATCATCAGAAATAAGTTTTCTAGAAGCACTAAAATATGCTTACAAATATATAGGATATTTACCATAAATTAATTAGTTACTACTCTCTTGTTAGAAATATTGGATACTTATTTTCCTACTGTGAATAACTGAATTATAAATATTTTTATCTACATATTTTATCTAAACTATTTTTTCAGATTTAGGTTTATTACACAGGAGGCATAATTATTTAGATAATTGAAAGCCTCTTATATGACTAGTACCATTCTGATATACAATTTTCCTATGGTTCTGTTCTCAAGGAAATTACAATATAGTGTAAAAAAATCTGAGATGTGATATGTAACAGATAAAGATATTATGTATGAATGAAGATCAGAAAAAGTACAGAAACCAAAGGAAGAAAAGCACAGCCGTGAATGTCTGAAAAAAATTTCTTTGCTGATTCTTCATTGTAGCATTTCAAGATCCCACCAAGAGACCTAAGATCTTAAGCAATGTAAAATTTTCCTGGTAGTACAGGAAAGAGACTAAACTAAGCATGTGGCAATGAGAGGTAAGCGAATGAACAGATTTAAGAGGTATTTAAGTTGTAGAATCAAAATAAAATAATAAACAAATAAGACTGCTGTATGCCAATATAAGAAATGCAGGAAAAAAAGGGCAAATATCGAGAACAATGTAACCATTACCATTTACTGCAGTTTTAATGGGAGCTGTTTATGGGCAAACAAGAAAAGACATCAAAGAGGCCAGTTGGAAAATAGCAGTGGCTATTTTAAACCTTAAGAGTAGATAAGACCTTTCTGAGAGAAGAATAGTCTAGAACTGTGCTATCCCATGTAATACACTACCCATATAGTTATATGATAAAATTTAAAACAGATCCTCTGTTGCACTAATTGTAATTCAAGTGCTAAGTAGCCACACGTGGCTGGTGGCTACCATATTCATCACAGAAAGTAATATTGACAGCACTATTCTAGAAAACTATAGATTAGCACTGTTGAAGAGCAGCCTGGAGTGGTCAGAGAGATGGCAGGATAAAATCATCGGACTTTGGCACTATAAAATAAAGAGAAGAAATATATCTTTTAAATGATAATCATCCATCTACCTCAAAGACGTAGAACAATAATTGCTCAACATATTTTGAGAGACCCAACTACCTTTTGGGCATAGCTAAAAAGGTTTGAGACTTATGAATTCTTTGGATTTACTAGCATATTTTGGAAGTATAACTATGTTAAGAAGTGCTTTGAGGAAACAACTCTGAGGTGGCAGAAATAATCAATAAACTAAGGTTGAGACTGTAATTTGACAAAGTTTACTTTTACCACATAGATGAGAATTATGCAGGCACTGGTTTCTCAATAGAGGGGAATACAGATTCAAAACAAAGTGTGACCTCACCTGGTAGTTCCATCCCATCTACTTCAGAAACAAAAAGTGTGTGAAGGTTTCAGAAGATATTATAGACAGGTTATTGAATATCATGCTTAGACTATCATACCTCTCACAGGTTTGACTCAGAATTGTGGCATATTTAGAGATATTTCAGCCCAGTGTTATTTCATAATAAAGTTATAAATAAACTGGGATACTACCTAAGAAGTCTTTTACATCCTAACCAATGAAAAGGCATCCTCTGTTTCTCAAGTTAGAATTTGCTAAACATCTTCAATTGCTTTGTTTAATGGAAGATGCTTTGTTGAGTGCTTACTCTGTGAAAGGCACTGCTCTAAGTACTTGCATGAATTAGCTACTGAGCCTCAAAGAGACATTACATCAAATGCTCAAGCCTCACAACTATTATAGGGCAGGATCAGTATTGAACACAGGCATCTAGATTCCTGAACACTTACTTTTATCTACTTTGCTATGTTTCTTTTCCAGTGCACCTGGGTGACAGAGCACCTTTTGTACATGTTGGCATATTCTTCTTGGGCTCATAGAGTTTCCACTATTTTGTGGGAAAATTTTGATTTACTGGCTCACTTTTCTGAGTCACTCTGAACAAGAAATAGTTCAAAAGAGTCTATTATTTGGGGATATGTTTCCATTGACAGGTACCAAAATAAAGCCTAAGACTCTGCTGGACCATCTTCTGAGAAAATCAATGATTCAAGATGTTCTAATGAAATTTATTAAAGATACTATTATTTCTACCTACCTAATAAGAGAAAATGAAGCCTACGTATTGATTTCTACTCCAGGCAAACCATGGTGCTACACACGAGCTGCAGAACAGCTTCATGAGAGAGATTTATGAGCAAATTCTGCAGAGCAGTGTATCAGATCTCCTCAGCCACAGTAATTGTTCCACGAATGGCACATGGCTCAAGTTTGTCCAATGAGAATGAATCCTAGGAGTTTTGCAGAAAATATGAAAAAGAAATGTTCTTTACTGTACTCGAGCTCGGGAGAATGTATAGCCAAAGCTGCTGAAATGTCAGGCACATGTGGTTCAAAATGAAGCAAATGTCAAAATTAAAGAACTTCCCATTTGTGTGAAATATCTGAGTCTTTAAATAAAGCTAGGCCTTAATCCAGCTTTATTCCTGGACTTTTGAGTTAATATATTCTTCTCTATCTTAAACTTATTTTAATTGAGTTCCGTTTCACTAACCAAGTCTATAACCAACGCACATGGTCTCTAAATTCCTTAAGTCTTTGCTAGCATTACTGTTGTTGATCTTGCTTTTCTCGCTGTACTCTTGCACCTTTAAATGCTTCCAATTTGAGAAGAGAGTTGCTTTTTTCATGACCCTAAGCCTCTAAAACAAAGGCTCTGAGACTGTTGTAGAACTGGAATATGGATCCTCATCCTCTGTGGATGACATATTAGTTAGAATATGCACTTGAGTCTTGAGGTACAGACTGAACTATTTGTGAGCTTGAATGCTTAGATTTAAAGTCTAAGTTATTCGTGCAGCATTGAACATAGTCTTGGAGGGCCAGGGCTTTATAACTCCTCATTCTCTAGACTCTACCCTTATCATACATTGATGAAAGTGTCTCAAATCCATGTGATTCTAAACATTACCAGTTATACATAAGGAGGTGGTGGCACATTGAAAACTTGGGATATGAATTCAGTAGTAATGAGGGACAAAGATAGGAAAAATATATTAAAACTTTTATAGTCTAGAAGTTGCAAATTTTTATCTAGTGCTTTGGGGCCAGGGGTGAACTACGCACTGCTTTAAATTAGAAGCCCTCAATCACCCTTTTTTTTTATAGAGTTTTTTTTTTTTTTTATACAGTTAGTAACTTTTTTTTTTAAATTTTATTTATTTTTGGCTGCATTGGGTCTTCGTTTCTGCACGAAGGCTTTCTCTAGTTGCGGTGAGCGGGGGCTACTCTTCGTTCCGGTGCACGGGCTTCTCATAGCTGTGGCTTCTCTTGTTGCAGAGCACGGGCTTTAGGTGCGCAGGCTTCAATGGTGGTGGCTCGCCGGCTCTAGAGTGCAGGCTCAGTAGTTGTGGCGCATGGGCTTAGCTGCTCCGTGGCATGTGGGATCTTCCCAGACCAGGGCTCGAACCCGTGTCCCCTGCATTGGCAGGCGGATTCTTAACCATTGCGCCACCAGGGAAGTCCCCTCAATCACCCTTTATACCAAGAAGCAGAATCAGAAAAATATTCCTTTTACTTCCTTCTGAGTCATATAAATAGCTACTGTTGGACAACACAGAAGGCTAACTCAGGGCTGTTGATATTAATTTGTCTTCTATCATAAGACCTAAAAGAAAGATCCAAGGAGAAAAATGGGTCATCAGGGAAGAGGAACGAGGAGATTTTCAGGCCCTGGATTTCAACACTGGCTCTGGATCTATTGTTCCCTGCTCAAAATAATTAAAGAGAAAAAAGAGAAATGAATTATTAATGGATCTTGAAGTAGGACTGCTCCCCAGTTCATATCAAATTGAGAGGACATCAATGCTTTGGAAGAATGGACAGAGAAACATTATTTTAAGGAATCTGCTATTTGTTCTCAACAAAAAAATTAGGAAAACATGAAACAGGAGATAGATACATCATGAAAAGGCTAATGATGAAAATGGAACTGGATGAGACAAAACACGATTGTATTAAAAAATAGTAATCTGATAGAAATTTAAAAATGAATTTTATGTAGATAAGAACAGAAATGACAATGAAGAAAATGTAATCAGTAATGTGAAAGATAATATTAAAAAGCTCTTCTAGAAAGCAGAAGAAAAAAAGATTAAAAAATTAGACTTAAGGGCTTCCCTGGTGGCGCAGTGGTTGAGAATCTGCCTGCCAATGCAGGGAACACGGGTTCGAGTCCGGGTCTGGGAAGATCCCACATGCTGCGGAGCAACTAGGCCCGTGAGCCACAATTACTGAGCTTGCGCGTCTGGAGCCTGTGCCCCGCAACAAGAGAGGCTGCGACAGTGAAAGGCCCACGCACCGCGATGAAGAGTGGCCCCCGCTTGCCGCAACTGGAAAGCCCTCGCACAGAAACGAAGACCCAACCCAGCCAAAAATAAATAAATAAATAAATAAATAAATAAATAAATAACTTTAAAAATATTAGACTTAAGATGATTGATATGCAACAGAAAAACTTAAAAAAGCCATAACCAAAAGAGATGCTTACAAAGTACCTGAAACATAAAATGGAATGTACTTTTCTCAGCAAAGTAGGTTGGGGTGGCAGACAATATTTTTTGAGGTTAAAAAAATAAAGGAAAGAAAAATCCTTGAATGCCCAGATTTCTACTGGAGAAAAAAAGAATTGTTATATCACTTACTGAGTTTTGAAGAAAATATTTGTGATCTAATAGTTTCCTGCCAACTTGTTCATTTCCAAAGACAATTGGAAAAAATAATCAGATATTTAAGACTCTGAAATTATAACCAAATTCTTGTGTTTTCTGAAAAAAGACATTTCCAAATCACCTGATATAAGCAATCAAATAAAATCAAGAACTCATAGTAGTGACTTTATAGCCGGTCATTCTATGTAAAAAATAAGCATAAAGTTAATATTTAAAAAGTTTTAAATATGGTGCTATGCTCTAATGAAATCTTAAAATATCACTCCAATGAAATAT